>NW_027362763.1:648415165-649090165 GCF_046119375.1 Phyllobates terribilis
GGAGGCAGTGCAGGGCGACGCGTGTACAGCCATAGTATTACTATAACTACAGGATGTGATCACTGGAGGCAGTGATGGAGGGACAGCAGCTGTACAGCCATAGTATACTATAACTACAGGATGTGATCACTGGAGGCAGTGATGGAGGACAGCAGCTGTACAGCCATAGTATACTATAACTACAGGATGTGATCACTGGAGGCAGTGATGGAGGACAGCAGCTGTACAGCCATAGTATACTATAACTACAGGATGTGATCACTGGAGGCAGTGATGGAGGACAGCAGCTGTACAGCCATAGTATACTATAACTACAGGATGTGATCACTGGAGGCAGTGATGGAGGACAGCAGCTGTACAGCCATAGTATACTATAACTACAGGATGTGATCACTGGAGGCAGTGATGGAGGACAGCAGCTGTACAGCCATAGTATACTATAACTACAGGATGTGATCACTGGAGGCAGTGATGGAGGACAGCAGCTGTACAGCCATAGTATACTATAACTACAGGATGTGATCACTGGAGGGCAGTGATGGAGGACAGCAGCTGTACAGCCATAGTATACTATAACTACAGGATGTGATCACTGGGGGCAGTGATGGAGGACAGCAGCTGTACAGCCATAGTATACTATAACTACAGGATGTGATCACTGGAGGCAGTGATGGAGGACAGCAGCTGTACAGCCATAGTATACTATAACTACAGGATGTGATCACTGGGGGCAGTGATGGAGGACAGCAGCTGTACAGCCATAGTATACTATAACTACAGGATGTGATCACTGGGGGCAGTGATGGAGGACAGCAGCTGTACAGCCATAGTATACTATAACTACAGGATGTGATCACTGGAGGCAGTGATGGAGGACAGCAGCTGTACAGCCATAGTATACTATAACTACAGGATGTGATCACTGGGGGCAGTGATGGAGGACAGCAGCTGTACAGCCATAGTATACTATAACTACAGGATGTGATCACTGGGGGCAGTGATGGGGGACAGCAGCTGTACAGCCATAGTATACTATAACTACAGGATGTGATCACTGGAGGCAGTGATGGAGGACAGCAGCTGTACAGCCATAGTATACTATAACTACAGGATGTGATCACTGGAGGCAGTGATGGAGGACAGCAGCTGTACAGCCATAGTATACTATAACTACAGGATGTGATCACTGGGGGCAGTGATGGGGGACAGCAGCTGTACAGCCATAGTATACTATAACTACAGGATGTGATCACTGGAGGCAGTGATGGAGGACAGCAGCTGTACAGCCATAGTATACTATAACTACAGGATGTGATCACTGGAGGCAGTGATGGGGGACAGCAGCTGTACAGCCATAGTATACTATAACTACAGGATGTGATCACTGGGGGCAGTGATGAGGGAAGGCGCTGTACAGCCATAGTATACTATAACTACAGGATGTGATCACTGGGGGCAGTGATGGAGGACAGCAGCTGTACAGCCATAGTATACTATAACTACAGGATGTGATCACTGGGGGCAGTGATGGAGGACAGCAGCTGTACAGCCATAGTATACTATAACTACAGGATGTGATCACTGGGGGCAGTGATGGAGGACAGCAGCTGTACAGCCATAGTATACTATAACTACAGGATGTGATCACTGGGGGCAGTGATGGAGGACAGCAGCTGTACAGCCATAGTATACTATAACTACAGGATGTGATCACTGGAGGCAGTGATGGAGGACAGCAAGCTGTACAGCCATAGTATACTATAACTACAGGATGTGATCACTGGGGGCAGTGATGGAGGACAGCAGCTGTACAGCCATAGTATACTATAACTACAGGATGTGATCACTGGAGGCAGTGATGGAGGACAGCAGCTGTACAGCCATAGTATACTATAACTACAGGATGTGATCACTGGAGGCAGTGATGGAGGACAGCAGCTGTACAGCCATAGTATACTATAACTACAGGATGTGATCACTGGAGGCAGTGATGGAGGACAGCAGCTGTACAGCCATAGTATACTATAACTACAGGATGTGATCACTGGAGGCAGTGATGGAGGACAGCAGCTGTACAGCCATAGTATACTATAACTACAGGATGTGATCACTGGAGGCAGTGATGGGGGGACAGCAGCTGTACAGCCATAGTATACTATAACTACAGGATGTGATCACTGGAGGCAGTGATGGAGGACAGCAGCTGTACAGCCATAGTATACTATAACTACAGGATGTGATCACTGGGAGGCAGTGATGGAGGACAGCAGCTGTACAGCCATAGTATACTATAACTACAGGATGTGATCACTGGGGGCAGTGATGGAGGACAGCAGCTGTACAGCCATAGTATACTATAACTACAGGATGTGATCACTGGAGGCAGTGATGGAGGACAGCAGCTGTACAGCCATAGTATACTATAACTACAGGATGTGATCACTGGAGGCAGTGATGGAGGGACAGCGGCTGTACAGCCATAGTATACTATAACTACAGGATGTGATCACTGGAGGCAGTGATGGAGGACAGCAGCTGTACAGCCATAGTATACTATAACTACAGGATGTGATCACTGGAGGCAGTGATGGAGGACAGCAGCTGTACAGCCATAGTATACTATAACTACAGGATGTGATCACTGGAGGGCAGTGATGGAGGACAGCGGCTGTACAGCCATAGTATACTATAACTACAGGATGTGATCACTGGAGGCAGTGATGGAGGACAGCAGCTGTACAGCCATAGTATACTATAACTACAGGATGTGATCACTGGAGGCAGTGATGGAGGACAGCAGCTGTACAGCCATAGTATACTATAACTACAGGATGTGATCACTGGAGGCAGTGATGGAGGACAGCGGCTGTACAGCCATAGTATACTATAACTACAGGATGTGATCACTGGAGGCAGTGATGGAGGACAGCGGCTGTACAGCCATAGTATACTATAACTACAGGATGTGATCACTGGAGGCAGTGATGGAGGACAGCAGCTGTACAGCCATAGTATACTATAACTACAGGATGTGATCACTGGAGGCAGTGATGGAGGACAGCGGCTGTACAGCCATAGTATACTATAACTACAGGATGTGATCACTGGAGGCAGTGATGGAGGACAGCGGCTGTACAGCCATAGTATACTATAACTACAGGATGTGATCACTGGAGGCAGTGATGGGGGACAGCAGCTGTACAGCCATAGTATACTATAACTACAGGATGTGATCACTGGAGGCAGTGATGGAGGACAGCAGGCTGTACAGCCATAGTATACTATAACTACAGGATGTGATCACTGGGGGCAGTGATGGAGGACAGCAGCTGTACAGCCATAGTATACTATAACTACAGGATGTGATCACTGGAGGCAGTGATGGGGGACAGCGCTGTACAGCCATAGTATACTATAACTACAGGATGTGATCACTGGGGGCAGTGGAGGAAGGAACAGCAGCTGTACAGCCATAGTATACTATAACTACAGGATGTGATCACTGGAGGCAGTGATGGAGGACAGCGGCTGTACAGCCATAGTATACTATAACTACAGGATGTGATCACTGGAGGCAGTGATGGGGGACAGCAGCTGTACAGCCATAGTATACTATAACTACAGGATGTGATCACTGGAGGCAGTGATGGGGGACAGCGGCTGTACAGCCATAGTATACTATAACTACAGGATGTGATCACTGGAGGCAGTGATGGGGGACAGCAGCTGTACAGCCATAGTATACTATAACTACAGGATGTGATCACTGGAGGCAGTGATGGGGGACAGCGGCTGTACAGCCATAGTATACTATAACTACAGGATGTGATCACTGGAGGCAGTGATGGAGGACAGCGGCTGTACAGCCATAGTATACTATAACTACAGGATGTGATCACTGGAGGCAGTGATGGGGGACAGCAGCTGTACAGCCATAGTATACTATAACTACAGGATGTGATCACTGGAGGCAGTGATGGAGGACAGCAGCTGTACAGCCATAGTATACTATAACTACAGGATGTGATCACTGGAGGCAGTGATGGAGGACAGCGGCTGTACAGCCATAGTATACTATAACTACAGGATGTGAATCACTGGAGGCAGTGATGGAGGACAGCAGCTGTACAGCCATAGTATACTATAACTACAGGATGTGATCACTGGAGGCAGTGATGGAGGACAGCAGCTGTACAGCCATAGTATACTATAACTACAGGATGTGATCACTGGAGGCAGTGATGGAGGACAGCAGCTGTACAGCCATAGTATACTATAACTACAGGATGTGATCACTGGGGGCAGTGATGGAGGACAGCAGCTGTACAGCCATAGTATACTATAACTACAGGATGTGATCACTGGGGGCAGTGATGGAGGACAGCAGGCTGTACAGCCATAGTATACTATAACTACAGGATGTGATCACTGGAGGCAGTGATGGAGGACAGCAGCTGTACAGCCATAGTATACTATAACTACAGGATGTGATCACTGGGGGCAGTGATGGGGGACAGCGGCTGTACAGCCATAGTATACTATAACTACAGGATGTGATCACTGGAGGCAGTGATGGGGGACAGCAGCTGTACAGCCATAGTATACTATAACTACAGGATGTGATCACTGGAGGCAGTGATGGAGGACAGCAGCTGTACAGCCATAGTATACTATAACTACAGGATGTGATCACTGGAGGCAGTGATGGAGGACAGCAGCTGTACAGCCATAGTATACTATAACTACAGGATGTGATCACTGGAGGCAGTGATGGAGGGACAGCAGGCTGTACAGCCATAGTATACTATAACTACAGGATGTGATCACTGGAGGCAGTGATGGAGGACAGCAGCTGTACAGCCATAGTATACTATAACTACAGGATGTGATCACTGGAGGCAGTGATGGAGGACAGCAGCTGTACAGCCATAGTATACTATAACTACAGGATGTGATCACTGGAGGCAGTGATGGGGGACAGCAGCTGTACAGCCATAGTATACTATAACTACAGGATGTGATCACTGGAGGCAGTGATGGGGGACAGCAGCTGTACAGCCATAGTATACTATAACTACAGGATGTGATCACTGGAGGCAGTGATGGAGGACAGCAGCTGTACAGCCATAGTATACTATAACTACAGGATGTGATCACTGGAGGCAGTGATGGAGGACAGCAGCTGTACAGCCATAGTATACTATAACTACAGGATGTGATCACTGGAGGCAGTGATGGGGGACAGCAGCTGTACAGCCATAGTATACTATAACTACAGGATGTGATCACTGGAGGCAGTGATGGGGGACAGCAGCTGTACAGCCATAGTATACTATAACTACAGGATGTGATCACTGGAGGCAGTGATGGAGGACAGCAGCTGTACAGCCATAGTATACTATAACTACAGGATGTGATCACTGGAGGCAGTGATGGAGGACAGCAGCTGTACAGCCATAGTATACTATAACTACAGGATGTGATCACTGGAGGCAGTGATGGGGGACAGCAGCTGTACAGCCATAGTATACTATAACTACAGGATGTGATCACTGGAGGCAGTGATGGGGACAGCAGCTGTACAGCCATAGTATACTATAACTACAGGATGTGATCACTGGAGGCAGTGATGGGGGACAGCAGCTGTACAGCCATAGTATACTATAACTACAGGATGTGATCACTGGAGGCAGTGATGGAGGACAGCAGCTGTACAGCCATAGTATACTATAACTACAGGATGTGATCACTGGAGGCAGTGATGGAGGACAGCAGCTGTACAGCCATAGTATACTATAACTACAGGATGTGATCACTGGAGGCAGTGATGGAGGACAGCAGCTGTACAGCCATAGTATACTATAACTACAGGATGTGATCACTGGAGGCAGTGATGGAGGACAGCGGCTGTACAGCCATAGTATACTATAACTACAGGATGTGATCACTGGGGGCAGTGATGGGAGGACAGCAGGCTGTACAGCCATAGTATACTATAACTACAGGATGTGATCACTGGAGGCAGTGATGGAGGACAGCGGCTGTACAGCCATAGTATACTATAACTACAGGATGTGATCACTGGAGGCAGTGATGGAGGACAGCAGCTGTACAGCCATAGTATACTATAACTACAGGATGTGATCACTGGAGGCAGTGATGGAGGGACAGCAGCTGTACAGCCATAGTATACTATAACTACAGGATGTGATCACTGGAGGCAGTGATGGAGGACAGCAGCTGTACAGCCATAGTATACTATAACTACAGGATGTGATCACTGGAGGCAGTGATGGAGGACAGCAGCTGTACAGCCATAGTATACTATAACTACAGGATGTGATCACTGGGAGGCAGTGATGGAGGACAGCAGCTGTACAGCCATAGTATACTATAACTACAGGATGTGATCACTGGAGGCAGTGATGGAGGACAGCAGCTGTACAGCCATAGTATACTATAACTACAGGATGTGATCACTGGGGGCAGTGATGGAGGACAGCAGCTGTACAGCCATAGTATACTATAACTACAGGATGTGATCACTGGGGGCAGTGATGGAGGACAGCAGCTGTACAGCCATAGTATACTATAACTACAGGATGTGATCACTGGAGGCAGTGATGGAGGACAGCAGCTGTACAGCCATAGTATACTATAACTACAGGATGTGATCACTGGAGGCAGTGATGGAGGACAGCAGCTGTACAGCCATAGTATACTATAACTACAGGATGTGATCACTGGGGGCAGTGATGGAGGACAGCAGCTGTACAGCCATAGTATACTATAACTACAGGATGTGATCACTGGAGGCAGTGATGGAGGACAGCAGCTGTACAGCCATAGTATACTATAACTACAGGATGTGATCACTGGAGGCAGTGATGGAGGACAGCAGCTGTACAGCCATAGTATACTATAACTACAGGATGTGATCACTGGAGGCAGTGATGGAGGACAGCGGCTGTACAGCCATAGTATACTATAACTACAGGATGTGATCACTGGAGGCAGTGATGGAGGACAGCAGCTGTACAGCCATAGTATACTATAACTACAGGATGTGATCACTGGGGGCAGTGATGGAGGACAGCAGCTGTACAGCCATAGTATACTATAACTACAGGATGTGATCACTGGAGGCAGTGATGGGGGACAGCGGCTGTACAGCCATAGTATACTATAACTACAGGATGTGATCACTGGAGGCAGTGATGGAGGACAGCGGCTGTACAGCCATAGTATACTATAACTACAGGATGTGATCACTGGAGGCAGTGATGGAGGACAGCGGCTGTACAGCCATAGTATACTATAACTACAGGATGTGATCACTGGGGGCAGTGATGGGGACAGCGGCTGTACAGCCATAGTATACTATAACTACAGGATGTGATCACTGGGGGCAGTGATGGAGGACAGCAGCTGTACAGCCATAGTATACTATAACTACAGGATGTGATCACTGGGGGCAGTGATGGAGGACAGCGGCTGTACAGCCATAGTATACTATAACTACAGGATGTGATCACTGGGGGCAGTGATGGGGGACAGCAGCTGTACAGCCATAGTATACTATAACTACAGGATGTGATCACTGGGGGCAGTGATGGAGGACAGCAGCTGTACAGCCATAGTATACTATAACTACAGGATGTGATCACTGGGGCAGTGATGGGGGACAGCAGCTGTACAGCCATAGTATACTATAACTACAGGATGTGATCACTGGGGGCAGTGATGGAGGACAGCAGCTGTACAGCCATAGTATACTATAACTACAGGATGTGATCACTGGAGGCAGTGATGGAGGACAGCAGCTGTACAGCCATAGTATACTATAACTACAGGATGTGATCACTGGGGGCAGTGATGGAGGACAGCAGGCTGTACAGCCATAGTATACTATAACTACAGGATGTGATCACTGGGGGCAGTGATGGGGACAGCAGCTGTACAGCCATAGTATACTATAACTACAGGATGTGATCACTGGAGGCAGTGATGGAGGACAGCAGCTGTACAGCCATAGTATACTATAACTACAGGATGTGATCACTGGGGGCAGTGATGGAGGACAGCAGGCTGTACAGCCATAGTATACTATAACTACAGGATGTGATCACTGGAGGCAGTGATGGAGGACAGCTGTACAGCCATAGTATACTATAACTACAGGATGTGATCACTGGGGGCAGTGATGGGGGACAGCAGCTGTACAGCCATAGTATACTATAACTACAGGATGTGATCACTGGAGGCAGTGATGGAGGACAGCAGCTGTACAGCCATAGTATACTATAACTACAGGATGTGATCACTGGAGGCAGTGATGGAGGACAGCAGCTGTACAGCCATAGTATACTATAACTACAGGATGTGATCACTGGAGGCAGTGATGGAGGACAGCAGCTGTACAGCCATAGTATACTATAACTACAGGATGTGATCACTGGAGGCAGTGATGGGGGACAGCGGCTGTACAGCCATAGTATACTATAACTACAGGATGTGATCACTGGAGGCAGTGATGGAGGACAGCAGCTGTACAGCCATAGTATACTATAACTACAGGATGTGATCACTGGAGGCAGTGATGGGGGACAGCGGCTGTACAGCCATAGTATACTATAACTACAGGATGTGATCACTGGGGGCAGTGATGGGGGACAGCAGCTGTACAGCCATAGTATACTATAACTACAGGGTGTGATCACTGGAGGCAGTGATGGAGGACAGCAGCTGTACAGCCATAGTATACTATAACTACAGGATGTGATCACTGGAGGCAGTGATGGAGGACAGCAGCTGTACAGCCATAGTATACTATAACTACAGGATGTGATCACTGGAGGCAGTGATGGGGGACAGCGGCTGTACAGCCATAGTATACTATAACTACAGGATGTGATCACTGGAGGCAGTGATGGGGGACAGCGGCTGTACATCCATAGTATACTATAACTACAGGATGTGATCACTGGGGGCAGTGATGGGGGACAGCGGCTGTACAGCCATAGTATACTATAACTACAGGATGTGATCACTGGAGGCAGTGATGGAGGACAGCAGCTGTACAGCCATAGTATACTATAACTACAGGATGTGATCACTGGGGGCAGTGATGGGGGACAGCGGCTGTACAGCCATAGTATACTATAACTACAGGATGTGATCACTGGAGGCAGTGATGGGGGACAGCGGCTGTACAGCCATAGTATACTATAACTACAGGATGTGATCACTGGAGGCAGTGATGGAGGACAGCAGCTGTACAGCCATAGTATACTATAACTACAGGATGTGATCACTGGAGGCAGTGATGGAGGACAGCAGCTGTACAGCCATAGTATACTATAACTACAGGATGTGATCACTGGAGGCAGTGATGGAGGACAGCGGCTGTACAGCCATAGTATACTATAACTACAGGATGTGATCACTGGAGGCAGTGATGGAGGACAGCGGCTGTACAGCCATAGTATACTATAACTACAGGATGTGATCACTGGAGGCAGTGATGGAGGACAGCAGCTGTACAGCCATAGTATACTATAACTACAGGATGTGATCACTGGAGGCAGTGATGGAGGACAGCAGCTGTACAGCCATAGTATACTATAACTATAGGATGTGATCACTGGAGGCAGTGATGGGGAGGACAGCGGCTGTACAGCCATAGTATACTATAACTACAGGATGTGATCACTGGAGGCAGTGATGGAGGACAGCAGCTGTACAGCCATAGTATACTATAACTACAGGATGTGATCACTGGAGGCAGTGATGGAGGACAGCAGCTGTACAGCCATAGTATACTATAACTACAGGATGTGATCACTGGGGGCAGTGATGGAGGACAGCAGCTGTACAGCCATAGTATACTATAACTACAGGATGTGATCACTGGAGGCAGTGATGGAGGACAGCGGCTGTACAGCCATAGTATACTATAACTACAGGATGTGATCACTGGAGGCAGTGATGGGGGACAGCGGCTGTACAGCCATAGTATACTATAACTACAGGATGTGATCACTGGAGGCAGTGATGGAGGACAGCGGCTGTACAGCCATAGTATACTATAACTACAGGATGTGATCACTGGAGGCAGTGATGGGGGACAGCAGCTGTACAGCCATAGTATACTATAACTACAGGATGTGATCACTGGAGGCAGTGATGGAGGACAGCGGCTGTACAGCCATAGTATACTATAACTACAGGATGTGATCACTGGAGGCAGTGATGGGGGACAGCGGCTGTACAGCCATAGTATACTATAACTACAGGATGTGATCACTGGAGGCAGTGATGGAGGACAGCGGCTGTACAGCCATAGTATACTATAACTACAGGATGTGATCACTGGGGGCAGTGATGGAGGACAGCAGCTGTACAGCCATAGTATACTATAACTACAGGATGTGATCACTGGGGGCAGTGATGGAGGACAGCGGCTGTACAGCCATAGTATACTATAACTACAGGATGTGATCACTGGAGGCAGTGATGGAGGACAGCAGCTGTACAGCCATAGTATACTATAACTACAGGATGTGATCACTGGAGGCAGTGATGGGGGACAGCAGCTGTACAGCCATAGTATACTATAACTACAGGATGTGATCACTGGGGGCAGTGATGGAGGACAGCAGCTGTACAGCCATAGTATACTATAACTACAGGATGTGATCACTGGAGGCAGTGATGGAGGACAGCAGCTGTACAGCCATAGTATACTATAACTACAGGATGTGATCACTGGGGGCAGTGATGGAGGACAGCGGCTGTACAGCCATAGTATACTATAACTACAGGATGTGATCACTGGAGGCAGTGATGGAGGACAGCAGCTGTACAGCCATAGTATACTATAACTACAGGATGTGATCACTGGGGGCAGTGATGGGGGACAGCAGCTGTACAGCCATAGTATACTATAACTACAGGATGTGATCACTGGAGGCAGTGATGGAGGACAGCAGCTGTACAGCCATAGTATACTATAACTACAGGATGTGATCACTGGAGGCAGTGATGGAGGACAGCAGCTGTACAGCCATAGTATACTATAACTACAGGGTGTGATCACTGGAGGCAGTGATGGAGGACAGCAGCTGTACAGCCATAGTATACTATAACTACAGGATGTGATCACTGGAGGCAGTGATGGAGGACAGCAGCTGTACAGCCATAGTATACTATAACTACAGGATGTGATCACTGGAGGCAGTGATGGGGGACAGCGGCTGTACAGCCATAGTATACTATAACTACAGGATGTGATCACTGGGGGCAGTGATGGGGGACAGCAGCTGTACAGCCATAGTATACTATAACTACAGGGTGAGATCACTGGGGGCAGTGATGGAGGACAGCAGCTGTACAGCCATAGTATACTATAACTACAGGATGTGATCACTGGGGGCAGTGATGGAGGACAGCGGCTGTACAGCCATAGTATACTATAACTACAGGATGTGATCACTGGAGGCAGTGATGGAGGACAGCGGCTGTACAGCCATAGTATACTATAACTACAGGATGTGATCACTGGAGGCAGTGATGGGGGACAGCAGCTGTACAGCCATAGTATACTATAACTACAGGGTGTGATCACTGGAGGCAGTGATGGAGGACAGCAGCTGTACAGCCATAGTATACTATAACTACAGGATGTGATCACTGGAGGCAGTGATGGAGGACAGCAGCTGTACAGCCATAGTATACTATAACTACAGGATGTGATCACTGGGGGCAGTGATGGAGGACAGCAGCTGTACAGCCATAGTATACTATAACTACAGGATGTGATCACTGGGGGCAGTGATGGGGGACAGCAGCTGTACAGCCATAGTATACTATAACTACAGGGTGTGATCACTGGGGGCAGTGATGGGGGACAGCAGCTGTACAGCCATAGTATACTATAACTACAGGATGTGATCACTGGCGGCAGTGATGGGGGACAGCGGCTGTACAGCCATAGTATACTATAACTACAGGATGTGATCACTGGAGGCAGTGATGGAGGACAGCAGCTGTACAGCCATAGTATACTATAACTACAGGATGTGATCACTGGAGGCAGTGATGGGGGACAGCGGCTGTACAGCCATAGTATACTATAACTACAGGATGTGATCACTGGGGGCAGTGATGGGGGACAGCAGCTGTACAGCCATAGTATACTATAACTACAGGGTGTGATCACTGGAGGCAGTGATGGAGGACAGCAGCTGTACAGCCATAGTATACTATAACTACAGGATGTGATCACTGGAGGCAGTGATGGAGGACAGCAGCTGTACAGCCATAGTATACTATAACTACAGGATGTGATCACTGGAGGCAGTGATGGGGACAGCGGCTGTACAGCCATAGTATACTATAACTACAGGATGTGATCACTGGAGGCAGTGATGGGGGACAGCGGCTGTACAGCCATAGTATACTATAACTACAGGATGTGATCACTGGGGGCAGTGATGGGGGACAGCGGCTGTACAGCCATAGTATACTATAACTACAGGATGTGATCACTGGAGGCAGTGATGGAGGACAGCAGCTGTACAGCCATAGTATACTATAACTACAGGATGTGATCACTGGAGGCAGTGATGGGGGACAGCGGCTGTACAGCCATAGTATACTATAACTACAGGATGTGATCACTGGAGGCAGTGATGGGGGACAGCGGCTGTACAGCCATAGTATACTATAACTACAGGATGTGATCACTGGAGGCAGTGATGGAGGACAGCAGCTGTACAGCCATAGTATACTATAACTACAGGATGTGATCACTGGAGGCAGTGATGGAGGACAGCAGCTGTACAGCCATAGTATACTATAACTACAGGATGTGATCACTGGAGGCAGTGATGGAGGACAGCGGCTGTACAGCCATAGTATACTATAACTACAGGATGTGATCACTGGAGGCAGTGATGGAGGACAGCGGCTGTACAGCCATAGTATACTATAACTACAGGATGTGATCACTGGAGGCAGTGATGGAGGACAGCAGCTGTACAGCCATAGTATACTATAACTACAGGATGTGATCACTGGAGGCAGTGATGGAGGACAGCAGCTGTACAGCCATAGTATACTATAACTATAGGGTGTGATCACTGGAGGCAGTGATGGAGGACAGCGGCTGTACAGCCATAGTATACTATAACTACAGGATGTGATCACTGGAGGCAGTGATGGGGGACAGCGGCTGTACAGCCATAGTATACTATAACTACAGGATGTGATCACTGGAGGCAGTGATGGGGGACAGCGGCTGTACAGCCATAGTATACTATAACTACAGGATGTGATCACTGGAGGCAGTGATGGAGGACAGCAGCTGTACAGCCATAGTATACTATAACTACAGGATGTGATCACTGGAGGCAGTGATGGAGGACAGCGGCTGTACAGCCATAGTATACTATAACTACAGGATGTGATCACTGGGGGCAGTGATGGAGGACAGCAGCTGTACAGCCATAGTATACTATAACTACAGGATGTGATCACTGGAGGCAGTGATGGAGGACAGCAGCTGTACAGCCATAGTATACTATAACTACAGGATGTGATCACTGGGGGCAGTGATGGGGGACAGCGGCTGTACAGCCATAGTATACTATAACTACAGGATGTGATCACTGGAGGCAGTGATGGGGGACAGCGGCTGTACAGCCATAGTATACTATAACTACAGGATGTGATCACTGGAGGCAGTGATGGGGGACAGCAGCTGTACAGCCATAGTATACTATAACTACAGGATGTGATCACTGGGGGCAGTGATGGGGGACAGCAGCTGTACAGCCATAGTATACTATAACTACAGGATGTGATCACTGGAGGCAGTGATGGAGGACAGCAGCTGTACAGCCATAGTATACTATAACTACAGGATGTGATCACTGGGGGCAGTGATGGAGGACAGCAGCTGTACAGCCATAGTATACTATAACTACAGGATGTGATCACTGGAGGCAGTGATGGGGGACAGCAGCTGTACAGCCATAGTATACTATAACTACAGGATGTGATCACTGGAGGCAGTGATGGAGGACAGCAGCTGTACAGCCATAGTATACTATAACTACAGGATGTGATCACTGGGGGCAGTGATGGAGGACAGCGGCTGTACAGCCATAGTATACTATAACTACAGGATGTGATCACTGGGGGCAGTGATGGGGGACAGCAGCTGTACAGCCATAGTATACTATAACTACAGGATGTGATCACTGGGGGCAGTGATGGAGGACAGCAGCTGTACAGCCATAGTATACTATAACTACAGGATGTGATCACTGGGGGCAGTGATGGAGGACAGCGGCTGTACAGCCATAGTATACTATAACTACAGGATGTGATCACTGGAGGCAGTGATGG
Organism: Phyllobates terribilis; assembly: GCF_046119375.1. Lineage (NCBI taxonomy): Eukaryota > Metazoa > Chordata > Amphibia > Anura > Dendrobatidae > Phyllobates > Phyllobates terribilis. The sequence goes on from NW_027362763.1 coordinate 648,429,578, forward strand.
AGGACAGCAGCTGTACAGCCATAGTATACTATAACTACAGGATGTGATCACTGGAGGCAGTGATGGAGGACAGCGGCTGTACAGCCATAGTATACTATAACTACAGGATGTGATCACTGGAGGCAGTGATGGAGGACAGCAGCTGTACAGCCATAGTATACTATAACTACAGGATGTGATCACTGGGGGCAGTGATGGAGGACAGCAGCTGTACAGCCATAGTATACTATAACTACAGGATGTGATCACTGGGGGCAGTGATGGAGGACAGCAGCTGTACAGCCATAGTATACTATAACTACAGGATGTGATCACTGGAGGCAGTGATGGAGGACAGCGGCTGTACAGCCATAGTATACTATAACTACAGGATGTGATCACTGGAGGCAGTGATGGAGGACAGCAGCTGTACAGCCATAGTATACTATAACTACAGGATGTGATCACTGGGGGCAGTGATGGAGGACAGCAGCTGTACAGCCATAGTATACTATAACTACAGGATGTGATCACTGGAGGCAGTGATGGAGGACAGCAGCTGTACAGCCATAGTATACTATAACTACAGGATGTGATCACTGGGGGCAGTGATGGGGGACAGCGGCTGTACAGCCATAGTATACTATAACTACAGGATGTGATCACTGGAGGCAGTGATGGGGGACAGCGGCTGTACAGCCATAGTATACTATAACTACAGGATGTGATCACTGGAGGCAGTGATGGGGGACAGCAGCTGTACAGCCATAGTATACTATAACTACAGGATGTGATCACTGGGGGCAGTGATGGGGGACAGCAGCTGTACAGCCATAGTATACTATAACTACAGGATGTGATCACTGGAGGCAGTGATGGAGGACAGCAGCTGTACAGCCATAGTATACTATAACTACAGGATGTGATCACTGGGGGCAGTGATGGAGGACAGCGGCTGTACAGCCATAGTATACTATAACTACAGGATGTGATCACTGGAGGCAGTGATGGAGGACAGCGGCTGTACAGCCATAGTATACTATAACTACAGGATGTGATCACTGGGGGCAGTGATGGAGGACAGCGGCTGTACAGCCATAGTATACTATAACTACAGGATGTGATCACTGGAGGCAGTGATGGAGGACAGCAGCTGTACAGCCATAGTATACTATAACTACAGGATGAGATCACTGGAGGCAGTGATGGAGGACAGCAGCTGTACAGCCATAGTATACTATAACTACAGGATGTGATCACTGGAGGCAGTGATGGAGGACAGCAGCTGTACAGCCATAGTATACTATAACTACAGGATGTGATCACTGGAGGCAGTGATGGGGGACAGCAGCTGTACAGCCATAGTATACTATAACTACAGGATGTGATCACTGGAGGCAGTGATGGGGGACAGCAGCTGTACAGCCATAGTATACTATAACTACAGGATGTGATCACTGGAGGCAGTGATGGAGGACAGCAGCTGTACAGCCATAGTATACTATAACTACAGGATGTGATCACTGGAGGCAGTGATGGGGGACAGCAGCTGTACAGCCATAGTATACTATAACTACAGGATGTGATCACTGGGGGCAGTGATGGAGGACAGCAGCTGTACAGCCATAGTATACTATAACTACAGGATGTGATCACTGGAGGCAGTGATGGGGGACAGCAGCTGTACAGCCATAGTATACTATAACTACAGGATGTGATCACTGGAGGCAGTGATGGGGGACAGCAGCTGTACAGCCATAGTATACTATAACTACAGGATGTGATCACTGGGGGCAGTGATGGAGGACAGCGGCTGTACAGCCATAGTATACTATAACTACAGGATGTGATCACTGGGGGCAGTGATGGGGGACAGCAGCTGTACAGCCATAGTATACTATAACTACAGGATGTGATCACTGGGGGCAGTGATGGAGGACAGCAGCTGTACAGCCATAGTATACTATAACTACAGGATGTGATCACTGGGGGCAGTGATGGAGGACAGCGGCTGTACAGCCATAGTATACTATAACTACAGGATGTGATCACTGGGGGCAGAGGCTATGTGAGGCCATTATACTGTTTCGGCTGCAGAGTGCGCGCTCCCTGGGCCGTAGTGATCGGCTGTAGTGCGCGCTCCCGGGGCCGTAGTGATCGGCTGTAGTGCGCGCTCCCGGGGCCGTAGTGATTGGCTGCAGTGCGCGCTCCCGGGGCCGTAGTGATCGGCTGCAGTGCGCGCTCCCGGGGCTGTAGTAATGAAGGGAACCGCGTCATTCCTGTGAAGTATGACGTAATGTAGCTACGTTTTTTACGCCTAAACAGTGACGTCATTACCTTAATGCCCCGCCCAGTGACGCTATCAGGGGGCGGGTCAGTTTAGCGTCATTTTCGTTTTTCTTAACTAACATTCACGCAGTTTTCGGCGACGGAAGTGATGTCAGAAGGAAGCGCCGTTTGCACTATGATCCCGGAAGTGTCCGCTATGGCGGAATCCCGGTGCCTCGGGGGGTCTTTGTTGTTTGTCCGGACGAGGGGCCCCCTGACCCCTCGGCGCCTCCTTCTCAGCTCGCCTCCTACCCTGGATTGGGTTCTTCTGGGGGTGCAGAGCCGCAGGACGCCGACACCCCGCGGGCCACTGCTCGTCCGCCGGGGAGAAGCGCTGCCTGACTGCGGAGCGCTGGTGCTGGACACCCGGCCAACCCTGCAGGGCATCCTGGGGCCAGAGACCCGCATCAGCCGCATAGCTGTCACAGGGGACGGCGCGGGGCGAGGAGGGGGCCCTCCAGTGACCGAGGGGGGAAGGGGCTCTCCTGTGACCTTAGTGGGAGGGGGCCCTGCAGTGACCGAGGGGGGAAGGGGCTCTCCTGTGACCTTAGTGGGAGGGGGCCCTGCAGTGACCGAGCGGGGAAGGGGCCCTCCATTGACTTTAGTGGGAGGAGACCCCGCAGGGACCGAGGGTGAAAGGGGCCCCCCATTAATCCAGCTTAAGACCGTAAGGGGCCCTGCATTGACCCGGGGGGAAGAGGATCAGAGACCCCAAGTAGTGCAGCTGGAGGAGGGGCCCCCGTCCTGTCTAGGGCCCATTGCCGCTCCCTCTTCGGACTCTCTAGTTGGGGATACTTCGGTCAGTTTTCTGGACGTCTCAGTTGGCGCTCCTGATCTTCATTCTCCTCTGGTCTCCAGTTTTGCTCGGACCCCGCTTCCTGTGAGGCTCCGTGTGGCCCCCATTAATGCAGAGCCCTTGGTTCTGGCCGGGAGGCTGCAGGAAGTTGGGGGCCCTGTGGATCGGGGCTCTGCCTTGTGGGTGAGCAAAAATCAGCTGCGATTGCTGGGTTTGTACCACCGGGAGTGGGTGTGGGTGTCGGCACCAGCGCAGGGGAGCGGGAGGCGCAGCCTGGCGATGATAGTGGCTGCAGAGCTCTGGTTGGGGCATCCACATAAGTACAACCACCTGCTGAGCAGCCCCTGCCTGGCACCAAGGGACGAGGCCACCGGCATCGCTGTGATCTCCGCCACCCTCGCCTTCAACCTGAGCAAAGGAACCGGCGCAGTCACTGAGGTCCTAATACAGGTGAGACTGGGACTGGCCCCCACCGGGACTGGTTCCCAGGCACATAATAGCCTCCCCCCACCGGGACTGGTTCCCATGCACATAATAGCCTCCCCCCACCGGGACTGGTTCCCATGCACATAATAGCCTCCCCCCACCGGGACTGGTTCCCATGCACATAATAGCCTCCCCCCACCGGGACTGGTTCCCATGCACATAATAGCCCCCCCACCTGGACTGGTTCCCATGCACATAATAGCCCCCCCACCTGGACTGGTTCCCATGCACATAATAGCCCCCCCACCTGGACTGGTTCCCAGGCACATAATAGCCCCCCCCCCCCCCCCCCCACTGTGACTTGTTCCCATGCACATAATAGCCTCACCCCCCCCCCCACCGTGACTAGTTCCCATGCACATAATAGCCTCACCCCCCCCCCACTGTGACTAGTTCCCAGGCACATAATAGCCTCACCCCCCCCCCCCACCGTGACTAGTTCCCATGCACATAATAGCCTCACCCCCCCCCCCCCCACCGTGACTAGTTCCCATGCACATAATAGCCTCACCCCCCCCCCCCCCCCCACCGGGACTGGTTCCCATGCACATAATAGCCCCCCCACCGGGACTGGTTCCCATGCACATAATAGCCCCCCCACCGGGACTGGTTCCCATGCACATAATAGCCCCCCCACCGGGACTGGTTCCCATGCACATAATAGCCCCCCCACCGGGACTGGTTCCCATGCACATAATAGCCCCCCCCCCCCCCACCGGGACTGGTTCCCATGCACATAATAGCCCCCCCACCGGGACTGGTTCCCATGCACATAATAGCCCCCCCACCGGGACTGGTTCCCATGCACATAATAGCCCCCCCACCGGGACTGGTTCCCATGCACATAATAGCCTCACCCCCCCCCCCCCACCGGGACTGGTTCCCATGCACATAATAGCCCCCCCACCGGGACTGGTTCCCATGCACATAATAGCCCCCCCACCGGGACTGGTTCCCATGCACATAATAGCCCCCCCACCGGGACTGGTTCCCATGCACATAATAGCCCCCCCACCGGGACTGGTTCCCATGCACATAATAGCCCCCCCCCACCGGGACTGGTTCCCATGCACATAATAGCCCCCCCCACCGGGACTGGTTCCCATGCACATAATAGCCCCCCCCACCGGGACTGGTTCCCATGCACATAATAGCCCCCCCCCCCCCCACCGGGACTGGTTCCCATGCACATAATAGCCCCCCCCCCCCCCACCGGGACTGGTTCCCATGCACATAATAGCCCCCCCCACCCCCCACCGGGACTGGTTCCCATGCACATAATAGCCCCCCCCCACCGGGACTGGTTCCCATGCACATAATAGCCCCCCCCCACCGGGACTGGTTCCCATGCACATAATAGCCCCCCCCCCACCGGGACTGGTTCCCATGCACATAATAGCCCCCCCCCACCGGGACTGGTTCCCATGCACATAATAGCCCCCCCCCACCGGGACTGGTTCCCATGCACATAATAGCCCCCCCCACCGGGACTGGTTCCCATGCACATAATAGCCCCCCCCCCACCGGGACTGGTTCCCATGCACATAATAGCCCCCCCCCACCGGGACTGGTTCCCATGCACATAATAGCCCCCCCCCACCGGGACTGGTTCCGATGCACATAATAGCCCCCCCCACCGGGACTGGTTCCCATGCACATAATAGCCCCCCCCACCGGGACTGGTTCCCATGCACATAATAGCCCCCCCCCACCGGGACTGGTTCCCATGCACATAATAGCCCCCCCCCACCGGGACTGGTTCCCATGCACATAATAGCCCCCCCCACCGGGACTGGTTCCCATGCACATAATAGCCCCCCCCACCGGGACTGGTTCCCATGCACATAATAGCCCCCCCCCACCGGGACTGGTTCCCATGCACATAATAGCCCCCCCCACCGGGACTGGTTCCCATGCACATAATAGCCCCCCCCCACCTGGACTGGCCCCCACCAGGACTGAGCGGTGACTGAGACTGTGCCGCATACTGCCCCCCACCAGTATTCGGCGTCTGGGGCCCCCCTCCCCCCTGTCACGCTGGGTGAGGGAAGGAATAAGTGTACAACGATGGGAAGAGGTGGAGGGAGCCTAACAACTAGGCAAAGGGGGAGTGGAGACCCCTAGGCCGATCTAATATCACCCTGACTACCCTATCGTCTCTATATAGGTTCCACACCTATTGTCGAGCAGGAACCTAAACCGTGAATGTCCCTAGAGCTTGGCCCTAGATAGGGAGGGACAGAGTGAGCACTGATCAGGCCCCACTACAAACTAAAGACAATAAGGTAGACAAACAAAGGGGATAGACTTGGCATTATCTCTCTGGTGTCTGCTCAAGCTAACTGTCCTCCAAGTGCACCAAAGACTAGACTAGCCGACTGCTAATGCTCCAAGCCTGCACAGAGGTACATAGAACTATCACCGGCGACTCTCTGGAGAAATTGAGAGTATTTAACTACCAAGCAAGGGTGTATCAATTAGCAGCAGAAGATGGCGGTCGCTGCTGGGTCCTAAAGGAAGAAAGATATAACTATACTACAGAGATGAGAGGATCAAGAAAGCGTCTGCAATGCCAAGCGCAGTGAACTTCTACAGCCAGATCCGGAGCGACCGTCATGCATTCCTGACACCCATGACAGTACCCCCCTTTCCCTTCTACGAGTGGCCTCCGGATAAGAGGTGTGGAATGAATGAGCCAACCTGGGAGCGTTCACCTCTGATGGTGAAACCCACATCTCTCCTCTGGAGCATAACCTTTCCAGTGCAACAAGTATTGTAGAGAACAACGTTGGAGACGAGAATCTACAATCCCCGAAATCTGAAACTGCAAATTACCATCAACCATTATTGGGGGCAGTGGTAGAGGTGAGGACTCAAGAGGTTCCACATATTTCTTTAGTAGAGACCTGTGAAAGGCGTTGTGTAGCTTAAGGGCCTGAGGAAGCTCAAGATGAAACGCTGCTGGGTTAATGACGGCGGTTATTTTATAGGGACCAATAAACCCAGGTCCCAACTTCCAAGAAGGAACTTTCAATCTTATATTCCTGGTAGACAACCACACAGTCATTCACATTCAGGTCCGGACCTGGCAAGCGTTTTCTGTCAGCCATATGTTTATACCTGTCTCCCATGGTCTTTATATTACACAGAACCCCCCGCCACACCGAGGAGAGCGTAGAGGATTAATTCATCGCACACTCATAGGGTAATTGCAGTGGGTATTTATTAACAGGCATAAAAAATTATAGATCACCATAGGTGTGAAAGCGACAATTTTTGACTCACAAATTGTCGCTTTCACACCTATGGTTTGATCTATTATTTTTTATGCCTGTTAACCCCTTAACGACCTTGGGTCTTTCTGTTTTCATTTTTTGCTCCCCTTCTTCCCAGAGCCAGAACTTTTTTATTTTTCATTCAATATGGCCATGTGAGGGCTTATTTTTTGCGGGACGAGTTGTTCTTTTAAACGCCATCACTGGTTTTACCATATCATGTACTGGAAAACGGGAAAAAAATTCCAAGTGCAGTGAAATTGCAAAAAAATGCAATTCCACCTTTGTTTTTTGGGTCCTTTTTTTACCTCGTTCACTGAATGCTAAAACTGACCGGCCATCATTATTCTCCAGGACATTACGAGTACACGAGACACCAAACATGTATAGGTTCTTTTTTATTTAAGTGGTGAAAAAAAAAATCCAAAGTTTGCTTAAAAAAAAAAAAAAAGACGCCATTTTCCGAGACCCGTAGTGTCTCCATTTTTCGGGATCTGGGGCAGGTTGAAGGCTTATTTTTTGCCCGCCGGGCTGACGTTTTTATTGATACCATTTTGGGGTAGATCCGATGTTTTGATCGCCCGTTATTGCATTTTATTGCAATGTTGCAGCCACCAAAAAAACGTAATTCTGGCGTTTGGAATTTTTTTCTCGTTACGCCGTTTACTGATCGGATTAACTCTTTTTTTTATATTGATCGGGCGATTCTGAATGTGGCGATACCAAATATGTGTATGTGTTGTTTTATATATATATATATATATATATATATATTTATTTTGAAAGGGGGGTGATTTAAACTTTTTTATATTTTTTTTATTTTTTTAATATTTTTTAAAACTTTTTTTCCCACTTTCTGCATGCTTCAATAGTGTCCATAGGAGACTAGAAGCTGCAGTTGTCTGATCACCTCTGCTACATACATGCGATAGCAGATCGCCTGTATGCAAGAGAAATGCTCAACCACAGGCGTCTGCTGCAGACCCTGGGTTGTCATGCCCATCCATTGGTGACCCCGCGATCACGTGACGGGGTCACCGATGGGCGGGGCTTAGGACACACTTCCCGGAAGCGCAAGTTAAATGCTGCTGTCAGAGATTGACAGCGCCATTTGACTAGTTAACAGCCGCGGGTGGATCGCGATTCCACCCGCGGCTGTTGCGGGCACATGCAGTGCACAAGAAATAGGCTGAACTGGATGGACGCTTGTCTTTTTTTCGGCCTTATAAACTAGGTATGTCAGCTGTAATAATCAGCTGACGTCCTCGGTTCAGTGCGGGCTCAGCGCCGGAGCCCCCGCTGAACCGGCCTTCCCGATCTGGTGCATACTATTACTGACCAGGTCGGAAAGGAGTTAATAAATACCCACTACAATTATCCTATGAGTGCGATGAATTAATCCTCTACATGACCCAGGCATTACAGGCCTGTTCCATCAGCACCTCTCTATTATAACTGAGTGCACGCTAATTATCTACGTACAGACTAATACCGATGAGAGCGACAAAGCAAACCGTTCCTCCTCAGGAACTTCTGAAGGTACCAAACTGTGGGTGATAACTGTATGCACCAAAGAACGGTGACCTGCCGGTGGATTCTTGACGATTATTATTAATGGCAAATTCTGCCAGTGGTAAGTAGGATGCTGTAGCAGTGGCGTCTCTGCCTCCTGCCAGGCAGAGACGCCGTCCCTCTCACCGCTGCGCTCCCCGCTCGGCGTCCTCCAACACTCCTCTTCCTGCTGCTGTCGGCACGCGCAGCTTCCCGGGCACTGTGCTTAGGGGGCGCGCGCACACTCCCTCCCTCTTAAAGGGGCCGCGCGCGCCGTCCTAAGGAGTCCCCGGCCAATTGCCGGAGGTCCTCCCATATATAAGGCACCGCCTCTAAAATGGAGGTGCCCGAGCAATAGTTGTTGCACAGTGTACTTACCTCTGCTTCAGCCCTCAGGTCCCGCTGCCAGCCTGACTACTAGTCCTGCCTGCCAGCCTGACTACTAGTCCTGCCTGCCAGCCTGACTACTAGTCCTGCCCGCCAGCCTGACTACTAGTCCTGCCCGCCAGCCTGACTACTAGTCCTGCCCGCCAGCCTGACTACTAGTCCTGCCCGCCAGTCTGTCTATGGGCTTTGCCCGCCTGCTTACCTGGAAGCACCTGCCCGCTACCTACCGTGCCTACCTGGAGGCTCCTGCTTGTCACCTGCCGTGACCACCTGACAGCCTACCTAGAGGCTCCCGCCTGTTGCCTTCCGTGTCTGCCAGTCCATCCACCCGGATCACTAGTCAGCCTGCCTGCTGTGCCCATCTGCTATACAGGTCAGTCCCTGCCATCTGTACCGTGGGAGCCACCTGCTCCTCTACAAGGTCGTCCCCAGAGTAGCACCTGGTCCCTCTTCTCGGACTCTCCCTGGTCACGGAGTCGATTGAGCCGCCGTACGACCTAGGTCGCTCCGAGTTGATACCTAGTTACGCCCCTCTGGTCCCTCCTTGCACCGCAGCACAGAGGTTCCACCACCCGGATCCGTAACTGATGCCCAATTCTCCTGATTTTCGGAGACGAAACACCTGAGGTATGTCTCCAAGTTCTGATTGGACAGACCGAGCGGGTCGTTCGACTGAGGGTGGAAGGCAGAGAAAAAGAACCGCTGCACCCCCAGTCGAGAACAGAATTCCTTACAGAACTTGGAAACCAACTGGGTTCCCCGATCTAACCCCACATCGGAGGGAACCTCATGAAGCTTCAAGATCTCATTTATAAACACCTGAGCAAGTGTCTTGGCATTTGGAAGTGCAGGTAATGCAACAAAGTGAACCATTTTACTGAACCTATCTACAACCACCAAAACCACCTTTTTGCCTGGAGAAACCGGTAGATCAGAAATAAAATCCATGGACAAGTGTGTCAATGGCCTACTAGGGATAGGTAGCGGAAGAAGAGTACCAGACGGACGGGTATGTGAAACTTTAGAACGTGCGCAAATACTACAAGCAGATACATGTTCAACCACATCCCGATGCAACCCCGGCCACCAAAAACGACGAGAGAGGGGGTCCGCGGTGGCCTTACCACCTTTATGACCAGCAAGCGCAGAGTTATGATGTTCCTTAATTACTTTACGGCGCAGATCAGATGGTACAAATAACCTTCCTGAAGGGCAGGAGGCAGGGGCGTCCCCCTGAGCCTCCAACACCTCACCCTCTAGGTCAGGGTACAGTGCCGAAATGACTACCCCTTTCTGTAATATCAGGGCAGGGTTCTCATGGTCACCACCACCAGGGAAGCTCCGGGACAAAGCATCAGCTTTGACGTTTTTGACCCCTGAACGAAAAGTGACAGCAAAATTGAACCTAGTAAAAACAGGGACCGTCTGGCTTGCCTAGGGTTGAGACGTTAAGCTGACTGGAGATATGACAGGTTCTTATGGTCAGTCATAACAGTAATAGGATGAACAGCCCCCTCCAACCAGTGTCACCATTCCTCGAATGCCAATTTGATCTCCAAAAGTTCCCTATTACCCACGTCATAATTTCTCTCAGCTGAAGACAATTTTTTAGAAAAGAAGGTGCATGGACGTCATTTACCAGGGGATGAACCCTGAGACAACACAGCCCCAACCCCGACATCTGACGCATCAACCTCCACAATAAAGGGTTGAGAAACATCAAGTTGACGGAGTATAGGTGCAGTGGCAAAATGATTCTTTAGGGAGGAAATAGCCTGGAGGGAGGTATCCGACCATTTAGAAAGATCAGACCCCTTAGTCATGTCAGTAAGGGGTCTCACAATTACCGAATAATTTTGGGTACATTTCCAGTAAAAATTAGTAAAACCCAGAAAACGTTGTAGGGCCTTCAGGTTCTAGGGACGGTCCCAATCAAGGACTACACGGATCTTCTCCGGATCCATCCGAAAACCAGAAGATGACAACAAGTACCCCAAAAACTGCACCTCCTGAACAGCAAAAACACATTTCCCTAGTTTGGCATATAGTTTATCCCTTAATATCTGGAGCACCTGTTTAACATGCCCCCTATGTGTCTCAAAATCAGGTGAATAAATCAAAATATCGTCCATATAGACCACCACAAACCTCCCCACCAAATGATGGAAAATATCATTTATGAAATGCTGGAATACCGCAGGTGCATTGGTCAAACCAAAAGGCATAACCAGACTCTCAATGTCCTTCAGGGGTATTGAACGCTGTTTTCCATTCATTCCCTTCTCTGATTCTAACCAGGTTGTAGACTCCCCTTAAATCCAACTTGGAGAATACCTTAGCTCCAACAACCTGGCTGAACAAATCAGGAATCAGAGGAAGAGGGTATGGATCACGGATGGTAATTTGATTTAATTCCTGGAAATCTAAATAGGGACGTAGACCGCCATCTTTCTTTACAAAGAAGAACCCTGCCGCCACGGGCGAAGATGAGGGTCTGATGTGTCCCTTCTCCAGACTTTCCGCAATGAAATCCTTCATGGCTTGTCTCTCAGGGCCAGAAAGATTATACAGTCTGGACTTGGGTAGTTTAGCTCCAGGGGTCAGGCTAATAGGACAGTCATATGCATAATGAGGAGGCAAATCCTGACACCCCCTCTCAGAAAAAACATCCTCAAAACCAGACAGAAAAGCAGGTAATATTTCCGTAAATCTCCCCATTCAATAATCTCCCCAGTTTGCCAATCCACCAACGGATTATGTTTAACAAGCCAAGGTATACCCAAGACAGTCGGTGTGGGAAGATTGTCCAGGACATAGCAAAGGATTATTTCACAATGAACTGACCCCACCCTCAGTTTTACATTATGTACAATCTGAGTCAGAGCTTTCTGTGCAAGTGGCGCCGAGTCAATTGCAAAGATGGGAATAGGCTTAGCTAAAGCACAGCAAGCGAGACCGTGAGTTCTCACAAACTCAGCATCAACCATGCTGAGCCCGGCTCCACTGTCAACAAACAGACATTTTCTGTCCTGTTCTCTAGCACCACCTCTCTGTCAGGACAAACCGAGAACTACAGGTTGACGACAAACATGCCTTATTTATCCTTCTCCAGACTACCAAGGGTTAATCGAGTTTTATTTTGCTTTGGAATTGAGGGACAGGCCCCAATACAATGTGCACAAAAAAAAACATTCCCTTTTTTTTCGGATCTCAGGGGAAATGTATGAAGCAGAGGCACCCCCTAACTGCATGGGTTGTTTCACCTCCACCAGTACTGGTTCACCCCCAGACTGCCCCCTTCCCTTCTGGCAAAGGAGCATTACCCCGAAAAGAGGGCTCCGGAGAAGGTAGTCGCACCCGTCTATCCCGAAGGCGTCTATCAACACATATAGCCAAAGACATGGCAGCCTCCAAGGACTCTGGGGTTTCATATACTGCCAAGGCATCTTTAAACCTTTCTGAAAGGCCCTGACAAAATTGGCTTCTAAGCGCTGAGTCTTTCCATTTGGTATCAGTTGCCCATGTGCGCAATTCAGAGCTTTACGTCTCCACTCCCCGATTCCCCTGCTGAAGGCTACGCAGCCTGGACTCAGCCAAGGAGATTCGGTCAGGATCATGGATGAGGGCCAGAGCCCCGAAAAACCCCTCCACTGACTGGAGACAAACAGAAACCTGGGGCAAATAGCCCAGGATTGAGGATCCCCTTGCAACAGTGAGCTCACAATCTCCACTTGCTTTGTATGCACTTCCGGTGATAATGTTGCGCAAGGTGAGGGAAGGAATAAGTGTACAACGACGGGAAGAGGGGGAAGGGAGCCCAACAACTAGGGAAAGGTGGAGTGGAGACCCCTAGGCAGATCTAATATCACCCTGTTTACCCTATCTTCCCTATTTAGGTTCTGCACCTATTGCCGAGCAGGAACCTAAGCCCTGAATGTCCCTAGAGCTTGGCCCTAGATAGGGAGGGAGAGGGGTAAGTACTGGTCAGGCCCCACTACAAATTAAAGACAACAAGGTAGACAAACAAAGGGGATACACTTAGCTTGATAAGACACCAGAGAGATAATGCTAACTGTCCTCCAAGGGCACCAAAGAAGAAACTAGCCGACTGCTAGTACTTCAAACCTGCACAGAGGTACATAGTTCTATCACCAGTGATTCTCTGGAGAAACGTAGAGTTTTTAACTACCAAGCAAGGTTGTGTCAATCAGCAGCTGAAGGTGGAGATCGCTGCTGGGTCCTAAATGAAGAAAGATATAACTATACTACAGAGATGAGAGAATCAAGGCGTCTGCAATGCCAAACACAGTGACCTTGTACAGCCGGATCCAGAGCGACTGTCTGCCACACCTGTGACACCCCCAGTATGTGGCGTTGTTGTATACTGAATGTTATCATTGGATGGGGCCTCCAGGGTCATCCTGTCCAGCCCCTGCTCAATGCAGGAGTCACTAATCCATCTCAGACAGATGTCTGTCCGGCCTCTGAAGACTTAGATTGAAGGAGAACTCACCACCTCTCGTGGCCGCCTGTTCCACTCATTGATCACGGTCAGGCCTTCCTCCACCCCCCCCTCCTTGATGCAGTAATTAATGCAAAAGGAGCCCGACTAAGTATTGAGGCATTTACTGAACAGACATTTCAGTAGGACGACATTGTAGATTGTAAAAACATTTCTCAAGCTGTTATAAAGTATTCTAATTTACTGAGATAATGACTTTAGTGTTTCATTGGCTGTAAGCCATAATCATCAACATTAACAGAAATAAACACGTGAAATAGATCCCTCTGTGTGTAATGACTCTATATAATAGATCCCTCTGTGTGTAATGACTATATAATAGATTCCTCTGTGTGTAATGACTCTATATAATAGATTCCTCTGTGTGTAATGACTCTATATAATAGATTCCTCTGTGTGTAATGACTCTATATAATAGATCCCTCTGTGTGTAATGACTCTATATAATAGATCCCTCTGTGTGTAATGACTCTATATAATAGATCCCTCTGTGTGTAATGACTCTATATAATAGATCCCTCTGTGTGTAATGACTCTATATAATAGATCCCTCTGTGTGTAATGACTCTATATAATAGATCCCTCTGTGTGTAATGACTCTATATAATAGATCCCTCTGTGTGTAATGACTATATAATAGATTCCTCTGTGTGTAATGACTCTATATAATAGATTCCTCTGTGTGTAATGACTCTATATAATAGATTCCTCTGTGTGTAATGACTCTATATAATAGATCCCTCTGTGTGTAATGACTCTATATAATAGATCCCTCTGTGTGTAATGACTCTATATAATAGATCCCTCTGTGTGTAATGACTCTATATAATAGATCCCTCTGTGTGTAATGACTCTATATAATAGATCCCTCTGTGTGTAATGACTCTATATAATAGATCCCTCTGTCTGTAATGACTCTATATAATAGATCCCTCTGTCTGTAATGACTCTATATAATAGATCCCTCTGTCTGTAATGGCTCTATATAATAGATCCCTCTGTCTGTAATGGCTCTATATAATAGATCCCTCTGTCTGTAATGGCTCTATATAATAGATCCCTCTGTCTGTAATGGCTCTATATAATAGATCCCTCTGTCTGTAATGGCTCTATATAATAGATCCCTCTGTCTGTAATGACTCTATATAATAGATCCCTCTGTGTAATCGCTCTATATAATAGATCCCTCTGTCTGTAATGGCTCTATGTAATAGATCCCTCTGTCTGTAATGGCTCTATATAATAGATCCCTCTGTGTGTAATGACTCTATATAATAGATCCCTCTGTGTGTAATGACTCTATATAATAGATCCCTCTGTGTGTAATGACTCTATATAATAGATCCCTCTGTGTAATCACTCTATATAATAGATCCCTCTGTCTGTAATGACTCTATGTAATAGATCCCTCTGTCTGTAATGACTCTATGTAATAGATCCCTCTGTCTGTAATGACTCTATGTAATAGATCCCTGTCTGTAATGACGCTATGTAATAGATCCCTCTGTCTGTAATGACGCTATGTAATAGATCCCTCTGTCTGTAATGACGCTATGTAATAGATCCCTCTGTGTGTAATGACGCTATGTAATAGATCCCTCTGTGTGTAATGACGCTATGTAATAGATCCCTCTGTGTGTAATGACGCTATGTAATAGATCCCTCTGTGTGTAATGACGCTATGTAATAGATCCCTCTGTGTGTAATGACGCTATGTAATAGATCCCTCAGTGTGTAATGACTCTATGTAATAGATCCCTCTGTGTGTAATGACTCTATGTAATAGATCCCTCTGTGTGTAATGACTCTATGTAATAGATCCCTCTGTGTGTAATGACTCTATGTAATAGATCCCTCTGTGTGTAATGACTCTATGTAATAGATCCCTCTGTGTGTAATGACTCTATGTAATAGATCCCTCTGTGTGTAATGACTCTATGTAATAGATCCCTCTGTGTGTAATGGCTCTATGTAATAGATCCCTCTGTGTGTAATGGCTCTATGTAATAGATCCCTCTCTGTGTAATGGCTCTATGTAATAGATCCCTCTCTGTGTAATGGCTCTATGTAATAGATCCCTCTCTGTGTAATGGCTCTATATAATAGATCCCTCTCTGTGTAATGGCTCTATATAATAGATCCCTCTGTGTGTAATGGCTCTATATAATAGATCCCTCTGTGTGTAATGGCTCTATATAATAGATCCCTCTGTCTGTAATGGCTCTATATAATAGATCCCTCTGTCTGTAATGGCTCTATATAATAGATCCCTCTGTCTGTAATGGCTCTATATAATAGATCCCTCTGTCTGTAATGGCTCTATATAATATAGGAGTTTCACTTTTTGGATTGAACTGACATTAACTTTTTGATGATATTCTAATTTAGTGAGAAGCACCTGTATCTCCACTCTTCTTTGGCCCTTTGATGCCAGAGCTGTCAATCAAAGAGGAGGTGGGGGGAGATGGAGTGAAAGCAAGCAGGTGGGAAGGTGTAGTTAAATGAGGGGCCGAGTGTTGGTACCTGGTGTGCACTGTCATTCTGTGCTGACTGTCCCCTTAAAGGGAATCTGTCCCCCTGGGAGATATCTGACCTCTACTATGGGCATACAGGTGATAGAAATGTAACTCTATACCTACCTGTATGGCCATAGTAGAGGTCTGATGGGAATCTGCCCCCCCTGGGAGATATCTGACCTCTACTATGGACATACAGGTGATAGAAATGTAACTCTATACCTACCTGTATGGCCATAGTAGAGGTCTGATGGGAATCTGTCCCCCCTGGGAGATATCTGACCTCTACTATGGACATACAGGTGATAGAAATGTAACTCTATACCTACCTGTATGGCCATAGTAGAGGTCTGATGGGAATCTGTCCCCCCTGGGAGATATCTGACCTCTACTATGGACATACAGGTGATAGAAATGTAACTCTATACCTACCTGTATGCCCATAGTAGAGGTCTGATGGGAATCTGTCCCTCCTGGGAGATATCTGACCTCTACTATGTACATACAGGTGATAGAAATGTAACTCTATACCTACCTGTATGGCCCATAGTAGAGGTCTGATGGGAGTCTGTCCCCCCTGGGAGATATCTGACCTCTACTATGGACATACAGGTGATAGAAATGTAACTCTATACCTACCTGTATGGCCATAGTAGAGGTCTGATGGGAGTCTGTCCCCCCTGGGAGATATCTGACCTCTACTATGGGCATACAGGTGATAGAAATGTAACTCTATACCTACCTGTATGGCCATAGTAGAGGTCTGATGGGAGTCTGTCCCCCCTGGGAGATATCTGACCTCTACTATGGCCATACAGGTGATAGAAATGTAACTCTATACCTACCTGTATGGCCATAGTAGAGGTCTGATGGGAATCTGCCCCCCCTGGGAGATATCTGACCTCTACTATGGGCATACAGGTGATAGAAATGTAACTCTATACCTACCTGTATGGCCATAGTAGAGGTCTGATGGGAATCTGTCCCCCCTGGGAGATATCTGACCTCTACTATGGACATACAGGTGATAGAAATGTAACTCTATACCTACCTGTATGGCCCATAGTAGAGGTCTGATGGGAATCTGTCCCCCCTGGGAGATATCTGACCTCTACTATGGGCATACAGGTGATAGAAATGTAACTCTATACCTACCTGTATGGCCCATAGTAGAGGTCTGATGGGAGTCTGTCCCCCCTGGAGATATCTGACCTCTACTATGGGCATACAGGTGATAGAAATGTAACTCTATACCTACCTGTATGGCCATAGTAGAGGTCTGATGGGAGTCTGTCCCCCCTGGGAGATATCTGACCACTACTATGGACATACAGGTGATAGAAATGTAACTCTATACCTACCTGTATGGCCATAGTAGAGGTCTGATGGGAGTCTGTCCCCCCTGGGAGATATCTGACCTCTACTATGGACATACAGGTGATAGAAATGTAACTCTATACCTACCTGTATGGCCATAGTAGAGGTCTGATGGGAATCTGTCCCTCCTGGGAGATATCTGACCTCTACTATGGCCATACAGGTGATAGAAATGTAACTCTATACCTACCTGTATGGTCCATAGTAGAGGTCTGATGGGAATCTGTCCCTCCTGGGAGATATCTGACCTCTACTATGGCCATACAGGTGATAGAAATGTAACTCTATACCTTCCTGTATGGCCATAGTAGAGGTCTGATGAGAGTCTGTCCCCCCTGGAGATATCTGACCTCTACTATGGGCCATACAGGTGATAGAAATGTAACTCTATACCTACCTGTATGGCCATAGTAGAGGTCTGATGGGAATCTGTCCCCCCCTGGGAGATATCTGACCTCTACTATGGGCCATACAGGTGATAGAAATGTAACTCTATACCTACCTGTATGGCCATAGTAGAGGTCTGATGGGAATCTGTCCCCCCTGGGAGATATCTGACCTCTACTATGGACCATACAGGTGATAGAAATGTAACTCTATACCTACCTGTATGGCCATAGTAGAGGTCTGATGGGAATCTGTCCCTCCTGGGAGATATCTGACCTCTACTATCGGCCATACAGGTGATAGAAATGTAACTGTATACCTACCTGTATGGCCATAGTAGAGGTCTGATGGGAGTCTGTCCCCCCTGGAGATATCTGACCTCTACTATGGGCATACAGGTGATAGAAATGTAACTCTATACCTACCTGTATGGCCATAGTAGAGGTCTGATGGGAGTCTGTCCCCCTGGGAGATATCTGACCTCTACTATGGGCCATACAGGTGATAGAAATGTAACTCTATACCTACCTGTATGGCCATAGTAGAGGTCTGATGGGAATCTGTCCCCCTGGGAGATATCTGACCTCTACTATGGGCATACAGGTGATAGAAATGTAACTCTATACCTACCTGTATGGCCATAGTAGAGGTCTGATGGGAATCTGTCCCCCTGGGAGATATCTGACCTCTACTATGGGCATACAGGTGATAGAAATGTAACTCTATACCTACCTGTATGGCCATAGTAGAGGTCTGATGGGAGTCTGTCCCCCCTGGGAGATATCTGACCTCTACTATGGGCATACAGGTGATAGAAATGTAACTCTATACCTACCTGTATGGCCATAGTAGAGGTCTGATGGGAGTCTGTCCCCCCTGGAGATATCTGACCTCTACTATGGCCATACAGGTGATAGAAATGTAACTCTATACCTACCTGTATGGCCCATAGTAGAGGTCTGATGAGAGTCTGTCCCCCCTGGGAGATATCTGACCTCTACTATGGGCATACAGGTGATAGAAATGTAACTCTATACCTACCTGTATGGCCATAGTAGAGGTCTGATGGGAATCTGTCCTCCCTGGAGATATCTGACCTCTACTATGGACATACAGGTGATAGAAATGTAACTCTATACCTACCTGTATGGCCATAGTAGAGGTCTGATGGGAGTCTGTCCCCCCTGGGAGATATCTGACCTCTACTATGGCCATACAGGTGATAGAAATGTAACTCTATACCTACCTGTATGGCCCATAGTAGAGGTCTGATGGGAATCTGTCCCCCCTGGGAGATATCTGACCTCTACTATGGCCATACAGGTAGGTATAGAGTTACATTGCTATCACCTGTATGGCCATAGTAGAGGTCAGATGGGAGTCTGTCCCTCCTGGGAGATATCTGACCTCCACTATGGACATACAGGTGATAGAAATGTAACTCTATACCTACCTGTATGGCCATAGTAGAGGTCTGATGGGAGTCTGTCCCCCCTGGGAGATATCTGACCTCTACTATGGCCATACAGGTGATAGAAATGTAAATCTATACTTACCTGTATGGCCATAGTAGAGGTCTAAGGGGAGTCTGTCCCCCCTGGGAGATATCTGACCTCTACTATGGCCATACAGGTGATAGAAATGTAAATCTATACTTACCTGTATGGCCATAGTAGAGGTCTGACTGCAGAGAAAAGTAGTTTTATCTTTTTGGCTTTCAACAGGCTTGGAGTCCGGGGGAGGCCAAGCAATGCCGCCTATCTGATTATTATTCCCCTAAATCGCCGCCTATCAGCCCAGTTACCATGTTCCCTCCCCCGCACGTCAAAGGGCACTGTGACGTGCGCTTTCCTTCCTCAACTTTCTGGGGCGTGCGCCTTCCTTCCTCACCTTTCTGGGGCGTGCGCCTTCCTTCCTCACCTTTCTGGGGCGTGCGCCTTCCTTCCTCACCTTTCTGGGGCGTGCGCCTTCCTTCCTCACCTTTCTGGGACGTGCGCCTTCCTTCCTCACCTTTCTGGGGCGTGCGCCTTCCTTCCTCACCTTTCTGGGGCGTGCGCCTTCCTTCCTCACCTTTCTGGGGCGTGCGCCTTCCTTCCTCACCTTTCTGGGGCGTGCGCCTTCCTTCCTCACCTTTCTGGGGCGTGCGCCTTCCTTCCTCACCTTTCTGGGGCGTGCGCCTTCCTTCCTCACCTTTCTGGGGCGTGCGCCTTCCTTCCTCACCTTTCTGGGGCGTGCGCTTTCCTTCCTCACCTTTCTGGGACGTGCGCCTTCCTTCCTCACCTTTCTGGGACGTGCGCCTTCCTTCCTCGCCTTTCTGGGGCGTGCGCCTTCCTTCCTCGCCTCGCTGTGGCGTGCGCTTTCCTTCCTCGCATCGCTGTGGCGTGCGCTTTCCTTCCTCGCATCGCTGTGGCGTGCGCCTTCCTTCCTCGCCTCGCTGTGGCGTGCGCCTTCCTTCCTCGCCTCGCTGTGGCGTGCGCCTTCCTTCCTCGCCTCGCTGTGGCGTGCGCCTTCCTTCCTCGCCTCGCTGTGGCGTGCGCCTTCCTTCCTCGCCTCGCTGTGGCGTGCGCCTTCCTTCCTCGCCTCGCTGTGGCGTGCGCCTTCCTTCCTCGCCTCGCTGTGGCGTGCGCCTTCCTTCCTCGCCTCGCTGTGGCGTGCGCCTTCCTTCCTCGCCTCGCTGTGGCGTGCGCCTTCCTTCCTCGCCTCGCTGTGGCGTGCGCCTTCCTTCCTCGCCTCGCTGTGGCGTGCGCTTTCCTTCCTCGCCTCGCTGTGGCGTGCGCTTTCCTTCCTCGCCTCGCTGTGGCGTGCGCCTTCCTTCCTCGCCTCGCTGTGGCGTGCGCCTTCCTTCCTCGCCTCGCTGTGGCGTGCGCCTTCCTTCCTCGCCTCGCTGTGGCGTGCGCCTTCCTTCCTCGCCTCGCTGTGGCGTGCGCCTTCCTTCCTCGCCGTGGCGTGCGCCTTCCTTCCTCGCCTCGCTGTGGCGTGCGCCTTCCTTCCTCGCCTCGCTGTGGCGTGCGCCTTCCTTCCTCGCCTCGCTGTGGCGTGCGCCTTCCTTCCTCGCCTCGCTGTGGCGTGCGCTTTCCTTCCTCGCCTCGCTGTGGCGTGCGCTTTCCTTCCTCGCCTCGCTGTGGCGTGCGCTTTCCTTCCTCGCCTCGCTGTGGCGTGCGCTTTCCTTCCTCGCCTCCCAGCTCTTATAGACCCGGCCGGAGGAAACAAAGCGCGCTCTATAAGAGCCGGGAGGTGAGGAAGGAAAGCGCACGTGACAGCGAGGTGAGGAAGGAAATCGCACGTGACAGCGTCGTGTGACTTGTGGGGGAGGGAACATTGTAACTGGGCTGATAGGCAGTATTGCTTGGCCTCCCCCGGACTGCAAGCCTGTTGAAAACCAAAAAGATAAAACTACTTTTCTCTGCAGTCAGGCCTCTGCTATGGCCATACAGGTAGGTATAGAGTTACATTCCTATCACCTGTATGCCCATAGTAGAGGTCTGATAGCGCCCAGGGGGGACACGTTCCCTTTAAACACATCCCTCCGGAGGCATTCCTACTTTTCCAATGTTCTGGCATTCTTGCCTTCACATTCTTTGACCACTCTCTTTGCTGTCTTTCCTTGTGGTTTCTGGATCCATACTTTCCACCCAAGCTCCCTCAGGTCTTTAACACCCTTAGCTTGTTTCTTGGTGTGTAGGTCTGGATCACATGCCACGTCAACACCCCATATAACACAAACTCAGGGAAAGGACTACAGGACACCTCTTCTGTTGACTCCTGTCATCAGCCAAACACGACACAGTAACACCAGTAATCCTCAAAGTAGGACGAGCGCAGTGTTCCGCGCCCGTACGCCGCAGTGTTCCGCGCCCGTACGCCGCAGTGTTCCGCGCCCGTACGCCGCAGTGTTCCGCGCCCGTACGCCGCAGTGTTCCGCGCCCGTACGCCGCAGTGTTCCGCGCCCGTACGCCGCAGTGTTCCGCGCCCGTACGCCGCAGTGTTCCGCGCCCGTACGCCGCAGTGTTCCGCGCCCGTACACCAATTCCATCACATACACACGGGTCACAAAGGCAGAGGGATCTTTTCAGATCTTGGACTATTTAATCCAAAATGCAGGAGGACCAAACTTACAGTGAAAGTGAAGCAAAAATATAAGAATAAGCTTCTTCCCGTACGCTGCAGCTTTAGGTTCACTGTCTCTGGAGTCTCGAGATCCGGACGGTACATTGCGTGTCTGGTCCCTGTTCAGGCACCAATTTTCAATGAGTGAATTGAACTCCTCTATTGCCTTTTGAACTCCAAATAAGTTTCTGAACGCTCAGGAAATGAAACAGCACAACCTTAGCATGGTGTATTAAGTAGGATATTTAGTTTATTGGCAGCACGGTGGCTCAGCCGTTAGCACTGCAGCCTTGCAGCGCTGGAGTCCTGGGTTCAAATCCCACCAAGGACAACATCTTCAAGGAGATTGTATGTTCTCCCCATGTTTGCGTGGGTTTTCCCCCGGGTTCTCCGGTTTCCTCCCACACTCCAAAGACATACTGATAGGGAATGTAGATTGTGAGCCCCAATGGGGACAGTGCCGATAATGTCTGTAAAGCGTTGTGGAAATAATGGCGCTATATAAGTGAGAGAAATAAATTGTCATGCAGCCCAACCTAAAATACAGTCACAAAAGACTTCCCCCGAAAGATGTAGCCAATAGGAACTTAGGGGCGTAAACAGAAATGTGAAACGTCTCCGCCCATCAGTTATTTCAAAAGACAGAGATAAAATGGAGTACGTTCTCTCACAACAGGGGGTGTCCACCAAACCTTTGACCGGCACTGTATATTAGTGTACAGGAAAGGAAGTGTGATTGATGGCGTCACTAACCTGCTCTTGTGGCAGGGGGCGTCGTTGGCCTGCTCTTGTGGCAGGGGGCGTCGTTGGCCTGCTCTTGTGGCAGGTGGCGTCGTTGGCCTGCTCTTGTGGCAGGTGGCGTCGTTGGCCTGCTCTTGTGGCAGGTGGCGTCGTTGGCCTGCTCTTGTGGCAGGGGGCGTCGTTGGCCTGCTCTTGGGGCAGGGGGCGTCGTTGGCCTGCTCTTGGGGCAGGGGGCGTCGTTGGCCTGCTCTTGGGGCAGGGGGCGTCGTTGGCCTGCTCTTGGGGCAGGGGGCGTCGTTGGCCTGCTCTTGTGATCTGATGTTATTAACCTGTTGTGGTCTCTATAGGTCGCCAGCTGCTGCTAGGAGCCATTGGAGCACAGAGTCTTTACTCCTCCTTGTTCTCCCCTACACTACAGCGCTTTAACACTGAGCCCACGCGGGAAGGACGATCTGCTCTTGTGGAGCCACCAGTTGCCACGTTGCTTCATGTCAGTGTGGTGAAGTCTCCGGCTTACAGCTGTGATGCCGATTTCCAGGAAGCCTTGTGCCGGCACTTCCAGACACCCAGGTCAGCTCCTTGAATGCTCATGTCATATGCCCACAGCTTAAAGCCTTTCCTCTATGAGCTCACACCGCCATGTACAGTGGCTTGCTAAAGTATTCACACCCTTGGCATTTTTCGTGTTTTGCTACCTCACAACCTGGAATTTCACCGTATTTTTTTCAGGGTTTGCACCAGTTCATGTAAAGAACATGTCGACAACTGTGAACATTTGTTTTTCTTTTTATTGTGAAGCAAACAACAAATTGGACAAAATAACTGAAAACTTCAGTGTGCATAACTATTCACCCCCTAAAGTCAGTACTTTGTAGAGCCTCCTTTTGTGCCAATTACAGCTGCAAGTCACTTTGGATACATCTCTAGGAGCTTTCCACATCTAGGATTTTTGCCCATTCCTCAAGGCAAAACTGCTCCTGCTCCTTCATGTTAGATAGTTTCCTCTGATGAACAGCGATCTTCACGTCTGACCACAGATTCTCCATTGGATTAAGGTCTTGGCTGTGACTTATTGTGGTCGTTTGGACAGATACTCCAGTCTCTGCTTGGTAACTCTGCAGCTCCTTCAGGGTTACCTGTGGTCTCTGTGCTGCCTCTCTGATTAATGCCCTACGTGCCCGGGCTGAAAGTGGAGGTGGGCGTCCTCTCTTGGCAGGTTTGTTGTGGTACCATTTGATGATACTGATTTGATGGTGCTCTGGGGATCATCAGAGATTGGGAGACTTTTTTTTTTTTTTTTTTTTTTTTTTTTTTTAGAACCCAACCCTGACTTGTACTTCTTAACAACTTTGTCTCTGACTTGTTTGGAGATCTCCTTGGTCTTCCTGGTGGTGGTTGGAGATCTCCTTGGTCTTCCTGGTGGTGGTTGGAGATCTCCTTGGTCTTCCTGGTGGTAGTTGGTTAGTGGTGCTCATGTTAATGGTGTTGCTGTCTCCGTGGCCTTTCAGAAAGGTAAAGTGTATATACTGACAGACATGTTAAATTATGTTGCACACAGGGGGATGTCCGATCACTAAGCATGGGGCTTATGAAGGTATGAAGGGAATTGCTTGCACCAGAAATTTTTAGAGGCTTCATAGCAAAAGGGGTTAATACATATGCACATGACAATTTTTACTTATTTTATCCCATAAATTCAGCTGCCCCCACCCCCCCGGCTCCAGGCTGGAAGGCTGCCCCCCCCCCCCCCCCCCGGCTCCAGGCTGGAAGGCTGCCCCCCCCCCCCCCCGGCTCCAGGCTGGAAGGCTGCCCCCCCCCCCCCCCCCGGCTCCAGGCTGGAAGGCTGCCCCCCCGGCTCCAGGCTGGAAGGCTGCCCCCCCCCCCCCCCCCCCGGCTCCAGGCTGGAAGGCTGCCCCCCCCCCCCGGCTCCAGGCTGGAAGGCTGCCCCCCCCCCCCGGCTCCAGGCTGGAAGGCTGCTCCCCCCCGGCTCCAGGCTGGAAGGCTGCCCCCCCCCCGGCTCCAGGCTGGAAGGCTGCCCCCCCCGGCTCCAGGCTGGAAGGCTGCCCCCCCCGGCTCCAGGCTGGAAGGCTGCCCCCCGGCTCCAGGCTGGAAGGCTGCCCCCCGGCTCCAGGCTGGAGCATTGACTATATTTTTGTGTTTTGGCTAGCACTCGTCCTTATTTTTCCTTGACCACCCTTCCTGTTGTGTGATATGTCTCATTTCTCCCTTTCTTTAGGGCAGTTCAGGTCGGTGATGTCCTTTGTGTCTCATGTTTCTCACATTCTGACTTTGAGCTCAACAAGTCACAGATGCCAGTAAGGTTTGTAGGTGCACGAAGATGTGTGTGTGATCCACAAGTATGTAAGCTGAGTATCTTTAGTGCTCGTCTGTCGGGTGTATGGAAGCCTGTACGTGAAGACCCGGGGTCTTCCGTGGGCGTAACGCTACTCAGACAATGCAGGGTGCGGGTAAAACAGTGTGGCAATACTTTACTGAACCACAAAGCGAACAAAAAACACACAGAACAGTCCCAGCAAATACCCAAGATGGTGAAACATTACACAGTCCTTACCCTTCCTTCTCCGCCCGCCTGGGATAGAACAGCTGCGACTTTGGGACTTCCAGGGCCAACTACCTCAACCAGGGGCCCCTGCTTCTGGCAGGCCCCCACAGAGAGGAGGTAGCGGCAAGCTTAGGAAGCTAGCAGTCCATCGAGGTACAAGGCCAGGAGACCTGAGTCCCATCCTGGCCTCTCCGAGAGTTTCCATGGGACCAGATGACCGGCTGGTCCCTCCTGGCAACCCCAAACAACATATCCATGGGGCCAGGTGACTTTTTCATTCCAGCCTTGCCTCCCCAAAATGTATCCATGTCTCTCTGATGGTTAATGAAGCAGACCTGTATCTTTCCAGTCAGGGTTGGTACCCTTAGGCTAGAATCATGTAGAATCCAAATCTGTGTCTCTTTGGAGGGAAAGCCATGCCACCAAGCTGCTGATCTCAGAGTCTGATCCTTGACTCTCCCTGTAAAGTCTCTTTCCAATTTCTGTCCCAAGTCTCTTTTCAGCAGTATAGATAAACCCTTTTTTCTATTTGCATATAAAGGTCATCAGTCACAGGTCGGGGTTAGGGAAGGCATTACTCACAGGGCTTAGCTCTCATTGTTTGAGCTAATCTATTTACATAGTTGGTATCGCAGGGGCTATTGTAAATAAACTTTCAGCTGACTTAATAGAATATGTAATTAGCATAGTAACAAACAACATTGTTCACCGAAGGAAGAGGAAACAGCAATCAGGGTTATACAAATACTGGTCTGTCCTTTAGAAATACACAAACATATACTAGTCAATTTAAACGCAATAGTGTATCTCTCTTGGCTTAACTAATCTAATCGTCTGGCTTATTAAGATTCTAGGCTGTATCATCACACTAGGTCCAGGTACCCAAGTGCTCATCTGTCGGGTGTGTGGAAGCCTGGGGCCCGGTACCCGAGTGCTCGTCTGTCAGGTGTGTGGAAGCCTGGGGGCCTGGTACCCGAGTGCTCGTCTGTCAGGTGTGTGGAAGCCTGGGGCCCGGTACCCGAGTGCTCGTCTGTCAGGTGTGTGGAAGCCTGGGGCCCGGTACCCGAGTGCTCGTCTGTCAGGTGTGTGGAAGCCTGGGGCCCGGTACCCGAGTGCTCGTCTGTCAGGTGTGTGGAAGCCTGGGGCCCGGTACCCGAGTGCTCGTCTGTCGGGTGTGTGGAAGCCTGGGGCCGGGTATCCGAGTGCTCGTCTGTCGGGTGTGTGGAAGCCTGGGGCCGGGTACCCGAGTGCTCGTCTGTCGGGTGTGTGGAAGCCTGGGGCCGGGTACCCGAGTGCTCGTCTGTCGGGTGTGTGGAAGCCTGGGGCCGGGTACCCGAGTGCTCGTCTGTCGGGTGTGTAGAAGCCTGGGGCCGAGTACCCGAGTGATCGTCTGTCAGGTGTGTGGAAGCCTGGGGCCGGGTACCCGAGTGATCGTCTGTCAGGTGTGTGGAAGCCTGGGGCCGGGTACCCGAGTGCTCGTCTGTCGGGTGTGTGGAAGCCTGGGGCCAGGTACCCGAGTGCTCGTCTGTCAGGTGTGTGGAAGCCTGGGGCCGTGTATAGTAATCGCGCTATGGCAAGTTTCCCGTCTCAGCAGTGCTCTGCTCGTCTACATATCCCGGTATACAGGTCAGAGGGTTACTAGTCACCACACACTCATAGGCTGACTGTATAGCCCAAAACTGCTCCCCAATATGTGTGTAAATGCGGGCATGTCCATAACATGTGCAATATCCCTGCTTCCTGTTGGGCGCACCTCGGGCATCCAGAATCAGTACTTAGACCTATTTTAAACATGATTTTAGGTGATCTGTACACTCTGTGAATCACATAGAGCTGCGAGAGTCGTTTGGGGTCACTAAGCGAAAGATTGGGTTTGTATTCCAGCACCGAAGCCCCCTCATCATCTGTGATCACACCAATATCTGTCTCCCATTTCCATTTAACCAACAGAGGGAAGTTCTTAAGGAAGACAACGAGAAGGTCATCGTAGGCGCTGGATATGACCCCCTTCATGGCTCCATCTGAGCACATCGTGTCCCATACCACGTCTCTCTTCCCCTTTACATTGGGCTCTATAGACGTGTTTGAGTTGACCGTATTGGTAGAAGCAGCTATCAGGTCGACGGAGCGCTTTTTGCAGATAGTCAGAGGATTTAAGCCCCTCATTGCCGATCACCTGGTGAACGTACTGTATACCCATATTCTTCCAGTTCCCAAACTCGCTTAATTTGGCAAATTCTGAAAGTAAGCCATTATTCCAGTTAGGTGTGTGCATTGATAAGTGTTCGACCGCTCTTATTTGACTTTACACCAAACCTTGAAAATTAAGTCCAATGTAGGGTATACTGAGAGACCCCCAAACCTCCCCACCTCCAAGCTTTCCACAAGGGGTCCCTGTCCCACAGTGTTTGAATACTTTTGCAGACTGAACCGCCCGTGTCCTTTTCTTTCCATCCCTTCATATGTTGGCATTGGGCCGCCAGGGAATATAAGCGTGCATTGGGCAGTGCCAGCCACCGGCGTCTTTTGGTCTCTGCAATGTTTCTAGTCTTATCCTGGATTGCCCTTAGGGTTAGATCAGATCAAATCTCTGAGAAGCGTTTATCTCATGGACTCTACATAGCAGGAGCCAAATGGCAGCATTATGTAGAATCTATCACATCTGAGGCATTAGCACCATCTTCATAAGCTTCTGCCCACCACAGAGTTGGTGTTTACACCATGCCGTTATCTGTCTGGAAGAGGCCGCAGATTCTGGTTTTCATCATCTCTAAGAGGGTACGATGTTACCAGCCCCAAGTACTTGAACTGGGAGACCACCTCTATCTGGGTATGCTGAATGTCTGAACGGTCTACCGGGCAATCTAAGGGGAATAATACAGATTTATCCCAGCTAATAGACCTGACAACCGCCCAAACTGTTTAAGGCTGTGCGCCCACCATGCGTTTTTTAACCGTTTCTGCAGCTGTAATTCCGCTGCAGAAACGCTTAAACGCTTGGTAGAAGGTCTGCCACGTCCCCCACTGATAATCCGCATGCTGTGCACATGCTGCTGAAATTTCCGCTGCGGATTATCATTGCGGAAAAAAACGCAGCACTAACAATTATTTTGCGGAAGCTCGGCGCTTTCGCCGCCATTGACTTGCATTGGAACGCATGTAATCCGCATCACTGGATCTGTACATGCAGAATCCATGCGTTCAATGTGCGGATGGTACCCGGGTGTGGAGGACAGGAGACTCTCGTCCGGACTCGGGTACCATAGAACCTGTAAAAAAAAGAATAAAATAAAAAATAAATATTAGATTTACCTTCTGACGGCCCCCGCTGCACTCTTCTTCGCTTGCCGGCAGCACGCAATGGACTGAAGGACCTGCTCTGACGCCATTTAGTCATGTGACGGGTCACTGACGTTGGCATGTCCTTCGGTGTACCGTGAGCTGCCGGCAAGCCGATATGCATCGAATAAAGACACCGGGGGCCATCGGAAGGTAAGTATAGATTTATTTTTTATTTTTAACCATTCTTTTACAGTCACACTATATATGCCGGTTGCATGGATTTATATAGTGTGACCAAGTTGTCAAGCACTTTCCAAGTGATGCTAAAATCACAACCTGCATGCGGAAATGCATGTGAAGAACGCTTCACATCCGCATGTCCCTGGCAGGAAACCGCATGTACAATCTGCATGTACAACCCGCATGTACAACCCGCACGGGAGGGAGATGCAGAAATGCTCAGGAAAAATTTCTGCATCGTGGGATTGTGGGCACATAGCCTTAGTATATCCATTACACTATTCAGGGATCTACCATGGTCTCCCAGAAATAGCAGAAGGTCGTCCGCATGCTGTGCAATCTTCTCTTCTATGTTCCCATATTGAAATCCTCTAACTTCAGAAGAATTCCTCACTACTCGCTAAAAGTCCTATTGCAATGGCAAACAATAATGGGGACAGAGCGCACCCTGTCCTGTGCCTCTATATACTCTGAAGCTTTCAGACTGCTCACCGTTTGCTTTGATTTTAGCTGTAGTCGAGGAGTATAGCGACTGTACCCATGATATAAACGTGGGTCCGAACCCCATTTTCTCCACTACCTATTCCATTGAGTGCGGCATCCAATGACCGCACCGCTCTGTGCCCAATGTTATCTGCGGCATCCAACGACCGCACCGCTCTGTGCCCAATGTTATCTGCTGGCATCCAACGACCGCACCGCTCTGTGCCCAATGTTATCTGCTGGCATCCAACGACCGCACCGCTCTGTGCCCAATGTTATCTGCTTCATCCAATGACCGCACCGCTCTGTGCCCAATGTTATCTGCTTCATCCAATGACCGCACCGCTCTGTGCCCAATGTTATCTGCTGGCATCCAACGACCGCACCGCTCTGTGCCCAATGTTATCTGCTGGCATCCAATGACCGCACCGCTCTGTGCCCAATGTTATCTGCTTCATCCAACGACCGCACCGCTCTGTGCCCAATGTTATCTGCTTCATCCAATGACCGCACCGCTCTGTGCCCAATGTTATCTGCTTCATCCAACGACTGCACCGCTCTGTGCCCAATGTTATCTGCTGGCATTCCAACGACCGCACCGCTCTGTGCCCAATGTTATCTGCTGGCATCCAACGACCGCACCGCTCTGTGCCCAATGTTATCTGCTTCATCCAATGACCGCACCGCTCTGTGCCCAATGTTATCTGCTGGCATCCAACGACCGCACCGCTCTGTGCCCAATGTTATCTGCTGGCATCCAACGACCGCACCGCTCTGTGCCCAATGTTATCTGCTGGAGCTGCACATTCAACAAGAGGTGCCGCAGATCAATCGCTGTGGGGTTGTGGCCATGAAGCCCTTTTGCTCTGGATCTATCACACATAATTCCTGACAGCCTATTAGCTAATATTTTAGCCAATATTTTGATATCCACCATGAATAGAGAAATCGGTCTAGATGACCCAGGGAGCTGAGGATCTTTCCCTTTTTTACGGATAACAGTAATAATTGCCTCTCATGGAAGGTGGTAACGACCTCACTGTAGGGAGTGGTTGTATAGTTGTAGCAAATTTGGGAGTAATATCTTTTTAAACCGTTTATACACCTCCGCCGAGAGGCCACCTCCGCCTGGAGCTTTACCCCCCGGCATAGGAGTTACAGCCTTGTCTAGTTCCTCCAGTGACAGGGGACCATCCAGAGCCCTCCGCTCATCTTCAGACAACCTGGCCATTCCTAAGAAATGTGAAATTTCTCCTTCCGGGGGTCTAACCTTTGAAGAGTATAATGGCTCGTAAAATGAAAGCGGAACCTCCAGAATCTCCCCCGTAGATTCTGCCCAACCCCCATTTTGAGAGCGAAGCTTGTGAATATGGGACGGATCCCTTTGCGCTGCAGTAACGAGAGATAGTAAATGTCCTACTCTTTCACCTTCAAAAAAGGTGATTCCCTGAAAGGCTTTTTTCCTCTCAGCATTTTGCAGTACGGTCCGTGGAGCCGGGGACCGGGCTAGTGCCGTCCGTGGAGCCGGGGACCGGGCTAGTGCCGTCCGTGGAGCCGGGGACCGGGCTAGTGCCGTCCGTGGAGCCGGGGACCGGGCTACTATAACCCTTTTGAGCATTGGGTGTAGGATGATCTATCACGTTAATTTCAGCCTGCCTGAGTTCCTGAAATATTGCCTGATGACCCAGTTATTTCTCTAATAACTCTCCCTCTCGGGTGGGCCTTCATAGACTCCAGACCATGGGAGTAGATGCTGCTCCATTATTCATTTGGTCTACCGTCACTTTTTCTACACTTACGATCTGTAGCCAGAGCTGATTTATTTTCCAGAGCCTGGGGGGTTTAGGCCCAATTTGAGTGAAACCTGAAGAGGACTGTGATGCGCGATGACTGTAGGTAAGTACTGAGCATCTCCCGCCGGCGATCCATAGCCGGCGATCCATAGATCCATAGCCATATTCCCCAGCGCCACATCTATGCGTGATAAGGAATCGTGTTGTTGAATATCAGGAGTATTGATCGGTGTCAGGAAATCTATGTCTCCATAAATCTACTAGCGCAACCTCTTTAATGAAGGACCCAAAGGGTGTTCTATTCCCTTCTTGTCTAATGGGGTCATGTTTCCCTTTATCCCAATGGAAGTCCATAATGTTAACATCTCCAATAATCAAGAGGTTAGACGCAGATGAAGCTTATATTTTTTGCCTTACCATAATCCGGAGATGGGACGTAGACCGAAGCGATGGAGATCACTAGATCAGAGATCTTACCAGTTAAATGTGCAAATCCTCTTTGTATCGACTTTAATTAGATTAAACGGTAAAGAAGCGCGAATCCTAGAGACTCCCCTGGAGTATGAGCAGGAGATTGAGTGCTAGCTCGCCTGCGTCCATCTTGTCTTCATAGTATGAAGCGAGATGTTTCTTGTAAACCTACTATGGAGGGATTTTGTAACTGAATATATTAGAAGATCGCTGCTCGTTTTGTCCCATCTGAAAGGCCCCTGACGCTTCTAATCTCAATTGTTCCAGACATTATGGCTAGGATCATATATTGTACTCAGGATCTTGTTGTGAAAGCCATTACATTGTGCCTTTTTACCATGCCGGTACCTCAAGGGCTGATCCTGTGAATGCCCCCCATACATAGCAAATACCCTTCCCTGTCCCCTCCCCAAACAGTGCAGGATTGTTTTCCGCTCCTAAAGCCCCCGTCTCACTTAGCGACATCGCTGCTGTGTCACGGTTTTGGTGACGCAACAGCGACCTCACCAGCGACGTCGCTATGTGTGACACTTTGCAGCGATCAGGCCCCTGCTGTGAGGTCGCTGATCGCTGCAAAGTGTCCTGGACCATTTTTTGGTCGTTGCTCTCCCACTGGTCAGCACACATCGCTGTGTGTGACCAGCGGGAGCAGCGATCAGGCTGGTATCCATGGTAAACATCGGGTTACTAGGGGCACACGCACATCTAGTAACCCGTTGTTTATCAAGGTTACGAGCCTGCTAAAGTGAGCGATAACCTCCCGCTCACTGTAGAAGAGTGGTAACCATGATAAACAACGGGTTACTAGGTGCGCGTGTGCCCCTAGTAACCCGATGTTTACCATGGTTACCAGCCTGCTCCTGCTTCAGCAGGCTGGTAACCAGGAGCAGGACATCGTGGAAAGATTCTTTCCACGATGTCGCTGCTCCCCTGATCGTTGGTGATCCTGCCTGTTTGACAGCTCACCAGCGACCACATAGCGACGCAGCAACGATCCCTGACAGGTCGTATCGTTGTCGGGATCGTTGCAGCGTCGCTAAGTGTGATGGGGCCTTTACCCAGAGAGTATTAGAGAATACAATTAGCAGGACAGCAACCATTAACACCATAGAGCTCCGGTAAATGTCCTGCCATTACATCTATCTCTGCATATGCTTCATTGTATTATACCTATAACCTAAATCAAGTAGTAGGGAGGGAAAAGAAAAACCATTATAATAAGTTAAAGTCTGATAACCGCCCCCACCAGGAGTCTCTACTACACTGCTCAAAAACATAACGGGAACACCTACACAACAGAATATAGCTCCAAGGAAATGACACTAATGTGACATCAAACTGTCCACTTAGGAAGCAACGCTGATTGACAATCAATTTCACATGCTGCTGTGCAAATGGAATAGACAATAGATGGAAATTATTGGCAATTATCAAGACCCCCTCAATAAAGGAGTGGTTCTGCAGGTGGGGACCACAGACCACATCTCAGTACCAATGCTTTCTGGCTGATGTTTTGGTCACTTTTGAATGTTGGTTGTGCTATCACACTCGTGGTAGCATGAGACGGACTCTACAACCCACAGAAGTTGCTCAGGTAGTGCAGCTCATCCAGGAATGCACATCAATGCGAGCTGTGGCAAGAAGGTTTGCTGTGTCTGTCAGCGTAGTGTCCAGAGGCTGGAGGCGCTACCAGGAGACAGGCCAGAGCACCAGGAGACGTGGAGGGGGCCGTAGGAGGGCAGCAACCCAGCAGCAGGACCACAACCTCGGCCTTTGTGCAAGGAAGAACAGGAGGAGCCCTGCCTGAGCCCTGCAAAATGACCTCCAGCAGGCCACAAATGTGCATGTGTCTGCACAAACTGTTAGAAACCGACTCCATGAGGGTGGTATAAGGGCACGACGTCCACAGATGGGGGTTGTGCTCACAGCCCAACACCGTGCAGGACGCTTGACATTTGCCACAGAACACCAGCATTAGCAAAGTGGCCACTGGTGCCCTGTGCTCTTCACAGATGAAAGCAGGTTCACACTGAGCACATGTGACAGACGTGACAGAGTCTGGAGACGCCGTGGAGAGCGATTTGCTGCCTGCAACAGCCTTCAGCATGACCGGTTTGGCAGTGGGTCAGTAATGGTGTGGGGTGGCATTTCTTTGAAGGGCCGCACAGCCCTCCATGTGCTTGCCAGAGGTAGCCTGACTGCCATTAGGTACCGAGATGAGATCCTCAGACCCCTTGTGAGACCATATGCTGGTGCGGTTGGCCCTGGGTTCCTCCTAATGCAGGACAATGCCAGACCTCATGTGGCTGGAGTGTGTCAGCAGTTCCTGCATGATGAAGGCATTGAAGCTATGAACTGGCCCGCCCATTCTCCAGACCTGAATCCGATTGAGCACATCGTCACGTTGCACCACAGACTGTCCAGGAGTTGGCGGATGCTTTAGTCCAGGTCTGGGAGGATATCCCACAGGAGACCATTCGCAACCTCATCAGGAGCATGCCCAGGCGTTGTAGCGAGGTCATACAGGCACGTGGAGGCCACACACAATACTCAGCCTCATCAGGAGCATGCCCAGGCATTGTAGGGAGGTCATACAGGCACGTGGAGGCCACACATAATACTGAGCCTCATCAGGAGCATACCCCGGCGTTGTAGGGAGGTCATACAGGCACGTGGAGGCCACACACAATACTCAGCCTCATCAGGAGCATGCCCAGGCGTTGTAGGGAGGTCATACAGGCACGTGGAGGCCACACACAATACTCAGCCTCATCAGGAGCATGCCCAGGCGTTGTAGGGAGGTCATACAGGCACGTGGAGGCCACACACAATACTCAGCCTCATCAGGAGCATGCCCAGGCGTTGTAGGGAGGTCATACAGGTACGTGGAGGCCACACACAATACTCAGCCTCATCAGGAGCATGCCCAGGCATTGTAGGGAGGTCATACAGGCACGTGGAGGCCACACACAATACTCAGCCTCATCAGGAGCATGCCCAGGCTTTGTAGGGAGGTCATACAGGCACGTGGAGGCCACACAGAATACTGAGCCTCATCAGGAGCATGCCCAGGCGTTGTAGGGAGGTCATACAGGCACGTGGAGGCCACACACAATACTCAGCCTCATCAGGAGCATGCCCAGGCGTTGTAGGGAGGTCATACAGGCACGTGGAGGCCACACACAATACTGAGCCTCATCAGGAGCATGTCCAGGCGTTGTAGAGAGGTCATACAGGCACGTGGAGGCCACACACAATACTCAGCCTCATCAGGAGCATGCCCAGGCGTTGTAGGGAGGTCATACAGGCACGTGGAGGCCACACACAATACTCAGCCTCATCAGGAGCATGCCCAGGCGTTGTAGGGAGGTCATACAGGTACGTGGAGGCCACACACAATACTCAGCCTCATCAGGAGCATGCCCAGGCATTGTAGGGAGGTCATACAGGCACGTGGAGGCCACACACAATACTCAGCCTCATCAGGAGCATGCCCAGGCTTTGTAGGGAGGTCATACAGGCACGTGGAGGCCACACACAATACTGAGCCTCATCAGGAGCATGCCCAGGCGTTGTAGGGAGGTCATACAGGCACGTGGAGGCCGCACACAATACTCAGCCTCATCAGGAGCATGCCCAGGCGTTGTAGGGAGGTCATACAGGCACGTGGAGGCCACACACAATACTCAGCCTCATCAGGAGCATGCCCAGGCGTTGTAGGGAGGTCATACAGGCACGTGGAGGCCGCACACAATACTGAGCCTCATCAGGAGCATGCCCAGGCGTTGTAGGGAGGTCATACAGGCACGTGGAGGCCGCACACAATACTCAGCCTCATCAGGAGCATGCCCAGGCGTTGTAGGGAGGTCATACAGGCACGTGGAGGCCACACACAATACTCAGCCTCATCAGGAGCATGCCCAGGCGTTGTAGGGAGGTCATACAGGCACGTGGAGGCCACACACAATACTCAGCCTCATCAGGAGCATGCCCAGGCATTGTAGGGAGGTCATACAGGCACGTGGAGGCCACACACAATAATCAGCCTCGTCAGGAGCATGCCCAGGTGTTGTAGGGAGGTCATACAGGCACGTGGAGGCCACACACAATACTCAGCCTCATCAGGAGCATGCCCAGGCGTTGTACGGAGGTCATACAGGCACGTGGAGGCCACACACAATACTCAGCCTCATCAGGAGCATGCCCAGGCGTTGTAGGGAGGTCATACAGGTACGTGGAGGCCACACACAATACTCCGCCTCATCAGGAGCATGCCCAGGCGTTGTAGGGAAGTCATACAGGCACGTGGAGGCCACACACAATACTTAGCCTCATCAGGAGCATGCACAGGCGTTGTAGGGAGGTCATACAGGCACGTGGAGGCCACACACAATACTCAGCCTCATCAGGAGCATGCCCAGGCGTTGTAGGGAGGTCATACAGGCACGTGGAGGCCACACACAATACTCAGCCTCATCAGGAGCATGCCCAGGCGTTGTAGGGAGGTCATACAGGCACGTGGAGGCCACACACAATACTCGGCCTCATCAGGAGCATGCCCAGGCGTTGTAGGGAGGTCATACAGGCACGTGGAGGCCACACACAATACTCTGCCTCATCAGGAGCATGCCCAGGAGTTGTAGGGAGGTCATACAGGCACGTGGAGGCCACACACAATACTCAGCCTCATCAGGAGCATGCCCAGGCGTTGTAGGGAGGTCATACAGGCACGTGGAGGCCACACACAATACTCAGCCTCATCAGGAGCATGCCCAGGTGTTGTAGGGAGGTCATACAGGCACGTGGAGGCCACACACAATACTCAGCCTCATCAGGAGCATGCCCAGGCGTTGTAGGGAGGTCATACAGGCACGTGGAGGCCACACACAATACTCGGCCTCATCAGGAGCATGCCCAGGCGTTGTAGGGAGGTCATACAGGCACGTGGAGGCCACACACAATACTCTGCCTCATCAGGAGCATGCCCAGGAGTTGTAGGGAGGTCATACAGGCACGTGGAGGCCACACACAATACTCAGCCTCATCAGGAGCATGCCCAGGCGTTGTAGGGAGGTCATACAGGCACGTGGAGGCCACACACAATACTCAGCCTCATCAGGAGCATGCCCAGGCGTTGTAGGAAGGTCATACAGGCACGTGGAGGCCACACACAATACTCAGCCTCATCAGGAGCATGCCCAGGCGTTGTAGGGAGGTCATACAGGCACTTGGAGGCCACACACAGTACTCAGCCTCATCAGGAGCATGCCCAGACGTTGTAGGGAGGTCATACAGGCACGTGGAGGCCACACACAATACTCGGCCTCATCAGGAGCATGCCCAGGCGTTGTAGGGAGGTCATACAGGCACGTGGAGGCCACACACAATACTGAGCCTCATCAGGAGCATGTCCAGGCGTTGTAGGGAGGTCATACAGGCACGTGGAGGCCACACACAATACTCAGCCTCATCAGGAGCATGCCCAGGCGTTGTAGGGAGGTCATACAGGCACGTGGAGGCCACACACAATACTCAACCTCATCAGGAGCATGCCCAGGCGTTGTAGGGAGGTCATACAGGCACGTGGAGGCCACACACAATACTCAGCCTCATCAGGAGCATGCCCAGGCGTTGTAGGGAGGTCATACAGGCACGTGGAGGCCACACACAATACTCGGCCTCATCAGGAGCATGCCCAGGCGTTGTAGGGAGGTCATACAGGCACGTGGAGTCCACACACAATACTCGGTCTCATCAGGAGCATGCCCAGGCGTTGTAGGGAGGTCAAACAGGCACGTGGAGGCCACACACAATACTCAACCTCATCAAGAGCATGCCCAGGCGTTGTAGGGAGGTCATACAGGCACGTGGAGGCCACACACAATACTCAGCCTCATCAGGAGCATGCCCAGGCGTTGTAGGGAGGTCATACAGGCACGTGGAGGCCACACACAATACTTAGCCTCATCAGGAGCATGCCCAGGCGTTGTAGGGAGGTCATACAGGCACGTGGAGGCCACACACAATACTCAGCCTCATCAGGAGCATGCCCAGGTGTTGTAGGGAGGTCATAAAGGCACGTGGAGGCCACACACAATACTCAGCCTCATCAGGAGCATGCCCAGGTGTTGTAGGGAGGTCATACAGGCACGTGGAGGCCACACACAATACTTAGCCTCATCAGGAGCATGCCCAGGCGTTGTAGGGAGGTCATACAGGCACGTGGAGGCCACACACAATACTCAGCCTCATCAGGAGCATGCCCAGGCGTTGTAGGGAGGTCATACAGGCACGTGGAGGCCACACACAATACTCAGCCTCATCAGGAGCATGCCCAGGCATTGTAGGGAGGTCATACAGGCACGTGGAGGCCACACACAATACTCCGCCTCATCAGGAGCATGCCCAGGCGTTGTAGGGAAGTCATACAGGCACGTGGAGGCCACACACAATACTTAGCCTCATCAGGAGCATGCCCAGGCGTTGTAGGGAGGTCATACAGGCACGTGGAGGCCACACACAATACTCAGCCTCATCAGGAGCATGCCCAGGTGTTGTAGGGAGGTCATACAGGCACGTGGAGGCCACACACAATACTCAGCCTCATCAGGAGCATGCCCAGGCATTGTAGGGAGGTCATACAGGCACGTGGAGGCCACACACAATACTCGGCCTCATCAGGAGCATGCCCAGGCGTTGTAGGGAGGTCATACAGGCACGTGGAGGCCACACACAATACTCTGCCTCATCAGGAGCATGCCCAGGAGTTGTAGGGAGGTCATACAGGCACGTGGAGGCCACACACAATACTCAGCCTCATCAGGAGCATGCCCAGGCGTTGTAGGGAGGTCATACAGGCACGTGGAGGCCACACACAATACTCAGCCTCATCAGGAGCATGCCCAGGTGTTGTAGGGAGGTCATACAGGCACGTGGAGGCCACACACAATACTCAGCCTCATCAGGAGCATGCCCAGGTGTTGTAGGGAGGTCATACAGGCACGTGGAGGCCACACACAATACTCGGC
Organism: Phyllobates terribilis; assembly: GCF_046119375.1. Taxonomy (NCBI): domain Eukaryota; kingdom Metazoa; phylum Chordata; class Amphibia; order Anura; family Dendrobatidae; genus Phyllobates; species Phyllobates terribilis. The sequence continues at coordinate 648,467,890 of NW_027362763.1, forward strand.
CTCATCAGGAGCATGCCCAGGCGTTGTAGGGAGGTCATACAGGCACGTGGAGGCCACACACAATACTCTGCCTCATCAGGAGCATGCCCAGGAGTTGTAGGGAGGTCATACAGGCACGTGGAGGCCACACACAATACTCAGCCTCATCAGGAGCATGCCCAGGCGTTGTAGGGAGGTCATACAGGCACGTGGAGGCCACACACAATACTCAGCCTCATCAGGAGCATGCCCAGGCGTTGTAGGAAGGTCATACAGGCACGTGGAGGCCACACACAATACTCAGCCTCATCAGGAGCATGCCCAGGCGTTGTAGGGAGGTCATACAGGCACTTGGAGGCCACACACAGTACTCAGCCTCATCAGGAGCATGCCCAGACGTTGTAGGGAGGTCATACAGGCACGTGGAGGCCACACACAATACTCGGCCTCATCAGGAGCATGCCCAGGCGTTGTAGGGAGGTCATACAGGCACGTGGAGGCCACACACAATACTGAGCCTCATCAGGAGCATGTCCAGGCGTTGTAGGGAGGTCATACAGGCACGTGGAGGCCACACACAATACTTAGCCTCATCAGGAGCATGCCCAGGCGTTGTAGGGAGGTCATACAGGCACGTGGAGGCCACACACAATACTCAACCTCATCAGGAGCATGCCCAGGCGTTGTAGGGAGGTCATACAGGCACGTGGAGGCCACACACAATACTCAGCCTCATCAGGAGCATGCCCAGGCGTTGTAGGGAGGTCATACAGGCACGTGGAGGCCACACACAATACTCGGCCTCATCAGGAGCATGCCCAGGCGTTGTAGGGAGGTCATACAGGCACGTGGAGTCCACACACAATACTCGGTCTCATCAGGAGCATGCCCAGGCGTTGTAGGGAGGTCATACCGGCACGTGGAGGCCACACACAATACTCAGCCTCATCAGGAGCATGCCCAGGCGTTGTAGGGAGGTCATACAGGCACGTGGAGGCCACACACAATACTCAGTCTCATCAGGAGCATGCCCAGGCGTTGTAGGGAGGTCATACAGGCACGTGGAGGCCACACACAATACTCAGCCTCATCAGGAGCATGCCCAGGCGTTGTAGGGAGATCATACAGGCACGTGGAGGCCACACACAATACTCAGCCTCATCAGGAGCATGCCCAGGCGTTGTAGGGAGGTCATACAGGCACGTGGAGGCCACACACAATACTCAGCCTCATCAGGAGCATGCCCAGGCGTTGTAGGGAGATCATACAGGCACGTGGAGGCCACACACAATACTCAGCCTCATCAGGAGCATGCCCAGGCGTTGTAGGGAGGTCATACAGGCACGTGGAGGCCACACACAATACTGAGGCTCATCAGGAGCATGCCCAGGCGTTGTAGGGAGGTCATACAGGCACGTGGAGGCCACACACAATACTCAGCCTCATCAGGAGCATGCCCAGGCGTTGTAGGGAGGTCATACAGGCACGTGGAGGCCACACACAATACTCAGCCTCATCAGGAGCATGCCCAGGCGTTGTAGGGAGGTCATACAGGCACGTGGAGGCCACACACAATACTCAGCCTCCTCAGGAGCATGCCCAGGCGTTGTAGGGAGGTCATACAGGCACGTGGAGGCCACACACAATACTCGGCCTCATCAGGAGCATGCCCAGGCGTTGTAGGAAGGTCATACAGGCACGTGGAGGCCACACACAATACTCGGCCTCATCAGGAGCATGCCCAGGCGTTGTAGGGAGGTCATACAGGCACGTGGAGGCCACACACAATACTCAGCCTCATCAGGAGCATGCCCAGGCGTTGTAGGGAGGTCATACAGGCACGTGGAGGCCACACACAATACTCAGCCTCATCAGGAGCATGCCCAGGCGTTGTAGGGAGGCCATACAGGCACGTGGAGGCCACACACAATACTCAGCCTCATCAGGAGCATGCCCAGGCGTTGTAGGTAGGTCATACAGGCACGTGGAGGCCACACACAATACTCAGCCTCATCAGGAGCATGCCCAGGCGTTGTAGGGAGGTCATACAGGCACGTGGAGGCCACACACAATACTCAGCCTCATCAGGAGCATGCCCAGGCGTTGTAGGGAGGTCATACAGGAACGTGGAGGCCACACACAATACTCAGCCTCATCAGGAGCATGCCCAGGCGTTGTAGGGAGGTCATACAGGCACGTGGAGGCCACACACAATACTCAGCCTCATCAGGAGCATGCCCAGGCGTTGTAGGGAGGTCATACAGGCACGTGGAGGCCACACACAATACTCGGCCTCATCAGGAGCATGCCCAGGCGTTGTAGGGAGGTCATACAGGCACGTGGAGGCCACACACAATACTCGGCCTCATCAGGAGCATGCCCAGGCGTTGTAGGGAGGTCATACAGGCACGTGGAGTCCACACACAATACTCGGTCTCATCAGGAGCATGCCCAGGCGTTGTAGGGAGGTCATACCGGCACGTGGAGGCCACACACAATACTCGGTCTCATCAGGAGCATGCCCAGGCGTTGTAGGGAGGTCATACCGGCACGTGGAGGCCACACACAATACTCAGCCTCATCAGGAGCATGCCCAGGCGTTGTAGGGAGGTCATACAGGCACGTGGAGGCCACACACAATACTCAGTCTCATCAGGAGCATGCCCAGGCGTTGTAGGGAGGTCATACAGGCACGTGGAGGCCACACACAATACTCAGCCTCATCAGGAGCATGCCCAGGCTTTGTAGGGAGGTCATACAGGCACGTGGAGGCCACACACAATACTCAGTCTCATCAGGAGCATGCCCAGGCGTTGTAGGGAGGTCATACAGTCACGTGGAGGCCACACACAATACTCAGCCTCATCAGGAGCATGCCCAGGCATTGTAGGGAGGTCATACAGGCACGTGGAGGCCACACACAATACTCAGCCTCATCAGGAGCATGCCCAGGCGTTGTAGGGAGGTCATACAGGCTTGTGGAGGCCACACACAATACTCAGCCTCATCAGGAGCATGCCCAGGCATTGTAGGGAGGTCATACAGGCACGTGGAGGCCACACACAATACTCAGCCTCATCAGGAGCATGCCCAGGCGTTGTAGGGAGGTCATACAGGCTCGTGGAGGCCACACACAATACTCAGCCTCATCAGGAGCATGCCCAGGCGTTGTAGGGAGGTCATACAGGCACGTGGAGGCCACACACAATACTCAGCCTCATCAGGAGCAGGCCCATGCGTTGTAGGGAGGTCATACAGGCACGTGGAGGCCACACACAATACTCAGCCTCATCAGTAGCATGCCCAGGCGTTGTAGGGAGGTCATACAGGCACATGGAGACCACACACAATACTCAGCCTCATCAGGAGCATGCCCAGGCGTTGTAGGGAGGTCATACAGGCACGTGGAGGCCACACACAATACTCAGCCTCATCAGGAGCATGCCCAGGCGTTGTAGGGAGGTCATACAGGCACGTGGAGGCCACACACAATACTCAGCCTCATCAGGAGCATGCCCAGGCGTTGTAGGGAGGTCATACAGGCACGTGGAGGCCACACACAATACTCAGTCTCATCAGGAGCATGCCCAGGCGTTGTAGGGAGGTCATACAGGCACGTGGAGGCCACACACAATACTCAGCCTCATCAGGAGCATGCCCAGGCTTTGTAGGGAGGTCATACAGGCACGTGGAGGCCACACACAATACTCAGTCTCATCAGGAGCATGCCCAGGCGTTGTAGGGAGGTCATACAGTCACGTGGAGGCCACACACAATACTCAGCCTCATCAGGAGCATGCCCAGGCATTGTAGGGAGGTCATACAGGCACGTGGAGGCCACACACAATACTCAGCCTCATCAGGAGCATGCCCAGGCATTGTAGGGAGGTCATACAGGCACGTGGAGGCCACACACAATACTCAGCCTCATCAGGAGCATGCCCAGGCGTTGTAGGGAGGTCATACAGGCTCGTGGAGGCCACACACAATACTCAGCCTCATCAGGAGCATGCCCAGGCATTGTAGGGAGGTCATACAGGCACGTGTAGGCCACACACAATACTCAGCCTCATCAGGAGCATGCCCAGGCGTTGTAGGGAGGTCATACAGGCTCGTGGAGGCCACACACAATACTCAGCCTCATCAGGAGCATGCCCAGGCGTTGTAGGGAGGTCATACAGGCACGTGGAGGCCACACACAATACTCAGCCTCATCAGGAGCAGGCCCATGCATTGTAGGGAGGTCATACAGGCACGTGGAGGCCACACACAATACTCAGCCTCATCAGTAGCATGCCCAGGCGTTGTAGGGAGGTCATACAGGCACATGGAGACCACACACAATACTCAGCCTCATCAGGAGCATGCCCAGGCGTTGTAGGGAGGTCATACAGGCACGTGGAGGCCACACACAATACTCAGACTCATCAGGAGCATGCCCAGGCGTTGTAGGAAGGTCATACAGGCACGTGGAGGCCACACACAATACTCAGCCTCATCAGGAGCATGCCCAGGCGTTGTAGGGAGGTCATACAGGCACGTGGAGGCCACACACAATACTCAGCCTCATCAGGAGCATGCCCAGGCGTTGTAGGGAGGTCATACAGGCACGTGGAGGCCACACACAATACTCAGCCTCATCAGGAGCATGCCCAGGCGTTGTAGGGAGGTCATACAGGCACGTGGAGGCCACACACAATACTCAGACTCATCAGGAGCATGCCCAGGCGTTGTAGGGAGGTCATACAGGCACGTGGAGGCCACACACAATACTTAGCCTCATCAGGAGCATGCCCAGGCGTTGTAGGGAGGTCATACAGGCACGTGGAGGCCACACACAGTACTCAGCCTCATCAGGAGCATGCCCAGGCGTTGTAGGGAGGTCATACAGGCACGTGGAGGCCACACACAATACTCAGCCTCATTGTGACTTGTTTTATGGACATTACATCACAGTGGGATCAGCCTGTAGTGGGTTTTTCCACTTTAGTTTTGGGGGTGACTCCACATCCAGGCCTCCGTTGGTTAATAAATGTGATTTCCATTGATGATTTTTGTGTGATTTTGTTCTCAGCACATTCAGCTTTCTACAGAATAAAGTCTTCAATGAGAAGATTTCATCCATTCAGATCTAGGAGGAGGGATTTCAGGGGTCCCTGTATTTTTTTGAGCAGTGTATATAAACTGATAAGCCTGGACCCGCAGCTCTGCTCCATCTTCTTCCACCTCTCTCTTCAGCACTCAGCGGCTTCAGGTGGCGTTATGACGTATTTCTTTCATGCTGATCTAGCCACTTCATGATCTCTTCTGGACCTGGAAAAACTGGGTTTCTTTGAGAGCAACCATTCGCAGAGGAGCCGGAGCCATCATGGAGTATGACAGTCCCAGGTTTGCACCTTGGTGAAATAATCTGGAAAGATGGAGATCTTATGTCCATTAATTGACAGATCAGTCATATCCCCTGTCCTTCCTCAGGATAGTGTCTCGATCCCTATAGTGGAGAATTTTTGCCAGCATTGGTCTAGGAGGATGACCCGGTGGCAGGGGTCTGGAAGGGATCCGGTGGGCTCTCTCCACAGCAAACCGTGCAGACAGGACTTCTGCCCCTTGTTTTTAAGCCAGTTTTCTGTGAATTCAGTGGAGGCGTTCCCTTCTGTTTTTTCAGGAATCTCTTTTATTCTCAAATTATTCCTTCTCAGGCGATTTTCAAGGTCGTCTGTTTTAACAATCAGTTGAGAAATACGCTGGCCTGACCTCTCCTGGACCCTCTTAACGTTGGTAATGTCATCCTCATTTGTGCCCACTCTCTCTTCCACTGCACTTGTCTTTCCTGTTACTGTTTTAAGATCTGCTTTGATATTAGAATTGTCCTCTTTAATGCCGCCCATTTGCTGAGTCAGGGTACTTAATACGGCTTTGCAAAAGGATACCACCGCAAATACATCTTTAATAGTGGGTTCTGGTGATTCTCCATTCCCCTCAGCTTGCTGCAGGCTCTGCTGGGGGTAGTTGTTCCTCCCCCTCCTTGTCTGAAAGTTGCAGCATATTAGCGGCCTCACTTTCCAAGCGAGCAAACCGCTCCAATTTAGCAGCTACTTCAAGCCTTTTTGCGAGGGCTGCATTAGCTTGTGCAGGCAGCACTGATTCTGAGTGCTTACCGTGGCCCCAGGATCTTTCTGCCTTTTTCGGGTCATTCTGCATGCCAGCTGTTAAAAAAAATACTTATTTGCGTATATTTTTATAGAGGACTTCTTATCAGATGTGATTGATTAAAGAATATATATCACAATATTCTTATAAAAAAATGTAGCAGTTTATTCTTGGATTGTCCGTTAAAAAGAACAAATGCAGTAGTTACATAAAATAGGTGAAATAGTTACAAAGTGATTGATTCATGAGTGTCCATCTTTCCTTGGATCCTGAAGGATATCTCCCGTCCATCTGTGTCAAGCACACGTCCGGGTAAAGCGCGTGTCTCTTTGGGCCTACATCAGCAGCTGTTTCCTCAGCCAGTGTAGATCCTCGTCCAGTGTCCTGTGAAATCGCCAGCAAACCCCTCCTTCTTACAGGGATTATATAGCCCTCTCATAGCATCTGTTCATCATATATGGCACTCACACTGAGCTAAGAATAGCCTGAATGTCTAGCACGAGGCTGATACAATCTTATGCAATGTACAGAATTCAAAATTAAGAATAAAAATTAATATCCATAATTAATATTTAACACCAGGTACACTCAGATGGTTGATCCTTAGCCTCCAGGAACTCTCCCCCTTCGTCTGGGTGTGTTAGATAAGTGTTTCAGAGCAAAGGTCAGGATAAAAGCAATAAATCTCAGCAGGAGTTCTCTGCTGCTTCCTACTTCATGCCGTGCTAGGCCACACCCCACAGCTTAAAATCTTAATTATGCCAGACGTTCTTTCTGATGACAAGAGCAGCATACCTTTATTTTGATGTTGACTCTTTAATCTGTGTTCTTCTTTAGTTGATTAACACGGACTATTATTTGTATAACCCTGAATGTTATCTCCTCTCTGATTCTGAAATGATGTGTATTTACAAGAGGCTCTGTGATACCAACTATGTAAATAGATTAGCTAGAACAGTAAATGTTTGCTAGATATGTTAAATACCATTGTAGGGTGTTTGCCAGTCAATCTTAGGGAATGAGCTGTGGATACTCAAGCCCTGTGGAATAATATCATCCCTACTTCTTACCTGTGGATGTGTATTTAAGAAGGTACATGTGTTTTTGTAAGAGTCAGACTTGAGCCCAGAGAAACAGAGAGAATCTTGGGACAGAGATTCAGAAGGACTTTGGAAGGAGAATGGGAGACATCCTTCAGGAAAGTAGATGGATTGCATGGCATCTAAAGAGACACAGATTTGTATTCTACATGATTCTAGTCTAAGGATATCGGCCCTGACTGGAAGGAAATATACTGGTCTGCTCCATTAACCATCAGAGAGACATGGATACATTTTGGGGAGTCCAGGAGAGGACTAAGTCACCTGGTCCCATGGATATGTTGTTTTGGGGTTGCTAGGAGGTACCCATCAGTCGCCTGGTCCCATGGAAACTCTCAGAGAGGCCAAGTTAGGACTCTCAGGTCTCCTGGCCTTGTACCTCACTGGACTGCTAGCTTCCTAAGCTTGCCGCTACCTTCTCTCTGTGGGGGCCTGCCAGAAGCGGGGGGGCCACTGGTTGAGGTAGTCGGCCCTGGAAGTCTCCAAAGTCACAGCTGTTCTATCCCAGGCGGGCCAGCGGAAGGGTGAGACACTGTAATGTTGTATCATCTTGGGTATTTGCTGGGACTGTTCTGTGTGTTTATTGTCCGCTATAAAGTATTGCCACGCTGTTTTACCCGCACCCTGTGTTGTCTGAGTAGCGTTACGCCCACAGAAGACCCGGGTCTTCACAGCTCGTCTGTCAGGTCTATGGAAGCTTCAGGTTTTTTTTATATTTTCTTGTCCTCCTCACATCACGGATTTTCGTTTTCATCCTCCAGGTTTCCTGATCTCTACTTTAAGGTACAGAAAACTGATGGAGAGCACGGAAGTGATGGTGGCTACGTAGCGGACAGCATTCACACCACACTCTATCAGGTACAAATAAACAGAGAATGTACATGTGGCATGTATCAGGCCTGTGGAGTCGGCAAGCCAAACCTACGACTCCTCAATTTCCATGACTCCAACTCTAACTCCCTCATACACGGCTCATGTTTAAGTGATAAATTTACTGTAGCACAGATTCATCTCAGCTAAAAGTCCAGACCCTGAGATCAGGACTAGGACAGACATTTATAGGACATTTCATAACTTTCCCAAATTCTTATGAAAAAAATATTCCCCACTGTGACGATACAGAGTAAAATCTTAATTATGCCAGACATACATTCTGATGGCAAGAGCAGCATTCCTTTATTTTTATGTTGACTTTTTAATCTGTTCTTCTTTAGTTGATTAACACAGAATATTATTTGTATAACCCTGAATGTTATCTGCTCTTTGATTCTGAAACGATGATGTGTATTTACAAGAGCCCCTGTGGTACCAACTATGTAAATAGATTGCCTCAAACAATGATAGGTGAGCCCTGCACCTTTACCTCTGACATGTGATATGCACACTTAGCTTTGGGGGAGGTGGGTGAGAGCAGTTCTGCCGTTCAGGGGGCTGAGCCCAGAGAAGCAGAAGGAACATGAGTTTTTTGTAAGAGTCAGGCTTGAGCCCAGAGAAGCAGAAAGGAGACGTGCTTCTGAGACAGAGGGAGTCTTGGGACAGAGTCAGACAGACTTTAGAAGGAGAATAAGAGACATCCTTCAGGACCACAGATGGATTGCATGGCATTAACCAAAGAGACACAGATGCTGAATTCTATAGTATTATAGCCTAAGGGTACTGGCCCTGACTGGAAAGATACAGATCTGCTCCATTAACCATCAGAGAGACATGGGTACATTTTGTCGAGTCCAGGAGAGGACCAAGAAGTCACCTGGTCCCATGGATATGTTTTGGGGTTGCTAGGAGGGACCCACCGGTCACCTAGAACCCATGGAGACATCCCAACGGTCGCTTGGCCCCATGGAAACTCTCGGAGAGGCCTGATTTGGACCCTTAGGTTTCCTGGTCTTGTACCTTGATGGACTGCTAGCTTCCTAAGTTTGCCGCTACCTCCTCTCTATGGGGGCCCGCCAGAAGCTGGGGGCCCCTGGTTGAAGTAGTTGGCCCTTGAAGTCTCCATAGTCACAGCTGTTCTATCCCAGGCGGGCCAGCGGAAGGGTGAGACTGTGTAATGGTGTACTATCTTGAGTATTAGCTAGGACTGTTCTGTGTGATTATTGTCCGCTTTGTGGTTCAATAAAGTATTGCCACAATGTTTTACCCGCACCCTGTGTTGTCTGAGTAGCGTTATGAGTAGCGTTACACCCACGGAAGACCCCGGGTCTTGACACCCACAAACTGCATTGAACTACTGTCCCCATTTTATTATATATTTTCGGAGTCGGTCCATTTTATACCGACTCCAACTCCACCAAATTGGTTTGGCGACGGAGGACGGTGGGTCGGTGGGTGGGCCGGGCTGGCGACGGACAGTGGGTGGGTCGGTCGGGCTGGCTTATATGTCCACTGTCCGATGATGGGGTGTCTCCTCACACTAACCTTTGTGTCATATGACAGGTGGGCAGTGTATGTAGCTTTGTCCCCTCCTTTCCATCCCGTGATGGTCATGTATTCTGGAGCAGTATGTTCCCGGCAGGCCTCTCGCATTCGGTGGATGACGTATGTCGGATTCTCCTGCCTCATCTGCAGAATACGTAAGTTCTCGGACCCTGTAACGCTGTACTCCGCCCTAGAACCTGTTAACCCTTTATCCTCCCCTCACAGAAGTGATGTTCTGGGAGAAGGAGGTCGTGTTCTACTCACTGGTCCTAAAGGCAGTGGTAAGACGACGGTGGTGCGAGCCACCTGTAGTCGCCTGAATTTACACCTGTACCAGGTTGGTGTCTGTGTCTGGGGTTCTCCAAAACCTCCTCAGATCCTTTCGGTGAGACTCAATGTGTTTTTTAGGTTGAGTGTGCAAGACTATGCCGGGACAGCAGCGCCAGCAGCATCGCACGCCTGCGCTCCGTCTTCTCTCACGCCCGAGATTGTGGAGCCTGTCTGCTCCTACTCTGTCACCTGGATCTGCTGGGGAAGGACAGAGATGGATCTGGAGAAGACGCAAGAGTCATCTCTGCTCTCTGCAGTCTTCTTCTTGGGACAAGTCACTCAAAGCTGTATGTCTAATGCCGGATTATGAGTTGGATATTTATAGTACCCCTCATATATCAAGTGCCCCCTCATGCCGGCTCTGTCTTTACAGGGAGCTGCCTTTCCTGGTGGTCGCCACTACCTCTCGGGCACAAGAGGTCCCTCTGGATCTTCAGTCTTGCTTTCTTCATGAGGTTTGCCTGAATGCCCCCACAGAAGAGCAGCGCCTGTCCCTCCTCACTGTTCTGACTGCTCCGCTCCCTCTTAGCAGAGAGGTGGACCTCGCTCACCTGGCGAGAAGCACTGCGGTGAGTTTTGTGGTGGTTGTGCAGATGAGAAGGTGGTGCCCCCCAACAGAAGCCTGGACTGGTGGAGACATGCACCGATAAGCTGATGCTGTAGTGTGACCACACGGGAATCCCAGCTGCCATCACATTCTGCTAGTTGTCAGCTCTGTTTCATCTGCTGTGACCTCGGGGACAGCGGTGACTGTGACCGTTCTTTTTGTCCTCCGCAGGGCTTTGTGGTTGGGGATCTCTGTGCTTTGCTGTCAAGAGCTGGACGCATCTCCTGCACCAGAATCCGCAGTTCCTGGTTAGTCCCCCTTCTATTCCTAGTTCTGGATTTCATCATCTCTTGTTTTTCCTGCTGTTCTTGTCCCATCAGGCACCTTCTCCTACACAACCTCTTCTGGTTCCTCCTTCCCATCCACACTACATAATGTTTTCTTTGGCTCCCCCCCCATGGCTCTGACCACTCCCATCTTAGCCCCCTCCCCTCTCTGCTCTGTGCCCTCGCTCTATTCATCTCTGCAGTGTTCTGTCGGATGAGGACGGCCTATTGGCTGCTGGTTTCTCTGGCTCCTCCCCTTCTCTGCTGATTCCATCCTTTCTGCCCCTACTCTTTCTTCTCTCTGTCCTCACTGTGTTTCTCTCTGCAGTGTTCTGTCGGAGGAGGATGAGGACGGCCTATTGGCTGCTGGTTTCTCTGGCTCCTCCCCTTCTCTGCTGATTCCATCCTTTCTGTCCCCTACTCTTTCTTCTCTTTGTCCTCACTGTGTTTCTCTCTGCAGTGTTCTGTCGGAGGAGGATGAGGACGGCCTATTGGCTGCTGGTTTCTCTGGCTCCTCCCCTTCTCTGCTGATTCCATCCTTTCTGTCCCCTACTCTTTCTTCTCTTTGTCCTCACTGTGTTTCTCTCTGCAGTGTTCTGTCGGAGGAGGATGAGGACGGCCTATTGGCTGCTGGTTTCTCTGGCTCCTCCCCTTCTCTGCTGATTCCGTCCTTTCTGTCCCCTACTCTCTCTTATCTTTGCCCTCACTGTGTTTCTCTCTGCAGTGTTCTGTCGGAGGAGGACGGCCTATTGGCTGCTGGTTTCTCTGGCTCCTCCCCTTCTCTGCTGACTGTCCTTTCTGTCCCCTACTCTTTCTTCTCTCTGTCCTCACTGTGTTTCTCTCTGCAGTGTTCTGTCGGAGGAGGATGAGGACGGCCTATTGGCTGCTGGTTTCTCTGGCTCCTCCCCTTCTCTGCTGATTCCGTCCTTTCTGCCCCTACTCTTTCTTCTCTCTGTCCTCACTGTGTTTCTCTCTGCAGTGTTCTGTCGGAGGAGGATGAGGACGGCCTATTGGCTGCTGGTTTCTCTGGCTCCTCCCCTTCTCTGCTGACTCTGTCCTTTCTGTCCCCTACTCTTTCTTCTCTCTATCCTCACTGTGTTTCTCTCTGCAGTGTTCTGTCGGAGGAGGATGAGGACGGCCTATTGGCTGCTGGTTTCTCTGCTGACTCTGTCCTTTCTGTCCCCTACTCTTTCTTCTCTCTGTCCTCACTGTGTTTCTCTCTGCAGTGTTCTGTCGGAGGAGGATGAGGACGGCCTATTGGCTGCTGGTTTCTCTGGCTCCTCCCCTTCTCTGCTGATTCCGTCCTTTCTGCCCCCTACTCTTTCTTCTCTCTGTCCTCACTGTGTTTCTCTCTGCAGTGTTCTGTCGGAGGAGGATGAGGACGGCCTATTGGCTGCTGGTTTCTCTGGCTCCTCCCCTTCTCTGCTGATTCCGTCCTTTCTGTCCCCTACTCTCTCTTATCTTTGCCCTCACTGTGTTTCTCTCTGCAGTGTTCTGTCGGAGGAGGACGGCCTATTGGCTGCTGGTTTCTCTGGCTCCTCCCCTTCTCTGCTGACTGTCCTTTCTGTCCCCTACTCTTTCTTCTCTCTGTCCTCACTGTGTTTCTCTCTGCAGTGTTCTGTCGGAGGAGGATGAGGACGGCCTATTGGCTGCTGGTTTCTCTGGCTCCTCCCCTTCTCTGCTGACTCTGTCCTTTCTGTCCCCTACTCTTTCTTCTCTCTATCCTCACTGTGTTTCTCTCTGCAGTGTTCTGTCGGAGGAGGATGAGGACGGCCTATTGGCTGCTGGTTTCTCTGGCTCCTCCCCTTCTCTGCTGACTCTGTCCTTTCTGTCCCCTACTCTTTCTTCTCTCTGTCCTCACTGTGTTTCTCTCTGCAGTGTTCTGTCGGAGGAGGATGAGGACGGCCTATTGGCTGCTGGTTTCTCTGGCTCCTCCCCTTCTCTGCTGATTCCGTCCTTTCTGTCCCCTACTCTCTCTTATCTTTGCCCTCACTGTGTTTCTCTCTGCAGTGTTCTGTCGGAGGAGGATGAGGACGGCCTATTGGCTGCTGGTTTCTCTGGCTCCTCCCCTTCTCTGCTGACTCTGTCCTTTCTGTCCCCTACTCTTTCTTCTCTCTGTCCTCACTGTGTTTCTCTCTGCAGTGTTCTGTCGGAGGAGGATGAGGACGGCCTATTGGCTGCTCGTTTCTCTGGCTCCTCCCCTTCTCTGCTGACTGTCCTTTCTGTCCCCTACTCTTTCTTCTCTCTGTCCTCACTGTGTTTCTCTCTGCAGTGTTCTGTCGGAGGAGGATGAGGACGGCCTATTGGCTGCTGGTTTCCCTGTTAACTCTCAGGATTTGGATTGTGCTCTGGCTGAGTTGCAGGAGGCTCATTCTAAAGCCATTGGGGCGCCTAAGGTGAGTCCCGCCCTGCAGGTCCTGCCCCTGGTGTCTGGGGATGATCTGCAGGGTGTTGACAGGAAAGTTTTCCTGAATCTGGAGAGTGTAAAGATTTAGTACACTAACCCTAATTCATATGCAAATGATGAGGCTTCTGTGCAGCCTGGGCGTGGCCAAGTTCTTGGTGCACCCTTAAGGCCCCCTCACTTGCGTATTGGGGCTTTTCCCTTACTGTGGGTTGACCAATGCTCGCTTCCCAGAGCGTGCACTGTCTAAATGCTGCCGCCGAGTGCCCGGCCCTGTTCGGTCCGCCCGGCCGGCCCTGTTCGGTCCGCCCGGCCGGCCCTTTCTTACACCCCCGATCCCTACTGTTGGTAATATGCTGAGCATGTCGCACCCCCCTGTCTGGTGGCCACTGATTACGGACTTGGCTTGTGGATTAGGGTTCTGCTCCTGGTTCCTCCGGCTGTTGGAGCTCCATGGTCTCGGTCAGTCTGATATCGGACTCGTTGTCGTACACTATATTCGGCAGAGAGCACTATTTGCCGGTGGTAAAATCTCGTCTAGCGACCGGGAACCTGCAGGTGTCTCTCGTTGGTGTGATGAGGTTTCTCTTTTTTCTGCTCCTCTATTTCTATACAAGGTGAGACGGAGGTGGTGGACTCTCTATTGTTTTGTACTTGGAGATCTTTAAGCCTCATTTACGGTGACCCCACACTGTCCTGATGGTCTGCAGGGATCCTGTATAACCCTGTCCCCTCTGACTTCTCAGGTTCCCTCTGTGCACTGGGCTGATGTGGGCGGATTAGAAGATGCAAAGCGTCAGCTCTTGGACACAGTGCAGTTTCCCCTGGAGCACCCTGAGATGCTGTCCTTGGGGCTCAGTAGGTCGGGAATTCTGCTTTATGGGCCTCCAGGAACCGGAAAAACCTTGTTGGCCAAAGCTGTTGCAACAGAATGTGCCATGACGTTCCTCAGGTAGGGAGTGATCTGGGGGGTGAGCGGCCGGTGCCGATCCCTTGTTCCACCCTCCTGCCTCCTTGCCCTCAGTGTTAATCCGTAATGCTCTGATCTCTGTGGTTATTGGTATTGTAATGGGTGTACGTTTCCTGTAGAGAGGCGCACACACCCGCTACACCCTACAATTGTGTTTAATATTATCACCCATTTTTCTTTGCAGTGTGAAGGGACCGGAATTAATTAACATGTACGTAGGACAGAGTGAAGAGAACGTCAGAGAGGGTGAGTCTCAAAGCTCCTACAACTCCCGGGCTCTCTGTTTCTGCCGCCTGCCTTCCTCCCTGGCTCTCTGTTTCTGCCGCCTGCCTTCCTCCCGGGCTCTCTGTTTCTGCCGCCTGCCTTCCTCCCGGGCTCTCTGTTTCTGCCGCCTGCCTTCCTCCCGGGCTCTCTGTTTCTGCCGCCTGCCTTCCTCCCGGGCTCTCTGTTTCTGCCGCCTGCCTTCCTCCCGGGCTCTCTGTTTCTGCCGCCTGCCTTCCTCCCGGGCTCTTGGTCCCCGCCGCTGCCCCCCTCCCGGGCTCTCGGTCCCCACCTCCTCGATGCTGTGAAGACCCGGGGTCTTCCGTGGGCATAATACTACAACACAGGGTGAGGGTAAAACAGTTGTTCCAATACTTTATTGAACCACCAAACAGACAATAAACACACAGAGCAGTCCCAGCAAATACCCCAGATGGTTCAAAATTACACAGTCTCACTCTCCTGCTGGCCCACCGGGAATAGAGCAGCCGCGACTTTGGGACTTCCAGGACCAACTACCTGAACGAGTGGCCCCCCCACTTTGGGTGGACACCCACAGAGAGGAGGTAGCAGGAAGCTGACAGTCCATCGAGGTATGTTGCCAGGAAACCCGAGGGTCCCACCCTGGCTTCTCTGAACATATCCATGGAACCAGGTGACCGTATGGTCCCAACCTGGCTTTCTCAGAACATGGGACCAGGTGACCAGAGGGTCAAAATCCTGGCTTCCCCAAACGTCTCCATGGGCCAGGCGACCGGATGGTCCCAACCTGGCTTCTCAGAACGTCTCCATGGGCCAGGCGACCGGATGGTAACAACCTGGCTTCTCAGAACGTCTCCATGGGCCAGGCGACCGGATGGTCCCAACCTGGCTTCTCAGAACGTCTCCATGGGCCAGGCGACCGGATGGTCCCAACCTGGCTTCTCAGAACGTCTCCATGGGCCAGGCAACCGGATGGTCCCAACCTGGCTTCTCAGAACGTCTCCATGGGCCAGGCGACCGGATGGTCCCAACCTGGCTTCTCAGAACGTCTCCATGGGCCAGGCGACCGGATGGTCCCAACCTGGCTTCTCAGAACGTATCCATGGGAACCAGGTGACCGGATGGTCCCAACCTGGTTTCCTCAAATGTATCCACAGGTTCTGTCATAGTCAATGGTGCATATCTGTATCCCTTCAGCTGGGGCTGGGGTCCCCTAGGCTGACATCCTGTAGTATCACATCTATCTCCCTCTGGATGGAGCCATGTGTCCTGGTTGCTGTCCTGAAGAGTCTCTCTGATTCACTTTGGAGCACAATAGAAATCTCTTTTTATATTTAAATCTGTGGATCAGGTCATCATTCACAAGTCAGGGGGGAAGGTGCAGGGCTGAGGTCTCATTGTCTGACCATTTAATCAATTTGTGTGGTTTGTCCTTTTGTTTTGTGAGTCAACAAGCTAGCTGGCCTGGTTCAATATGTAATTAACATGTCAGCAAACATTATTGTTGTTTTAACCTGAGTCACTGTCCTTCTTGACCAGCCAAAGAAAAACGCACAAATTCAAAAGTCAACATACACTTTTATGTTTTTCTTCTGGCCTAAGGAATTTAGATGTCTGATGACACAGCTTCTACTCTTAATCAGCCGCAGATGCTTTTTTTCCGTTCTTGCCTTGTCCAGCGCGTCTCATTATTGTCCTCTCTCTGCAGTTTTCTCCCGGGCTCAGGCTGCTTCTCCCTGCATTATATTCTTTGATGAGTTGGACTCTTTGGCCCCGAATCGAGGAAGGAGTGGGGATTCTGGAGGAGTGATGGACCGGTAAGACTGTTCTCTGCCTTCCATTATGGAGTAGGTGATGTAGTAATTATCCTCATGTGATACAAAGATAGAATTCTGCACTGATTATTCATTGCTTGTTTATGTTTTGCATATTTTTTTCTATCATTTTTTTTTTCCCTGCTGGCGCCTGCCCATTGGCTCTGAGTTGCGTGGGCTTTGTGTGTCATCGCCTATATCCTGTTGGCGGGGACGTGCAGGTGATCATTGTGGTGGCATGAGTTGGAGGCGGGTCGGTCATGGAATCTCTCCATACCTTCTTCACTGTGCATAATAAATCTAAGTCCTATCAGAATGATCACAGCTTATAAGGAAATAGACAAGTAGTAAACAAATCACCATTGGATAGCAGTCAAAATGATCAAGGCACATATAGTAAAGGATATCAAAGACCTGTATGGACCTGATGAACCCCGACGCGCGTTTAGCTTGTTGTTTCTTCCAGGGGGTGTAGGGAACGGTCATAATTTCAGCTATTTTAAATGTAGCTCACCCAATGGGACAGCAATTTCTATGGCGCGCAGCAGGCCCTCGATCATGAACTGTCTACTGCCGGTACAGGGAGCAACAGGCCCCCCGATCATTAACAGTCTACAGCCAGTACAAGGAGCAGCAGGCCCCCCGATCATGAACTGTCTACTGCCGGTACAAGGAGCAGCAGGCCCCCAATCATAACTGTCTACAGCCTTTACAGGGAGCAGCAGGCCCCCGCTCATGAACAGTCTACAGCCGGTACAAGGAGCAGCAGCCCCCCCCCCCGATCATGAACTATGTACAGCCGGTACAAGGAGCAGCAGGCCCCCGATCATTAACAGTCTACAGCCAGTACAAGGAGCAGCAGGCCCCCACCATCATTAACCGTCTACAGCCGGTACAAGGAGCAGCAGGCCCCCGATCATTAACAGTCTACAGCCGGTACAAGAAGCAGCAGGCCCACCCGATCATGAACTGTCTACAGCTGGTACAAGGAGCAGCAGGCCCCCGATCATGAACAGTCTACAGCCGGTACAAGAAGCAGCAGGCCCCCCGATCATGAACAGTCTACAGCCGGTACAAGAAGCAGCAGGCCCCCCGATCATGAACTGTCTACAGCCGGTACAAGGAGCAGCAGGCCCCCCGATCATGAACTGTCTACAGCTGGTACAAGGAGCAGCAGGCCCCCGATCATGAACAGTCTACAGCCGGTACAAGGAGCAGCAGGCCCCCGATCATGAACTGTCTACAGCTGGTACAGGGAGCAGCAGGCCCTCGATCATGAACAGTCTACTGCCAGTACAAGGAGCAGCAGGCCCCCGATCATTAACAGTCTACAGCCGGTACAAGGAGCAGCAGGCCCCCGATCATGAACAGTCTACTGCCGGTACAAGGAGCAGCAGGCCCCCCGATCATTAACCGTCTACAGCCGGTACAAGGAGCAGCAGGCCTCCGATCATTAACCGTCTACAGCCGGTACAAGGAGCAGCAGGCCTCCGATCATTAACCGTCTACAGCCGGTACAAGGAGCAGCAGGCCTCCGATCATTAACCGTCTACAGCCGGTACAAGGAGCAGCAGGCCCCCCCGATCATTAACCGTCTACAGCCAGTACAAGGAGCAGCAGGTCCCCGATCATTAACCGTCTACAGCCGGTACAGGGAGCAGCAGGCCCCCGATCATTAACCGTCTACAGCCGGTACAAGGAGCAGCAGGCATCCCCTCTGGTACACCAACTACATCAGCGTTAGTGGATCGGCTGCTAGACTTATTGATCTATTGAGCTATTCCTGCCTCTCCACAGAGGATGACCCTACGCTTGGATTAACCCATGGTATCACCCATGAACTTCTCCACGTGCAGTCTGCCGGTCGCTATTGTGTACATTCAACCTTTAACTTGTGTTTTTGTGTTTTTAATGTATATTAACAATATTAAATATTTACTTTTGGATCAGCTCTGGTTTTCTTCTGAGCCCTGTCAGTCCAGCGCAGATACCACTTTATCATTAGTACTGCAGCGTTGCTGTAATCGTCTGCTGCCGGTCTCAGAGGCCCTTACCAGCGCCCCTACCTAATAGTCATACATTAACTTGAAAACTGGTCATTTTATCCTCTATGGGGTTTTTGTCTTTTGTGATGTCTTTTTATTGACTTTTTACTGTTTGATATTTTATTATGTAATCAATAAAGATTTAAATTCTTCACTTTGGTGGTGTTACTCCGATTTTTGAATTCTGTAGGATTATATTCTAATCATTGGGTCATTTATTTGTATACTTTGTGTCTCCGACCACCACCCCGCCATACAGTACATAGGAGCTATCCAGCCCGGCTACATCCCCCATCTGTGCAGCGTGTGGAGCTCTGCTCGCTGGGTCTATCCAGCCCGGCTACATCCCCCATCTGTGCAGCGTGTGGAGCTCTGCTTGCTGGGTCTATCCAGCCCGGCTACAGCCCCCATCTGTGCAGTGTGTGGAGCTTGGCTCGCTGGGTCTATCCAGCCCGGCTACAGCCCCCATCTGTGCAGTGTGTGGAGCTTGGCTCGCTGGGTCTATCCAGCCCGGCTACAGCCCCCATCTGTGCAGTGTGTGGAGCTCGGCTCGCTTGGTCTATCCAGCCCGGCTACAGCCCCCATCTGTGCAGTGTGTGGAGCTTGGCTCGCTGGGTCTATCCAGCCCGGCTACAGCCCCCATCTGTGCAGTGTGTGGAGCTCTGCTCGTGGGTCTATGCAGCCCGGCTACATCCCCCATCTGTGCAGTGTGTGGAGCTCGGCTCGCTGGGTCTATCCAGCCTGGCTACAGCCCCCATCTGTGCAGTGTGTGGAGCTCGGCTTGCTGGGTCTACCAGCCTGGCTACAGCCCCCATCTGTGCAGTGTGTGGAGCTCGGCTCGCTGGGTCTATCCAGCCCGGCTACATCCCCCATCTGTGCAGCATGTGGAGCTCGGCTCACTGGGTCTATCCAGCCTGGCTACAGCCCCCATCTGTGCAGTGTATGGAGCTTGGCTCGCTGGGTCTATCCAGCCCGGCTACAGCCCCCATCTGTGCAGTGTGTGGAGCTCGGCATTCTGGGTCTATCCAGCCTGGCTACAGCCCCCATCTGTGCAGTGTGTGGAGCTCGGCTTGCTGGGTCTATCCAGCCTGGCTACAGCCCCCATCTGTGCAGTGTGTGGCGCTCTGCTCGTGGGTCTATCCAGCCTGGCTACAGCCCCCATCTGTGCAGTGTGTGGAGCTCGGCTCGCTGGGTCTATCCAGCCCGGCTACGGCCCCCATCTGTACAGTGTGTGGAGCTCGGCTCGCTGGGTCTATCCAGCCCGGCTACAGCCCCCATCTGTGCAGTGTATGGAGCTTGGCTCGCTGGGTCTATCCAGCCCGGCTACAGCCCCCATCTGTGCAGTGTGTGGAGCTCGGCACGCTGGGTCTATCCAGCCTGGCTACAGCCCCCATCTGTGCAGTGTGTGGAGCTCGGCTTGCTGGGTCTATCCAGCCTGGCTACAGCCCCCATCTGTGCAGTGTGTGGCGCTCTGCTCGTGGGTCTATCCAGCCTGGCTACAGCCCCCATCTGTGCAGTGTGTGGAGCTCGGCTCGCTGGGTCTATCCAGCCTGGCTACAGCCCCCATCTGTGCAGTGTGTGGAGCTCGGCTCGCTGGGTCTATCCAGCCCGGCTACAGCCCCCATCTGTGCAGTGTGTGGAGCTCGGCTCGCTGGGTCTATCCAGCCCGGCTACAGCCCCCATCTGTGCAGTGTGTGGAGCTCGGCTCGCTGGGTCTATCCAGCCTGGCTACGGCCTCCATCTGTACAGTGTGTGGAGCTCGGCTCGCTGGGTCTATCCAGCCTGGCTACAGCCCCCATCTGTGCAGCGTGTGGAGCTCGGCACGCTGGGTCTATCCAGCCTGGCTACAGCCCCCATCTGTGCAGTGTGTGGAGCTCTGCTCGTGGGTCTATGCAGCCCGGCTACAGCCCCCATCTGTGCAGTGTGTGGAGCTCGGCTTACTGGGTCTATCCAGCCCGGCTACAGCCCCCATCTGTGCAGTGTGTGGAGCTCGGCTCGCTGGGTCTATCCAGCCAGGCTACAGCCCTCATCTGTGCAGCGTGTGGAGCTCGGCTCGCTGGGTCTATCCAGCCTGGCTACGGCCCCCATCTGTGCAGCGTGTGGAGCTCTGCTCGCTGGGTCTATCCAGCCTGGCTACGGCCCCCATCTGTGCAGCGTGTGGAGCTCTGCTCGCTGGGTCTATCCAGCCTGGCTACAGCCCCCATCTGTGCAGCGTGTGGAGCTCGGCACGCTGGGTCTATCCAGCCTGGCTACAGCCCCCATCTGTGCAGCGTGTGGAGCTCGGCTCGCTGGGTCTATCCAGCCTGGCTACAGCCCTCATCTGTGCAGCGTGTGGAGCTCGGCTCGCTAGGTCTATCCAGCCCGGCTACAGCCCCCATCTGTGCAGCGTGTGGAACTCGGCTCGCTGGGTCTATCCAGCCTGGCTACAGCCCTCATCTGTGCTGCGTGTGGAGCTCGGCTCGCTGGGTCTATCCAGCCTGGCTACAGCCCTCATCTGTGCAGCGTGTGGAGCTCAGCTCGCTGGGTCTATCCAGCCCGGCTACATCCCCCATCTGTGCAGCGTGTGGAGCTCGGCACGCTGGGTCTATCCAGCCTGGCTACAGCCCCCATCTGTGCAGCGTGTGGAGCTCGGCTCGCTGGGTCTATCCAGCCTGGCTACAGCCCTCTTCTGTGCAGCGTGTGGAGCTCTGCTCGTGGGTCTATCCAGCCCGGCTACATCCCCCATCTGTGCAGCGTGTGGAGCTCGGCTCGCTGGGTCTATCCAGCCTGGCTACAGCCCTCATCTGTGCAGCGTGTGGAGCTCGGCTCGCTAGGTCTATCCAGCCCGGCTACAGCCCCCATCTGTGCAGCGTGTGGAGCTCGGCTCGCTGGGTCTATCCAGCCTGGCTACAGCCCTCATCTGTGCAGCGTGTGGAGCTCGGCTCGCTGGGTCTATCCAGCCTGGCTACGGCCCCCATCTGTGCAGCGTGTGGAGCTCTGCTCGCTGGGTCTATCCAGCCTGGCTATGGCCCCCATCTGTGCAGCGTGTGGAGCTCAGCTCGCTGGGTCTATCCAGCCCGGCTACATCCCCCATCTGTGCAGCGTGTGGAGCTCGGCACGCTGGGTCTATCCAGCCTGGCTACAGCCCCCATCTGTGCAGCGTGTGGAGCTCGGCTCGCTGGGTCTATCCAGCCTGGCTACAGCCCTCTTCTGTGCAGCGTGTGGAGCTCTGCTCGTGGGTCTATCCAGCCCGGCTACATCCCCCATCTGTGCAGCGTGTGGAGCTCGGCTCGCTGGGTCTATCCAGCCTGGCTACAGCCCTCTTCTGTGCAGCGTGTGGAGCTCTGCTCGTGGGTCTATCCAGCCCGGCTACATCCCCCATCTGTGCAGCGTGTGGAGCTCGGCTCGCTGGGTCTATCCAGCCTGGCTACAGCCCTCATCTGTGCAGCGTGTGGAGCTCGGCTCGCTAGGTCTATCCAGCCCGGCTACAGCCCCCATCTGTGCAGCGTGTGGAGCTCGGCTCGCTGGGTCTATCCAGCCTGGCTACAGCCCTCATCTGTGCAGCTTGTGGAGCTCGGCTCGCTGGGTCTATCCAGCCTGGCTACAGCCCCCATCTGTGCAGTGTGTGGAGCTCGGCTCGCTGGGTCTATCCAGCCTGGCTACAGCCCCCATCTGTGCAGCGTGTGGAGCTCGGCACGCTGGGTCTATCCAGCCTGGCTACAGCCCCCATCTGTGCAGTGTGTGGAGCTCGGCTCGCTGGGTCTATCCAGCCTGGCTACAGCCCTCATCTGTGCAGTGTGTGGAGCTCGGCTCGCTGGGTCTATCCAGCCTGGCTACAGCCCTCATCTGTGCAGCGTGTGGAGCTCGGCTCGCTGGGTCTATCCAGCCTGGCTACAGCCCTCATCTGTGCAGCGTGTGGAGCTCGGCTCGCTAGGTCTATCCAGCCCGGCTACAGCCCCCATCTGTGCAGCGTGTGGAGCTCGGCTCGCTGGGTCTATCTAGCCTGGCTACAGCCCTCATCTGTGCAGCGTGTGGAGCTCAGCTCGCTGGGTCTATCCAGCCCGGCTACAGCCCCCATCTGTGCAGCGTGTGGAGCTCGGCTCGCTGGGTCTATCCAGCACGGCTACAGCCCCCATCTGTGCAGTGTGTGGAGCTCGGCTCGCTGGGCCTTACAGCCGGGCCTCTGGTTCTGGGCTCCTGTGCTCACAATACCCGGAGGTTCTGTCCTGTGGATGCAGACTCGCTAATATTACTGTACTGATGTTATAAATTTCTTTACGCTTGTGTTTTCAGAAGCCGCAATAACACAAACCAATGCAATAAGTAGCGATCGAAACATAGTATGTAACCCAAAGTGATATAATAAATGCACCAACTCGCCAAGAACAAGCCCCTGCACAGCTTCATTAACATGGCGAGACAAACAGATTTAGTTACTTTACAAAATTCTAAATTTAGGAATTTAGTAGTAAAAGATGTGTGGGGCATCCCCGCAGTCATAGTGACCTAAACTCCCCCCAACCAAGGCACTCAGCCAGAACGCGCCTCGGGGTCCCGGCCCCCTCCGCCAGAGGTTACTGTATGCTTAACCTGCTGCATTGTTACTTTGTCATAGCTTTGTTTGTCACATGTTCACACTAGTTTGCATTCTGCATGTTCGGTAGACTTGTTGCTTTCACCGTTCTCTACACTGCCTCTTGGATGTGTTGTGGCGCCGTCCATTGGATGCATTTTATATGTTTGATGTTTTTTACTCCTCCTTTTGGTTCATTTGTTCATACATTTTTCCCCTTGTTCAATCATAGTGATCTGTAGAATTGTTTCTGGCTCATTTTTACCACAAAATTAACCATAAAACTAAAAAAACTGGCGGAATTATGTTTTGCTTTTTTTTCCCAACCTTTCACTACACTTGGACTTTATCTGCAATTTTTCCTTTATGGTAAAATGTATGGTGTCATTGAAAACTACAACCCACGCTGCAAAAATCCAGCCCTCCTACGTCAGTCAGTGCAAAAAAAAAAAGTTCTGTCTCTATGAAAAGGTGGGAAAAATTAAAAGCAGAAAACTGCCTGTGTACTTCAAGGTTAATTGCCACCTCTGGGGACAGGGTAGTGAAGCACACCCATGATGGGGGACCATTGCCAGAAGGACCCCTTTAGCCTCCAGTTAGAGTATGCTGGTAATACATGACAACACACAGGGGCCCATGGATTAGTTTAGGGATGGGGTGTCCAGGTAATGGAAAAGCACCAAAAGTTGTGTGCCATTCCCAATATGTGATACTACGGGGTCTGTCTTTATAAAGCGGGAGGGCTGCGTATACTCTACTGTGTAAGATGTGAATGAGCCCCGCTGCGGTGTCTGTCTTCAGGGTGGTCTCCCAGCTGCTGGCAGAGATGGACGGCCTGCACTCCTCCAGTGACGTGTTTGTGATTGGAGCCACGAATCGCCCGGATCTCCTGGATCCCGCTCTGCTTCGCCCTGGAAGGTAACTCCCTAATGTGTCTCATCCTGCTGGGGGTCTTCTACACCCGGGGCTTGCTTCTACACCTTGGGGGGTCCTCCACACCAGGCAGCATGGAGGAGGCTGCAGACATCCCAGATGGTGAATGTGGCCCATCCAGGACCTGATAATGTTCTTTAAACTCTGCTCACTGCAGCTGCTAATTTTGTGCCATTTCTGTGTATTTCATGGTAATCTATGTACAGGAAAGGAGGAAGGCTGTATTGGGGTACTTGTACTGTCATTACTGAGATGTACTATTGCAGGGGTGTGCAACATTTTTTGGTCCAAGGGCCGCATTGTCATACTGAACCAATCCCAAGGGATTCAACAATTACATGAACAATATCACCAGAACTCAAGTTTTCAGTAGGTTTTGGATAGTTTCTGCTAAAGAAATAAGCGTGAAAACACTCTCTTATACTCTTTTGGAGCAGAAACTCATCAAATCCTCCTTATAATTTCAAATGTTTGTTTTGATTATTTTTAAGCTTCAATATAGACATGAAGACATAGATTGCTACATATGTACAAGATCAGAAACACCATCAGTACATGAATAAAACACCAGAACCACCATCAGTACATTGAATACAGTGCCAGAAACAGTCAGTTCATGAAAGCAGCACCAGAAACACTGTCGGCACATGATTGCAAGGTCAGAAACGGTCAGTACATGAATGCAGCATCACAACCACCATCAGTACATGCAAATTAATGTGACTGCGTGGTACTCCTAAGTCAGTGAGTGACAAGTAGGATTCTACTCCAATCGTAATCAGTTATATGAGACTTGGCACTCCAAAATAGATGCAAGGAAACGGTATATTTATTCACATAAGCAATCCACTTAATCACTTTGACGTTTTGGCCAATTATTTGGCCTTCATCAGAACGAATCGCACCAAGAAGAAAGGTACAGCAGCAAGGTGTAGGTGAAACGTGAGCAGCGCGAAGAGGAAAAGCTCGTCCGTGCTGTAGGTAAGGAGTCATCAAGTGGTTAAGTGGATTGCTTATGTGAATAAATTTACCATTTCCGTGCATCTATTTTGGATTGCCAAGTCTAATAAATTGTCACCATCAGTACATAAATACAGCTCCAAGCTTAGTATAGCGATCAATGGTAATGTCAGGTCAGCCCCATATATAATTGTATTGCATGAACCTACAATTCCCAGTATGTCTTTAACAGTAAATAGATATTGGGAGTTGTGTTACCAGTCATCATCAGATTGCGGACTATACAGGAACCACAGCACTAATGAGAAGCGGGCACGATCACAAATAAACATTTGCATCCAGGTGCCTTATAGGTGAAATCTTCTCTGACTGAAGTCCTTCCCATCCCTTTTATCTCCATGTAGCACAGACGCCATGATGAGATGTCACACCCAGACCTAAGCTCTCCAGACTTTCCTCTTCTCAGTCTTCAGCAGCACCTCCGGACAAAGTGCCCTTAATAAGAAAAGTGTCATTATACTGCCCCATAAAGAAAATGCCTCCCAAGCTGTGTGTTAGGAACTGACCTGGGTTGGAGTAGTGGTATTGCAGCCACTGGTGGCAGCCCTGGCCGGTAGCGCAGTCAGGAAAAGCCAGAAGTCTGTACACGGGAACGGCCAGAAGGCTGTACACGGGAACGGCCAGAAGGCTGTACACGGGAACGGCCAGAAGGCTGTACACGGGAACGGCCAGAAGGCTGTACACGGGAACGGCCAGAAGGCTGTACACGGGAACGGCCAGAAGGCTGTACACTGGAACGGCCAGAAGGCTGTACACGGGAACGGCCAGAAGGCTGTACACGGGAACGGCCAGAAGGCTGTACACGGGAACAGCAGCAGGTGAAGGGAGAGCGTGACTAAAAGCTGGAAGCTCAATAATCTCACAAGAGATTATATAGGGTGTTCAATCAGGAACTCACAGGGTGGAGCCACTCAGGAATAACACAGGTACTAGTGTCTGGGTTAGCCAGGAACTGTCCAGCGAGCTGAATAGCTCAGAGGGAAGAGCTGCTGCTGGGTGAGTCCTGACAGTAGTTCCCTCCTTCTAGGATGGCTTCTGGACATCTCAGGCGCTGTCTTCTTTGGATTCCACTGATGAAAGTCTCTTGTAAGCCTGGGTGCATGGTCATTGCACTTCGGCTCCCATGAATTATCTTCTGGTCCGTAACCCTTACATTCACCAAATTTTGTAATCTTCCTCTAAATTGTCTTCTAGAGTCCAGAATTTTATCCACGAAGTCCTCTTCCTCACCATGGATTATGGTGGAGGAGGTGGCTTATTTCTTCCTGGAAACAGGTTCTCACTGAATGGCTTGAGCGAGGATACATGGAGCACAGGGTGAATTTTCAGGCTGTTTAGGACGTTTTAAACAAAGTAACTTTGTTAATTTGTGCAGAAATTTGAAACGTTCCTATGAATTTTTGACCCAGTTTCGATGACTGTACGATTGTTTTCAGATTTTTTGTAGAAAGCCAAACCTTGTGACCGACCTGGAGGGAAGGAGCTGCTCTGCGCTGTTTATCTGCTGCTTCTTTATAGTCTTCTTGGGTCTTCTCTAGCAGCTCAATTATTTCTTTCTGAGATTTCTGCGGCTTCGTCAGTCTGTCAGTAACAGCAGGAACCGAAGTATTACATGGAAGATTAGGAATAAATACTGGGTGAGAGCCATAGTTGGCAAAAAATGGACTTCGGGACGTAGAGCTGTGTTTTGAGTTATTATAGGCAAATTCTGCTATTGGTAAATAGTCCACCCCGTCATCCTGCAGGTAAGAGATAAAACCGCGCAGGTATTGTTCCAGAGTTTGGTTAGTCCTTTCAGTCCGGTCATTGGATTGTGGATGGAAGGTAATAGACAAATTGACAGTTTCCAAAATTTTGATGTATACTGAACACCTCGATCAGGAATTCCATGCGGCCTGAATATCTCTGACCATTATTTCTGCGGTTTGTTCAGCGGAAGAAATCCCTTTAGCTGGAATAAAATGGGCCATTTCTGTGAGCCGATGCATCACAACAAGGAGAACAGTGACTTCTTTAGATGGAGGTAGGTTCACGATAAAATCCATTGAGATTGATCCCCAAGGCCTGGATGGTACTGGAAGAGGTTGAAAAAGTCATAAAGGAGAAGATCCTGGCGTCTTGTTCCGTGCACATGTTAAACAGGAGGAAACCTATTTTCTCACATCCTTCCTACAAATAGGCCACCAAAAAGAATAGAGAAGTAGCTCTTGAGTGTTCATGACTCCAGGGCGTCCCACAAGTTTGGACTCATGGACCAGTTTGATGACTTCAAGTCGAACAGATTCAGGGACATATATTTTGGTGCTTCTGCATCCTAAATCTCTTTTATAAAGAAAGATCAACATCTTTAGAAGGATGGTTAAGAAAAAAGTCAGTGTGGTATCCATCTTTAATCTTCATAAAAAAAAATTCTTTAGTGTCCAGTATTCCCAAGAAATTTTTTTGGAGGAAGAATGGTATAGTCAGTGTTAGACCTCTCCTGAAGTTCCGTAGATCCTGGACAGACAATCAACCTTGCCGTTTCTTGAACCAGGCCGAACAAAATTGCAAAATTAAACCTGGATAAAAATAAGGCCCAGCGTGCTTGTCTTCTACATTTTTGTGGTCAGTGAGAACAATCACTGGATGATTAGCCCCTTCCAAAAGATGTCTCCATTCTTTGAAGATGACTTTAATAGCTAAAAGTTCTTTATTTCCAATGTCCTAGTTCTTTTCTGCAGATGACATGGCATGAGAAAGGAATGCACATGGATGATGCTGCATCTTGTCTCCAACTCGCTGTGACAATACTCGACGTCTACTTCAACCACAAACGGCAGTCCAGGATTTGGATGGACTAGTAATGGTGCAGAGGTGAAAATAATCTTTAGTTTATCGAACGCCTCTTGTGCCTCTGGAGACCAGGAAAACACTTTGGTTTTCTTTGTGAGTGAAGTAATTGGCAGAATGATTTTTGAAAAGTTTTTAATGAATCTTTAATAGAAATTTGCAAATCCTTTTTAAATGTCTTGGGGTAGGCAAGTCATCTACCGCTCTGATTTTACTGGGATCCATGCTTAGACCTTCTGGGGAGATGATGTATCCCAGAAGTTGAGTCCTGGTTTGTTCAAATTCACATTTTTCGAGTTTGATATAGAGATGATTGTCCTGTAGATGTTCCAGGACTAACTGGACATGCCTGCGATGCTCCTCCGAGGTGTCTGAAAATATAAGAATGTCATCGAGATAAACAACAACAAATCGATCTCAGAAATCTCGGAAAACATCATTAATGAAGTGCTGAAAGGTGGCAGGGGCGTTACTAAGGTCAAAGGCATAACCAGGTATTCAAAATGTCCATATCTAGTTCTAAAGAGTTAGAAACAAATAGTGAAAATGGCCAGCACATCCTAACTAATGTGAACAGGACCCAACTAAAAAAATTCAAGCTATAAAAAAAAGCTCAAAGTTGCCTCCTAAATTGCTAAGAGTGATTGCTCTAAGACATTGAAACTGCATTACTGCAATAGAAACATAGAAACCTTGACGCGGGCTGTTGGGCACACATACAGTACAGACCAAAAGTTTGGACACACCTTCTCATTTAAAGATTTTTCTGTATTTTCATGACTATGAAAATTGTACATTCACACTGAAGGCATCAAAACTATGAATTAACACATGTGGAATTATATACTTAACAAAAAAGTGTAAAATAACTGAAAATATGTCTTATATTCTAGGTTCTTCACAGTAGCCACCTTTTGCTTTGATGACTGCTTTGCACACTCTTGGCATTCTCTTGATGAGCTTCAAGAGGTAGTCACCGGAAATGGTCTTCCAACAATCTTGAAGGAGTTCCCAGAGATGCT
Source organism: Phyllobates terribilis (assembly GCF_046119375.1). NCBI lineage: Eukaryota > Metazoa > Chordata > Amphibia > Anura > Dendrobatidae > Phyllobates > Phyllobates terribilis. Next base: position 648,496,572 of record NW_027362763.1, read on the forward strand.
TAGCACTTGTTGGCCCTTTTCCCTTTACTCTGGGGTCCAGCTCACCCCAAACCATCTCAATATGGTTCAGGTCTGGTGACTGTGGAGGCCAGGTCATCTGGCGTAGCCCCCCATCACTCTCCTTCTTGGTCAAATAACCCTTACACAGCCTGGAGGTATGTTTGGGGTCATTGTCCTGTTGAAAAATAAATGATGGTCTAACTGAAAATATGTCTTATATTCTAGGTTCTTCACAGTAGCCACCTTTTGCTTTGATGACTGCTTTGCACACTCTTGGCATTCTCTTGGTGAGCTTCAAGAGGTAGTCACCGGAAATGGTCTTCACTTCACAGGTGTGCCCTGTCAGGTTTAATAAGTGGGATTTCTTGCCTTATAAATGGGGTTGGGACCATCAGTTGTGTTGTGCAGAAGTCTGGTGGATACACAGCTGATAGTCCTACTGAATAGACTGTTAGCTGCTTTTTTCTTGCCATAATACAAATTCTAAGTAAAGAAAAACGAGTGGCCATCATTACTTTAAGAAATGAAGGTCAGTCAGTGCAAAAAGTTGGGAAAACTTTGAAAGTGTCCCCAAGTGCAGTTGCAAAAACCATCAAGCGCTACAAAGAAACTGGCTCACATGAGGACCGCCCCAGGAAAGGAAGACCAAGAGTCACCTCTGCTTCTGAGGATAAGTTTATCCGAGTCACCAGCCTCAGAAATCGCAGGTTATCAGCAGCTCAGATTAGAGACCAGGTCAATGCCACACAGAGTTCTAGCAGCAGACACATCTCTTCAACAACTGTTAAGAGGAGACTTTGTGCAGCAGGCCTTCATGGTAAAATAGCTGCTAAGAAACCACTGCTAAGGACAGGCAACAAGCAGAAGAGACTTGTTTGGGCTAAAGAACACAAGGAATGGACATTAGACCAGTGGAAATCTGTGCTTTGGTCTGATGAGTCCAAATTTGAGATCTTTGGTTCCAACCACCGTGTCTTTGTGCGACGCAGAAAAGGTGAACGGATGGACTCTACATGCCTGGTTCCCATCGTGAAGCATGGAGAAGGAGGTGTGATGGTGTGGGGGGGCTTTGCTGGTGACACTGTTGGGGATTTATTCAAAATTGAAGGCATACTGAACCAGCATGGCTACCACAGCATCTTGCAGCGGCATGCTATTCCATCCGGTTTGCGTTTAGTTGGACCATCATTTATTTTTCAACAGGACAATGACACCTCCAGGCTGTGTAAGGGCTATTTGACCAAGAAGGAGAGTGATGGGGGGCTACGTCAGATGACCTGGCCTCCACAGTCGCCAGACCTGAACCCAATCGAGATGGTTTGGGGTGAGCTGGACCCCAGAGTAAAGGCAAAAGGGCCAACAAGTGCTAAGCATCTCTGGGAACTCCTTCAAGATTGTTGGAAGACCATTTCCGGTGACTACCTCTTGAAGCTCATCAAGAGAATGCCAAGAGTGTGCAAAGCAGTCATCAAAGCAAACGGTGGCTACTGTGAAGACCCTAGAATATAAGACATATTTTCAGTTGTTTCACACTTTTTTGTTAAGTATATAATTCCACATGTGGTAATTCATAGTTTTGATGCCTTCAGTGTGAATGTACAATTTTCATAGTCAGGAAAATACAGAAAAATCTTTAAATGAGAAGGTGTGTCCAAACTTTTGGTCTGTACTGTATATTGGCCAATCTATGCGCTAAGTAACTTCCTTTACTGTAATTTTTCATATTAATGAGATTTTTTTTTTTAAATATTTCATGTGCACATTTTGTAGCGCTTTCTTATGTTTCTATTGCAGTTTCAATGTCTTAGAGCAATCACTCTTAACAACTTAAAAGACAACTTTGACCCTTTTTTTTATAGTTCTAAAGGCGGTTTTCCACTCATCTTCTTGGCGATTTTGTATGAGATTAGAAGCCCCTCGTAGATTTAGTTTGGTACAAATCTTGGCAGAGCAGAATCTCTCCAGCAACTCTGGAGTTAAGGAGAGTGGCAGCGAGTCTTGGGGTAATCTTATTCTTCTGTAATCATTGCACAGCTTTCTTCTTACTGCAGACCCCCCCTGAGCTGCTGCTATGGAGGTGGTCCTTTATCAGAATTCTCATGACCAATCTCAGATACTTGAATTACCTGTTCTCAGACACATTAATCACAGCAATTGTTCTTACAGTACTCAGGGGGAAAGGTAATGGTCCTCGATGCCCAGTTGATACAAGGGTTATGGGGTTAATTACCAGGGACTTCCTAGAATAACTGGACATTTTGGAGAGAAAATAAGATGAAAACTAACAGCTTCATGATGATTTGGTTCAAAACAGATTTCAAGTTCAATTGTCTGAGTAACAGATCCAGAAGATAAAGGTGATCCATCCACCGTTTCCATATGGATTGGAATGGATTTAGTCCTAGCTGCAATGTTATTATCAAGAGGGAATTGTAAGTCCATGAAATCCCCTCCTGCTCCAGAATCCAACATGGCAGAACATTGTGTTTTTTGATTCCCAATTATGACCTGTATGGGAGACGATGGTGATTGCTCCGTGCCTTTATCCTGCATTACAAATGAGATGGTCTGCATTACAGATGAGATGCTCTGCATTACAGATGAGATGCTCTGCATGACCCGGTCTAGCTGTTCAGAAAGGTCCACATCGCTTGCAGTTTTGGGATTTGTGAAGGCAATAGTCCTTTTTATTAGGACAGTTAATGTCCCGAGCCCCCACTATAGAGGCATACATTTTCTGTACGTCGCCTCTCCTCCACTGCAGAGAGGATTTCGGATCAGTTTCCATAGGTCCAGGAACACTTTCCATTTCCTGTTGGTTTCTTAATGCTGATTGAGTAAAGGAGTAGTTAGGGTTGTTTCCAAATACTCAGTGTTTCCTTTCTTCGTTCAGTGAGTCTCTGATCAATTCGGATGCACAATTGAATAAAATCTTCTAAATTATCAGGGGTCTCGATCCTGGCAAGTGCCTCCTTTATTAGCTCTGAATATCCTCTTCGAAATTGACTCCTCTGGGCAGCTAATCTCCATGTGGTGTCGGCCACCCAGCGGCGGCATTGTGAGGTGTATTCAGCTCCAGAGCGCCGCCCTTGGCATCAATTATGCAACTTTGTTTCAGCAGTAGGACAACAATTCGGGTCATCAAACACTTTATTCATAGCTGTGATGAAGGAAACTAAGTCATTGAGGAGGTCACAATTCTTTTCTACAAAAGGCGAGGCCCATGCAAGATCTTCATCAGTCAGGAGATGAGCAGAACCTTTTCCCTGTCACTGGTAGACTGAGAAGGTTGCCTTTAGAGATGGATACGACATTAAGGAATCCACGGTAGTGATGACGCTCCCCTCTGAACTTTGCAGGCAGTGGCGTATGTGCGTTTGATTCTGATCCAGAGTTGCACAAATCCACAAGTTGCCTATGCAGCTCAATCATTTGTTTTTGCTGATCCAACACCTGCTTGCGGCTTAGAAAATTTTTCTTGGTATGTGGCACCAAAATCCTTAAGTTCAGCAACTTGTTTTCTCAGGGTGCCTGCAGAAGACTCCATATTGTGTGCGAGATTATTCTGTTAGAAACTGACCTGGGTTGGAGTAGTCGCTTTACAACCTCTAGGGCAGCACCGGCAGGTAGTGTAATCAGGATTAGCCAGGAGTCTGTACACAGGAAAAGCAGTATAATCTTGTATGAGGCAGCAGGTGAAGGGAGAGCGTGACTAAAGGCTGGGAGTGCAGTAATCTCACAAGGAAGGACGTGCCGGGCCAGGTTTATATAGGGTGTTCAATCAGGGACTCACAGGATGAAGCCAATCAGGAACAACACAGGGCGGAGCCACTCAGTAATAACACAGGTATTAGAATCTGGGATAACCAGGAACTGTCCAGCGAGCTGAATAGCTCAGAGGGAAGAGCTGCTGCCTGGTGCTCTGAATAAATAATTTACCCTCGCTGTGCTTCCTGCACAAAATATCCCACCACACTGCCCCTCTGCATAATATCCCCCCACACTGCTCCTCTCCATAATATCCCCCCACACTGCCTCCATAATGTCCTCACCACATTGTCCCTCTGCATAATATCCCCCACACTGCCTCTCTCTAATGTCCTCACCACACTGCCCCTCTGCATGATCTCCCCCCACACTGCTCCTCTCCATAATATCCCCCACACTGCCTCTCTCCATAATGTCCTCACCACACTGCCCCTCTGCATAATCTCCCCCCACACTGCTCCTCTCCATAATATCCCCACACTGCTCCTCTCCATAATGTCCTCACCACACTGCTCCTCTCCATAATATCCCTCACACTGCCTCACTCCATAATGTCCTCACCACACTGCTCCTCTCCATAATATCCCCCACACTGCCTCTCCCCATAATGTCCTCACCACCCTGCCCCTCTGCATAATATCCCCCACACTGCCTCTCTCCATAATGTCCTCACCACACTGCCCCTCTGCATAATCTCCCCCCACACTGCCTCTCTCCATAATCTCCCACCACACTGCCCCTCTGCATAATATCCCCCACACTGCCTCTCTCCATAATGTCCCCCCACACTGCTCCTCTCCATAATATCCCTCACACTGCCTCACTCCATAATATCCTCACCACACTGCTCCTCTGCATAATATCCCCCACACTGCCTCTCTCCGTAATCTCCTCACCACACTGCCCCTCTGCATAATATCCCCCACACTGCCTCTCTCCATAATCTCCTCACCACACTGCCTCTCTCCATAATCTCCTCACCACACTGCCCCTCTCCATAATCTCCTCACCACACTGCCCCTCTGAATAATCTCCCCCCACACTGCTCCTCTCCATAATATCCCCCACACTGCCTCTCTCCATAATGTCCTCACCAACCTGCCCCTCTGCATAATCTCCCCCCACACTGCTCCTCTCCATAATATCCCCCACACTGATCCTCTCCATAATATCCCCCACACTGCCCCTCTCCATAATCTCCTCACCACACTGCTCCTCTCCATAATACCCCCCACACTGCCTCTCTCCATAATCTCCTCACCATACTGCCCCTCTCCATAATATTCCCCACACTGCCTCTCTCCATAATCTCCTCACCACACTTCCCCTCTGCATAATATCCCCCACACTGCCTCTCTCCATAATCTCCTCACCACACTGCCCCTCTGAATAATCTCCCCCCACACTGCTCCTCTCCATAATATCCCCCACACTGCCTCTCTCCATAATGTCCTCACCAACCTGCCCCTCTGCATAATCTCCCCCCACACTGCTCCTCTCCATAATATCCCCCACACTGATCCTCTCCATAATATCCCCCACACTGCCCCTCTCCATAATCTCCTCACCACACTGCTCCTCTCCATAATACCCCCCACACTGCCTCTCTCCATAATCTCCTCACCATACTGCCCCTCTCCATAATATTCCCCACACTGCCTCTCTCCATAATCTCCTCACCACACTTCCCCTCTGCATAATATCCCCCACACTGCCTCTCTCCATAATCTCCTCACCACACTGCCTCTCTCCATAATCTCCTCACCACACTGCCCCTCTCCATAATCTCCTCACCACACTGCCCCTCTCCATAATCTCCTCACCACACTGCCCCTCTGAATAATCTCCCCCCACACTGCTCCTCTCCATAATATCCCCCACACTGCCTCTCTCCATAATGTCCTCACCACACTGCCCCTCTGCATAATCTCCCCCCACACTGCTCCTCTCCATAATATCCCCCACACTGCCTCTCTCCATAATGTCCTCACCACACTGCCCCTCTGCATAATCTCCCCCCACACTGCCTCTCTCCATAATATCCCACACTGCTCCTCTCCATAATCTCCTCACCACACTGCCCCTCTCCATAATGTCCTCACCACACTGCTCCTCTCCATAATATCCCTCACACTGCCTCACTCCATAATGTCCTCACCACACTGCTCCTCTCCATAATATCCCCCACACTGCCTCTCCCCATAATGTCCTCACTACCCTGCCCCTCTGCATAATATCCCCCACACTGCCTCTCTCCATAATGTCCTCACCACACTGCCCCTCTGCATAATCTCCCCCCACACTGCCTCTCTCCATAATCTCCCACCACACTGACCCTCTGCATAATATCCCCCACACTGCCTCTCTCCATAATGTCCCCCCACACTGCTCCTCTCCATAATATCCCTCACACTGCCTCACTCCATAATGTCCTCACCACACTGCTCCTCTGCATAATATCCCCCACACTGCCTCTCTCCGTAATCTCCTCACCACACTGCCCCTCTGCATAATATCCCCCACACTGCCTCTCTCCATAATGTCCTCACCACACTGCCCCACTGCATAATCTCCCCCCACACTGCTCCTCTCCATAATATCCCCCACACTGATCCTCTCCATAATATCCCCCACACTGCCCCTCTCCATAATCTCCTCACCACACTGCTCCTCTCCATAATACCCCCCACACTGCCTCTCTCCATAATCTCCTCACCATACTGCCCCTCTCCATAATATTCCCCACACTGCCTCTCTCCATAATCTCCTCACCACACTGCCCCTCTGCATAATATCCCCCACACTGCCTCTCTCCATAATCTCCTCACCACACTGCCCCTCTCCATAATCTCCTCCCCACACTGCCCCTCTGAATAATCTCCCCCCACACTGCTCCTCTCCATAATATCCCCCACACTGCCTCTCTCCATAATGTCCTCACCACACTGCCCCTCTGCATAATCTCCCCCCACACTGCCCCTTTGAATAATCTCCCCCCACACTGCTCCTCTCCATAATATCCCCCACACTGCCCCTCTCCATAATCTCCTCACCACACTGCTCCTCTCCATAATACCCCCCACGCTGCCTCTCTCCATAATCTCCTCACCATACTGCCCCTCTCCATAATATCCCCCACACTGCCTCTCTCCATAATCTCCTCACCATACTGCCCCTCTCCATAATATCCCCCACACTGCCTCTCTCCATAATGTCCTCACCACACTGCCCCTCTGCATAATCTCCCCCCACACTGCCTCTCTCCATAATCTCCACACCACACTGCCCCTCTCCATAATCTCCTCACCACACTGCCCCTCTGAATAATCTCCCCCCACACTGCCCCTCTGAATAATCTCCCCCCACACTGCCCCTCTGAATAATCTCCCCCCACACTGCCCCTCTGAATAATCTCCCCCCACACTGCTCCTCTCCATAATCTCCTCACCACACTGCCCCTCTGAATAATCTCCCCCCACACTGCTTCTCTCCATAATCTCCTCACCACACTGCCCCTCTGAATAATCTCCCCCCACACTGCTTCTCTCCATAATCTCCTCACCACACTGCCTCTCTGAATAATCTCCCCCCACACTGCCTCTCTGAATAATCTCCCCCCACACTGCCCCTCTGAATAATCTCCCCCCACACTGCCTCTCTCCATAATCTCCCCCCACACTGCCCCTCTGAATAATCTCCCCCCACACTGCCCCTCTGAATAATCTCCCCCCACACTGCTCCTCTCCATAATCTCCTCACCACACTGCCCCTCTGAATAATCTCCCCCCACACTGCTTCTCTCCATAATCTCACCACACTGCCTCTCTGAATAATCTCCCCCCACACTGCCTCTCTGAATAATCTCCCCCCACACTGCCCCTCTGAATAATCTCCCCCCACACTGCCCCTCTGAATAATCTCCCCCCACACTGCCCCTCTGAATAATCTCCCCCCACACTGCCCCTCTGAATAATCTCCCCCCACACTGCCCCTCTGAATAATCTCCCCCCACACTGCTCCTCTCCATAATCTCCTCACCACACTGCCCCTCTGAATAATCTCCCCCCACACTGCTTCTCTCCATAATCTCCTCACCACACTGCCCCTCTGAATAATCTCCCCCCACACTGCTTCTCTCCATAATCTCCTCACCACACTGCCTCTCTGAATAATCTCCCCCCACACTGCCTCTCTGAATAATCTCCCCCCACACTGCCCCTCTGAATAATCTCCCCCCACACTGCCTCTCTCCATAATCTCCTCACCACACTGCTCCTCTCCATAATATCCCCCACACTGCCTCTCTCCATAATCTCCTCACCACACTGCCCCTCTGAATAATCTCCCCCCACACTGCCCCTCTGAATAATCTCCCCCCACACTGCCCCTCTGAATAATCTCCCCCCACACTGCCTCTCTCCATAATCTCCTCACCACACTGCTCCTCTCCATAATATCCCCCACACTGCCTCTCTCCATAATCTCCTCACCACACTGCCCCTCTGAATAATCTCCCCCCACACTGCTCCTCTCCATAATATCCCCCACACTGCCTCTCTCCATAATGTCCTCACCACACTGCCCCTCTGCATAATATCCCCAAGCTGTCCCTCTGCATAATATCCCCAAGCTGTCCCTCTGCATATAATATCCCCCCGCACATCTCCTCTGCATATAATATCCTTTCAAACTTCCCCTTTCCATATCTCACATTGCCTCCCTGCATGAAGTCCCCCATACCAATCTGCCCCTATACTATGACCTGGCAGTAACACAACCCACCGCTCCCCCAGTCTTCTCGTCTAAACTGATAGCACATTTAATCTTGCACCCCTCCATGAAGCACGTACCAGGTGCCCTGACGAGTCCACTTTATCTGTGGCGCCAGCATGCTGATCTCATCACACCGCTGCTGGTCTCGCCCGGGGCTCCTGAGCTCCACTCGGTCCCAGTCCCAGCGCCAAAAGTTCAATGTATTCACATATGAAAGCGCAAATCTAGGAAGAAGGGAGCACCGTCTCCCGGAACAGCTCTGCCGCAAACCCCTGGCAGGACACCTGCTGACCGTATGCTGTGCACGCCTGTGCTTGTGTATGGTCTGGGGGATGGGGGTGTCCTGAGACTGCAGGCAGTACTGGGATGTACTATTGTATAATATGGGGGTGTCCTGAGACTGCAGGTAGTACTGGGATGTACTATTGTACAATCTGGGGGTGTTCTGAGACTGCAGGCAGTACTGGGATGTACTATTGTATAATATGGGGGTGTCCTGAGACTGCAGGCAGTACTGGGATGTACTATTGTACAATCTGGTGGTGTTCTGAGACTGCAGGCAGTACTGGGATGTACTATTGTACAATCTGGGTGGTGTTCTGAGACTGCAGGCAGTACTGGGATGTACTATTGTACAATCTGGGTGGTGTTCTGAGACTGCAGGCAGTACTGGGATGTACTATTGTATAATATGGGTGTGTCCTGAAACTGCAGTCAGTACTGGGATGTACTATTGTATAATCTGGGGGTGTCCTGAGACTGCAGTCAGTACTGGGATGTACTATTGTATAATATGGGTGTGTCCTGAGACTGCAGTCAGTACTGGGATGTACTATTTTATAATATGGGGGTGTCCTGAGACTGCAGTCAGTACTGGGATGTACTATTATATAATATGGGGGTGTCCTGAGACTGCAGTCAGTACTGGGATGTACTATTGTATAATATGGGTGTGTCATGAGACTGCAGTGATTACTGGGATGTACTATTGTATAATATGGGGGTGTCCTGAGACTGCAGTCAGTACTGGTACGTACTATTGTATAATCTGGGGGGTTCTGAGACTGCAGTCATTACTGGGATGTACTATTGTATATTTTAGGGGTGTTCTGATCTAATCTCTTGCTTTCCTCCCAGATTTGATAAATTGGTGTATGTTGGGTTAAATGACAACCGTAACTCCCAGCTGAGAGTCCTGGAAGCCATAACGCGCAGGTGAGTAGTAATCCCATCATCCACCTGGCCACATACAGTTGTGCTCAAAAGTTTACATACCCCGGCAGAATTTTTCCTTTCTTGGCCTTGTTTCAGAGAATATGAATGATAACAAAAAACCTTTCTCTCCGCTCATGGTTATTGGTTGGGTGAAGCCATTTATTGTCAAACTACTGTGGTTTCTCTTTTTAAATCTTAATGACAACCAAAAACATCCAAATGACCCTGATCAAAAGTTCACATACCCCAGTTCTTAATACTGTGTATTGCCCCCTCTAACATCAATGACAGCATGAAGTCTTTTGTGGTAGTTCTGGATGAGGGTCTTTATTTTCTCAGATGGTAAAGCTGCCCATTCTTCTTGGCAAAAAGCCTCCAGCTCCTGTAAATTCCTGGGCTGTCTAGCATGAACTGTACGCTTGAGATCTCCCCAGAGTGGCTCAATGATATTGAGGTCAGGAGACTGAGATGGCCACTCCAGAACCTTCACTTTGTTCTGCTGTAGCCAATGACAGGTCGACTTGGCCTGTGTTTCGGATCGTTGTCATGTTGGAACGTCCAAGTAATTCCCATGAGCAGCTTCCAGGCTGATGAGAGCAAATTTGCCTCCAGTATTTGCTGATAACCTGCTGCATTCATCTTTCCTTCAACTTTTACCAAGTTTCCTGTGCCTTTGTAGCTCACACATCCCCAAAACATCAGCGATCCACCTCCGTGCTTTACTGTAGGAATGGTGTTCCTTTCATGATAGGCCTTGTTGACCTCTCTCCAAATGCAACGTTTATGGCGAAGAAGTTCAATTTTGGTCTCATCACTCCAAATTACCTTGTACCAGAAGTTTTGAGGCTCGTCTCTGTGCTGTTTGGCGTATTGTAGGCTACTTTTCCCGTAGATCCGTTGACAATTCTTTTGCTTTCCCCATGACTCACAATCCACAAACATCAGTGGCTGGATGAAAGATGCAAGAGTCTGTCTGGATCCCAGAAACTCACTCAGCTTTTATGCACACACACTGATTACAAGCAAACAGGTCACAGATGAGGATGTTACCTTTAGGAGCCATTCAAACCAATTTGTGTCAAATTCTGTGCACCTTATCAGGCCAAAATCACCAGGGTATGTGAACTTTGGATCAGGGTCATTTGGATGTTTTTGGTTGTCATTAAGATTTAAAAAGAGAAAACACAGTAGTTTGACGATAAATGGCTTCACCCAACCAATAACCATGAGGGGAGGAAAAGGCTTTTTGTTATTCATATTCTCTGAAACAAAGCCAAGAAAGGAAAAATTCTGCCGGGGTATGTAAACTTTTGAGCACAACTGTACATCCGGGGGCCACTGTTGTGTAATGGGGGTCCTTTGACTGTTTGAGGGGGCGGTTTGGGTCCTTTTCCAGCAGTTTGGCTGAAGCCCCAGTTTCTGGCAGGTTCTCTCTGGACCCCGCAGTGGACCTCGCTCACGTCTTACAGTCCTGTCCTGCCGCTCTGACCGGGGCCGACCTGTACGCGCTGTGCGCCGACGCCATGATGAGCGCCATCAAAGACCAGATCCGGCACCTACCGGAAGGTGAGGACAGGGGGCTGCAACTGGGGGGATGGCAGCCGGTGTCGGCTTATAATGTACCGTGTTATGCAGTAGACAGAAGAATATTACAGTGTGAGCGGCCTTCGTGGCTGATCCTTTATGATGGCAGAGTGCAAATAACTGGCCTGGGAACATATTTAATCAGTCTGACGTCCCCCACAGTGAGCAGTAATGATATTGCCGGTGTACTTATTATTATTATTATTATTTATATAACGCCATTGATTCCATGGTACTGTTAATGAATGAGAAGGGGCCACATACAAAATACAGATATCACTTACAGTAAACTAACAATGATAGACGGGTACAGAGGGAGGAGGACCCTGCCCCTGCGGGCTTACATTCTACAGATACATTGTATATTATTATTATTTATATAGCACCATTGATTCCATGGTGCTGTACATAAGAAGGCGTTACATACCAGATACAGATATCACTTACAGTAACTAACAATGATAGACGGATACAGAGGGAGGAGGACCCTGCCCCTGCGGGCTTACATTCTACAGATACATTGTATATTATTATTATTTATATAGCTCCATTGATTCCATGGTGCTGTACATGAGAAGGGGTTACATACCAGATACAGATATCACTTACAGTAAAGAACTAACAATGATAGACGGGTACAGAGGGAGGAGGACCCTGCCCCTGCGGGCTTACATTCTACAGATACATTGTATATTATTATTATTTATATAGCGCCATTGATGCCATGGTGCTGTACATGAGAAGAGGTTACATACCAGATACAGATATCACTTACAGTAAACAATGATAGACGGGTACAGAGGGAGGAGGACCCTGCCCCTGCGGGCTTACATTCTACAGATACATTGTATATTATTATTATTTATATAGCTCCATTGATTCCATGGTGCTGTACATGAGAAGGGGTTACATACCAGATACAGATATCACTTACAGTAACTAACAATGATAGACGGGTACAGAGGGAGGAGGACCCTGCCCCTGCGGGCTTACATTCTACAGATACATTGTATATTATTATTATTTATATAGCTCCATTGATTCCATGGTGCTGTACATGAGAAGGGGTTACATACCAGATACAGATATCACTTACAGTAAACTAACAATGATAGACGGGTACAGAGGGGGGAGGACCCTGCCCCTGCGGGCTTACATTCTACAGATACATTGTATATTATTATTATTTATATAGTGCCATTGATGCCATGGTGCTGTACATGAGAAGGGGTTACATACCAGATACAGATATCACTTACAGTAAACTAACAATGATAGACGGGTACAGAGGGAGGAGGACCCTGCCCCTGGGGGCTTACATTCTACAGATACATTGTATATTATTATTATTTATATAGCGTCATTGATACCATGGTGCTGTACATGAGAAGGGGTTACATACCAGATACAGATATCACTTACAGTAAAGAACTAACAATGATAGACGGGTACAGAGGGAGGAGGACCCTGCCCCTGGGGGCTTACATTCTACAGATACATTGTATATTATTATTATTTATATAGCTCCATTGATTCCATGGTGCTGTACATGAGAAGGGGTTACATACCAGATACAGATATCACTTACAGTAAAGAACTAACAATGATAGACGTGTACAGAGGGAGGAGGACCCTGCCCCTACGGGCTTACATTCTACAGATACATTGTATATTATTATTATATATATAGCGCCATTGATGCCATGGTGCTGTACATGAGAAGGGGTTACATACCAGATACAGATATCACTTACAGTAAAGAACTAACAATGATAGACGGGTACAGAGGGAGGAGGACCCTGCCCCTGGGGGCTTACATTCTACAGATACATTGTATATTATTATTATTTATATAGCGCCATTGATGCCATGGCGCTGTACATGAGAAGAGGTTACATACCAGATACAGATATCACTTACAGTAAAGAACTAACAATGATAGACGGGTACAGAGGGAGGAGGACCCTGCCCCTGCGGGCTTGCATTCTACAGATACATTGTATATTATTATTATTTATATAGCGTCATTGATTCCATGGTGCTGTACATGAGAAGAGGTTACATACCAGATACAGATATCACTTACAGTAAACTAACAATGATAGACGGGTACAGAGGGAGGAGGACCCTGCCCCTGGGGGCTTACATTCTACAGATACATTGTATATTATTATTATTTATATAGCACCATTGATTCCATGGTGCTGTACATGAGAAGGGGTTACATACCAGATACAGATATCACTTACAGTAAAGAACTAACAATGATAGACGGGTACAGAGGGAGGAGGACCCTGCCCCTGGGGGCTTACATTCTACAGATACATTGTATATTATTATTATTTATATAGCGCCATTGATGCCATGGCGCTGTACATGAGAAGAGGTTACATACCAGATACAGATATCACTTACAGTAAAGAACTAACAATGATAGACGGGTACAGAGGGAGGAGGACCCTGCCCCTGCGGGCTTACATTCTACAGATACATTGTATATTATTATTATTTATATAGCGTCATTGATTCCATGGTGCTGTACATGAGAAGAGGTTACATACCAGATACAGATATCACTTACAGTAAACTAACAATGATAGACGGGTACAGAGGGAGGAGGACTCTGCCCCTGCGGGCTTACATTCTACAGATACATTGTATATTATTATTATTTATATAGCACCATTGATTCCATGGTGCTGTACATGAGAAGGGGTTACATACCAGATACAGATATCACTTACAGTAAAGAACTAACAATGATAGACGGGTACAGAGGGAGGAGGACCCTGCCCCTGCGGGCTTACATTCTACAGATACATTGTATATTATTATTATTTATATAGCGCCATTGATGCCATGGTGCTGTACATGAGAAGGGGTTACATACCAGATACAGATATCACTTACAGTAACTAACAATGATAGACGGGTACAGAGGGAGGAGGACCCTGCCCCTGGGGGCTTACATTCTACAGATACATTGTATATTATTATTTTTTATATAGCTCCATTGATACCATGGTGCTGTACATGAGAAGGGGTTACATACCAGATACAGATATCACTTACAGTAAAGAACTAACAATGATAGACGGGTACAGAGGGAGGAGGACCCTGCCCCTGCGGGCTTACATTCTACAGATACATTGTATATTATTATTATTTATATATCGCCATTGATTCCATGGTGCTGTACATGAGAAGGGGTTACATACCAGATACAGATATCACTTACAGTAAAGAACTAACAATGATAGACGGGTACAGAGGGAGGAGGACCCTGCCCCTGCGGGCTTACATTCTACAGATACATTGTATATTATTATTATTTATATAGCGTCATTGATTCCATGGTACTGTTAATGAATGAGAAGGGGCCACATACAAAATACAGATATCACTTACAGTAAACTAACAATGCTGGATGGGTACAGAGGGGAGAGGACCCCCCCCGGCCCCTGCGGCTCACAGTCTACAGGAGTTCTCCTTTATACTCATTGTAGCTAACCGGAAAGAATTGGAGGAGATGGAAAATGCTCAAAAAGTAATATGCGACTATATTACAAATGAGGAAACGTTATCAATACATCTGAAAGCATTTTGTGCAGTATATAAGGAGATCAGAGGAAATGAGAACACAAGTAGAAACCGAGCCGAGTGATCCTCGAATATTCGTATGGGAAAACAATGATCTCTGTGCTTCACGTGCTAATACACAGCAACGTGTGCATAGAAATATATATAATTATATTGTAGCGTCAGCGTCTCTGCCTCCTGCTGGTAAGAGACACCAATCCCCTCACCGCCGCCGTCCCGGTCTGGCATCCTCCGGCTCCCTTGCTGCATCTGCCCGGGCTGCACGCACCACGCGCAGTTCCCCGGGCACTGTACTTAGGGCGCGCGTGCCGTCCTAAAAAGTCCCTGGCCAATGGCCGGAGGACTGACCTTATATAAGGCACCTCCTCCAAAATGGAGGTACCTGCGCAAGGTGGTTGTTTGTGTGCTAACACTCTTTCCAGCCCTCAGGTTCCATTGCCCGCCTGCCTGTCTATCTGCCGTGCCCGCCTGCTTGTCTACCCTCATCAACTGCCTGTCTACCAGCCTTACTCATCTGCTGTGCCTGTCTGCTTCGGCCATCAGTCCCGTGGGAGTCGCCTGCTCTCACACAAGGGTGGTCCCAGAGTGGCACCTGGTTTCCCTTCCCGGTCCCTCCTTGGTTCACGGAGTCGACTAAGCCGCCGTGTGGCCAGGGTCGGTCCGAGTAGGCACTTAGTTACGCCTCTCTGGTCCCTCCTTGTATCACAGTACAGAGGTTCCACCACCCGGATCCTTAACAGTTTGCACAGGCCAATGGAATCCGGTGGCTCCCAGGCTCCTTCGCTCTCAGACCTGTACCAAGAGGTCTCTAGCCAGAGATCCCAACAGGATACTATCCTGTCCTATCTGCGGACAGTCAACTCCCGCTTGGACGCGCTGTCCACCCCGACTGTGTCCGCCTCTAACCAAGCGGCACCTCAACCCAGTGGCGTTGTGGTATCCGGCTTAGGACCCCGGCTATATCCTACCACGTTTTGGTGGTGACCCTGCCCTATGTCAGGGCTTCATAAATCCGTGCACTCTGCACTTTGAGCTCCTGGCACATCAGTTTGCCTCCGACCGGGCCAAGGTGGCATTCATCATGTCTCATCTCACCGGAGAGGTGTTGTCGTGGCTTAACCCTCTGTGGGAGGGAGGGGATCCTCTGGTGTCCGACCTCCAGGCTTTTCTCTCGGCTTTCCAGAAGGTGTTTGAGCCCGCCCGAAAATCTTCGTCTGCCTCCTCTCTTCTACGACTCCGCCAAGGGAGTCTCTCTGTGGGACAGTATGCCGTGCGTTTCCGCAACCTGGCATCTGAACTTGCCTGGAACAATGAGGCTCTGGGAGGGCCTTTCCGGATGGATCAAGGATGAGCTAGCCGGTCGTGACATACCTCCCTCTCTGGACGACCTGGTGTCATTAGCTACACGGATCGACATCCGTTTTCAGAAGTGTTCCAAGGAGGCGAACCGTGAGAGAAGACCCCTACGCCTCGTACCAACCTTCCAAAGGCCAGTCTCGCAACCAGCATCCCCTCCGGTGTCTTCTCCATAGTCTATGCAAATATACCAAGTTAAGATGGTCAAGTCTCGCCAGGAGGCCCGCCGCGCCGAGGGGAGTTGCTTCTACTGTGGCAGTATAAAGCATGTAATCCGCTCCTTTCCGGTGAGATCGGGAAACTCCAGTGTCTAGGACCGCTTGGAGAGGTCGTCCTAGACAAAAGTTCTTCCTCTCCACCCTTGATTCTGTCCGTTTCGGTTGTTGCCAGTGGTGAGACCCGCTTCTTCGAGACTACCTATCCGCTTCTTCGAGACTACCTATCTGAATTACGGAGCCGCTGGGAATCTCAACAGGCCGTTGTGGAGCGATATCAGATTCCTACCATACGTCTGGCTGATCCTTTAGCGGTTTCCTCTGTGGATGGAAAGCTTCTCTCTGAAACCATCTTGTTTGTCACTGAGCCTGTAAGTCTTCAGGTGGGAATGCTACAGGTGGGATCTCCTTCTACGTGCTGTCCGGTCTCTCTCATCCCCTCTTGCTTGGCCTGCCTTGGTTACAGAGACTTGAGCCCGTCCTGAATTGGAGCTCGGGTGAGGTGCTCCGTTGGGGTCAGGAATGCCATAAGTCCTGTCTGGTTCCGGTTCGTCCTGCTCGACCCCCGTCTACTCCTGCTAACCTACCTGGCCTGCCGGCACCCTACTGGTCATATACGGACGTCTTTGATAAAAAGGAGGCAGAGACACTACCACCTCATAGGCCGTATAATTGCCCTATCGACCTAATACCTGGTGCTTCACCTCCTCGTGGGCGAATCTACCCCTTGTCGCTGGCCGAGATCCGTGCTATGTCTGAGTACATAAAAGAGAATCTTGCTAGGGGATTTATCCAGAAATCCACCTCTCCGACTGGAGCAGGATTCTTCTTAGTCAAAAAGAAAGATGGCTCTCTTCGTCCATGTATCGACTATAGGGGCCTAAACCAGATTACCATCAAAAATAAGTACCCCCTGCTTCTCATCTCGGAGCTGTTTGACCGCCTAAAAGGCGCGAAGATCTTCACTTAGCTCGATCTTCGTGGGGCATACAATCTGGTCCGGATTCGCCAGGGAGACGAGTGGAAGACTGCATTCAACACTCGGGATGGTCACTACGAGTACCGCTTGATGCCCTTCGGTCTCTGTAATGCTCCAATCGTCTTTCCGGAGTTAGTGAATGACATCTACCGAGATCTCCTGTATTCCTGCGTGGTGGTGTACCTGGACGATATCTTTGTGTTCTCCTCTGATCTGCCTTCTCATCGGAGGGATGTTCGTCAGGTACTGCTGAGGCTCCGGAAGAATCGCCTGTATGCAAAGTACGAGAAATGCCTCTTTGAGTAGACCTCCCTACCATTTTTTGGGGTATATCATCTCTGAGACCGGACTGTGGATGGATCTCGAGAAGGTGTCTGCCGTCTTAAAGTGGCCCCGACCTGAGGGGTTAAAGGTTATTCAGCGGTTTCTGGGATTCGCTAACTATTACCACCTCTTCATTCCTCATTTCTCCTCCCGGACTGCTCCCTTCTCTGCGGTCACCCGTAAAATGGCAAATCCCAGGGAATGGACTTCCAAGGCGGAAAGTGCCTTTGTCTCTCTTAAGCATACCTTCTCCTTCGCTCCAGTGGTACATCGTCCAGATTGCAATAAACAGTTCTTTCTGGAGGTTGATGCCTCTACCTCCGGGGCCAGTGCAGTGCTCGCTCACCCAGAAATCCTCGTCCGGGCGAATGGTGACCTGCGGCTTCTTCTCCAAACTCTTTTCTCCGTCCGAGCGCAAATACTCCATAGGACATCGAGAACTGCTGGCCATCAAATTAGCGCTGGAGGAGTGGCGCTACTTGCTTGAGGGGGCTCTGCACTCGGTGGTCATCTACACTGACCATAAAAACCTTGCTTACTTGCAGACCGCCCAAAGACTAAATCCACGTCAGGCCATATGGTCTTTGTTGTTTGCTCGTTTCAGTTTCGCTCTCCGTTACCGCCCGGCAGACAAGAACATTAAAGCTGACGCTCTATCCCGCTCTTTCCTGTCTACCGACCAAGAGGAGGAGCCTCTACACATCATTGACCCCTCCAGAATAATGACTGTTGCTCCGCTTGACCGGTCTACCTCCTGATCAGAACTTTGTAGCGGCTCAGGATCGAAGAGGGTCTTACTCTGGGGTCATTCGTCCAAACTGGCTGGTCATGTCGGCCAGAGGAAGACGCTTCTGCTCATTGCCGACATTATTGGTGGCCCACTCTGCGCAAGGATGTTGCGGATTTTGTCGCGGCTTGTTCCTCCTGTGCCTGTAACAACATACCTAGGCACCTCCCAGCGTGTCGTCTTCTTCCTCTCCCCGTGCCTTCTGCTCCTTGGCAACACATTGGTATGAACTTCATCACTGATCTTCCGGTATCTGCCAGTTCTACCATCATATACGGTAGAAGCTGACTGCTTCTCCAAGATGGCTCACTTAATTCCTTTGCCTGGTCTTCTGTCCGCACCTGCGCTGGCTAAAGACTTCATCCATCACATCTTTCGTCTCCACGGCTTACCCCTCCACATTGTCTCTGACAGAGGAGTTCAGTTCACTTCTCGCTTCTGAAAAGCCACGTGCAAGCTGCTAGATGTCACTTTAGACTTTTTTTCGGCCTATCATCCTCAGTCAGTCAGTTTTCTTCGTCACTTTGTCAACGCTCACCATAGCGATTGGGTAGAACTTCTGCCTTGGGCTGAGTTTTCTTATAACAACTATGTGAGTGAGTCCTGTGCTAAGTCTCCTTTTTTTGTGGTTTACGGTCGACACCCCCGAATACTGTTTCCCTTCTCTTCTTCAGTGGACAATCCTGCCGCGGAGTCTCTCGTCAGTGACTAAGGTGATTTGGGAAGACACTAGATCTGCGCTTATTCAGTCCTCCGAGTGGATGAAGAGACACGCTGATAAGAGACGTCTGGATCAGTCTCTATTTCGTCCTGGAGACAAGGTCTGGCTTTCCTCCAAATATGTCCGTCTCAAGATACCATCATAGAAGTTGGGCCCGCGGTTCATCGGACCTTTCGAGATTCTGAACCAAATAAATCCAGTGGCGTACAAGTTGAAACTCCCTGCCTCCTTACGGATTCCCAATTCCTTTCATGTTTCTCTCCTCAAGCCTGTTGTCCTTAATCCTCTCTGACGATCCAGGTACCACTCCAGCTCCAGTCTCCGCTGAGGACGTCTTTGAGGTGGAGAACATTTTGGCCATCAAGAGGATAAGAGGAAAGACTTTCTTTCCTGTGCATTGGAAGGGGTTTGGCCCTGAGGAGAGGTCTTGAGAGCTCAGGGAAAACATTCATGATCCTCATGTTGTAGAAAAATTTCTTGCGGACTTAAAGAAGAGGGGGTGTAAAGGGGGGGGGGGTTACTGTAGCGTCGGCATCTCTGCCTCCTGCCTTGCAGAGAAGCCGATCTCCTCACCGCCGTGGTCCCGGTCCGGTGTCCTCCGGCTCCCCTGCTGCATCTGCCTGGAGTCTGCGCACCACGCGCAGTTCCCCGGGCATTGTACTTAGGGCGTGCTGTCCCTCCCTCTTAAAGGGGCCGCGCGCCGTCCTAAAGAGTCCCTGGCCAATGGCCGGAGGACTGCCCTTATATAAGGCACCTCCTCCAAAATGGAGGTGCCTGTGCAAAGTTGTTTGTGTGCGAACACTCTCTCCAGCCCTCAGGTTCCATTGCCTGTTTGCTTGTCTACCCCCATCACCTGCCTGTCTACCAGCCGTGCTCATCTGCTGTGCCTGTCAGCTTCGACCATCAGTCCCGTGGGAGTCGCCTGCTCTCAGACAATGTCGGTCCCAGAGTGGTACCTGGTTCACCTTCCCTGTCCCTCCTTGGTTCACGGAGTCGACTAAACCGCATATATATATATTTATATACAGGGTGGTCCAAAAGTAGGTGGACAGAAAGTGTAATAAGGTTATGAAGGGGGAGATTTATCAAACATGGTGTAAAGTGAAACCCCAATGGATTTTTTCTTTAGGGGAGTACTCAAGGACAAAGTTTATAGTCGAAAAACAAAAAGTTTCAGTGATTTGAAAAATTACCTAAGAGATGCATTTCAAGAAATTATTACCCAAAGAGACTTGTGCAGAAAAGTTTGTTGAAGAGGCGACTTCAAAGCTGTGCAAATTGTAATGGAAAACAGTGTGAGCCCCTACGGTAATAAAATTTAAGGGCTTTTGTCTTATTGTTCAGAATAAAATGTAATTGTCAATGTTATGCTTCTGTTAGTAAAAATAATTTGATTTATAAATCAAATTTATTTTATTTATAAATCAAAATAAATGTTATTTTCTGGCCACCTACTTTTGGACCACCCTGTGTATATGTGTACACTGCACAAGAAATAAAGGGAACACTTAAACAACAAATAAAACTCCAAGTGAATGAAACTTCTGTGAAATCAAACTGTCCACTTAGGAAGCGACACTGATTGACAATCAATTTCACATGCTGTTGTGCAAATGGAATAGACAATAGATGGAAATTATTGGCAATTATCAAGACCCCCTCAATAAAGGAGTGGTTCTGCAGGTGGGGACCACAGACCACATCTCAGTACCAATGCTTTCTGGCTGATGTTTTGGTCACTTATGAATGTTGGTTGTGCTTTCACTCTCGTGGTAGCATGAGACGGACTCTACAACCCACAGAAGTTGCTCAGGTAGTGCAGCTCATCCAGGATGGCAAATCAATGCGAGCTGTGGCAAGAAGGTTTGCTGCTTCTGTCAGCGTAGTGTCCAGAGGCTGGAGGTGCTACCAGGAGACAGGCCAGTACACCAGGAGACGTGGAGGGGGCCGTAGGAGGACAACAACCCAGCAGGAGGACCGCTACCTCCGCCTTTGTGCAAGGAGGAACAGGAGGACCACTGCCAGAGCCCTGCAAAATGACCTCCAGCAGGCCACAAATGTGCATGTGTCTGCACAAACGGTTAGAAACCGACTCCATGAGGGTGGTATGAGGGCCCGACGTCCACAGATGGGGGTTGTGCTCACAGCCCAACACCATGCAGGACGCTTGGCATTTGCCACAGAACACCAGGATTGGCAAAGTGGCCACTGGCGCCCTGTGCTCTTCACAGATGAAAGCAGGTTCACACTGAGCACATGTGACAGACGTGACAGAGTCTGGAGACGCCGTGGAGAGCGATCTGCTGCCTGCAACATCCTTCAGCATGACCGGTTTGGCAGTGGGTCAGTAATGGTGTGGGGTGACATTTCTTTGGAGGGCCGCACAGCCCTCCATGTGCTTGCCAGAGGTAGCCTGACTGCCATTAGGTACCGAGATGAGATCCTCAGACCCCTTGTGAGACCATATGCTGGTGCGGTTGGCCCTGGGTTCCTCCTAATGCAGGACAATGCCAGACCTCATGTGGCTGGAGTGTGTCAGCAGTTCCTGCAAGATGAAGGCATTGAAGCTATGGACTGGCCGCCCGTTCCCCAGACCTGAATCCGACTGAGCACATCTGGGACATCATGTCTTGCTCCATCCACCAACGTCACGTTGCACCACAGACTGTCCAGGAGTTGGATGCTTTAGTCCAGGTCTGGGAGGAGATCCCACAGGAGACCATCCGCAACCTCATCAGGAGCATGCCCAGGCGTTGTAGGGAGGTCATACAGGCACGTGGAGGCCACACACAATACTCAGCCTCATCAGGAGCATGCCCAGGCGTTGTAGGGAGGTCATACAGGCACGTGGAGGCCACACACAATACTCAGCCTCATCAGGAGCATGCCCAGGCGTTGTAGGGAGGTCATACAGGCACGTTGAGGTCACACACAATACTCAGCCTCATCAGGAGCATGCCCAGGCGTTGTAGGAATGTCATACAGGCACATGGAGGCCACACACAATACTCAACCTCATCAGGAGCATGCCCAGGCGTTGTAGGGAGGTCATACAGGCACGTGGAGGCCACACACAATACTCAGCCTCATCAGGAGCATGCCCAGGCGTTGTAGGGAGGTCATACAGACACGTGGAGGCCACACACAATACTCAGCCTCATTGTGACTTGTATTAAGGACATTACATCACAGTTGGATCGGCCTGTAGTGTGTTTTTCCACTTTAGTTTTGGGGGTGACTCCACATCCAGGACTCCATTGGTTAATAAATGTGATTTCCATTGATGATTTTTGTGTGATTTTGTTCTCAGCACATTCAGCTTTCTACAGAACAAAGTATTCAATGAGAAGATTTCAGTCATTCAGATCTAGGAGGGGGGATTTCAGGGGTCCCTTTATGTTTTTGAGCAGTGTGTGTGTGTATGTATATAGTATAGGATAGGAATAGTCCAAATAAATCAACAAGTAAATGCACGAAAAAATGTTCCTAGTTCAGAGATAATGATTGTGTGTATATCTGCAGAATGGTTCTTCAAACACCCGCATAGTATAAGAGTCACAGTGCCAAGTGCAGAGGCGGCAGATGCAAAACACTCGTGTACTGCAGGTATGAGACCGTCTACTAAACACGTCTCGGCTAAAGGATGTAGGGTCAACCTCACAATACTCATGAAAGCAGGAGATTGTCATATGAGCGTATCCAGTGAATCACTTGGTAGTGCATTGAGCTGTAGGGTGGACTGCTGCTAAAAGGGGAAAAAAAAACCTCTTTAAATCTTCTTCCTTAGCGAGTGTGACCGGAGCCTAAGTGTGACCCTTGTGATTCAGTGACTTTAGACTCAGGGAGTTTGGAAGGGAGGAATTTGGACTGAATTGCTGTCTGTATTTTATTAATTCTTTACATTTCTTTTTACTTAACGTTTCTGTCTAGTGCAATCCCCATTAGGAAATGAGCTCCATTATTGACAATGCTATCCAGTGTACATCTTGCCACGTGTGTGCAATCCTTGAACAGCCGGTCATGGGTGCATACTGCTGCACGAGATGTGTGCACGTTGTGCGATTGGAAGCCCAGATACTGGATCTAAATGAGCAGCTGGCAACACAGATCCATAGAGAATATGGAAAGGAGTCTGCTGCTCACTGGGGTAGATGTGAGAGAGGGTGGTAGTAGGGAGCTGCAGGACAGTGAGGCAGCTAGTTGGGTGACAGTTAGAAGGGGGGGGTAGAGGGAAGAGTGCCAGGGAGGCTAGTCCTGATCTGGCACACCCCAATAAGTTTGCAAAGTTGGCAGATGACGGGGGTGTCGGTACAGGGGTAGCACTGCTGAAGCATGGCAGGTCCTCTGAAAGCCAGAGGAGTGTCAGCTCCAGTAAGGGGGGAAATAGGAGAGCAGGGCAGGTCAGGCAGGTGCTGGTAGTGGGGGATTCAATTATTAGGGGAACAGATAGGGCAATCTGTCACAAAGACAGGGATTGTCGAATAGTGTGCTGCCTACCTGGCACTCGAGTCTGGCACAACACTGATCGGGTTGACAGATTACTGTGAGGGACTGGTGAGGATCCAGCGGTCATGGTGCACATTGGCACAAATGACAAAGTTAGAGGTAGGTGGAAGGTCCTTAAAGATGATTTCAGGGAATTAGGCTGCAAGCTGAAAGAAGGCCCTCCAAGGTTGTATTCTCTGAAATACTACCTGTACCACGTGCCACGCCAGAGAGGCAACGGGAGATTAGGGAGATAAATAAGTGGCTCAGGAATTGGTGTTGGAAGGAGGGGTTTGGGTTCCTGGAGAACTGGGCCGACTTCTCAGTTGGCTACAGGTTCTACGCTAGGGACTGGCTGCACCTCAATGGGGAGGGTGCAGCTGTGCTGGGGGAGAAAATGGCTAGAAGGTTGGAGGAGTGTTTAAACTAGGGATTGGGGGGGAGGGTATTCATTTTATAGGTGGGGAAGATAGTGCAGATAGTGACCTGGGCACAAATAAAGAAATTGGGGGTGGGGTTAGAGCAGTCAATAAAGTAAGAAGGAATAGAGGTACAGAGAGATACATAAAATGCATGTACACTAATGCCAGAAGCCTCACCAACAAAATGGAGGAATTAGAATTAATTTTGTTGGAAAATAATTATGACATGGTAGGGATATCTGAGACGTGGCTGGACGAGAGCCATGACTGGGCAGGTAATTTACAGGGCTATAGTCTGTTCAGAAATGACCGTACAAACAAGAAAGGGGGGGGGGTGTTTATATGTAAAATCATCCTTAAAACCCATCTTGCAGGAGGATATAGGTGAAGCTAATGAAAATGTAGAGTCCCTGTGGATGGAGATAAGGGGAGGGGGAAAAATAATAAATTACTGATAGGGGTTTGTTATAAGTCTCCAAAAATAATGAAAGTAGCGGAGAATATCCTCGTAAAGCAAATAGATGAAGCAGCGACTCAAGGAGAAGTCATTATTATGGGAGACTTCAACTACCCTGAAATACATTGGGGGACAGAAACATGTAGTTCAAGCAAAGGTAATAGGTTACTGACAACTATGAGAGACAATTACCTTTCACAACCAACAGGCCAGACCGCATATCAAATATACGAGTTGGGGGTCACTTGGGTAATAGTTATCACAAAATAATACGTTTTCATGTAACCTTTAATAAGATGTGTAGTAGAGGGGTTACAAGGACACTAAACTTCAGGAAGGCAAATTTCCAACAGTTGAGAGATGATCTTAGTGCAATAAACTGGGACGATATCCTGAGACATAAAGCTACACAAAGCAAATGGGAGACATTTATTAACATCCTGAATAGGAACTGTGCACAATATATACCCTATGGGAATAAACATGCTAGAAATAGGAGGAAACCACTATGGCTAAATAGAGCTGTAAGGGGCGCAATAAGTGACAAAAAGAAAGCATTTAGAGAACTAAAGCAAGTAGGTAGTGATGAGGCATTAAATAAATATAGAAAATTACATCAATTATGTAAAAAACAAATCAAGGCAGCAAAGATTGAGGCAGAGAGAATCACTGCCAGAGAAAGTAAAAATAACCCCAAAATATTCTTTAACTACATAAATAGTAAAAAACTAAAAAATGATAGTGTTGGCCCCCTTAAAAATAGTCTGGGTGAAATGGTGGATGAGGAAAAAGCCAATATGCTAAATGATTTTTTTTCAACTGTATTTACACAAGAAAATCGCATGATAGAAAACATGATTAGTGATAACAAAAATTCTCCATTATTTTTAATCTTTAAGGATTCCATAATAACAGGGTCTGTACCATAGGAAATAAAGGGTGGTTATTAATAGAACACACTCAGACTGGGTCACAGTTAACAGTGGGGTACCACAGGGGTCAGTATTGGGCTCTCTTCTTTTTATCATATTTATTAATGACCTTGTAGGGGGCATACATAGTAATATTTTAGTATCTGCAGATGACACTAAACTCTGCAGGGTAATCAATACAGAGGAGGACAATTTTATATTACAGGAGGATCTATGTAAACTAGAAGCTTAGGCTGATAAATGGCAAATGAGCTTTAATGGGGATAAATGTAAGGTAATGCACTTGGGCTGAGGAAATACAATGTATAATTATATGCTTAATTGTAAAACACTGGGCAAAACTGTCACTGAAAAAGACCTGGGTGTATTGGTGGACGACAAGCTCACGTTTAGTGGCCAGTGTCAGGCAGCTGCTGCAAAGGCAAATAAAATAATGGGATGCATTAAAAGAGGCATAGATGCTCATGAGGAGAAGATAATTTTACCTCTATACAAGTCATTAGTGCGACCACACTTAGAATACTGTGTACAGTTCTGGTGTCCGGTGTATAAGAAAGACATAGCTGAACTAGAGCGGGTGCAGAGAAGAGCGACCAAGGTTATTAGAGGACTGGGGGGTCGGCAATACCAAGACAGGTTATTAGAGGACTGGGGGGTCGGCAATACCAAGACAGGTTATTAGAGGACTGGGGGGTCTGCAATACCAAGACAGGTTATTAGAGGACTGGGGGGTCTGCAATACCAAGACAGGTTATTAGAGGACTGGGGGATCTGCAATACCAAGACAGGTTATTAGAGGACTGGGGGGTCCGCAATACCAAGACAGGTTATTAGAGGACTGGGGGGTCCGCAATACCAAGACAGGTTATTACACTTGGGGTTATTTACTGTGGAAAAAATGAAGGCTTAGGGGGATCTTATTACTATGTACAAGTATATGAGGGGA
This sequence comes from Phyllobates terribilis, assembly GCF_046119375.1. Lineage (NCBI taxonomy): Eukaryota > Metazoa > Chordata > Amphibia > Anura > Dendrobatidae > Phyllobates > Phyllobates terribilis. The sequence goes on from NW_027362763.1 coordinate 648,523,136, forward strand.
CAGTACAAAGACCTGTCTACTGATCTTTTTACTCTGAGGCCTGAGACGGGGACAAGGGGGCATCTTCTACGTCTGGAGGAAAGAAGGTTTAATCATAATCACAGACGCGGATTCTTTACTGTAAGAGCAGTGAGACTATGGAACTCTCTGCCGCATGATGTTGTAATGAGGGATTCACTACTAACATGTAAGAAGGGCCTGGACGCCTTTCCTGAAAAGTATAATATTACAGGTTATAAATACTACATTCCTTGATAGGGCGTTGATCCAGGGAACTCGTCTGATTGTCGTATGAAGTCGGGAAGGAATTTTTTCCCCAATGTGGAGCTTAGTGTTTGCCACATGTTTTTTTTGCCTTCCTCTGGATCAACATGTTCGGCTATGGGGTGAACTAGATGGACTTAGTCTTCCTTCAACCTTAAAACCTATGTTACTATGTTACCTATCAGGACTTTGTTATGCCGCTGGATCCCCTTGCACGGGGGGCTCATAAGACCTCTGTTGTCTATGTAAGAGCGGGGTCAGGCTGGAGGATGGTGGGTGACGGCGCTGTCTCGGCAGGGCGGGGGCTGCAGCCGTTCTGCTCCTCACTTCTCCATCTTTCCTACAGGAGCAGAGGATGCGGCGGAGCTCGTCCTTCGTATGGAGCACTTGGCGCAGGCAGCGGAGCGACTCCAGCCGTCTGTGTCACAGAAAGAGCTGCAGCGATACGAGCGGATCCACAGGCACTTCTCCATATCTGCTGGGGTGTAATGTGTGTACCCTCCAGCCCCTCATATGCTGTGTCTCCCTCCCCCCCCCAAAAAATAAAGAGGAAAAGCCCTTTGTGCCAGATCAGAAATGTATATACTCGTAACGTCATGTCTCCTACTCCAGTCACCTCCAGAGCTGCACTCACTATTCTGCTCCTCAGTCGTCTGTTATTCTATTCACTTCCAATCTGTCTGTGGGCTCCTCCCAAAGTATACAGTAATGTATGTACACAGTGACTGCACCAGCAGAATAGTGAGTGCAGCTCTGGGGTATAATACAGGAGGTAACTCAGGATCAGTAATGTATGTACACAGTGACTGCACCAGCAGAATAGTGAGTGCAGCTCTGGAGTATAATACAGGATGTAACTCAGGATCAGTAATGTAATGTATGTACACAGGGACTGCACCAGCAGAATAGTGAGTGCAGCTCTGGAGTATAATACAGGAGGTAACTCAGGGTCAGTAATGTAACGTATGTACACAGTGACTGCACCAGCAGAATAGTGAGTGCAGCTCTGGAGTATAATACAGAAGGTAACTCCGGATCAGTAATGTAATGTATGTACTCGGTGACTGCACCAGCAGAATAGTGAGTGCAGCTCTGGAGTATAATACAGGAGGTAACTCGGGATCAGTAATGTATGCACACAGTGACTGCACCAGCAGAATAGTGAGTGCAGCTCTGGAGTATAATACAGGATGTAACTCAGGATCAGTAATGTAATGTATGTACACAGGGACTGCACCAGCAGAATAGTGAGTGCAGCTCTGGAGTATAATACAGGAGGTAACTCAGGGTCAGTAATGTAATGTATGTACACAGTGACTGCACCAGCAGAATAGTGAGTGCAGCTCTGGAGTATAATACAGGAGGTAACTCTGGGTCAGTAATGTAACGTATGTACACAGTGACTGCACCAGCAGAATAGTGAGTGCAGCTCTGGAGTATAATACAGAAGGTAACTCCGGATCAGTAATGTAATGTATGTACACGGTGACTGCACCAGCAGAATAGTGAGTGCAGCTCTGGAGTATAATACAGGAGGTAACTCAGGATCAGTAATGTAATGTATGTACACAGTGACTGCACCAGCAGAATAGTGAGTGCAGCTCTGGAGTATAATACAGAAGGTAACTCCGGATCAGTAATGTAATGTACAGTGCCTACAAGTAGTATTCAACCCCCTGCAGATTTAGCTGGTTGACACATGCGGAATTAACTTGGCATTGTGACATTTGGGAAATGCACTGCAGCAAATTTTTTTTTTTTTTTTTTTTTAAAGTTAATTCAGAGTGTCATTTATTATTCAACCCCTCAAACCACAAGAATTCTGTTTGGTCCCCCTAAAGTATTAAGAAGTAGTTCAGGCACCAAGAATAATGACCTTCACATGTGTGGATTAAAGATCTCTTTTGCCAGCCTTTTCTGACTATTTAAGACCCTCCCCAAACTTGTGAACAGCACTCAGACATGGTCAACATGGGAAAGACAAAGGAGCATTCCAAGGCCATCAGAGACAAGATCGTGGAGGGTCACAAGGCTGGCAAGGGGTACAAAACCCTTTCCAAGGAGTTGGGCCTACCTGTCTCCACTGTTGGGAGCATCATCCGTAAGTGGAAGGCTTATGGAACTACTGTTAGCCTTCCACGGCCTGGACAGCCTTTGAAAGTGTCCTCCCGTGCCGAGGCCAGGCTTGTCCGAAGAGTCAAGGCTAACCCAATGACAACAAGGAAGGAGCTCCGGGAAGATCTCATGGCAGTGGGGACATTGGTTTCAGTCAATACCATAAGTAACGTACTCCACCGCAATGGTCTCCGTTCCAGACGAGCCTGTATGGTACCTTTACTTTCAAAGCGTCATGTCAAGGCTCGTCTACAGTTTGCTCATGATCACTTGGAGGACTCTGAGACAGACTGGTTCAAGGTTCTATGGTCTGATGAGACCAAGATCGAGATCTTTGGTGCCAACCACACACGTGACGTTTGGAGACTGGATGGCACTGCATACGACCCCAAGAATACCATCCCTACAGTCAAGCATGGTGGTGGCAGCATCATGCTGTGGGGCTGTTTCTCAGCCAAGGGGCCTGGCCATCAGGTCCGCATCCATGGGAAGATGGATAGCACGGCCTACCTGGAGATTTTGGCCAAGAACCTCCGCTCCTCCATCAAGGATCTTAAGATGGGTCGTAATTTCATCTTCCAACAAGACAATGACCCAAAGCACACAGCCAAGAAAACCAAGGCCTGGTTCAAGAGGGAAAAAGTCAAGGTGTTGGAGTGGCCTAGTCAGTCTCCTGACCTTAACCCAATTGAAAACTTGTGGAAGGAGCTCAAGAATAAAGTCCACATGAGACACCCAAAGAACCTAGATAACTTGGAGAAGATCTGCATGGAGGAGTGGGCCAGGATAACTCCACAGACCTGTGCCGGCCTGATCAGGTCTTATAAAAGACGATTATTAGCTGTAATTGCAAACAAGGGTTATTCCACAAAATATTAAACATAGGGGTTGTATAATAATTGACCCACACTTTTATGTTTAAAATTTAATAAAATTCAACTGAGCAACATAACATTTTGGTTTGTAAGATTTATGCTTCTGTTCATAAAACCTACTCTCGTTTGCAGTTTGAAGGCTCTAACTTATTTGCATCTTATCAAACCAGCTAAATCTGCAGGGGGTTGAATACTACTTGTAGGCACTGTATGTACACAGTGACTGCACCAGCAGAATAGTGAGTGCAGCTCTGGAGTATAATACAGGAGGTAACTCAGGATCAGTAATGTATGTACACCGTGACTGCACCAGCAGAATAGTGAGTGCAGCTCTGGGGTATAATATAGGAGGTAACTCAGGATCAGTAATGTATGTACACAGTGACTGCACCAGCAGAATAGTGAGTGCAGCTCTGGAGTATAATACAGGATGTAACTCAGGATCAGTAATGTAATGTATGTACACAGTGACTGCACCAGCAGAATAGTGAGTGCAGCTCTGGAGTATAATACAGGAGGTAACTCTGGATCAGTAATGTAATGTATGTACACAGTGACTGCACCAGCAGAATAGTGAGTGCAGCTCTGGGGTATAATACAGGAGGTAACTCAGGATCAGTAATGTATGTACACAGTGACTGCACCAGCAGAATAGTGAGTGCTGCTCTGGAGTATACTACAGGATGTTACTCAGGATCAGTAATGTATGTACACAGTGACTGCACCAGCAGAATAGTGAGTGCAGCTCTGGAGTATAATACAGGATGTAACTCAGGATCAGTAATGTAATGTATGTACACAGTGACTGCACCAGCAGAATAGTGAGCGCAGCTCTGCTCAGCAATTGCTCACTGTGGTGATTGTGGGTCTGGTGGTTGCTGATCCTGCTGTGAGCTCCTGAAAAGCAACACCTCTCCACCTGGGGACCTGATCTCTCTCCTACCCAGGGAAGGATTGGGTTTCGTGAGATGTGCGATGGAGCCAAGTCCCAGGCTTCTGTTCTCCAAACCAGGCCGGTGGGGAGCAGGAAAAGCCAGAAATCGGCCTTCACATCAGAGGACTCAGGGGTGAGAAGCTCCACCAGGAGTCACAGCAATGTGGCTCCTACTCCCCCCAGGACTGTGGAGACCCAGACAACTCGCAAGGCTTCCAACATGGAGGAAAAACCTGCCAGCGTGTATGATAGTGGTACTTCTGGAGGAAAGCCGATTGCGCACAGAAATGAGTCCGACCTCACTGAGGAAGGTTGGGGGCTGCAGAGACCCCGGGAATCTGTGTCCACCTGTGCCTCCCGGGTCATGAGCCACCTCCTTGAGTATGAAGAAGCGAGTAAGATCATCAGGAGCCTCCAGGAGGAGCTGTGCTGCACAAGCACCAAAGCTGCTGGTGCCTCCAAACCGAAGAAGACAAAACTCCAGGTGGAGATTAAGAGACTTAAGCTTGATATTAATGAGCTGGAAATAAGGAACGTATTTGTCATGGAAGTGTTAAGAAAATATTAACAATTTCCCCCAAACTTCTCTTCATCCCTCTTCCCCTATAGTATTTGTCAGAAGAGAGGAGCTGACCATCTGCCTGTATGCTAATTACCACCCATGGCAGAAGTGGTTTGGACAGATGCTGGCACAAGAGAGGTGCTACCAACCCAATTAAAATGCGAGTGTAGCTTTCCTCTGACACAAACTTGCGACACTTTACATCTAGCTGAGAAGGACGCAGCTTGTTAAATACAAACACACTAACAACTCCCGGCTGCAAGCTGGCAGCATGGCCGGAGCCGACACGAAATATGGGATAACTGAAGTTCCATAATTCTGATAATAATGGGACCCATCATTTTTAGTGACAGGGTCTGGTAAGGAACAATATGCTTATTTTTTCGTAGCTGTAAGCCCCTCTGGGGAGCTGTGGCGCAAAAGTAACAAAATAACAGACCGCAGCTATGTCATGTGTGGTCTCCGGAGAAAGGTAAAATCATAACGGAAAATATGGTATTATTTTCAGGCTGCTGCTGTCAAACAGCAATAAGTTATCACAAAAGCCAGATATTTTAATAAAATATGGAGGGTGGAGCCCAGCCCACATGAAGTCAGCACAGGGGGTGTGTAGGCAGGTCTCCTCCTTCGGCATCAAAGAATCCACAGAGGATGGATCAGGACTCATTGCTGGGAGTATATGTATCATAAGCAAAGGGTCACGTTCACTGACTATAGCTCCCCTCCAGCTATATTGAGTCGTCTCTGTGAACTATATCGTAACTTTCTTCTTTAATCCTGTTTATTTTGTGTAACTGTATATTCTGGATTATAATGTCTCCCTTGTAAAATCCTTGTATATTTTTCCTAAACACTGCCTCCCTTTTGAATTAAATATAACATTTAATAGTCCTGTTTCTTTTGCTCTGTAATCATTCCCGAAGCAATACGCTACCAGAACGCAGGCGTCCTGCCAGGCCTTTGTTATATTTCAAACTGGGCCGGTGGTGGCAGCTAATATTAATAATTGGGCTATTGTGAAGCTGGCAGTAACCGTACTGGGGCGTATACACACATTCCATGAGTTGGAATCCGGAGGTGTGACGCCATACGCTTTCTGCTCGCTTGCCGATAGCTGCGTAGTGAGTAGTCTGGATCGTGTGCGCACGGATCCCTGACAGAGTGATGGCAGCAATGAGATATTGTGTGATCTCCCCAGTGTCGTCACTGTGGAACCCTGACAAATTGGTGTCAGCGATGGGATATTACAGAACATCAGTAGCTGGATTGAGCAATCATTCCTGTCACTGAAAACTTGCACGGTTTTTGCGAGAATTCGGTGCAACGTTTTAAGAAATCAGACTCTGTGTTTTAATATTTTTTATCTGAGACATTACTGTACGTGTAGCAGTTGCATCCCCTCTCTTCTCTTGTTTTTCTGTCTAATCTTTCATTTGCCAATGATGGCTACGCGGGAAGAGCCCTGGTATACCCAGCAGTCAAAGGCCACTCTCACTGCCATCTGTGAGCTGAGACAGATTGACCCCACAGGCAAAAACAAGTCCCACATGATTGCTGAACTTTTGCAAGGTGCCGCAAAGCCAATCCAAGAGCAGAGCCCTGATGATGGGGCGGCCAGCCAAGGCCCGGATGGCGCTGCTGCAGGAGTCCCACCTGTGATTGCCAGCCATACCCGCAGCCAGAGTAGTGTTGACCACCACCTTCAGATGGCCTTGGAGCAGTTCGCCACAGACGACCATGATGGATGACTACAGCTGATCCTGAAGTTCCAGGAGCGAGGTGAGCGAAAGGCCCAGGCTGAGCAGGGCAACGTGCCCAAGCCGACCGAGAGGCTGCTGAGTGACAGGCCCAAGCCAACTGACAGTACCAGCTGGAGCTATCCCGGATTCAGAAGGAGCCATCCTCCACACAGACCCGTGAGTCCAACAGTGCCAACAGCTTTAAACCCCGTCCCGAGCATTTTCCGGTAATGGAGAAAGACAGGAACTAAGACATACGAGCCCTCCAACGTGGACCACATGACCGCTACAGTGATGTGGTGGATGGGTTCAGGACCAAATTTGAGCAGTGGGTCCAAGGACGTTCGATCACCACCTTCTAGTACCTGAAGGATCTGATGGTGAAGGACCAGTTTTTTCATCTTTGTCCTGTGGAAGTGCGACAGTTTGTACTTGACCGGGAGCCAAAGGAGGCCGCCAAAGCAGCCCAGATCGCAGATGCCTATAGGGCCAACCGCACACCGGAGGTGCGAAAGTCAGCCACCGCCAACTGGAAAAGGGGTAAGCCGACCACCAACCCCAGTGTTCCAGCCAGCCGGTCCTCCGCGGGTCCTGCTCCATTTTCCAGCACCTGGCCTGCATCTGACTTACGCCGGTGCTATACCTGTGACAAGACTGGTCACATCAGCCTCACCTGCCCGCAGAAGAAGAACCCCACATCTAAGGCCCAGGGGCCTACTGCAGCAGTTCATTTTGTGGGTGGGGCGTTTGGGGGGGGTGGGGTCTGTGACAATTTACAATCAGTCACTGTGGGTAATAGTCACTATAGGGTCAAGGACACCAGAGCCGAACGAACCCTCATCCACCCTGAGTTGGTGTCCCCTGAAAACCTTATCCCTGGGAAAACCCTGACCATTACCGGGATTAGGGAGCTTCACCGTCCTTTGCCTGTGGCCCTGGTTTTCCTAGACTGGGGTGCGGGGAGAGGGTTGCGGGAAGGGGGGGGGTGTCAGAGAACCTCCCAACCAATGTTCTATTGGGGACTGATCTGGGACTGTTGATTGCCCAATATGTTCTTGACAACTCTCCCAGATCTGATAATGTCTGTGATGAAAATGCTGATGATATGAAAGATAACATGATGCATAAAGATAATATGTCTTGTTGTAGCGGAGTGCTCAGCCAGGTCGCCCTGCGGGGTGATTTCGCTTAGGACCCCCAAAGAGGAGCCAGCGTGAGTGCTAAGTGTGATGGGAGTAGGCACGGGGACTTGGAAGCCAGCGGTCCCGTGCCTCCTACCAGTGTCACGACATACTGTGACTTGGCCGGTCGTAGCTGCCCCATGATTGGCACAGCTCCTGAGGTATTGGGGGATGATGGGGAGATGGTGCCCCCAGCTTGTCAGGCTGATGGTAAAGGGTTTTTTCCAGTGAGGTTGGGGCCTTAACGTTTCTTCTGGCTACCTCCAGCCAGGAGTTCCAGGCGTTTCTGCGCACAGATCCAGAGACATTGAGGGACCTTGCAGAGAAGCCCATCTCCAAATCCGAAAAGGAGAGGGTATTCTGGGATCAAGGGAGGTTGTAACGGGAAACAGTCCCATGTAACCCCCAACAAGAGTGGATGAGGGAGAGACAGCTGGTCGTGCCCTATCAGTTTAGGGAGGAGTTGTTGCGGGTTGCCCATGAGATTCCACTAGCTGAACACTTGGGGGTCCGCAAAACCAAGGCCAGTCTGTTGCACCACTTCTATTGGCCCCAAATGGGGACAGATGTTGTCAACTACTGCCTCTCCTGTCTCACGTGTCAGAGTGGGGAAGTCGGGGCGTGCCCCCAAGGCTCCCCTGATCCCTTTGCCAGTGATAGAGGAGCCATTTCAGAGGATTTGCTGTGGACATCATTGGTCCGCTGGCCATCCCCAGCAGCCCCAGGAAACAGTCCATCCTTACTGTGGTAGACTATGCTACCCAGTACCTGGAGGCAGTAGCTCTGTCCTCCTTTCAAGCTGTTAAGGTGCCAGATGCCCTTCCGGCCATTTTTTCAAGAGTAGGATTTCCCAGGGAGATGCTTATGGACCAAGGGACTCAGTTCATGTCCCGGTTAATGGAAGCTCTCTGTAAGAAAATGCAGGTGCAGCACCTGGTATCAAGTTTGTATCACCCACAGACCAATGGCTTGTGTGAGCGATTCAGTGGTACCCTTAAGCAGATGCTTAAGATGCCGGTCGAGTCCCATGGGCGCGACTGGGAGCGGTACTTCCCAAACCTGCTCTTTGTTTACAGAGAGGTACCACAGGCCTCAACGGGGTTCTCCTCCTTCAAGCTCCTGTATGGCCGACGAGTCCGGGGGCCCCTTGGTCTGGTAAGAGAATCCTGGGAAGGGGAACTGAACGCACCCGAAGTGTCCGTCATGTCATGCTGCTCCGTGACAGAATGTAGGTAATGATGCAGCTGGTGCATGAGAATATGGTGCAGGCCTGCTGAGGTCAAACAGCGATAAGTTATTACAAAAGCCAGATATTTTAATAAAATATGGAGGATGGAGTCCAGCCCACGTGATGTCATCACAGGAGGTGTGTGGGTAGGTCTCCCCCTTTGGTATAAAAATCCACGGAGGATGGATCAGGACTCCTTGCAGTGAGTATATGTATCATAAGCAAAGTGTCACGTTCGCTGAACGGTCATAGGAGAGCTCCACTCCAGCTATATTGAGTCGTCTCTGCGTACTATATAGTAAGTTTCTTCTTAAATCCTGTTTGTTTTGTGTAACTGTATATTCTGTATTGTAATGTCTCCTTTGTAAAATCCTTGTATATTTTTCCTAAACACTGCCCCCCTTATGGATTAAATATAAAATGTAATAGTCCTGTATCTTTTGCACTGTAATCGTTCCCTCCCCCCGAAGCCATTCGCTACCAGAACGCAGACTATTGTGTGATCTCCCCGGTGTCGTCACTGTGGAACCCTAACCGCTTTCCTAAGAGAAAAGAGTGGTCCTTTCAAGGGAAAACTGATTAATGAAGATTGATTTAGAGAAATGGCTGATAACAACATAGAACAAAGGCAAATGGGGCTGCTACCTTAGACCCAGGTCGATGTTGATAGTGATGATGACCAGCAGAAAGCCCCACCTGGAAGCTTGCAAAGTCACCTGTAGGCCATGTGCAGAGAGCTCCCTGCAGGTCAGGCGACAATGACATCCGGTCGCAGTTCTGCCGGCTCTGGGGAAAAGTGGAGATTATTATTTATTATTATAGCGCCATTCATTCCATGGTGCTTTACATGTGAAAGGGATATACATAGCACAAACAATTACAATAAATTTTGAACAATACAAGTTGGCGACTGGTACAGGAGGAGTGAGGACCCTGCTCGTGAGGGCTCATAATCTACAATGGATGGGTGAGGATACAGTAGAAGGGGGTAGAGCTGGTCGTGCAGCGAATGGTGGAGCGAAGGTTACTGCAGGTTGTAGACTTGTCGAAAGAGGTGGGTCTGCAGGTTCCTTTTGAAGGTTTCCACAGTAGGCGAGAGTCTGATACGTTGGGGTAGAGAATTCCAGAGTAAGGGGGATGCACGGGAGAAATCTTGTATACGATGGTGGGAAGAGGAGATAAGAGGGGAATAGTGAAGGAAATCTTGTGAGGATCAGAGGTTGCATGTAGGTGAGTACCAGGAGACTACATCACAGATATATGAAGGAGACAGGTTGTGGATGGCTTTGTATGCCATGGTTAGGGTTTTGAACTTGAGTCTCTGGGCAATGGGGAGCCAGTGAAGGGATTGACAGAGAGGAGAGGCGAGGGAATAGCGGGGGGACGGGTGGATTAGTCGGGCAACAGAGTTTAGGATAGACTGGAGGGGTGCGAGAGTGGTAGAAGGGAGGCCGCAAAGCAAGAGGTTGCAATAGTCGAGGCGGGAGATGATGAGGGCGTGCACTAGTGTTTTTGCAGATTCGTGGTTGAGGAATGTGCGGATCCGGGAGATATTTTTGAATTGGAGTCGGCAGGAAGTAGAAAGGGCTTGGATATATGGTTTAAAGGAGAGGTTACAGTCCAGGGTTACTCCGAGGCAGCAGGCTTGCGGGACTGGGGAGAGTGGGCAGCAATTGACTTTGATGGATCGGTCAGTTGAGGGGGTTGAGTGAGACGGTAGAAAGATGATGAATTCAGTTTTGTCAATGTTAAGTTTTAGAAATTTGTCAGAGAAGAAGGGTGAGATAGCGGACCAACATTGTGGGATTTTGGTTAGTAGGGAGGCGATATCGGGTCCAGAGAGGTAAATCTGTGTGTCATCAGCATAGAGGTGATACTGGAAGCCATGGGACTCTATGAGCTGTCCCAGGCCAAAGGTGTAGATGGTGAAGAGCAGGGGTGCTAGGACTGAACCTTGGGGGACACCAACAGATAGTTGGCGAGATGAGGATGTGGTGTGTGAGTGGAAGACACTGAATGTCCTGTCTGTTAAGTATGAGGAGATCCAAGATAGGGCCAAGTCTTTGATGCCAAGAGAAGAGTCTGTAGTAAGAGGGAATGGCCCACTGTGTCAAAGGCAGATGACGGGTCCAGGAGGAGGAGGACAGAGTAGTGTCGCTTGGATTTGGCAGTTAGTAGGTCGTTGGAGACTTTAGTCAAGGTAGTTTCAGTGGAGTGGTGCGGTCGGAAGCCAGATTGGAGGCGGTCAAAGAGGGAGCAGGAGGAGAGGTGGGAGGACAGTTCGGAATAGACATGTTCCAGTAGTTTTGAGGCGTAAGGGAGAAGTGATATGGGGCGATAGCTAGTCAGAGAGGATGGGTGTGATCGGGGCATGTTTGAAGCATGAGGGTAAGACACCAGCTGTTAGTGACCGGATGAAATGGTGGGTTAGAGTTGGGATGAAGACTGTGGTGAGGTTAGGGATGAGGTGGGACGGCATTGGGTCAAGTTCACAGGTGGTGAGGTTTGATTTTGAGAGTAAAGAGGAAAATTGATCTTCCGTAATGGTTGAGAAGCTGGTTTTGGAGGAGGATGGTTGAGTAGGTGTGAGGAGGGGCTGTGGGGACTTTAGGCAAAAGCTTTGTCGGATGTTATCAATCTTCTGCTTGAAGAATGAGGCAAACTATTTAGATGAGAGGAGAGGGAGGAGGCGCTGGGGGACTGAGGAGAGAATTGAAAGTTTTGAATAGCTGTTTAGGGTTGTGTGATGGAGGATATGAGAGATGAGAAGTATGTTTGTTTTGCTGCAGTAAGTGTGGACTTGAAGGTAGTGAGGGACTGTTTGAATGTGATGAAGTGCTCGTTGGAGTGGGACCTTTTCCATTTCCGCTCAGTAACCCTGTAGGTCCATCGCTGTTCTTTAGTCAGGTTGGTGTGCCAGGGTTGCCGGTTGAGTGGGCGAGCTGTGATATGTGTGAGGGGGCGACCGAATTGAGAGCTGCAGCTGTTGTGGTGTTATATAAAGTGGCAGCAGCATTTGCATTGTGTAATCAACTTATGCCTGTGAGAGGGAGAAGGAATTCAGAGAGTGAGTGTAGGTCAAGGTGTTTGAGATTTCTTCGAGGGTGTGCATGTTTGTGGAGTGGGGATTGTGCACCTGGAGAGGAGAGGGAAGAGAATGTGAGTAGGTTATGGTCAGAACGAGGGAGAGGTGAGCTAGAAAGGTTAGATAGGGAACAGAAGCGGGTGAAGATGAGGTCCAGTGTGTGGCCATCTTTGTGAGTGGGGGCTGAAGACCATTGAGCAAGGCCGAAGGAGGAAGTGAGGGATAGAAGCTTGGAGACAGATGGGTGGGATGTGTCAATGGGGATGTTGAAGTCACCCATGATGATAGTGGGGATGTCAGTGGAAAGGAAATGAAGCAGCCAGGTGGTGAAATGGTCAAAGAAGGTGGTAGCTGGTCCTGGTCCTGAGATAAGACAGTCCTTTTAAGGATTTTCTTCAGAGCCTGGTACCCTTACTGGATCTTTGTAGTAGTAAGTCAGGATGGTGGGAGATGTTCAAGAAAAGGGTGGCGAGATTCCGGTCTGGGGTGATTTAGTGAATCCTGCTTTGAGCGGGGGTTGGACCAGATGACCCAGTAGGTCCCTTCCAACTCTACCATTGTATGATTCTTCCACCAGCTCTCGAACCTCAGGAGTCTGGACATGTACTGCCTGTACTAGGGCCTGAGGAGGAAACTCGAGCATCTTGTCTCAAATGGAGGTAGCCACGAGGAGATCTCCAGAGTGAAAGCTTTGCTAATGAGGTCAGTATGATACACACGCATCTTTGGTTTTTGAGAGGGATTATGGGAAGTAACGCTCCCCCGACCCTTACAGAAACTGCAAGATGTCAGTGAATAGTAAAGCTGTTACAGGACTGGTTGACACTGCGGGGTACCTAAAAAGATCCAGATCAGGGATCTTGGAGGTCGTCAGATCCTTCTACTCGCACCTCTTAGGGAAAAGGGATCTGGACTGGGATGAGATGTCGGCTTTTCTGGCTGAAGCCGTCCCCGAACCAGGGGTAGACCCCTATCTTGGCGTTTTGACAGAGATGATCAGGGAAGAGGAAGTTAGGTTGGCGATTGAAGGACTTGCCCTAAAGAAATCTCCCGGTCCAGATGGCTTAACATTTGAATTCTATAAGACCTTTAAGGACGCCTTGGTTCCCCTCTTGACTGAGGTATTCAATAAGTGTCTTTCCTCGTGCTCTGTGCCGAAGTCAATGAGGAGGTCTGCCCTGATCATCTTGTCAAAGGGTAAGGACCCATCTTTCATTGAGAATTGGCGTCCCATAGCACTTTTCAATGCAGACAGGAAGGTTTTGGCAAAAGTGCTGTTTAATAGGCTGGTGAAATTCGCGCCCGGGTTCCTTTTGGGGGGGCCTGGCATTGCTCTGTTCCAGGCCTCAGTACAATTAGTGCTGTGCTCTGTGTCCAAGAGGCAGTGGATCAGGGTAGGTCCGGCCACTGAAAGGGGTACATTGTCACGGGTGTGTCAGGTGACAGACAGTCGCCCTGCAGTTGGTTGCAGCAGATCTCTACGTTTGGCATTGCAGACAGATTCTTAGATAAGAGGCTGTATTTAGTACCGAGCGGCTCCTCCCTGTTGCTAATTAGCTCTCTGGCCTGGGTGTGTCTGAGAGGGAGTCGCCGGCTATACTCATTTCTACTTGTTTGGCTTAGCAGGAGCAGTATTTCGTCCTCTCTGGAGCTTGAGGCCATGTACATATTTGGAGACTTCTTAAAGCTAAGCAATTTCCCCCTGTTTTGTCTTCCCTTGTTGTTTTTAGTGGAGGTTGACTAGGGCTCATCTCCTTCCATCCCTAGCCGTATACATACGCCAGGGAAAGTAGGGCAAGGCACGCGTGCGGCGTGTAGCATCGGCGTGTCTGCCCCCTGCCAGGCAGAGACGCCACCCCCCTTACCGCCGCGGTCCTGGTCCGGCGTCTTACAGCCTCCCTGCCGCTGGTGCACGCTGCTTCCCGGGCACTGTGCTTAGGGTGTGCGCACTCCCTCCCTCTTGTAAAGGGACCACACGCGCCGTCCTAAAATTCCCCGGCCAATGGCAGGAGGACTTTCCCTATTTAAAGCACCTCCTCCAATATGGAGGTGCCCGTGCAAGGTTGTTGCTCTCTGTTCTTACTGTTGCTTCAGCCCTCAGGTCCCTCTGTAAGTCAATCCTGTCCCCCAGTCTGTTCTTCTGTCCAGCCCACCAGTCTGACTACAATCCAGCCCGACAGTCTGTCTACAGTCCAGTCCGCCAGTCTGTCTATGGGCTCTGCCCGCCTGCTTATCTAGAAGCACCTGCCAGTTACCCGTTGTGCCCGCCAGCCTGCCTACCCGCAGCACCCATCTGACTATCATCCGAATCAGCCTGCTTATCCGCTGTACCTTTCTGTTCCTGCCATCTGTCCCGTGGGAGTCACCTGCTCTCATACAAGGTCGGTCCCAGAGTGGCACCTGGTCCCCCTGCTTGGTCCCTCCCTGGTTCACGGAGTTGACTGAGCCGTCGTGCGACCTTTGTCAGGCCGAGTAGGTACCTAGTCACGCCCCTCTGGTCCCTCCTTGCACCGCAGCACAGAGGTTCCACCATCCGGATCTGTAACAGTTTGTACGGGCCATGGAACCCGGTGGCCCCCAGGCTCCTTCGCTCTCTGACCTGTACCAGGAGGTCATACGTCAGAGATCCCAACAGGAGACTATCCTGACCTATCTGCGGAATGTCAATTCCTGCGTGGACACGCTGTCCACCCTGCCCGTGTCCGTCTCTAGCTGAGCGGCACCCGCTTCAGGGGCACCTCAACCAACTGGCGCTATAACACCCGGATCTGGACCCCAGCTCTCTGCGCCTCCACGTTTTGTGGTGCACGCTGCACTTTGAGCTCCTGGCACATCAGTTCCACTCCTACCGGGCCAAGGTGGCGTTCATCATGTCTCACCTCACCGGGGAGGCATTGGCATGGCTAAACCCTCTGTGGGAGAGAGGGGATCTCCGGCCCGTTCGAAGTTCTGAACCAAATCAATCCCGTGGCTTACAAGCTAAAACTCCCGGCCACCTTACGGATTCCCAACTCCTTCCACGTATCTCTCCTCAAACCAGTTGTTCTTAATTCTTTTTCTGACGATCCTGGTACCACCCCAGCTCAGGTCTCCACTGAGGACGTCTATGAGGTAGAGAACATTTTGGCCACCAGAAGTATAAGAGGTAAAACCTTTTTTCTGGTGGATTGGAAGGGGTTTGGCCCAGAGGAGATGTCTTTGGAACCCAGGGAGAACATCCATGCCCCTCCTCTTCTTCTTAAAGAATTTCTTGCAAGCCTAAAAAAGAGTGGGCGTAAAGGGGGGTTACTGTAGCATCGGCGTCTCTGCCCCCTGCCAGACAAGGACTTTCCCTATTTAAAGCACCTCCTCCAATATGGAGGTGCCCGTGCAAGGTTGTTGCTCTGTGTTCTTACTGTTGCTTCAGGTCCCTCTGTAAGTCAGTCCTGTCCGCCAGCCTGTTCTTCAGTCCAGCCCGCCAGTCTGACTACAATCCAGCCCGACAGTCTGTCTACAGTCCAGTCCGCCAGTCTGTCTATGGGCTCTGCCCGCCTGCTTACCTGGAAGCACCTGCCAGTTACCCGTTGTGCCCGCCTGCCTGCCTACCCGGAGCACCCGTCTGGCTATCAGCTGAATCAGCCTGCTTATCTGCTGTACCGTTCTGTTCCTGCCATCTGACCCGTGGGAGTCACCTGCTCTCATACAAGGTCGGTCCCAGAGTGGCACCTGGTCCCCCTGCTCAGTCCCTCCCTGGTTCACGGAGTCGACTGAGCCGCCGTGCGACCTTGATCAGGCTGAGTAGTTACTTAAAACAAAAACCGATAATAATTATCCTACAAACCGGCCATATATAAAAAGGGAATCTTTATTGAAACATTAAAACATGATATGTGGTGGCACAGAAAGCGCATCCACTACATAGCATAAGTGGAAAGGTATATAATAAATAGAGCCAAAGTGTAATACAAAAACAAAGTCAATTTTAGTACAAAAAAAAAAAAGCCAAAGCATAATACAAAAACCCAGAATCAGTTCTACTATATAAAGGTATCAATATATATAAGGTGACTAAATAGCTCATCCAGTAGGTAAAAGACACCAAGGGGCGTTGTTGGCAACTGTATTAGGAATATATATGTGGAAGGTACAGGGGTAAAGTGTAAAACCTGGTAGGTCTAAGTATACCAGGATAAATCAATGGTATATAGCCAAGTTGCAACAAAGTATGTGGAGATATTACCTTATATCAAAGTAAGGGCTTAAGACGCTGGCTCAGCTTGTGCTCCTGCTATGTATGCGGACAGCTCACCCCGACGCGCGTTTCGTTTGCGTCCTTCCTCAGGGGGGGAGTTCACTTTGATATAAGGTAATCTCTCCACATACTTTGTTGCAACTTGGCTATATACTATTGATTTATCCTGGTATACTTAGACCTACCGGGTTTTACACTTTACCCCTGTACCTTCCACATATATATTCCTAATACAGTTGCCAACAACGCCCCTTGGTGTCTTTTACCTACTGGATGAGCTATTTAGTCACCTTATATATATTGATA
Organism: Phyllobates terribilis; assembly: GCF_046119375.1. Lineage (NCBI taxonomy): Eukaryota > Metazoa > Chordata > Amphibia > Anura > Dendrobatidae > Phyllobates > Phyllobates terribilis. The sequence continues at coordinate 648,539,656 of NW_027362763.1, forward strand.
CCTTTATATACTAGAACTGATTCTGGGTTTTTGTATTATGCTTTGGCTCCCTTTTTTTTTTTGTACTAAAATTGACTTTGTTTTTGTATTACACTTTGGCTCTATTTATTATATACCTTTCCACTTATGCTATGTAGTGGATGCTCTTTCTGTGCCATCACATATCATGTTTTAATGTTTCAATAAAGATTCCCTTTTTAAATATGGCCGGTTTGTCGGATAATTATCGGTTTTTGTCTTATGCTTCTCCAATGGTCTATATATTGTAGTCCACAGTGATAGTCTGTATTATGTGGATATTTAAGGCTAATGCCCTACAGAAGTATAAATTTAAATCTATATCATCTGTCTTTTCATTGCAATTTTCGAGTAGTTACTTAGTCACGCCCCTCTGGTCCCTCCTTGCACCCAGCATAGAGGTTCCACCATCCGGATGCGTAACACGGCGATTGCTGAAGAGGCAATATAGGGACGTTAGTTGAGACAGGGTGACGCTAGACCAGATTAGGAGGTCTCCATTTCCCCCTTTCCCTAGTGTCTGGGCTCCCTTTCCCTTTTCCCTCTGTGTTGCACTAACACCTGGCGTGACATTCATGCTGTCTTTGGACCAGGCAAAAGCATTTAATCGGGTTAATCATGAGTACCTCTAGTCTGTCCTTCTGAGGTATGACCTGCCGGGGGGGTTTGTTGATTGGCTTAAGACCTTGTACACTGGGGCAGAGAGTTTCCCGCTTATGAAGGTTGGATTGGCAGCTCTTTTGAGGTTGGGTGTGGTGTTCGCCAGGGTTGTCCCTTGAACCCGCTTCTGTATGTGTTTGCAATTGACCTGCTTCTTAGGAGGGTGGAGCGTGGACTGTTGGCTGAGTTTGGGATGGACTGGACAGCACCTGAAGTCGCTCTGAGAGTGGTGGCATATGCCGATGATGTCACTGATTTTGTTTCTTCTGATGGGAAGGCAGAGTGGATGATGTCAGAGGTAAATCGCTACTCGAGGGCATCCGGGATAAGTGTGAAAGTCTCTTGCTGGGAAGAGGAGATCCTGGTTTTAATTTCTGACACCCTTCCAGGACCCAAAGTCTTTGCAAAAGTTCATGGCATCGAACTTGGCCAGGGGGATTACCCCAAACAAAATTGGGACAAAAGGGTAGAGGTCACCACTCAGAAGGTGAACCAATGGAAGGGTTGGACTTTGACCCTTAGGGAAAGGATAAACCTGATCAAAACTTACCGCTCCCTTTGCTGATCTATCTGGGCAGTGTGTGCATCTTGCCGGAGCATCTCTGGACGCGGGTCTACAGTTTGTTCTTCCTACTGTTTTGGGGAAATAAAGTGAACCTGGTCAAGAGGGAGGTTACTTACCGTACGAGGAGACTAGGAGGGTTGGGTATGTTCAACCCTGTGGTATTCCTTCTGAATACCTTCATTAAAGGGGTTTTCCCATGAGCGAAAGTTGATTTTAATCAATAGATCTTGGAATGATAATAATTTCCACAGTTGAATATATTTAAATAAAATGTTCCTGTGCTGAGATGGTCTTATATATGTGTCCCTGCTGTGTACTGTGTAATGGCCGTGTCTGACCGTGCACAGAACATGGTCTTATCATACCACATCTCCTGGGCAGGGGGGAAAGCAAAAGAGTATACAGACATTACAGCAGGGGATCACAGCTGATTCTTTGAATTAAAACATTGTTTAAAAACAGTCGGGGAAATGTTTTACTTCACAAAAAGAATCAGCAGTGCTCCCCTGGTGTAATGTCTGTATACTCTTTTGGTTCCTCCCCTGGTGTAATGTCTGTATACTCTTTTGGTTCCTCCCCTGGTGTAATGTCTGTATACTCTTTTGGTTCCTCCCCTGGTGTAATGTCTGTATACTCTCCTGCCTCCTCCCCTGGTGTAATGTCTGTATACTCTTTTAGTTCCTCCCCTGGTGTAATGTCTGTATACTCTCCTGCGTCCTCCCCTGGTGTAATGTCTGTATACTCTTTTGGTTCCTCCCCTGCCCAGGAGATGTGGTATAATCAGGTTTGTGTTCCTGTACGGTCAGACACGGCCATTACACAGGGGGAACATTTTATAAGATTATCTCAGCACAGGAACATCTTATTTAAACACATCCAAGTGTGGAAGTTATTATTATTCCACGATCTATTGATTAAAATGAACTTTCGTTCGTGGGAAAACCCCTTTAAGATTAATATTGCAAACCTCTGGAAAGAAAGGGCTCCTCCATGGGTATTCTCCTGTAGGGTATGGTTTCAGCCTTTCTTCTAGGAATGAGAGACAGGAGGGCAAGTGAAGGATCTTTGCACACCGCATGGACATCTTCCGGCTTACGCTACCCTGGTTCTGAAGGTAATTCGCCGGTGGGGTCTGGGAATGTGGGAGATCAGGACTCTACAAAGGAAGCTTCTTGACAAATAGGTTCTGTTGGCCCATTTTCAGAAGCCTCTGGCTCTCAGGGATTGCCCAAGTCGGGATCTTGGGGTGGCTCTGCATTTTTTGAAATCTATCGGGGTCACCTCGAAGTTTTGGGATTTGGCTCGGCGCTGCTTCCATGGGAAACTGTGTGTGAGGGACAATCTGAAGTGTAGGAGCTCTGAGGAGAGGAACTGTCCTCGGGAGCATTGTGGTACCATGCTGGAAAGCATGGACCACTTCCTGCTTCGTTGTCCCTTTAACACAGAGGTGTACAACTGGGTGGGCTCTTCCATTGGCTGGCCCCGGCTGGCCGGTCTCTTTTTTTATGCGGAATGAGCCTATGGAGCATTTGGAGACCTGGGTGGTTGGGACCGCTGCACCTTATTTCTAGTTAGCGCAATGGTTAGGTATCACACGTGGAACGCACGGTGCTTAGTATCGACACAACGGAAAATCCTCCCAGTGGACGATGTGTTTAGGACCATACTCGGTGACCTGGTGAAGGTGCGTTCTCTGGAGTATGAGAGACTGGGTACACGGAGGGCCTCTCTCCTGTGGAGGGGCTTTTCTTTTAGTGTGCCCTAGTCTGGTCATCTCCTTTCCTGGTGGTGGGCTGCTGCTTTCACCCTAGATTTTTGTTTTGTTTTGATCAGTAGACAGTGATATTGGGCTGCAGGCACCGAACTTGGGCTTTGTTGGTTGATGTTATTGTAGTGTTTTTCTGTATATATTGTATATATGTGTATATAAGCATATAGATTTGAGTGTAGGTGTTAGGTTGGGTGGTGGGAAAAGGGGGAAGGTGGGTTCATCTTGTGCGATTTCGGGACACTGGGGTGTTTGGGTGAAAAACTGGCACTGCCTAATCTGGCCTATGGACCTTGGACATGGACTGAGGCATGAGATGCAGGACTAGCTCTCAGGTCAGTGTGGGGGCTGGTAATGGTGGGCTTGAGTGTGGGGTGGTTAGTTTAGTCTTGTATATATTTGTATAGTTAGAGTTTATTTAATAAAAAAAAAAATGTATGTATATATTTTTGCCAGCTATGGTTTATTTTATTTATGGTTATTTTGTTTGGTAACCGTACCAGAAGTAAGTAGTTATTATTAGTTGTTATTCTGTATATATGCATTATATGTATATTATGTGTGTGAGGAGAGAGTGAGTGGCTGGACCAGTTTCATTCTAGTGATTATTTTCTGGTTGATATTTTTGTGATGTTTCTGTTATTATTGTTATGTTTTTCATTTTTATAATAAAAAGATCTACAGGAGGTAACTGTGAATCGGTACAGGATCAGTAATGTGACTGTGACAGTGACTGCACCAGCAGAATAGTGAGTGCAGCTCTGGAGTATAATACTGGAGGTAACTCAGGATCAGTAATGTAATGTATGTACACAGTGACTGCACCAGCAGAATAGTGAGTGCAGCTCTGGAGTATAATACAGGATGCAGTACAGCATCAGTAATGTATGTACACAGTGACTGCACCAGCAGAATAGTGAGTGCAGCTCTGGAGTATAATACAGGAGGTAACTCAGGATCAGTAATGTAATGTATGTACACAGTGACTGCACCAGCAGAATAGTGAGTGCAGCTCTGGAGTATAATACGGGCTCAGTACAGGATCAGTAATGTATGTACACACTATTCTCCTGGTGCAGTTACGAAGTGCTCTGATTAGCTGTTGTTCACTGTGGTGTGTGAGGGTGTGGTTGTTACTGATCCTCCTGTGTGCTCCTGAACTCTAGAGAACCAACACTTCACCTGGGGACCTGCTCTCTTTCCAACCCGGGGTGGGAGTGGGTTTCCTGGGATGAGTGATGGAGCCAAGACCAAGGCTTCTGTTCACCGAAAAAGGCCGGCAGGGGGCAGGAGAAGCCAGCAACCGGCCTGCACATTGGAAGACTTGGGGGTGAGATGCTCCACCAGGAGTCGCAGCAATGTGGCTCATACTCTTCCCAGGTATGTGGAGACCCAGAGTCAGGTCTGTCACCAAGAATTTCATGGCTCCATACTGGCAAAATTTTGGGGCTCCCTTGAGATTCCGCCCAGGCTCCACCCCAGTTCCTCTTCCACCCCTCGAACCTTCTACAGTCCCACCGCCCACTCTTGGAAAAACTCCACTTCTGCATCACGTCCTCGCCATTTACAGTTCCCCTTGAACACCATATCGCTCACATAGCCATCAACTTTTATTTTGGTTAAAAGTTTTGATAAGCCGCCACCATGACAAGGTAGACTCTTCTGGCTGGGCCCTACTCTGCTCTAACCTATTAACCATTTGTTAAAATACCCCATACTCTTTTAGAGATAGATAGTTAGATATATATATGTGTGTGTATGTGTTATTTTTTTTTTTTTTTAAAGGAAAGTGTCACATACAGTACAGACCAAAAGTTTGGACACACTTTATCATTTAAAGATTTTTCTGTATTTTCATGACTATGAAAATTGTACATTCATACTGAAGGCATCAAAACTATAAATTAACACATGTGGAATTATATACTTAACAAAAAAGTGTGAAACAACTGAAAATATGTCTTATATTCTAGGTTCTTCAAAGTAGCCACCTTTTGCTTTGATGACTGCTTTGCACACTCTTGGCATTCTCTTGATGAGCTTCAAGAGGTCGTCACCGGAAATGGTCTTCCAACAATCTTGGAGTTCCCAGAGATGCTTAGCATTTGTTGGCCCTTTTGCCTTCACTCTGCGGTCCAGCTCACCCCAAACCATCTTGATTGGGTTCAGGTCTGGTGACTGTGGAGGCCAGGTCATCTGGCGTAGCACCCCATCACTCTCCTTCTTGTTCAAATAGCCCTTACACAGCCTGGAGGTGTGTTTGGGGTCATTGTCCTGTTGAAAAATAAATGATGGTCCAACTAAACGCAAACCGGATGGAATAGCATGCCGCTGCAAGATGCTGTGGTAGCCATGCTGGTTCAGTATGCCTTCAATTTTGAATAAATCCCCAACAATGTCACCAGCAAAGCACCCCCACACCATCACACCTCCTCCTCCATGCTTCACGGTGGGAACCAGGCATGTAGAGTCCATCCGTTCACCTTTTCTGCGTCGCACAAAGACACGGTGGTTGGAACCAAAGATCTCAAATTTGGACTCATCAGACCAAAGCACAGATTTCCATTGGTCTAATGTCCATTCATTGTGTTCTTTAGCCCAAACAAGTCTCTTCTGCTTGTTGCCTGTCCTTAGCAGTTGTTTCCTAGCAGCTATTTTACCATGAAGGCCTTCTGCACAAAGTCTCCTCTTAACAGTTGTTCTAGAGATGTGTCTGCTGCTAAAACTCTGTGTGGCATTGACCTGGTCTCTAATCTGAGCTGCTGTTAACCTGCGATTTTTGAGGCTGGTGACTCGGATAAACTTATCCTCAGAAGCAGAGGTGACTCTTGGTCTTCCTTTCCTGGGGCGGTCCTCATGTGAGCCAGTTTCTTTGTAGCGCTTGATGGGTTTTGCAACTGCACTTGGGGACACTTTCAAAGTTTTCCCAATTTTTCAAACTGACTGACCTTCATTTCTTAAAGTAATGATGGCCACTCGTTTTTCTTTACTTAGCTGCTTTTTTCTTGCCATAATACAAATTCTAACAGTCTATTCAGTAGGACTATCAGCTGTGTATCCACCTGACTTCTGCACAACACAACTGATGGTCCCAACCCCATTTATAAGGCAAGAAATCCCACTTATTAAACCTGACAGGGCACACCTGCGAAGTGAAAACCATTTCCGGTGACTACCTCTTTAAACTCATCAAGAGAATGCCAAGAGTGTGCAAAGCATTCATCAAAGCATAAGGTGGCTACTTTGAAGAACCAAGAATATAAGCCATATTTTCAGTTGTTTCACACTTTTTTGTTAAGTACATAATTCCACATGTGTTAATTCATAGTTTTTATGCCTTTAGTGTGAATGTACAATTTTCAAAGTCATGAAAATACAGAAAAATCTTTAAATCAGAAGGTGTGTCCAAACTTTTGGTCTGTACTGTACATTTTTTAAAATGACCATTAATATCACAAACAAGGGACAAATACCATCACACCATGACTGGACCACATAATACCACCACATAGTGACCAAATAGTACCACATACAAGGAACAAATACCGTGACCAGACCACATATTATCACCACATAGTGACTGAATAATACTGCATACAAGGGACAAATACCTTCACACCATGACCTGATCACATATTACCACCACATAGTTACCGAATAATACCACATACAAGAAACAAATACCGCCACACCATGACCAGATCACATATTACCACCACATAGCGACCCAATAATACCACAGACAATAAACAAATACTGTGACCAGACCACATATTATCACCACATAGTGACTGAATAATACTATATACAAGGGACAAATACCTTCACATCATGACCAGATCACATATTATCACCACATAGTGACTGAATAATACCTCATAGTAGGGGCAAATACCACCACACCATTACCAGACCACATATTACCTCCAAATATATATAGTATACAGTGTATAGTGTCAGTGTACATGTAACACACTGACTCACCGGTGACGTCTCTAGTTGAAGTCCTTCATCTTCACTTTTCTTCATCCAGCGCAGACCGCTATGACTTCTTCCAGCTATGACTCTTCTCTGCATAAAATAACAGTTATCTAGAGCACCGCTTCCAGAGCACATTCCCAAACTACATTATGTTGCTGAATACAGACTTGCACCCACCATTAATATATAATTAGTTATTATGCAACCCACCATTCCAAATATAAATTGTAATCCACCACTGCGCCCCCACTAACTATAAATGGCCACTTTCCCCACCCAATAAATATATAAATTAATTAGCACCTGTACTCTTTCCCCAATTCTTTACCAGTTACACTGTCATCCTTAATGCCCCACTGTGTACCTCCCGCTCCCCCAATTCATTATATTTATATGCACCCATCCGCCCCAATTCATTGTCATGTCCTCTCTCTTTCCCACCCCCACTCTCTATTCATCATCATTTGTTGTCTCCCACCCTCAATTCATAATTTGCTGTCCCAACCACCCACCTTCAATTCATCATTTGCTGTCCCAACCACCCACCTTCAATTCATCATTTGCTGTCCCAACCATCCACCTTCAATTCATCATTTGCTGTCCCAACCATCCACCTTCAATTCATCATTTGCTCACCGCCCACCCTCAATTCATTATTTGCTCTCCCCCACCCCCACCCTCAATTCCTCATTATTTGCTCCCCCACCCTCAATTCTTTATTTGATCTTCCCACCCCCAACTCTCAATTTGTAATTTTCTTTCCCCACTCTCAATTTGTAATTTTCTTTCCCCACTCTCAATTTGTCATTTTCTTTCCCCACTCCCAATTTGTCATTTTGCTCTCCCCACTTCCAATTTGTCATGTGCTGTCCCCCAAGACCATTTAATTCTATTAAAAAAGCTCCACTCCACCAGTGCATCACAAGTGGTGGAGGGACTCCCTTAGAGTTGCACTGCCATTCAGTTTTGACGTCTGTGTGAGCTCCAAGAAGGCTCCCTGCACCGAGATGTACCGCGTGCGGGCACACGACACCCCAGGGCACAGTGAGCAGAAGCACTAGAGCGGGAGGGGGTCCCCATACAGCAGTAAGGTCAGTAATGCCCAGATGGCGGCCATGCCCACAGAAGCTGCAAGGTTTCCAACATGAAGGATAAACCTGCTAGTGTGCGTGATGGCGGTCCTTCTGTAGGAAAGATGAGTGCTCACGGAGGTGAGACTGAACTCACTGAGGAAGGTTGGGGGCTGCAGAGACCCTGTGAGGCTGTTTCCACCTATTGCTCTCGGGTCATGAGCCACCTCCGTGAGTATGAAGAAGCAAGCAAGACCATCAGGAGGCTCTGGGAGGACCTGCGCTGCACAAGTGCCAAAGCTGCAGGTGCCTCCAAACCGAGGAAGACACAACTCCAGGCAGAGGTAAAGAGGCTGAAAATTGACATTAATGAGCGGGAAGTCAGGAAAGCCATCATCAGAGAAAAGTGGCCCTTTTCAAGGAAAAACTATTGAATGAGGTCAGATTTAGAGAAATGGCTGATACCAGAGAGCAAAGGCAGATTGGGCTGCAGCCTGAGAGCCAGGTGGATGATGATCAGCAGAAAGCTCGAACTGACAGCCTGCAAAGTCACCCTCAGGCCACGTGCAGTGAGCTGTTTGCAGGACAGGTGACACTGACATCCGGTCGCAGTTCTGCCTGCTCTGGGGAGGACAGTGACAACAGCCACCAGGGAGGGGTGCTAGTGGTGGAGATAAAGCACATGGAGTCCCCAGTGTGCCTTCAGAACTTCCATCTTGGTGATGATCTACCAGAGGAGACACCTGGGGACCAGAAGAAATGGGCTAAAAAGACCAAGCCAAAGCTGCAGGAAGCTGTAAGCTACTTGTATGCCCCCTCCCTGTACCCCCTGAGTTGGCTGCAGGGTCAGCTCGCTGTATAAGCCCCGTTTCTCAGCCCAGGTTCTGCTGTGGATTCGGTGAAAAGGCGCGGGGAGATTACAAAGCAAGGTGGAGAGGCGCAGAGCTCTGTCTCTGCTTGTAGTAGTGGGGGTGTAGCAGGAGGTACATCAGCCTAGAGGCTGGACAGTGAGGGTGGCCCAGCAGTGGTTGTTTGGTCAGGCCATTATACTGTGGTGTGCTCGTCAGTGGGAGGGGGGAGTGGCCCAGTGTTGGGGGCAGCTTTGGTAGTCTTTGTGCCTTTGAATGCTGTTGCCGCTGGTCCAGCAAGAGAAAATGTGGTGGGTGTGAAAGAGGCAAATTCATTGCCTAGTGGTATGGTTACTGGTTTGGTGGAGGGTGAGATGGTGATAGAGGTGAGTAATAGTGATGTTGTTGGGGCTGATGTATTCACTGGTTCGGTTGCCCCCCTGGAGGTGGCAGAGCATATCATGAGTTAAGCCGGTGTCACTTCCGGGGAAATGGGGCATCCTACTCATCTCCAGGCTCCTGGGGCGGCATGTTGCAGCGGTGTCTCCTGGAGGCTCTAAAGAAGGGGGAGAGATCACTGGTGGTAGAGGGTCGAGAGGTTGATCTTTCCTTCTGGATGGAAAGGCATGGCCTCGGAGCCTACCGAGAGCAAAATTGGGGGGATACAGTGTGGTTCCTCCCAACAGCCGGGCTGGGCAGTGTGTGTAGGAATGTGGTCTGTCTTCGGGTGGAGGGGCAGTGATGCGTGTCCTAAAAAGGTGTAAGGTTGTGGAGCTCCTGCTGAGGATGGGTTTCAAGGCGATTGACATCTACACCTTGATACATCCCTATTTCACACCTGAGTTTGATGTCGGATTTGTACGGCCAGAGGGGCTTGAGCTCTTCTGGTCAAATTATGAATTGGCAAAAAATGAGCCTGGCTGGCGAGACTTTGCCGTTCAGGCAGTGTCTTGCCAAAACCAAGTCAAGAAAGTGACCTTGATGACTTGTAGCGAGTTGCTTTCTTGTTATAATGTCATAATGTGGCTTGGCTGGTATGGAGAGGTGGTAGAGATGCCAAAGAAAAACCGCAGCGAGTTTGATATCTGGTCAGGGGCCTGTAAGTTTATTGTAAAACTTAAAATGGCCGTGTACAAAAGAAGCCACTATCTTAATTACCCAGGTTAATTACCATGCCAAAGAGCACCTGGTAGCACAAAGACCAGGAAGATCTATATTGTGCATAGACAAAGAGCCATATCCTTGACACGTAATAGAGACGTGTGACGAATAGACACTGTTTAACATATGGGCCCAGGGACTGAATGAGGATGTGTATTGTGTAGCTAGAGAATGCAAAACCTGAACAGATAGGAAACATCTCGTTAAGCATCAAAGGGAATATATCACACTCTTTAGAATAGCATGATCCTTCACATTTGCACATTCCTTTCATCCCCAGGCATCTGCTGGACAGAGGCACCAAAAGAAAATATAGAATAGCGGAATTTCTATAATTCCGATTGTGATGAGACATATATTTTTAGCGGCAGGGATAATTGGGGAACAATATGCATATTTTGCCATATATGTGAGCAATAAATCAACAGCAAAAAGATAAGTGATGCAGTTGGGTCATGCTTGGTCTCTAAGGAAAGATAAAATTCCAATAAAAAATATGGCGGCACTCTACAACGTGTAAGACGATCCTGCGAGGAGTTATCATATAAATTGGGGATTTTATAATATCCTGAAGGGCTGAGACCAGCCCACCACCTGGCCCATGTGAGGTCATCACAGGGGAGTGAGTGGGTGGGACCCAATTAGGCATAAAAGATCAAGCCGAATGATGATCTGTGTTCGTGCTGAGAGATACATATCTGTGTATGTATGTAGGGACCTTTAAGGGACTCCTTGATTCCCCTCTTGATTGAGGTATTCAAAGAGTGTCTTTCCACGGGCACTCTGCCAAAGTCAATGAGGAGGTCTGCCCTGATAATCTTGTCAAACGGTAAGGACCGGTATGGCATTGAGAACTGGCATCCCATAGTGATTCTCAATGCAGGCATCAAGGTTTTGGGAAGAGTGCTGTTTAATCGAATGGTGAAATTTGCACCCTGGCTCCTTTCGAGGGCCCAGCATTGCTCTGTTCCAGACCACAGTACATTTTTAGTGCTGTGCTCTGTGTCCAAGAGGTAGTGGAGCAGTGTAGGTCCAGCCACTGGAAGGGGTAGATGCTGTCATTGGATCAGGCAAAAGCGTTTGATCGGGTTAATCATGAGTAGTGTTGAGCCACCCCCGTAGTGTTCGGGTTCGGTTCGGTTCGTCGAACACCGGGATGTTCGAGGAACTGTTCGTCGAACACCTTAGAACACCGTCGAACACCGTTAAAACCAATGGCAGGCAAACAAAAACACATAGAAACACATAGAAAACACCTGCAAAGGTGTCCAAAAGCTGACAAACTGCTCAGAAGACACTCTCTTTAAAAAAGCCGGCCGGCAAATTCAGCAGCGGCAGACACCGGTACCCGACAATTTAGACAAGAAGTAATAGAGCATCACACATAGATTAGATAGATAGAAACATGTCAGTCACACATATAAGAAGCACAGTGACAGTGTTGGTTACTGCACTTGTCATTTAGTGTAAAGGATTTATTAAAAAAAATATTAGTGTTTTCATGCACCGTCTCTTTAAAAAAGCCGGCCGACAATTTAGAACAGAAAGAATAGAGCTTCACACATAGATTAGATAGATAGAAACATGTCAGTCACATATATAATAAGTACAGTGATAGTGTTGCTTACTGTACTTGTCATTTAGTGTAAAGGATTTATTTAAAAAAATAATAGTGTTTTCATGCACTGTCTCTTTAAAAAAGCCGGCCGGCAATTCAGCAGCGGTACCCGACAATTTAGAACAGAAAGATAGAGCATCACACATAGATTAGATAGATAGAAACATGTCAGTCACATATATATGAAGTACAGTGATAGTGTTGGTTACTGTACTTGTCATTTAGTATTAAAATAAAGGATTTATTATTAAAAAAATTGGCGTGGGGTTCCCCTTAATTTTAGGCTCTAGCGGAGGTTAAGCAGACGGCTGGGGCAGATGTTTGAAGCCTGGGAAGGGGGTAATACCCACGGAGCTTCCCAGGCTACTAATATCAGCCCCCAGCTGAATACATAGCCTTTACTAGCTATTAAAATGGGGGACCCCCCAAAAAAAATGACGTGGGGTCCCCCCTAATTTAATAGCTAGCAAAGGCTAGGCAGACAGCTGGGGGCTGATATTAATAGCCCAGGAAGGGAGCCATGAATATTGGCCCCCTCCCAGGCTAGAAACACCAGCCGTCAGCCGCCCCAGAAATGGCGCATTCATAGGATGCGCCAATTCTGGCACTTAGCCTCGCTCTTCCACGCTGCCCTGGTGCGGTGGCAGGGGGTAATAGGGTTGGGGTTGATGTCAGCTTATAATGCCAGCTGACATCAAGCCCAGGTTAGTAATGGAGAGGCGTCTATAAGACACCCCCATTACTAACCCCATAGTCAAAGTTAAAAAAAACACAAACACCCAGAATAAAGTCCTTTAATTGAAATAAAGACACAATCCTTTATTGTTCTAAATTAAACCATACTTACCGTCACGCCCATTCCAGCTGAAGCCAACGATCTCCTGCAATAAAAGAAAAATAATAAAGCAACCTCATCCTTACCTTTCCATGGTTCCCACGACAGCTTCAGCTCTGCTACATCGAGATGACAGGCTGGACCGCAGCAGAACGCTGCCATCCAGCCTGTCATCCCGCAGACACTGAGAAGCGCAGGCTTGCTTGCGCTGCTCAGCGTCTCTCTGTGACGACATCCAGATGAGCCGAGTTCATGTCCAATGAACTCGGCTCACCTCATGCACGTCACTGACAGCGTGGGAAAATTCTCACGCTGAAGCGCTGATTGCAGGAGAATTTTCCCACGCTGTCAGTGACGTGCAGGAGGTGAGCTGAGTTCATTGGACATGAGCTCACCTCATGCACATCACTGACAGCGTGGGAGAATTCTCCTGCACTCAGCACTTCAGCGTGAGAATTTTCCCACGCTGTCAGTGACGTGCATGAGGTGAGCCGAGTTCATTGGACATGACCTCGGCTCATCTGGATGCCGTCACAGCGAGACAGTGAGGAGCGCAAGCATGCCTGCGCTTCTCAGTGTCTGCGGGATGACAGACTGGATGGCAGCGTTCTGCTGCGGTCCAGCCAGTCATCTCGATGTAGCAGAGCTGAAGCTGTCGTGGGAACCATGGAAAGGTAAGGATGAGGTTGCTTTATTATTTTTCTTTTATTGCAGGAGATCGTTGGCTTCAGCTGGAATGGGTGTGATGGTAAGTATGGTTTAATTTAGAACAATAAAGAATTGTGTCTTTATTTCAATTAAAGGACTTTATTCTGGGTGTTGTGTTTTTTTTAAATACTTTACTAGAAATTCATGGCGGTCATGTCTAATACTGGCGTGACCCCATGAATTTTGGGCTTGGGGCCAGCTGATAATACCAAGCTGGCCCTAACCCCTTTATTACCCAGTGAGCCACCGCACCAGGGCCCTGGATGAGTTGGGTACAGCGCCAGAAGATGGCGCTTCTATGAACGCGCCATTTTCCGGGGTGGCTGCGGACTGCAATTTGTAGCGGGGGGGGGCCCAGAAAGCTTGGGCCTCCCTGCGCTGCAGATTCCAGCCCCCAGCTGCCTAGTTGTACCTGGCTGGACACAAAAATAGGGCGAAGCCCCACGTACTTTTTTTTTAATTATTTCATGAAATTCATGAAATAATTAAGAAAAAAAGGCCTTCCCTATATTGTTGTGTCCGGCCAGGTACAAATAGGCAGCTGGTGGTTGGGGGCAGCCCGTTCCTGCCTGCTGTACCTGGCTGGACACAAATATAGTGCGAAGCCCCACGTCAATTTTTTTTAAATTATTTCATGAAATAATTTAAAAAAAATTGACGTGGGGCTTCGCACTATATTTGTGTCCAGCCAGGTACAGCAGGCAGGAACGGGCTGCCCCCAACCACCAGCTGCCTATTTGTACCTGGCCGGACACAACAATATAGGGAAGCCCTTTTTTTCTTAATTATTTCATGAAATAATTTAAAGAAAATTGACGTGGGGCTTCGCCCTGTTTTTGTGTCCAGCCAGGTACAACTAGGCAGCTGGGGGCTGGAATCCGCAGCGCAGGGAGGCCCAAGCTTTCTGGGCCACCCCCGCTGCAAATTGCAGTCCGCAGCCACCCCGGAAAATGGCGCGTTCATAGAAGCGCCATCTTCTGGCGCTGTACCCAACTCATCCAGGGCCCTGATGCGGTGGCTCACTGGGTAATAAAGGGGTTAGGGCCAGCTTGGCATTATCAGCTGGCCCTAAGCCCGAAATTCATGGGGTCACGCCAATATTAGACATGACCACCATGAATTTCTAGTAAAGTATTTAAAAAAAACACAACACCCAGAAAAAAGTCCTTTAATTGAAATAAACACACAATTCTTTATTGTTCTAAATTAAACCATACTTACCATCACGCCCATTCCAGCTGAAGCCAACGATCTCCTGAAATAAAAGAAAAATAATAAAGCAACATCATCCTTACCTTTCCATGGTTCCCATGACAGCTTCAGCTCTGCTACATCGAGATGACCGGCTGGACCGCAGCAGAACGCTGCCATCCAGCCTGTCATCCCGCAGACACTGAGAAGCGCAGGCTTGCTTGCGCTCCACAGTGTCTCTCTGTGAGGGCATCCAGATGAGCCGAGTTAATGTCCAATGAACTCGGCTCACCTCATGCACGTCACTGACAGCGTGGGAAAATTCTCCTGCACTCAGCGCTTCAGCGTGGGAGAATTCTCACACTGAAGCGCTGAGTGCAGGAGAATTCTCCCACGCTGTCAGTGACGTGCAGGAGGTGAGCTGAGTTCATTGGACATGAGCTCACCTTATGCACGTCACTGACAGCGTGGGAAAATTCTCCTGCACTCAGCGCTTCAGCGGGAGAATTCTCACGCTGAAGCGCTGAGTGCAGGAGAATTCTCCCACGCTGTCAGTGACGTGCAGGAGGTGAGCTGAGTTCATTGGACATGAGCTCACCTTATGCACGTCACTGACAGCGTGGGAGAATTCTCCTGCACTCACCGCTTCAGCTTGAGAATTTTCCCACGCTGTCAGTGACGTGCATGAGGTGAGCCGAGTTCATTGGACATGAACTCTGCTCATCTGGATGTCGTCACAGAGAGACGCTGAGCAGCGCAAGCAAGCCTGCGCTTCTCAGTGTCTGCGGGATGAGAGGCTGGATGGCAGCGTTCTGCTGCGGTCCAGCCTGTCATCTCGATGTAGCAGAGCTGAAGCTGTCGTGGGAACCATGGAAAGGTAAGGATGAGGTTGCTTTATTATTTTTCTTTTATTGCAGGAGATCGTTGGCTTCAGCTGGAATGGGCGTGACGGTAAGTATGGTTTAATTTAGAACAATAAAGGATTGTGTCTTTATTTCAATTAAAGGACTTTATTCTGGGTGTTTGTGTTTTTTTTAACTTTGACTATGGGGTTAGTAATGGGGGTGTCTTATAGACGCCTCTCCATTACTAACCTGGGCTTGATGTCAGCTGGCATTATAAGCTGACATCAACCCCAACCCTATTACCCCCTGCCACCGCACCAGGGCAGCGTGGAAGAGCGAGGCTAAGTGCCAGAATTGGCGCATCCTATGAATGCGCCATTTCTGGGGCGGCTGACGGCTGGTGTTTCTAGCCTGGGAGGGGGCCAATATTCATGGCTCCCTTCCTGGGCTATTAATATCAGCCCCCAGCTGTCTGCCTAGCCTTTGCTAGCTATTAAATTAGGGGGGACCCCACGTCATTTTTTTGGGGGGGTCCCCCATTTTAATAGCTAGTAAAGGCTATGTATTCAGCTGGGGGCTGATATTAGTAGCCTGGGAAGCTCCGTGGGTATTACCCCCTTCCCAGGCTTCAAACATCTGCCCCAGCCGTCTGCTTAACCTCCGCTAGAGCCTAAAATTAAGGGGAACCCCACGCCAATTTTTTTAATAATAAATCCTTTATTTTAATACTAAATGACAAGTACAGTAACCAACACTATCACTGTACTTCATATATATGTGACTGACATGTTTCTATCTATCTAATCTATGTGTGAAGCTCTATTCTGTCTGTTATGAATTGTCGGGTACCGCTGCTGAATTGCCGGCCGGCTTTTTTAAAGAGATGGTGCATGAAAACACTATTATTTTTTTTGATAAATCCTTTACGCTAAATGACAAGTACAGTAAGCAACACTGTCACTGTACTTCGTATATATGTGGCTGACATGTTTCTATCTATCTAATCTATGTATGATGCTCTATTCTGTCTGTTATAAATTGTCGGGTACCGCTGCTGAATTGCCGGCCGGCTTTTTTAAAGAGACAGTGCATGAAAACACTATTATTTTTTTAAATAAATCCTTTACACTAAATGACAAGTACAGTAATCAACACTGTCACTGCACTTCTTATATATGTGACTGACATGTTTCTATCTATCTAATCTATGTGTGATTCTCTATTCCTTCTATTCTAAATTGTCGGGTACCGCTGCTGAATTGCCGGCCGGCTTTTTTAAAGAGACGGTGCATGAAAACACTATTATTTTTTTTGATAAATCCTTTACGCTAAATGACAAGTACAGTAAGCAGCACTTTCACTGTACTTCGTATATATGTGGCTGACATGTTTATATCTATCTAATCTATGTGTGATTCTCTATTCTTTCGGTTCTAAATTGTCGGGTACAGGTGTATGCCGCTGCTGAATTGCCGGCTTTTCATGTTTCACTGTTGGCACTGTTCCCATCGATTTGGGCAATCACTGTAATGCCACAACCACCATGGCTGTGGCATTACAGTGAGTGGCAGACAATCCCTGCATGATTGGTGCTCTAAATAGCGCCAGACATGCAGGACACGCTTTTGGTGCACGAACAGTTATCGAACATAACCTCGAACAGCCGAATTTTTTGCAAATCGTTCGGGTTCGTCGAACAACTCGAACACCGCCCAAAACAGCTCGAATTTGAGATTGGCGAACAGTTCTAGTCGAACACCGCTCATCTCTAATCATGAGTACCTCTGGTCTGTCCTTCTGAGGTATGGCCTGCTGGGAGTTTTGTTGATTGGCTTAAGACCTTGTATGCTGGGGCGGAAAGTTTCCCGCTTGTTAACGGTTGGATTGGCAGCTCTTTTGGGATCGGGTCTGGTGTTCTCCATGGTTGTTACTTGAGCCCGCTTGTTTGCGATTGACCCACTAAGGAGGGTGAAGCATGGACCGTTGGCTGGGGTCGGGATGGACTGGGCAGCATCGGAAGCCACTCTGAGAGTGGTGGCGTATGCCGATGACGTCACCGTTTTTGTTTCCTCTGATGGGGAGGCAGAGTGGCTGATGTCAGAGGTAAATCGCTACTCTGAGGAATCTGGGTCTAAAATCAACGGGGATAAGTGTGAGAGTCTCTGGCTGGGAGGAGGAGATACTGGTTTTGATCTCCTGGACACAGTTCTAGGACCCAAAGTCTCTGCAAAAGTTCTTAGCATCGAACTTGGCCAGGGGGATTACCCCAAACAAAATTGGGACAACAGGCTAGAGATCGCCACTCAGAAGGTGAACCAATGGAAGGGTTGGTGTTTGACCCTAAGGGAAAGGGTAAACCGGATTAAAACTTTAAAACTTACCTGCTCCCTTTACTGATCTAACTTGGCAGTGTGTGCATCTTGCTGGAGCCTTTCTAGACTCCGGTCTACAGTTTGTTCTTACAACTGTTATGGGGAAATGGACTAAACCTGGTCAAAAGGGAGGTTACTTGCCGTACGAGGAGATTAGGAGGGTTGGGTATGGTCAACCCCATTATATTCCTTGTGAATACCTTCATTAAGATCAATATTGAAAACCTCTGGAAAGAGAGGGCTCCTCCGTGGGTATTCTCCTGCAGGGAATGGTTTCAGCCTTTCTTCCATGAATGGAAAGACCCCTCCTGCAAGTGAAGGATCTTTGCACACCACATGAACATTTTACAGCTTACCCTGGTTCTGAAGGTAATTCGCTGGGAATGTGGGAAATCAGGACTCTACAAAGGAAGCTGCTTGACAAACTGGTTCTGTTGACCCATTTTCAGAAGCCTCTGGCGCTCAGAGATTGCCCAAGATCCCTCTTGGGTGGGTCTGCATCTTTTGAATTCTATTGGGATCCCCTCAATGTTTTGGGACTTGGCTTGGCGCTGCTTCCACAGGAAACTGTGTGTGAGGGACAATCTGAATTGTAGGAGCTCTGAGGACAGGAACTGTCCTCGGGAGCATTGTGGTACCGTGCTGGAAAGCATGGACCACTTCCTGCTTCGTTGTCCCTTTAACACAGAGGTGTACAACAGGGTAGGCACCTTCATTGGCTGGCCGGTCTCTCTTATGAGGAATGGGCCCATGGAGCATTCTGACTTGTGTCCGGACCTGGGTGGTCAGGACCGCTGCACCATATTTTTAGTTAGCACAGTGGTTAGGAACACGTGGAACTCACGGTGCTTAGTATCAACAAAACGGAAAATCCTCCTAGTGGATGATGGATGTGTTTAGGACCATACTCGGTGACCTGGTGAAGGTGCGCTCCCTGGAGTATGAGAGACTGGGCTCACGTAGGGCTGCTCACCTCTGGAGGGTTTTTACTTTTAGTGTACCCTAGTCTGGTCATCTCCTTTCCTGGTGGTGGGCTGATTTATGTTTTGTTTTGATCAGTATACAGTGATGTAGGGCTGCAGGCACCGAACTTGGGCTTTGTTAGTTGTGGTTATTGTAATTTTTGTTTCTGTATATATTGTATAAATAGGGATATAGATTTGGATATAGGTGTTAGGTTAGGTGGTGGGAAAAGGGAGAAGGTGGTTTCATCTTCTGGGACTTTGGGACATTGGGGTGTTTGCGTGAAAAAGTGGCACTGCCTTATCTGATCTGAGGCATGAGACGCAGGACCAGATATCATGTCAGTGCGGGGGTTTGGAATGGTGGGCTTGAGTGTGGAGGTGTTTAGTTTAACTCCTTTAAGTTCAATGACAAACATAGCACATCATGAGTGGGTGTCAGTTCCCGCTCCTTGCTGTGCTATATGTCTGTCATGCATTTTGTCAGGCAAAATGTATTTTTGTCCTAGTTTTAAAAATGTTGAAAGGGCAGCCAGAGATGTCTTAAATCTCCACCCCCTGTTCGTTTGGAAGAGACTTCCATAGAAACTACTCTTGCTTCCCCTCAAACAAGGAATTTTTATAACCGCCATAAAACGTCAGCAAGCATACTGGTCTACCCTGGATTTTTCCTCCAAAGCCCTATTGTGTGACTGTACAAACTTTTAATGTCGAGTTTAATAAGGCACATGACTGTCACAAACACGTGGACCACATTTTTGGGATGCTCACCTTTTTCCTGTTATGATGGTGTATCTTTCATAACTGGGAAACCACCAGAAACCTAGAAAATGGGTTCTGAGCTTCTGAACGTCAGAGAAATATCATATTTTATATCAATCTCCGTGAATATTGGGACGGCAAACATGATGTATCCATCTTGGATGTGGGCCCCCCCCCCCCATACCAAGATATGGAAGATGAAGGATTTTTATGTCTTGTGCAGCTGGGTGGGTTCACAAAACCGAGCCCCAGTGTGAGGTAAACAACATGGGTGTGTCCTAGTGTTTTGCCTCCTTAGTGAAAACCAAAACGGCCATCTTGGCTCATTCCAACCAGGGACGTCAGACGCATGCACTCCTCGCTGCGTGGAGGAATCACACCTAATTTCCAGGGAGCCGTCCCCCCCCACAGAATCTGAGACCATCACCTCGTGGCTCAGGTTTTGCTATTACTTATCCCTTTTATTTTAATAACTGTTTTATGCATATACGTAAATTGTCTTTTATAATATCTTGTATATTTTTTGTAAACACTGCCAACTTTCGGGAGTAAATTCTTATTATTTACCAGCTTCGTTCTTCTTGTCCTATGTCGAGCAAACACGTTCCTCACCCGCTAATTTCACGTTACCTAACGGGTAACCGATCCACCTGTTAAGCGATCGGTGGTGGCAGTATACCAGTATTTATGTGATATTGTTGTTTGAGGGTGGCTGGACGGAGGTATATATACGTTCCTGGGAGAAACTGGTGGTATATATACGTCCTGTCACCTCACATGCCGCAATAGTCGACATAAATGAGAGCAGCTGCGCCCTGTTGCTTATCCTCGGTCAATACCGTGTTTGACCAGCAGGATAAGGGGGCGCCAGAGGGCTGCAAGGTCTGACCAAGTGTTTCCTGACAATTGGTGGCAAGCGGTGGGATCATAGGACATTAGTGATCTGGTTTGAGCAATCATTCCTCTCACTAAAAACTTGCACGGTTCTTACCTGGACCCTGCACAAAAGTTTTGAAGATCGAACTCAGTGTTTATTAGATCTGAGACAATACTGTATGTGTAGCAGTTACCCCTACCCTTCTTCGTTTTTTCTTTTCTATTTTTATTTTGGTGATCATGGTCGTAGTTGGGGAGTTCTGGTACAGCCAGCAGAAAAAGGACACTCTTATTGGAATATGTATAACCAAAGGCATTGACCCCCTCAGCAAAAACAAAGAACAAATGGCTGCTGCACTGGCGCAACTGGAGGCCGAGCAAGCCCTTCTCCAGACCTCAGCAGGGCCAGCGGTCAGCCGAGATATGGACAGTACTGCTGCAGGGGTCCCACCTGTAGACGCACTCCGCGTCAGCGACCAGGGCAGCCTGGACTCCTATCTGCACATGGCTCTACAGCAACTTCCTGCAGAGGATCATGAAGGACGGCTGAAAGTAATTCAGCAGCACCAGGAGGCTGCCGAGCGAGAGGCCGAGAGAGCCCAGCGAGAGGCTGCCGAGCGGCGAGCAGAGGCCCAAGCTCAGAGGGCCCATGAACTGCAGATGGCCCAACTCGGGATCTCAACATCCACCTCACGGAACGGTGAGACCAACAATGCGACCCTGTTTAAACCCCGTCCAGAGCATTTTCCGGTGATGGAAAAGGACGGCGACCTCGACACTTTTCTGAGGGGTTTTAAAACGACTTGCAGACAATACCAGCTGCCCGAGGGCCAGTGGGCCCGATACTTAACTGCAAGGCTGCGAGGCAAAGCTCTGGATTTATTTGTGGCTCTTCCTCAGAGCCTCGTTGGGAACTATGATGCCATTAAGCAGGCCCTAATCCAGAGGTTCCAACTGACTCCTGAGGTGTACCGTAAAAAGTTCTGGAACCTCCAACGTGGACCGTACGACAGTTACAGCGATGTGGTGCAATGGCTCAGAACCAACTTTGAGCAGTGGATCCAAGGACTGTCAGCGACCACCTTTGAGCAGCTAAAGGATCTGATGGTGAAAAAACAGTTCCTGCATCTGTGTCTGACTGAGGTACGGCAGTTCGTGATGGATCGGGAGTAGTGTTGAGCCACCCCCGTAGTGTTCGAGTTCGGTTCGTCGAACACCCGTGTGTTCGCCGAACTGTTCGTCGAACACCGTTAAAACCAATGGCAGGCAAACAAAAACACATAGAAACACATAGAAAACACCTTCAAAGGTGTCCAAAAGCTGACAAACTGCTCAGAAGACACAACTAACACATGGAAAAGTGACAAGTACATATAGTCATGCGAAAAGAAAAGAGGTGGAGGAGTAAAAGGAGGGGGAGACACAAATATAGGCATGTCATGCCCTTCTAAAATCCAAAAAGTGAGAAGCCGACACGTTCAGTCCGCTCATGCCCGTGCCACCTCCGTATCGCCGGGTTTGTGCCAGAGCCGCGGTGAACCCTGACGGCCAACCCCCCTCTCCCAATACTGGTGCCTGTCCGCTGGTGGGTCGAGCGAGCCCCCCTGTGGTGGAGGCAGCTCTAAGCTTTTTAATTTAAATTGTCTCTCTAATTTGAATGAATACACTTTAAATCCATTTACAAGGATCTATTGGAGGGCAAGTCTCATGCCAGCAGCCACGTAATTCCAGCTCCAGTAGCGTCCACTAAAGCTGCTGCAGTTAAAATGCTTTTATAAGGATCGAGCTCGGCTGTCCACCGCAAGGCATCCTACTGCCAGTCCCAGCCCCTATGCCTTGGGGTGCCTCCTGATGCTCTTCACTGAGTATCCCGTGGTCCCGAAGCATTTCCTTTGAAAAAATTAAGTGTCCAAACTACAGGTGGTGTAGCTTGCTTAACAGCCGGGATAATCCGCTGACTAGCAGACACTGCTACTAGGCACAAAGTATTTCCTGGGCTAGATGCAGTTAAAAATTTGTAATTAGATACTCTCGTTGGATGCTGAGAAAGCATTCCATAGAGTCTCCTGGCACGCCATATATGATTCTCTTAAAAAGCTTGGAGTAGGGGTCTAGGGGACCCTTTTATAGCCAAAATCACGCCCTGCATCACAATACGTCACCTAGGCTGAAGATAAGTGGAACTGTAGCACCCTGAGGGCTCGGTTGCTACAGAGGTATTGCACCTCACCCAGAGGTGTGATATCTCACTCTCAGGTAAGGATGGAGTGTGGATCAGGACCCGACACCTGCATGCATTACACCACATTGCCGTGGGGCAGGGCGACCAATATGCCTCTGAGATGGGCACGATAGTCCCTGTCCCTGGCTGGAGTGGGGGGAGGGAACACTGAGGAAGGGGAACCCTGTAGTGCAGGAGCAGGGAGGAAGCAGTTCCTGGGTGCATTGAGAAGGGAGTATAAAAGGTGGGCACCATCTTAGTTCAGTGCAGAGAAGTCTGAGCAGAAGTGGCAGGGAGCAGGGGCTCTGCATGAGCTCTGCTCCGGAGGCGGGCCTAGTAACAGAGGCCCAGGCCTGGAAGAGGGAGAAGGAAGGAAGAGGAGCGGAGAAGGCTCCAGGAACGAGGAATGAAGGGATCCCAGGGGTGCGGACGGGCGAGTCGCCACCGCACGCCCGAATCCACCTGCGTGGAGGGGTCAGGCCAAAGGGGGAGACCGGTCCCCGAAACTAGTGGAGGCAGGAAGCGACCCTCAGCTAGAAACCGGAGGCTCTGACATTTTATGTGGCGCAGCCCCTCGCTACACCCGCTAGGAAGGCACCACATAGGGTCAGGGAAACTGGCGCCAAGTTTACAAAGAGGAGGCCCGAGGCAGCCGGACAGAAGGGTTGGTAAGAAAGGCCAGACAAAGGACACACAAAGGGGGTCCTGTGAAGCGCTCCAAAGTTATCTGGGAGTTGTCTGAGCCCCTCACCTGGTGAGCACAGTACGACGTGGGCAGCCGTTACCTGCAGACGTGGTCTGGATAATAAGAACTGTGAGTAAAGGCCCTGGACTGCATCACTGACTCCGTGTCGTTACTGCTGCTGCCCTGCACCATCACCCCCATCCTCCGCATACACTGCCCTGAGGCTATACTCCTCCCGTGGGGAGTTATGCTACGCTCTGCTGCACCCACAACACCAGCCTCAGCGGTCTGCCCTGCAGCGGCGGTTCACTTTGACCGCAATCCACGGGTGGCGTAGTCGGACATTTAAACATCAAAACCACATAAATAGTTCCGCCACTGGTTTGACCACCCTGAGCCACGGAACCGGGTCGCCGCCACGAAGACTACAACCACCAGCATCCACCAAAACTGGGTCCGGCTCCGGGTGTCCCAAGGCCCAGGGGGTGCATCAGAACATTTTCATCACCTTTCACAATCACCAATGGGACAAGGCAGGGATGTCCTCTGTCCCCTCTCTTATACATCCTAGTGACGGAGCACCTGCTCTCATCAATTCGCCATAACCCCAATATTAGGTGGATTGAGGTGGGAGGCACCGAGTACAAGTGCTCTCTATTTGCTGATGATGTCCTAGTATATATCACTCAATCACATATATCCATCCATGCTGTTATGGCTGAAATAGATCACTTTGTTACATGGTCAAATTTTAAAATCAATGCAGCGAAGTCTGAGGCCCTCGATGTCTCCCTCCCCAAATCCATATAGGATTCCATCCAGTCCAACTTTCCCTTTGCCTGGCCCTCACAGGGTATCAAATACTTAGGAATTCCTATTCATAGAGACCTCTCCCATCTATGTTATCTTAATTTTGGGCCCTTTATTGAACAACTCCATACAGACCACGGTTGGCAAGTTAGAACTGTAAGATTCACTACGTGAACCACTGGTGTTTTGTGGAAAAGCACATGTACACTGTGTTCCAAATTATTATGCAAAAAGTGTTTAGGAGTGATAAGGGAAGAATTTGTTTGTCAGTTAAACTCATTGATGGTGATGTGTGTCAGGGCTCTTTATATCACTGTAAGCAATTGCAGACACCTGTGCTAATTAGTTTGGCAGGTGTGTCCAATGAAAGGCAAGACTACTTAAGAAGGCTGTCTCACATTATTAAGCAGCCTACATTTTCTGCCAAAATGGGAAAGAAAAAGGATGTGTCGGCTGCTGAGAAGCAACAAATTGTGGAGTGTTTAGGTCAAGGCATGACTACAATCAACATTGTGCGATGATCAGGATGAAGTGTCTTGGCAATCAAGAAGTATGTAGCTGATTCACAGTACACACGTGTGTGTGCTGATAAGGGCAAATTGAGGACTCTTTCCTACAGGCAATTACGTCAGGTTAAAAGAGCAGCGGCAAAAAAGCCTTGTCATAGCAGCAGACAAGTTTTTGAAGCTGCTGGTGCCTCCAACGTCCCCCGAACAACAAGATGCAGGGTCCTTCAAAGGTTTGCAGCTGTGCATACGGCATCCTGTCGACCTCCTCTATCCACTTCACACAAGCAGAAACTGCTCCAGTGGGCTAAACATTACATGAAGACTGATTTCAAAACTGTTTTGTTCACGGATGAGTGCCGTGCAGCGCTCGATGGTCCAGATGGATGGAGTGGAGGATGGCTGGTTGATGGACACCCCACACAAACACGGCTACAGCGCCAACAAGGAGGAGGTGGAGTAATGTTTTGGGCTGGAATCATGGGGAGAGAGATTGTCGGCCCCTTTAGGATCCCTGAAGGCGCTAAAGATGAACTCCATAATGTATGTGGATTTTCTCAAACAGCACTTCCTGCCATGGTTCAAGAAGAAGAACCGTGTATTTCACAGCAAGATCATTTTTTTGCATGATAATGCACCATCTCATGCTGCACATAAAACATCTGCATCTCTGGCTGATATGGGCATAAAAGGGGACAAACTTATCGTGTGACCCCCATGCTCCCCTGAACTCTACCCCATTCAGAACCTCTGGAGCATCATCAAAAGGAGTGTCTATGATGGCGGGAGGCAGTTCACATCTAAGCAACACCTCTGGGAGGGTATTCTGTCCTCATGCAAAACAATTGAAGCAGAAACCATCCAAAACCTGACAAATTCAATGGACGAGAGAGTTCAGAAGCTCCTTTCGAACAAGGGGTCCTATGTGAAAATGTAACATCACCTAGAATAAAGTTTTGAGTTGAAAACTGTTTGATTTCAGTTTCTAATAACCTGCTAATGCTTATAATTTCAAAAATGACCATTTTTTTGGTCTTTATTAAAATGAAAAGGTTGATCGAAAAGTTTGGGGGATCTAAGAGTGTGGCAACCCAGTAGTCATGATTACTTCGAATTCTGACAATATGAGGGTCATGTTGCAGGTAGTGCAGCAAGAAGGCACTTATGTGTCTTGCGCATCTCGGAGCCCCAAAATTATTTTCCGGGCTAGATGCAGCTAAAAATTATTATTAATTTTAAATCTGGTGGAGCTTAGTATAGATGGCCTAATAGGATCAGTGCTGCACACTGCTACAAAGCCCAAATTATTTTCCAGCCAAGATACAGATAAACATGATTAGTAATTTGAAAGCTTAAAACGGTTGGTAGGGTGATTTTAACCAATCATCAAGCTTTTACTCTCCCCAGGATGACACAGGGGTAGAAAAGTCGTTTCGGATCCATGATTTGTTCATCTTTATGAACGTGAGTCTATCTACATTATCAGTGGAGAGCCGCGTGCGCTTATCTGTCAGCACACCACCAGCAGCGCTGAACACACGTTCAGACAGAACGCTGGCTGCGGGGCATGACAAGATCTCCAAGGCGTAAGTGGCTAGCTCCGGCCATTTATCCAGATTGGAAGCCCAAAAAGAGCAAGGGTCCAGTGACACAGTCATGGCTTCAATGTTTACTTGGAGATACTCCTGTACCATCGTCTCTAGGCATTGACTATGTGTCAGACTTCTTGTCTCCTGTGGCCTTGCAAAGGATGGGCTAAAAAAGTGGTGAAATGATTCCGCAAAATTGATGTTACCAGCAGATACTGTGGTTCTGTTACGGTTTGAGTGCTGAACACTTGACGGTCCCACGGTTGGCAAGTTGGAACTGTGAGATTCACTACGTGCACCACTGGTGTTTTGTGGAAAAGCACATGTAAGATTCTGCAACAGTCTCTGCTGATACTCCTGCATGCGTGCATCCCTTTCTATGGCAGGAATAATTTCGGCAAATTTACTTTTGTACCGGGGATCTAACAGTGTGGCAACCCAGTAGTCAGGATTATTTCTAATTGTCACAATTCGAGGGTCATGTTGCAGGTAGTGCAGCAAGAAGGCACTCATGTGTGTTGCGCATCCAGGAGCACCAAGTCCCTGTTGTGTTGGTGGCGAGGTAACAATCATGCTTCCTTCCTCTGTCCTCTCCCCCCAACCTCGCACAACAGAAATGTGATCAAGGTCTCCCTCATCTGATGAGTCTTCCATCAGTTCGTCCTCCACTTCTTCCTGGGCTCCTGCACCTTCCTCACTAGTTTGGCTGCTACCATGCACCCTGGTAAAACCATCTCCCCCACCCTCACATGCCTGCCGCCTTGGTGCTGCCGACCGTCTGGACCTTGCAGATGTTTAGCCCTTCCGCATACAACTCCTCCTCCTCTACTTCCTCCACCTCCTCTTGTGCCACCACCTGACTCCGAATTCTGTTTAACATGTGCTCCAGCATGTAAATCACCGGAATAGTCATGCTGATAATGGCATCGTCAGCACTAAACATCTTCGTCGCCATTTCAAAACTGTGCAGAAGGGTGCATAGGTCCCTGATCTGAGACCACTCCTCCAGCGTGATTTGCCCCACCTCTGGATCTCGTTGGCCCAGGCTATACGTCAGAACGTATTGCACCAGGGCTTGTCGGTGCTGCCACAGTCGCTGCAACATGTGCAGAGTTGAATTCCACCGGGTAGGCACATCGCATTTTAGCCGGTGAAGTGGCAGGCCCAACGACTTCTGTAGAGATGTAAGTCGCTGAGCTGCGGGATGCGAACGGCGGAAGTGAGCACACAGCGACCGTGCCCTCTGCAGAAGGCCATCTAGTCTGGGATAGTGGGCTAAAAATTGCTGGACAACCAGGTTCAACACGTGAGCCATACAAGGCACGTGAGTGACATTGCCCTGGCGAAGGGCCGCACCCAGGTTTGCAGCATTGTCGCACACGGCCTTCCCTGGTTTCAGGTCCAGTGGAGACAACCATTCATGAAATTGGTTCTCCAGAGCTGACCACAACTCCTCAGCTGTGTGACTCACATTTCCCAGACATTTCAAAGTAAAAACCGCTTGATGACGTTGAGCCCTACTGCCAGCATAGTAAGGAGGTGTGCAGGATCCCTTCTGTGCAGTTAGAAAGCTTGTGGCATGACCAGACAGGCTTTGGGTGCAGGTGGAAGACCGAGAGGAGGTTGAGGAGGCAGAAGCAGTGGAGGAACTTTGACATAAAGAGGATTGACGCACAACTCGTGGGGACGGCAAGACTTGGACAGCAGCCCCTTGTCCTGCTGTCACCATAGTTACCCAGTGCCCAGTCAGCGACATGTAACGCCCCTGTCCATGCCTACTCGTCCAAGTGTGTGTGTGGTGAAATGTACCCTGTCACACACAGAGTTTCTCAAAGAAGCGGTGATGTTGTGTGCGACATGCTGGTGGAGCGCAGGCACACCTTTCTTTGAGAAGTAGTGCCGACTGGGCATCTGGTACTGGGGCACTGCGACGGACATAAGGTCTCGAAAATCCTCTGTGTCCACCAGGCGGAAAGGCAGCATTTCTGTAGCCAAGAGCTTGCAGATGGTGAAATTCAACCTCTTAGCTTTCTCATGGCTAGGAGGAAAGTCCACATCTGAGGGACCGAGGGCTGGCTATTGTGCTTAGACGGGGTTGATAAGGGTGTCCCCGGCAAACTGCCATTCTGTGAGGAAGATGCAGGCGGACATGTTAGGTTGCCTTGATCCAAAGGTGGTGCTATCGATGTCGGACAGCGCTCAACACCAGCTGGTGTTACCACCTCCAAAGAAAATGATGACCTGCCAATCACGCTGGCTGTTGCGGGTAAAGAGGTGGCAGGTCTGCGCCCCAAAACAGGTGTGACTGCTGTCCCCCCAGTCACAGAGGATGAAGAGGCCGCGGATGCACAAGATATGGCAGACGGTGGTTGGCCCGGCCGGCTAGGCCGCATTGTAGCACACTGAGCTTCCCACTGCAACTTATGCTTCATGTCCATGTGCCGGTTCATGCATGAAGTACTCAAACTATGTATTTTTTGGCCTCTACTTAGCTTTTGCTGACAAATGTTACAGATAACACGAGTTGGGTCATCTTTATCGATCTGAAAAAATGCACAGGCTATGCAAGGCTTAGCACCCATGCGACCTGAAGAGCCACCACGACTTGTGGTGAGAGGCAGAGTTGTGTTTGAGGATGCAGTTGTTGACGTGCTTCCAGTACTACGTCTCTGTCCAGGAAGGCGCAACCTGACCTCGTCGTCACTAGCATCTTCCTCCACCTCCTCTGCTGACCTCATCTCTTGGCTGACTGTGGGTTGACAGTAAGTGGGATCTCCAACCTCATCATCATCACCCTGTGCGTTATCACACCCGTCGTCCTCAGAGCCAACCTGTTCCTGCCCTGACAAAAAACTAAAGTTGTCGCTCCAATCAGGTATTTGAGTCTCATCATCGTCTTCCTCATGGTCTCCACCAACAGGAGTTACAGTTTGGGAATGAGGGTCTACATTATGGTCAGAACCTTCTGCGTCTGGTCCTGGATCCGACTCATAAAGATTCTGGGCATCAGTGCAGATCATTTCCTCGTCTGGATTCACAGAAGCTCTGGAGTCGACCTCTGATTCCCAGGCTATAGTATGAGTAAACAGCTCTGCAGACTCAACCATCTGTTCTACCTCATACTCAGACGGGCAGCTGGAGATTTGGGAGCTGTGAGGAAGCAAGTGCGATTGGGGTGACACCTTTGAGGACTGGAGTATTTGTGATGTTGAAGTTGATGTGGAGGAGAGCCCACTTAAAGGAGCACTTGATATCCGTTGAAGCAACTGCTGTCCCCCCAGTCACAGACATTTGTGCCTCATCTGGAATTTGTAGCGATTGGCGTGGCCGTAAGAAAGGGATCTTATCACATTGTCCGCTAAAAGAAGTAGACATTTTAGTTTGGCTGGAAGATGGTCTTTCTTCTGCAGATGTTACTGTTGCTTTAACACCTACCCCACGGACACAACCTTTTTTCCCCTTCCCAACACGCCTATTCCCCTTTCCACCAGCAGCAGGCCTTTTTCCACTCATTTTGGTGGTTAACTAATTCACAACTCTGGAGTTGTTTGCACAAAAAAACAATGGATGGGAACCGAGCAGAGCTGAGTGGCCAAACTGTGGTATTAGGCCAAAACTATTGGCTGGGTTAGATGGAGAAAAAAATTATATTCGATTTGCAACCTGATGGAGGTCAGTATAGATGAGCTAATAGAACAAGTCCCACACACAGCTAGAAGCCCAATATTTTTTCAGAGGTAGATGCAGAAAAAAATTATATTCAGTTTGCAACCTGATGGAGGTCTGTATAGATGGATTAATAGAACAAGTCCCACACACAGCTAGAAGCCCAATATTTTTTCAGAGGTAGATGCAGAAAAAAAATTATTTTTAATTTGCAACCTGATGGAGGTCAGTATAGATGGACTAATAGAGAAAGTCCCACACACTGCTAGAAGGCCAAATATTTTTTCAGAGCTAGATGCAGAAAAAAATTATATTCAGTTTGCAACCTGATGGAGGTCAGTATAGATGGACTAATAGAACAAGTCCCACACACAGCTAGAAGCCCAAATATTTTTTCAGAGGTAGATGCAGATAAAAATTATTTTTAATTTGCAACCTGATGGAGGTCAGTATAGATGGACTAATAGAGAAAGTCCCACACACTGCTAGAAGGCCAAATATTTTTTCAGAGCTAGATGCAGATAAAAATTATTTTTAATTTGCAACCTGATGGAGGTCAGTATAGATGGACTAATAGAGAAAGTCCCACACACTGCTAGAAGGCCAAATATTTTTTCAGAGCTAGATGCAGAAAAAAATTATATTCAGTTTGCAACCTGATGGAGGTCAGTATAGATGGACTAATAGAACAAGTCCCACACACTGCTAGAAGCCCAAATATTTTTTCAGAGCTAGATGCAGAAAAAAATTATATTCAATTTGCAACCTGATGGAGGTCAGTATAGATGCTATGCCCAAAAGATTTTACTTCACTAGGTGCAGTAAAAAAATTGGTATTGTATACACAGGTGGTATATCTTGCAACACAGATAGGCTACTCCACTGACTAACACACTCTGCAATAGGCCAAAAAGGATTAGCTTTGCTAGATTCAGCCAAATGCTGTGAAAAAAAATTGCACAGCACTGGCACAGACCTGCCTGGCAAAAACTGATAGGAACTGATGTAACCTAGTCCTGAAAAGGACTGCAATTACAATTAGTCTTTACTCCCACAATCTATCTATTTAAGAGCACAGACCTGCCTGATAAAAGTCGTAGGAAATGCTGTAACCTAGTCCTTAAAAGGACTGCAATCACAACTATTCCCTACTCCCAAGCTATCTGTAGATTTGTGCGAAAATTGGCTTGAAATTAACAAGGTATAGCGCACACAGCAACAGCGGTGCCGTCTAACACGCAGCTGCAGCAGTGAGAAAATGGTGGCGACGGGGAAAATGGCTTGGTCTTATAGGGCAAGGACATGTGACATACACTGCCAATGACACATGCCCTTGCTTGTGTGAAAAACAGCAGTTCGCTCCGTGTGTGCGCTGCTGATAGGCTGACAGACTGCACCTCCCCACTGCAAATGCGGGAAAGAGAAAAAAAAATGGAGATCTTCATTATTCCTGCAGAGATCCATCCCTTGCCCCTCCCCCCACCCCGCTGTACACTCAAACTGCGTATTAACATTAATTTTCATCATTACTGAGAAAAAATCCAGTTATGATTTTGGTGCACGAACAGTTATCGAACATAACCTCGAACAGCCGAATTTTTCTCAAATCGTTCGTGTTCGCCGAATGGCTCGAACACCGCCCAAAACAGCTTGAATTTGAGATTGGCGAACAGTTCGAGTAGAACAACGCTCATCTCTAATCGGGAGCCACCAGATGCCAATAAAGCAGCGCAGATCGCAGACACCTACGAGGCCAACCGGAGGTGCGGAAGCCGGTCGTCGCCAGCTGGAAAGGGGGTAAGCCATCAACCACCATCCCTGCCCCTGCCAGCTGACCTTCCGGAGGCCTTATCCCCTTTACCAACGCCCGGCCTGCATCTGATGCCCGCAAGTGTTATTTCTGCAACCAGACTGGTCATCTCAGCGCCACTTGCCCAGAGAAGCAGAGGAAGAACCCCCCCATCCAAGGCCCCAGAGCCTAGTGCTTCAGTTCTTTTGGTGGGTGGGCCAGTTGGGAGGGCCTGTGAAAACTTGCAGTCTGTCACTGTGGGGGACACTGTCACTGTAGGCCTCAAGGATACTGGGGCTGAACGAACCCTCATCCGACCCAAACTGGTGTCCGCTGAAGAGCATTTTTCGGAAAAGACCCTGACTGTCACCGGGATTGGGGGCGTCCGTTGCCCATGGCCGGGTTTTTATTGATTGGGGTGTGGGGAGGGGGGTGAAGGAAGTGGGAGTATCTGAAAACCTACCTGCAAATGTTTTGTTGGGAACTGATTTGGGTAGGATGTTTGCTTATTATGTCCCTGACACCCCTCCCCGATCTGATACGGTTGGTAAGGTTAATGCTGATAATGTGAATGTCAATACTTTACATGATGATGATGATGATGATGTATTTGAAGGTACAGGAGAACTCAGCCATGTCACGCTGCGGGGTGATATTGCTGAGGATCCCCTATCAGGAGGAAGTGTCGGTGCTAAGGGTAATGGAGAGAGGCACGGGGACCATGAAGCAGGTGGTGCTGTGCCAGTGACCAGTGTCACAACAGACGGTGATCTGGCTGATGGGTGCTGCTCCATAAGTAGCACTGCGCCTGAGGTAATGGGGGAGGATGGGGAAGTAGTACTCATAGCCGCACAGGCTGATGGGACGGTTTTATTCCCCGGGAAGACGGCCTATATAGCCGCTGTTACCCGCAGTCAGAGTGCCCAGAACGGAAGTAACGCCCTGCCTTCTGGACCCTCCTCGGACAGAGGAATAACGGAATCAGTTATGGACCCAGAGCCGGTGGCAGTGAGGATGTGGCCCTCCCTTCCTCCAGCCAGGAGATTCAGGCAGCTCTGCACTCAGATGCTAGCCTAGGGATGTTAAGGAGCCTCGCTGAGAAACCCACCTCCGAGTCGGATGAGGAAAGGGTATTCTGGGACTAAGGGAGGATGTTCCGGGAGACAGTTCCCTGTACACCCCAACAGGAGTGGTTGAGGGAAAGACAGCTGGTCGTCCCCTACCAATTCCGGGATGAGTTGATAAGAATTGCCCATGAGATTCCACTCGCTGGACACTTGGGGGTCAGCAAAACCAAGGTCCGGCTGTCTCACCTCTTTTATTGGCCCAAAATGGGGACGGATGTGGTGAACTACTGTCGCTCCTGTACCACGTGTCAAAGAGTGGGAAAGTCTGGGCCGGCTCCCAAAGCCCCCCTGATCTCTTTGCCAGTGATAGAGGAACCTTTCCAGAGGATTGCCGTGGACATTGTGGGACCACTGGCCATACCCAGCAGCTCTGGAAAACGTTTCATCCTTACTGTGGTAGACTATGCTACCCGGTATCCGGAGGCAGTAGCCCTATCCTCAATTAGGGCGGATAAGGTGGCGGACGCCCTCTTGGCCATCTTTTCACGAGTAGGCTTCCCCAGGGAGATGCTTACCGACCAGGGGACCCAGTTCATGTCTCGCTTAATGGAGGCCCTATGTAAGAAAATGCAGGTGCAGCATCTGGTATCGAGCGCGTATCATCCCCAAACCAATGGTTTGTGTGAGCGATTCAACGGTACCCTCAAACAGATGTTAAAAATGCTGGTTGAGACCCAGGGACGCGACTGGGAGCGTTACCTCCCACACCTGCTATTTGCTTACAGAGAGGTTCCACAGGCCTCGACGGGGTTCTCCCCCTTTGAGCTCCTGTATGGCGGGCGTGTCCGAGGACCCCTTGGGTTCATAAGGGAATTCTGGGAAGAAGAGCCGAGCTCCCCAGGAGTGACCATCGTGGAGTATGTCATGCGCTTCCGTGACAAGATGCAGACCTTGACGCAGTTGGTGCATGACAACATGGTGCAAGCCCAGGCTGACCAGAAGCATTGGTACGACCAGAACGCCCGAGAGCGGACCTACCAGGTGGGTCATAAGGTGTGGGTGCTGGTCCCCGTACCAAAGGACAAGCTTCAGGCGGCCTGGGAAATCCCGTACGTCATTCACCAACAGTTCAACCTGGTCACCTACGTGATCACTCTTGACCACGCGCGGGGTAGGCGGAAGGCTTTTCACGTTAATATGATGAAGGCTCATCAAGAACGTGGAGCCTGTGTCCTACCGGTCTGCAGCCAGCCCGAGGATGGGGAGGACGACCCCCTCTTGGACATGCTGGCCAGCAGGTCCCTAGAGGATGTAGAGATAAGCGCCTTGCTATCCGCACCCCAGAGGTCTCAGATGCGAGCAGTGCTGAAACCCTTCCAAGCAGTGTTCACCAACATGCCTGGCAGGACTGAGGTGGCGGTCCACGAAGTGGACACCGGGAATCATGCCCCACTCCGGCGGACAGCCTATCGAATCTCAGACGAGGTGCAGCATGTCATGCGCCAGGAGGTCGAGGAGATGCTGAAGTTGGGGGTGATTAAGCGGTCCCAGAGCGCGTGAGCCTCACCTGTAGTTCTGGTGCCAAAGAAGGACCGGACCACCCGGTTCTGTGTGGACTACAGGGGGCTCAACGCTATCACAGCCTCTGATGCACAACCAATGCCACGCATTGAGGAGCTGCTTGAGCGGTTAGCCGGCGCGAGCTATCTCTCCATTATGGATCTGAGTCGGGGATAATGGCAGATTCCCTTGAGCCCCAAGGCCCAGGAGAAGTCCGCCTTTATTACCCCCTTCGGATTGTATGAATCCACGGTCATGCCTTTTGTATGAAAAATGCCCCTGCCACTTTTCAGCGAATGGTCAACCACCTGCTCCAGGGACTGGAGAGGTACGCAGTGGCGTACCTGGATGACATTGCCGTCTTCAGTCCCACCTGGGAGGATCACCTCTAACATCTGCAGCAGGTGCTCAGGCGCATTCACCAGGCAGGCTTGACCATCAAGCCAGGAAAGTGCCAGATGGGCATGAACGAGGTCCACTACCTGGGGCACCGGGTAGGGGGAGGTACTCTGAAGCCAGAGCCTGGGAAGGTGTCCTGGCCCACCCCCAGGACCAAGAAGCAGGTGCAGTCCTTCTTGGGCACCGCAGGGTACTATAGATGCTTTGTACGGGACTATAGTAGCCTTGCGAAGCCCATGACAGACCTCACCAAGAGGAGCCTACCCCATCCAGTCAAATGGACAGATGAATGCGAGGTGGCCTTCGGGCTTTGAAGACTGCCCTGAGCAGGTCCCCTGTGCTAAAGGCGGTCGACGGCACCCGGCTATTCTTCGTACAGACCGACGCCAGTGAGTTTGGCCTCGGTGCTGTGCTCAGCCAGGTCAGCTCGGAACCAAGAACACCCCGTGTTGTACCTAAGCCGGAAACTGCTGCCGAGGGAAGTGGCCTATTCCACCATAGAGAAGGAGTGCCTGACCATTGTATGGGCCCTGCACCGCTTACAGCCTTACTTGTACGGGCGCCCCTTCACTGAGTGACTGACCACAACCCCCTGAGATGGCTGCACACCATGTCCGGTGCCAACGGAAGGTTGTTACGCTGGAGCCTCACCCTCCAGCAGTACGACTTTACCGTTCAACACCGCAAAGGCAGCGAGCATGGCAATGCTGATGGGTTGTCCCGGCGAGGGGAGCCTCCAGAGATACGCCTGGAGGAGTACCAGAAGGTCCTACCTCCATAGCGCAGTCTAAAAAGGGGGAGGTGTCAGGCAAAATGTATTTTTGTCCTAGTTTTAAAAATGTTGAAAGGGCCGCCAGAGATGTCTTAAATTTCCACCCCCTGTTCGTTTGGAAGAGACCTCCATAGAAACTACTCTTGCTTCCCCTCAAACAAGGAATTTTTATAACCGCCATAAAACGTCAGCAAGCATACTGGTCTACCCTGGATTTTCCCTCCAAAGCCCTATTGTGTGACTGTACAAACTTTTAATGTCGAGTTTAATAAGGCACATGACTGTCACAAACACGTGGACCACATTTTTGGGATGCTCACCTTTTTCCAGTTATGATGGTGTATCTTTCATAACTGGGAAACCACCAGAAACCTAGGAAATGGGTTCTGAGCTTCTGAACGTCAGAGAAATATCATATTTGATATCAATCTCCGTGAATATTGGTGACGGCAAACATGATGTATCCATCTTGGATGTGGGCCCCCCCATACCAAGATATGGAAGATGAAGGATTTTTATGTCTTGTGCAGCTGGGTGGGTTCACAAAACCGAGCCCCCGTGTGAGGTAAACAACATGGGTGTGTCCTAGTGTTTTGCCTCCTTACTAAAAACCAAAACAGCCATCTTGGCTCATTCTAACCAGGGATGTCAGATGCAAGCACTCCTCGCTGCGTGGAGGAATCACACCTAATTTCCGGGGAGCCGTCCCCCCCACAGAATCTGAGACCATCACCTCATGGCGCAGGTTTTGCTATTACTTATCCCTTTTATTTTAATAACTGTTTTATGCATATATGTAAATTGTCTCTTTTATAATATCTTGTATATCTTTTGTAAACAATGCCAACTTTCGGGAGTAAATTCTTATTATTTACCAGCTTCGTTCTTCTTGTCCTATGTCGAGCAAACACGTTCCTCACCCGCTAATTTCACGTTACCTAACGGGTAACCGATCCACCTGTTAAGCGATCGGTGGTGGCAGTATACCAGCATTTATGTGATATTGTGGTGTGAGGGTGGCTGGATTGAGGTATATATACGTTCCTGGGAGGAACTGGTGGTATATATACGTCCTGTCACCTCTGGTGCCACAATAGTCTACATAAATGAGAGCAGCTGCGCCCTGTTGCTTATCCTCGGTCAATACCGTGTTTGACCAGCAGGATAAGGGGGCGCCAGAGGGCTGCAAGGTCTGACCAAGTGTTTGCTGACACATTTGAACTGTCACTGAGTGTAAACATGCAGTGATTGTTCAGTGCTGACAGCTATTATTGACAGCTGAGCGGCACGGGAATAGATGTGGGAACCCATACCATCGGTCCCCGCACCCAGTTCGCTGTGATAGGTCAATCAGTCTGACTGACCTATCACAGCATGATCGCGCAGGAGATTCTGAAATATCAGCACCTCCCACCTGATCAAAGCAGGAGCTCAGCGCTGCCTGTGGCTGGGCTCCTGCATGAACAACCAGGAGCGGTGCTAGCACCGTGCCTGGCTGTTAATCTAACTGCTGCGATCAAGCGTCATTGTGGGGGTCCAGTCGTTACCATGGTGACCCGGGGTCGTCATGTCGCCAAGCTACAGAAAGCTTCTGAAGCCATGCTCAAAGCATAGTCTCATAAGTTTTCAGTATTGGTATAATGCATTGCAATGCATTATACCTGTGAAAAAAGTGAAAGTCCCATAGAGGGACTAAGTAAACAAAAAGTGGGAAAAAAAATAAATAAAAAATATTGCACTCATAAATACTTATTTTTCTGTAAAAATTTTTTAAAATAAAAAAAGTAGACATTTGGTATCGCCGCGTCCGGAAGAACCCGATCTATAAAAGTGTCACACTAGTTAACCCATTCAGTAAACGCCGTAAAAAAAACGTAGCAAGCTATGTTTTATCATACTGCTGGAAAAAAGTGGAATAAAACGCGATAAAGAAAAACGAATATAAATAAAAATGGTATCGCTGAAAATGTCATCTTGTCCCGCAAAAAAACAAGCCACCATACAGCTCCATCAGCCGAAAACTACAAATTATAGCTCTCAAAATAAAGCAATGCAAAAAATTTTTTTTTCTAAAAAAGTTTACATTGTGTAAAAGCATCAAAACATGAAAAAACTATAGAAATGTGGTATCACTGTAATCATACTGACCCGAGGAATAAAGCTGCCTTATCAATTATTCCAGACGAGGAACGACATAAAAAAAACAAAAAAAAAAAAAACAATTTCTGTAATGTTGTTTTTCATTCTTTTTGCCTCCCAAAAATCGGAATTGGAAGTGATCAAAAAATGTCACGTGACTGAAAATGGTACCAATAAAAATGCCAACTCGTCCTGCAAAAAACAAGCCATCACATGACTCTGTCGGCCAAAATATGGAAAAATTATAGCTCTCAAAATATGGCGATGCTTTTTGCAATAAAAAGCGTCTTCTAGTGTATGACAGCTGCCAAACATAAAAACCCAATATAAATCTGGTTCCGCTGTAATCGCACCGACCCGAAGAATAAAGTCGTCTAATCATTTATACTGCACAAGGAACGGTGTAAAAAATAAATAAAACCAATTCTTCACCTGCTGTTGATTTGTTCATTCTGCTTCCCAAATATCGCAGTAAGGCTCAGCTCACATTTATCCTGCGCTGAGCACTTAGACCGAGGTTTCTGTGTAAATCTCTGAAATACGTGATTCAGACCGAAGCCCTGGTGGAAGATTCCCTATGATGAGTCAGATATAGCCACTGTAGACGCCGTCTGACCCTGTGGTCCCACGGTGTCCGTCTTTTTAGGCATGCATAAAAGTGCTGTCGGCCACAGTTTTGTGCACTTCTGAAAAGAACACCGTCGAACAGGGTCCAGAGTAACTGCTGCCTCATTATAGTGAATGGATCCCCCGGGGATTCCATCTGCATCACGTCACTCAGAGATTTAGATGGAAACTGATAGTGCTCAGCGTAGAGCGAAAGATAAATGTGATCCAAAATATTAATATTAAATATTGTGAGTAGTGTTTGAAGCTTAAACGAGCTGCATCCTCCTCACCCAGGTGTAAATTTATTACAAACCTGTGCCACTTGAGTTTGTTTTACTCTGACAGATGGTCGATAAGGGGGGGGGGGGCTTCTTTTGTACTGCTATTTGCATATTCTCTAGAGCGTCAGCTCTTGGTCTGGTGACAAATAGTATAGAGGAGGGGGAATGAGGGGTTTGGAGAAATCCTTAATACTTTCTATGACATCTCACCCTCTTTGAGGTAGCTATGGGCCAGTTTAAAAATCGCCCCTTAAGCCTACCTCGCAGCCCAACCTTCCTGCTAATACGACAAGCCATGGACCCAACTCGCCCACCACTCTGACCGACTGGGGATCCAGCTTTCCGATCACCCTGACCCGTTTGGGATACATTTTTCCCACCCCTCTGACAAGGCTATGGGTACCTTCTTCCCATACTCCTGACAGACAGTGGGACACACATTTCTTTTACCTTGCCCGGTTGTGGGGCCTACCTTTACACCACTCATTGTTACCTGGGGAGTCGGGCTAGCTATGGGGCAGCTGTGACCGGCCATGTCACAGTCCGTCGTGACACCGGTTGGCCGCACGGGACCACTTTCCCTATGATCCCCATGTTTCTCCCCATCCTCTCCCGTTACCTCTGGAGCCGTGCTATTCATGGGGAAGCTACCACCGACCCTGTCACCATCTGGCATGACACGGGTCACCTGCACGGGACGACCTGCTTCCTTGCCTCCGTGCCTGCTCCCACCACCCATAGCACTTATACTGTCTCGTTTTAGGGGATCCTCAGCAGCATCACCCCACAATGCGAGGTGGCTGAGTTCCCCTTTACCACAACACACATTTTTATTATGTATCACATTGACATTGACAGTGGCCTTACATGACATATCAGATCTGGGAGGGTTGTCGGGAATGTATCCGGCAACCAACCTTTCCAGATCAGTTCTCAATAGCACATTAGTGGGGAGATTCTCTGACACCCCCACTTCCTTTAACCCCCTCCCCACAACCCAGTCCAGGAAAACTCGGGCCACCAGTATGGGGCGGCGAACATGCCCAAACCCGTTGACAGTCAGGATATTCCCAGGGATGAGTTCTTCTCACGAACTCAGGGTGGATGAGGGTCCGTTCGGCTACAGTGTCCTTAAGCCTGACAGTAATGGTGTTGCCCACCGAAACCGGTTGTAAGTTCTTGCAGGCCCTTCCATCGCCCCACCCACAAAAAGAATGGCTGCAGTAGGCCCTGGGGCCTTAGGTGTGGGGTTCATCTTCTGCCTCTCCGGGCAGACTAGGCTGATGCGACCCGATTGGTCACAAATATAACACCTATGGGAGTCAAATGCCGGCCGGATGCTGGAAGATGGGGCAGGACCCTCTGAGGGCCGGCTGGCTGGAACATTTGGGGTGGTTGTAGGCTTACCCCCTTTCCAGTTGGCGAGAGCTGACTTCCGCACCTTCGGTGTGTGGTTGGCCTCATACGCATCTGCGATCTGGGCTGCTTTGGCGGCTTCCTTTGGCTCCCGGTCCAGCACAAACTGTTGCACTCTCACGGGGCAAAGATAAAGAAACTGGTCCTTCACCATCCGATCCTTCAGGTCCTCGAAGGTGGTGACTGACAGCTGGTACTTTTTTATCAGGGCCTACTTGATAGCTTCATAGTCTCCATCTTGGGCTTGAGGGAGAGAAGCAAACACTTGTAGAAGTTTTCCTCTGAGCCCTGGAGTTAAATATCTGGCCCACTGGTCCTCAGGCAGCTGGTACTGTCTGCAGGCTTTTTCAAATCCCCACAGAAATATGTCCAATTTCCCGTCCTTTTCCAGTACATGAAAATGCTCCGGACGGGATTTAAAGCAGTTGGCACTGTTGGACTCAAGGGTCTGGGTTGGCGAAGGCTCCTTCTGAATCCAGGCTAGCTCCAGCTGGTATAGACCCTCATCTATACCAGCGCTGTCGCTCGGCAGCCTCTCAGTCAGCTTGGACCCATCACTCAGCTCTCTCAGACTCTCGGAATTTCTTGATCAGCTGCAGTCGTCCATCACGATAGTCTGCGGCAATCTGCTCCCAGGCCATCTGCAGGTGGGGTTCCACACTATATCAAAAGGGGAAAAAGGGAAAGGAAAAGATGTGGATATATATGAATTAAAATTCATATGCTTTATTAAATTTATTAAAATAGTATGAGTGCAAATTACTCATGCATCAACAAATGCATTTAAGGTAACCATCCTATTTTTCAAGGACGGTACCCACTAATAAATCTGGCTGAATGAGGTGTTGGATAATTATGGAACGCTACAGTCCAGTCCCTAAATCATTGGGCTGTAGCTGTATATTGTCTTTTGAAATTTATTTTGAAACATAATTTTTTTCTATTTGACGGTCGCATCTACCTTCAAATGCGGGGCACCGCGATGGGTGCAGCCGTAGCACCAACTTTCGCTAATTTATATATAGGATGGTGGGAGGAGGAGATAGTCTTTGTTGAAAACATGTCATCATATGTGGACTGCATTGCAACCTGGAAACGTTACATTGATGACGTGCTGATGTTGTGGAGAGGCACGGAAGAAAAACTACAAGCATTTATAGGCGTCCTAAATAACAACTCCCTCAACTTGAAACTCACGTTGGCCTTCCATAGACAAAAGATCCCTTTCCTAGATGTAATGATACAAAGAGACATCAATAATGTGGTACAAACTGACTTGTATAGGAAGGAGATCTCTACTAACAGTATCCTAGATGCTGGAAGTGCGCATTCTTCTGGTACCGTCAGAGCAATCCCAAAAGGAGAATTTTTGCGTCTACGACGTAACTGCTCAACTTTTGAATTTTTCAAGGAACGGGCCCGGGAGCTTAAATCAAGACTCCTGGAAAGGAATTATTCAGGGAGAATGATCAAAAAGGCATATAATCATGCCTTAAGAGTAGACAGAAAGGAACTATTGGTTCCTAAGAGGAATGATAGAGCAGACAAAAACGTCGTGAGATTCATTACGGAATTTCATGAGGAATGGCAAACAATGTTGGATATATTGAACAAACATTGGGAAATTATTCAATCTGATGTGGACCTTAGGGATTGTGTAACTCCACGAGCCTCGTCTGGGTATAGGAAAACCACCTCAATTTCAAGCCTTCTAGTATCCAGTCACTTTAAGAGAAACAATGTGTCTGTAAGAACAAAAAATCCTGTTTTTTTCCCATGTAATATGTGTAAGGCATGCCGGATTATGGTCCCCAGGAAATCATTTAGGGATGCATTTGGGAAAATATGTACAATCCATCAACATCTCAATTGCACCACTAGTGGGGTAGTTTAGTCTTGAATGTACACGTAGGCTTAAATATATCGGAAAAACAATGAGGGATTTGAGGACTCGTATAAGGGAACATATCCAAAGTATTGTCAATTATGATAGGGATGAGAAAAGGAGTCAGGAACAAAAGAAATTATTTACCCCAACACCTATTGCTAGACCCTTTAAGATCAAGCATCAGTCACAGTGGAAGGACCTTAAGGGTTGGGCGATATGTCAGCTAAAATTGGACAATAGAGGTGGAGACTTGGATTCTGTGCTCCTGAAAAGAGAGAGTGAGTGGAATCCACATGGATTGAATGAGAGCTTCAACTTTGGATGTTTTTTGTAAGTTTTCCAGTTGGGAACTAAATGACTAATCCACTCTATTTCTAAGGATATGAGGAGAGAACTATATTACACGTCCCTTATGTATGCCTAACATGGTGGCGCATACCTGCGGGACCAAGACATAGAGTAATGATGGAATATAGTACCATCATACTATAGGATCAATTTTTGGACATAATGTATAATCCTAAAAATGGGGTTATGAATCTTCTTTCCCTCTCCCCGGGTCCTTTCTCTCTTCTCTTTTCTTCTTATTCTCCTAAGGTTGATTCCCTAGGGATGTATAGAATATACTTATATCGATGGATAATTAGTCATATAAGAACAAGCTTAGCACATTCATTGCTAGATGTATGCAGTGGATCTGATGGGGACTAATATATAATGCATAAAATCTTTGAGTCCCAGTTTTCTCTATGTTGTAGCCATGTTTAATGGTGGGAGTATTGTACCTAAAAATTGATGGGCAATTCGCTTGCTTAAAAATAAATATTTGTATAAGACAATTCATGGTTAAAAATAAATATCCACATAAGTCAACTCATACTGTATCTGTTTGCCCTGATACAACAGACTATTAAGACCTATGTATATAAGATTCGTTTATTCAGTTGCATTTGATTTCAAGAAATGAAACCATTCTGTGATAAATACAATTTGATTGGCCGATCCTCTTGTCAATCCAGTTGGAGAGTATAAACATCCGGAGTTTGAGGCCGACCTTGCCCTTAGAAAAAGCCGGTATACCGGCGAAACGCGTGTCAGGGATTATATTCTGTGCTGAATGAGAGTGTTAGGAGGGAATTAGGAAAAGCCCTAAGATAGCACATACAACTACAGTGCTCTGTATTTAGCAGAACCCACAGAGTGCTAACAGACTTAGCGGTCAGCTGCGTGAGTTAGGCACGCCGACCGCGTGTATAAGTAACGGTCTGGCAAAACGGACTACCCCTCACCGTGATATAATACTATCAACTGTCTAGCATTTGGCAGTGAGGTGTCCACCCTTTACTGGCGGCGATCAGCCGCGCCGGTCTGGCAGACTGACATATGCTATACGCAGCAGTACACTTACATTGTACGGTCTGCTATCACCGACCACGTATGTAGGCAGCGGGTTCATAGGTGTAAGGACTTGTCCGGTATAACGGACTAGTCCTCGCCAATATATAACACCACCTACCGCTTGGCTCTTGGCAGTCAGGTGCATATCTTGTACCGGCGGCGATTAGTCGTGCGGGTTTGGCAGACTGACATACGAGTATAATAGGCACAGTAGTACACTTATAACTGTAGTCTGTTATTGGATCACCAAGCACCCTATTTATTATTCTAACCATAAAGTTATCCAGTTGGGGTGAGGTTTAATAGTGGCTTAAGCCTAATTACTGTATGCCTCACCTGGGAGCTGTGATATTGCTATGATATAAACATTAAGGCAATATCTACCTATGGGGAATTCCATGTACAATATACAGCTACAGCCCAATAATTTAGGGACTAGACTGTAGCGTTCCATAATTATCCAACACCTCATTCAGCCACATTTATTAGTGGGTACCGTCCTTGAAAAATAGGATGGTTACCTTAAATGCATTTGTTGATGCATGAGTAATTTGCACTCATACTATTTTAATAAATAAATTTAATAAAGCATATGAATTTTAATTAATATACAGTACAGACCAAAAGTTTGGACACACCTTCTCATTTAAAGATTTTTCTGTATTTTCATGACTATGAAAATTGTACATTCACACTGAAGGCATCAAAACTATGAATTACCACATGTGGGATTATATACTTAACAAAAAAGTGTGAAACAACTGAAAATATGTCTTATATTCTAGGTTCTTCACAGTAGCCACCTTTTGCTTTGATGACTGCTTTGCACACTCTTGGCATTCTCTTGATGAGCTTCAAGAGGTAGTCACCGGAAATGGTCTTCCAACAATCTTGAAGGAGTTCCCAGAGATGCTTAGCACTTGTTGGCCCTTTTGCCTTCACTCTGCGGTCCAGCTCATCCCAAACCATCTCGATTGGGTTCAGGTCTGGTGACTGTGGAGGCCAGGTCATCTGGCGTAGCACCCCATCATTCTCCTTCTTGGTCAAATAGCCCTTACACAGCCTGGAGGTGTGTTTGGGGTCATTGTCCTGTTGAAAAATAAATGATGGTCCAACTAAACGCAAACCGGATGGAATAGCATGCCGCTGCAAGATGCTGTGGTAGCCATGCTGGTTCAGTATGCCTTCAATTTTGAATAAATCCCCAACAGTGTC
Organism: Phyllobates terribilis; assembly: GCF_046119375.1. Classification (NCBI taxonomy): domain Eukaryota; kingdom Metazoa; phylum Chordata; class Amphibia; order Anura; family Dendrobatidae; genus Phyllobates; species Phyllobates terribilis. The sequence goes on from NW_027362763.1 coordinate 648,583,906, forward strand.
ACCAGCAAAGCACCCCCACACCATCACACCTCCTCCTCCATGCTTCACGGTGGGAACCAGGCATGTAGAGTCCATCCGTTCACCTTTTCTGCATCGCACAAAGACACGGTGGTTGAAACAAAAGATCTCAAATTTGGACTCATCAGACCAAAGCACAGATTTCCACTGGTCTAATGTCCATTCCTTGTATTCTTTAGCCCAAACAAGTCTCTTCTGCTTGCTGCCTGTCCTTTGCAGTGGTTTCCTAGCAGCTATTTTACCATGAAGGCCTGCTGCACAAACTCTCCTCTTAACAGTTGTTGTACAGATGTGTCTGCTGCTAGAACTCTGTGTGGCATTGACCTGGTCTCTAATCTGAGCTGCTGTTAACCTGCGATTTCTGAGGCTGGTGACGCGGATAAACATCCTCAGAAACAGAGGTGACTCTTGGTCTTCCTTTCCTGGGGCGGTCCTCATGTGAGCCAGTTTCTTTGTAGCGCTTGATGGTTTTTGCAACTGCACTTGGGGACACTTTCAAAGTTTGCCCAATTTTTTGCACTGACTGACCTTCATTTCTTAAAGTAATGATGGCCACTCGTTTTTCTTTACTTAGAATTTATATTATGGCAAGAAAAAAGCAGCTAACAGTCTATTCAGTAGGACTATCAGCTGTGTATCCACCAGACTTCTGCACAACACAACTGATGGTCCCAACCCCATTTATAAGGCAAGAAATCCCACTTATTAAACCTGACAGGGCACACCTGTGAAGTGAAAACCATTTCCGGTGACTACCTCTTGAAGCTCATCAAGAGAATGTCAAGAGTGTGCAAAGCAGTCATCAAAGCAAAAGGTGGCTAGTTTGAAGAACCTAGAATATAAGACATGTTTTCAATTGTTTCACACTTTTTTGTTAAGTATATAATTCCACATGTGTTAATTCATAGTTTTGATGCCTTCAGTGTGAATGTACAATTTTCATAGTTATGAAAATACAGAAAAATCTTTAAATGAGAAGGTGTGTCCAAACTTTTGGTCTGTACTGTATAACCACATCTTTTCCTTTCCCCTTTTGATATGATTTAATTGGTGGTGCACACCTGTGGATACAGGTCTGATCAGATTCGACCACTTTCGGGGTTCCACACTACCCTGATTGCGGGTATGGCTGGAAATCACAGGTTGGACCCCTGCAGCAGTGCCATCCGGGCCTTGGCTGGCCGCCTCATCATCAGGGCTCTGCTGTTGGGCTGGCTCTGCGGCACCTTGCAACAATTCAGGCATCATTTGGACCTTGGTTTTGCCTGTGGGGTCAATCTGTCTCAACTCACAGAGAGCAGTGATAGTGTCCTCTGACTGCTGGTGATACCAGGGATCTCCACGCGTAGCCATCATTGCCAAACAAAAGATAGGACAGAAAAACAAGAGAACGGAGGGGATGCAACTGCTACACGTACAGTAATGTCCCAGATAAAAAAAATATTAAAATACTGAGTCTGATTCCTTAAAACTTTGCACAGAATTCTCGCAAGAACCTTGCAAGTTTTCAGTGACAGGAATGATTGCTTAATCAAGCCAGTGATGTTCTGTAATATCCCACCGCTGCCACCAAATTTGTCAGGTTTATCAGGAAAGACACCGGCAGGATTATACAATATCCCACTGCTGCCATTAGGTTGTCAGGGATTCGGCACACGCACGATCCCAATTACTCACTAAGTAGCTATCGGCAAGCAAGCAGTGAGCGTATGACGTATACACCTCCGAACTCCAAAGCATGGAATATGTGCAAATGCCCCCGTACGATCACTGTCTGCTTTCTGGTAGCTTCGGGGGATGGATGATTACAGAGCACAATAAACAGAACTATTAAATTTCATATTTAATCCAAAAGGGGGGGCAGTGTTTATGAATAATATACAAAGATTTTACAAAGGGGGAGAATACAATACAGAATATACAGTTACACAAAATAAAAAGGGATTAACAAAAGAAACTTACTAGACAAATCGCAGAGATGATTCACTTTACCTGGAGGGGAGGTGCTCCAATAGACTGTTATCTAACGGGACCCCTGCTTATAGAATATATACCTCCCGACATGAGTATAGATCCATCTTCAGCTGGATTTTTTATGCCGAAGGGGGGCCCTGCCCACACTTTCCCTTGGGATGACCTCACCTGGGCTCAGCTCCACCCTTCATGTTTTCATTAAAATTTCTAACGTCTGCGATAACTTCTTGCTGGTTGATCGCAGAAGCTAGAAAGTGACGCCATATGTTTTATTTTTTAATAATTTACCTTACTGTAGAGACCAGACATGACATGGCTGCTGTCCTTTTTTTTGTACTTTTGCGTTATAGCTCCCTGGAAGGGCTCAGAGATCCAGAAAAATGTGCATATTGTTCCTTAGCTAGCCCCTCTTCTAAAAATGTGGGTACCATCATTATCGGAATTATAGAACTGTCGATTTTTTATATTTCGTGTCAGTGCCTACAAGACTGGTGAGCAAAAGCAGTTTGCAAATGAGGATGACCCTGCTATTGTACAGAGTGTGATAGAATTTCTTTGAAACTTAAAGGAGCAGGTGCGTATTCATAACAGGCCTGTTCTACTAGGGGCTACATTCCTATGGTAATGAATTTGCCACCTCTGGCCTGTTTGCTATTTACATAGCAACAGCTCCTTAGATTGCTAGCTCTTCTACTCTGTCAGATGGTAGATTGGGGAGGGGGGGGGGGAGAGTGAGAGGGATTCCAGAGGGAGAGAAAAATTCTTAATTTCTTTGACTCTGTGAATTTTATCCTCTGAGTTTCTCCCTTTCTACACATGTTCAATCACCCCAGCACCAAGATGGCTGCTTAACCCACTCATGTGCTGGAACCTTTTTCTTATGCATAATCACTGCAGCTATCAATCTCAGTGCTACATACTGTATCTCCCCTCTAGTACTTTACCAGTGACTTTGTCACAATATATACTGGAAATTATTTCTTCTGTCCCATAACTATTTTTCCTTTTTAGGCGAATTCTATTTACAGCGTCGAGACTGTTCCATGGATGCTAAATTTTCGCCTGCTCTGGCAATTATATACAGTACAGACCAAAAGTTTGGACACACCTTCTCATTTAAAGATTTTCTGTATTTTCATGACTATGAAAATTGTACATTCACACTGAAGGCATCAAAACTATGAATTAACACATGTGGAATTATATACTTAGCAAAAAAGTGTGAAACAACTGAAAATATGTCTTATATTCTAGGTTCTTCAAAGTAGCCACCTTTTGCTTTGATGACTGCTGTGCACACTCTTGGCATTCTCTTGATGAGCTTCAAGAGGTAGTCACCGGAAATGGTCTTCCAACCATCTTGAAGGAGTTCCCAGAGATTCTTAGCACTTGTTGGCCCTTTTGCCTTCACTCTGCGGTCCAGCTCCCCCCAAACCATCTCGATTGGGTTCAGGTCTGGTGACTGTGGAGGCCAGGTCATCTGGCGTAGCACCCAATCACTCTCCTTCTTGGTCAAATAGCCCTTACACAGCCTGGAGGTGTGTTTGGGGTCATTGTCCTGTTGAAAAATAAATGATGGTCCAACTAAACGCAAACCGGATGGAATAGCATGCCACTGCAAGATGCTGTGGTAGCCATGCTGGTTCAGTATGCCTTCAATTTTGAATAAATCCCCAACAGTGTCACCAGCAAAGCACCCCCACACCATCACACCTCCTCCTCCATGCTTCACGGTGGGAACCAGGCATGTAGAGTCCATCCGTTCACCTTTTCTGCATCGCACAAAGACACGGTGGTTGGAACCAAAGATCTCAAATTTGGACTCATCAGACCAAAGCACAGATTTCCACTGGTCTAATGTCCATTCATTGTGTTCTTTAGCCCAAACAAGACTCTTCTGCTTGTTGCCTGTCCTTAGCAGTGGTTTCCTAGCAGCTCTTTTACCATGAGGGCCTGCTGCACAAAGTCTCCTCTTAACAGTTGTTCTAGAGATGTGTCTGCTGCTAGAACTCTGTGTGGCATTGACCTGGTCTCTAATCTGAGCTGCTCTTAACCTGCGATTTCTGAGGCTAGTGACTCGGATAAACTTATCCTCAGAAGCAGAGGTGACTCTTGGTCTTCCTTTCCTGGGGGGTCCTCATGTGAGCCAGTTTCTTTGTAGCGCTTGATGGTTTTTGCAGCTGCACTTGGGGACACTTTCAAAGTTTTCCCAATTTTACGCACTGACTGACCCTCATTTCTTAAAGTAATTGTCATGAAAACAACACCCACTCTTGGGTCAGACCTTGCAGCTCTCTGGCGCCCCCTTATCCTGCTGGTCAAACACGGTATTGACAGAGGATAAGCACGGGTGCAGCTGCTCTAAGTTATGTCGACTATTGCGGCACGTGATGTGACAGGACGTATATATACCACCAGTTCCTTCCAGGAACGTATATATACCTCCGACCAGCCACCCTCAAACCACAATATCACATAAATACTGGTATACTGCCACCACCGATCGCTTAACAGGTGGATCGGGTACCTGGTAGGTAACGTGAATTAGCGGGTGAGGAACGTGTTTGCTCGACATAGGACAAGAAGGCGAAACTGGTAAATAATTAATGATTTACTCCCAAAAGGTGGGCAGTGTTTACAAAATATATACAAGATATTATAAAGGAGACAATTTACATGTATGCATAAACAGTTATTAAAATAAAAGGGATAAGTAATAGCAAAACCTGCTTCACAAGGTGATGGTCTCAGATTCTGTGGGAGGGATGGCTCCCCGGAAATTAGAGGTGATTCTTCTTACGCCGCGTGATGTGCGTGCGTTCGACGTCCCTGAGAAGAATGACCTGAAAATGGCCGATTTGCTTTTTAGTAAGCAGCCAAAACTCTGGGGAACACCCCTTATTTACCTTACAAGGGGGGCTCGGCTTTGCGAGCCCACCCAGCTGCAGAAGACCTAAAAAATCCTTCAGATTCCATATCTTGGTGTGGGGGGGTCCCACATCCAAGAGGGAGACATCATCTTGACCGTCACCAATATTCATGAAGATAGATATTAAATATGAAACCTCTATGACGCTCAGAAGCTCAGAATCCATTATCTCAGTTCCCGGTCATTCCTCAGTTATGCAAGTTATACTATTGTAATGGGAAAAAGGTAAGCATTCAAAAAACGTGGTTCCAATGTTTCTGTCAGACCTGTGCGTGATTAAAATTGGCATAAAACGTTTGTACAATTAAACAATGGGATTTTTTGGAGGGATTTTCCGGTTTGTACCAGCGCTTGCCCTGGACTGAGGTTTTATGGCGGGTCATAAAAATTCCTGGTTTGGGGAGAAGCAAAAGTGAGTTCTATGTCTTCACTTACAAACAGATAGGGGGTGGTTTTTTTTTTCTTTTTTAAAACATCTCTCATTTTTTTAAAACTCGGGCAAAAATACCTTTTGCCTGACAGTAATGATGGCCACTCGTTTTTCTTTACTTAGCTGCTTTTTTTTTCTTGCCATAATACAAATTCTAACAGTCTATTCAGTAGGACTATCAGCTGTGTATCCACCAGACTTCTGCACAACACAACTGATGGTCCCAACCCCATTTATAAGGCAAGAAATTCCACTTATTAAACCTGACAGGGCACATCTGTGAAGTGAAGACCTTTTCTGGTGACTACCTCTTGAAGCTCATCAAGAGAATGCCAAGAGTGTGCAAAGCAGTCATCAAAGCAAAAGGTGGCTACTTTGAAGAACCTAGAATATTAGACATATTTTCAGTTGTTTCACACTTTTTTGTTAAGTATATAATTCCACATGTGTTAATTCATAGTTTTGATGGCTTCAGTGAGAATGTACAATTTTCATAGTCATGAAAATACAGAAAAATCTTTAAATGAGAAGGTGTGCCCAAACTTTTGGTCTGTACTGTACATGAATTGGTGGGAGGAAAAAATTATCTACAATGTGTCTAATCTTTTTTTATCTGCTATCTATTGGTACGGACGCTTCATAGATGATGTACTTATCGTGTGGCGTGGTACTAAAGCGTCCATACCTAAATTCGTTGATTACATCAACACCAATTCAGATAACATCAGATTTACATATAATCATCATTCTAAAGAAATTTCATTTTTGGATATCCATATGTATGGTGATGAAGATGAAGGAAAAGTAATATGTGCATTATACAGAAAACCTACTGCTGGTAATGCCATGTTATTTGCCACCCGAGACACTTTATACGTCATTTACCAGTGGGAGAGTATGTGAGAGCAAAACGAAGCTGCACTGTGCAGCAAGACTATGAGAAACAATGCTCCATTCTACATTCTTGTTTCCAAAAAAAGGGGTTTTCACCGTCATGTACTATGTGCACCGTCATGTACTATGTGCAGCCAGAGACAAAGCTGACTCTAAAACCAGAGCTAATTACTGGGATCAAATCAACACCAGAGGTGATAACTGATGGAAACCAAGCGGCTCCTTCTCTACCAGCTGTAGTGCTGATTATTATCAAGTTGTGAAAAAAGAATCTCCCTATTCTATATACCGATAAGGCCCTTAACACCATACTTGATAAGGGTTGTAAATTTCTATCTAAATGTGGCATGACAATAGGTAATTTAATGGCCCTATTGACCATACTAATACAAGTGGGATAAATAAATAAAAAAAACTGGTTATCTATCAGCGGTTCATAGAAAATGTGGTCGAAAAAAGTGTGGATTATGTCCATATATGTATAATATGAAAATAATGATTAATTTAAGTAATAACAGAGAGGATTTGATTGAGGATTTTATGAACTGCAGCAGTAAATATGTTGTATATGTGATCAGGGGTGGATTATGAGTAGTCAGGGTCCTGGGCCCTGGGCCACCCCCCCCCCCCAGGTACCCGATGTATCACATGACATGTCACATGATCCCCTTTGATAGCTCATGTAATAGGTTAGATACTTTGGTCACATCTGTAGACGGAAAATGACAGAATTTTTTTTCCATTATGTGCGGCCTATACATAACATAGTGCTATTTATAAGGGGGTGGAAGATTAATTTTCTTGAGGGGCCACATGAGAGACCGTGACTGTTGTGGAAGCAGCACCAATAAGCTGAAATTAATTCTGCTCAATATTAATAATATTAACAAAATAATAAAAAAATAATAAAAAAAATAAAAAAAAATTATATTAATTGTATGACTTAATATTGAGCAGAATTAAGTATGCTGACATCCCACTATATACTGTATGAGCCCCCACATAGCTCCCTAGATACTCTATGAGCCCGCACATAGCTCCCTACACACAGTATGAGCCCACACAGCCCCCTACACAGTCTGAGCCCTCATACAGCCCCTACCTACAGTATGAGCCTCCAAACTGCCACCTACCTACAGTATGAGCCCCCACCAAGCCACCAACATACAGTATGAGCCCCCACATAGCCCCCTAGATACAGTATGAGCCCCCATATAGCCTCCTAGATACAGTATGAGCCCCCATATAGCCTCCTAGATACAGTATGAGCCCCCACATAGCCTCCTAGATACAGTATGAGCCCATACATAGCCTCCTAGATACAGTATAAGCCCCCAAATAGCCTCCTAGGTACAGTATGAGCCCCCACATAGCTCCCTTCTCTGATCGACTGTCAGTTCCACAGCCGGCTCAGAGAATGGTCGAATGCAAAATGCAGCTACCTGAGACACCTCTGACCACCGCATGAGGTGGCCAAAAAGCCTCCCACTGATGGCTGTACCCAGGTCACATGCCCCCCCGATTTCCCTAGGTATGGCCCTGTACAGTCTATATGGCAATACATAGAATCATAGAATGGTAGAGTTGGAAGGGACCTCCTGGGTCATCTGGTTCAACCCCCTGCTCAAAGCAGGATTCACTAGATCATCTCAGACAGATGTCTGTCCAGCCTCTGTTTGAAGACGTCCATTGAAGGGGAACTCACCACCTCTCGTGGCAGCCTGTTCCACTCATTAATCACCCTAACTGTCAAAAAGTTTTTTCTAATATCTAATCTGTGTCTCCTCCCATTTAGTTTCATCCCATTGCTTCTAGTCTTTCCTTGTGCAAATGAGAATAAAGATGATCCTTCTACAATGTGACAGCCCTTGACATATTTGTAGACAGCTATTAAGTCTCCTCTCAGTCTTCTTTTTTGCAAGCTAAACATTCCCAAATCCTGCAACCGTTCCTCATAGGACATGGTTTGCAGACCAGTCACCATTCTGGTCGCTCTTCTCTGAACTTGCTCCAGTTTGTCTATGTCTTTTTTAAAATGTGGTGCCCAAAACTGTACACAGTATTCCAGATGAGGTCTGACCAAAGAGGAGTAAAGACCGATAATGACTTCACGTGATCTAGACTGTATGCTTCTGTTAATACATCCCAGAATTGTATTTGCCTTTTTTGCTGCTGCATCACACTGTTGACTCATGTTCAGTCTATGATCTATTAGTATACCTAAGTCTTTTTCACATGTACTGTTGCTTAGCTCTATTCCTCCCATTCTGTATATGCTTTTTTCATTTTTATTGCCCAGATGTAGTACTTTGCATTTTTCCCTGTTAAAAACCATTCTGTTGGTTGCTGCCCACTGCTCCAGTTTATTTAGGTCTTTTTGAATCCTCTCTCTCTCTTCTCTAGTATTAGCTATCCCTCCTAGCTTTGTGTCATCAGCAAATTTAATCAGTTTACCCTCAATTCCTTCATCTAAATCATTGATAAAGATTTTGAACAATACAGGTCCCAGGACGGAGCCCTGTGGTACCCCACTTGAGACATTCATCTAGCTGGATGTGAAGCCATTTACAACCACCCTTTGAGTCCGATCACTAAGCCAGTTATGAATCCACCTAACAGTTGCCTGGTCCATTGCATACTTGGTCATTTTTTCAATAAGGATGGTGTGAGATACTTTGTCAAATGCTTTGCTGAAGTCAAGATATACTATATCTACAGCATTTCCCTGATCCACCCAGTCAGTGATTCTGTCATAGAAGGAAATTAAGTTAGTCTGACATGACTTGTTAGTTACAAACCCATGCTGACTCTGGTTAATCACTTCATTCTTATCCATATACTTACATACATGTTGTTTAATAATTTGTTCAAAGATCTTTCCTGGTATAGAAGTCAGACTCACCGGCCTATAGATCCCTGGGTCCACCTTCTTCCCCTTTTTGAAGATAGGAACAACATTTGCTCTTCTCCAGTCTTCTGGGACTTCTCCTGTTCTCCAAGAATTTTCAAAGATTATGGAGAGTGGTTCTAAAATTTCTTCTACGATCTCCTTCAGTACTCTGGGGTGTAATTCATCTGGACCTGGAGACTTGAACTCATTTATGTTAGCTAAATATTCCCTCACAATCTTTCTGTTTACAGATAACTTGGATTCCTCTATTCCTTTAACATGACTGGTATCTATAGTATAATCAGGGATGTGTCCTTCTGTCCGAAGCCTCTATAGACTGCGCATGCAATGCACCTTCAAGGTCTGGCCGCAGACAGAAAGACACATCCACATCCCAGACAGGGATGAGGAGTGTGGCGCCGGAGATTGCGGTATGCGAAGGCACTGAATGCATACCGCGATCTCCGGCATCATAAACATATACCTGTTCGGTCCTGTCATCTCTGGAGAGATCAGGGGAGGAGTGTGGCGCCAAAGTCGGTGCCTGCGCGTAGTGCAAATTTTGCCACCATTTTAATGACAAATATGCACAGTGTCTTCAACGAAATGGACAGCATGGTATGCACATGGGCGTACTCTGGCACCATTTTGTTGAATACACAATTGTATTCATTAAAATGAAACCGGATATCGCGCTATGCGCAGGCGCCGATTCCGGCCCCATTTTAGTAAAATAACGCAGGCGATGCGCTGCAGTGGAGCGGTGGAAAGGCAAGTAGGAGTGTTTTTCTTTTTATTTATTTATGGATGGGGGAGCACATATCAGGATGGGGGACCAGGACAGGGGAGAATATACAAGAATTGGGGAGCATGGACCAGGATGCGGGGAGCATATATCAGGATAGAGGACCAGAATGGGGGAGCATATACCAGGATGGGGGGGGGGCATATACCAGGATAGGGGACTAGGATGGGGTAGCATATATCAGTATAGGGGACCAGGATGGAGGGAGCATATACCAGGATGGAGGGAGCATATGCCTGGATGGAGGGAGCATATGCCAGGATTGGGGAGCATATACCAGGATGGGGAGGAAGCATGGACCAGGATTGGGGAGCATATACCAGGATGGGGAAGCATATACCAGGATGGGGGACCCGGATGGAGGAGCATATACCAGGATAGGGGACCAGGATGGGGGACAGCATATACCAGGCTAGGGGACAGCATATACCAGGATGGGGGGCACCATATACCAGGATGGCGGGCAGCATATACCAGGATAAGGGAGCATATACCAGGATGGGGGACATATACCAGGATGAGGGAGCATATACCAGAATAGGGGACCAGGATGGGGGAGCATATACCAGGATTGGGGAGCATATACCAGGATAGGGTACCAGGATTGGGAAAGCATGGACCAGGATGGGGAACCCAGATGGGGGAGCATGGACCAGGATGGGGGAAGCATGGACCAGGATGGGGGAAGCATGGACCGGGATGGGGGGGAGCATATACCAGGATAGGGTACCAGGATTGGGGAGCGGGGACCCAGGATTGGGAAGCATGGACCAGGATGGGGGAAGCATGGACCAGGATGGGGAACCCAGATGGGGGAGCATATACCAGGATGGGGAGGAAGCATGGACCAGGATTGGGGAGCATATACCAGGATGAGAGGGAAGCATGGACCAGGATGGGGGACCCGGATGGAGGAGCATATACCAGGATAGGGGACCAGGATGGGGGACAGCATATACCAGGATGGGGGGCAGCATATACCAGGATAAGGGAGCATATACCAGAATGGGGGGCATATACCAGGATAAGGGAGCATATACCAGGATGGGGGGCATATACCAGGATGTGGGAGCATATACCAGAATAGGGGACCAGGATGGGGGAGCATATACCTGGATGGGGGAGCATATACCAGGATTGGGGACCAGGATTGGGGAGCATTTACCAGGATAGGGTACCAGGATTGGGGAGCGGGGACCCAGGATTGGGAAGCATGGACCAGGATGGGGGAAGCATGGACCAGGATGGGGAACCCGGATGGGGGAGCATATACCAGGATGGGGGGGAGCATGGACCAGGATAGGGGGATCATATACCATTAAAAAAACTTGCCACCCAGGCGTAGAGCGGGTTCAATAGCTAATACGATATACTGTGATACAGACATCAGATGTTATATACTATACACATTGTTATATCCCATCTGATGTCTGTACCACAGTATACCATACAGTAAACCATACTGTAATCTGTATATTGGATATGGCATTTTTTGTACAGGGATATACACTGTACTGATCACACCTGGAGCTGCCTACAGGAGCTCACATATTATATACAGAGCAGTAATAGTATGTGACGTCCTGTAGGTTCAGGGTTGGTCAGTCAGTGTGGGATCCGGTCTGCTGATGTCTGTGGTCGCTCTGCTGGGTCTCAGTGTGATTTATTGCAGGACTCTGAATTTTCCTGCTGGAGCCAATGACCTGGCACTGACAGTGCGACCTGATCTGCAGCAAAGGTCAGAGTCCTGCAATAAGTCATACAACGCCCCAGCAAAGACACTATGGAATCCTGTGTACACTTATCAGGTGAGCACCATCCTGCAGCCCCCTCCTCATTCCAGACATCCTGCCCCGGGCCCGACCTCATATTTACCGCCATCCACTGAGGTCTCATCCACCAGCTCCTCTCCAGCAGGATGATGAGCTCCAGGCGCTGCTGTGTGACGTTCACTCTGGAGACGCAGCACACAGCGTGCAGTGCAGGGGGCTTGTCTTTCTTCCTGTGATGCTGCCGGGCGGCGTCTAACTACACTCAAAGGTACAGTGCAGTCCTCCTGCCTCTGACGAAAACATAATGAGGGCCCTCTGGCCATGCACCCCCCGGAGCCTCGGGACCCTGGCGGTAGCCCAGATTGCCCTCATTATAATCCACATATCACAGCGGAGGCAACGGGAGCTCCTCTGGAGCTGCACTGCTATTCTGAATCGTCGGCAGCAGAGCTCCAGGAAAGCTCCCTGCAGGGATGTGTGAGCAGAGTCAGTGTCAGTCCCCAATAGCACACAGCAGTGTCAGCAAGCAGCAGCACACAGCACAGTCAGTGTCAGAGAAAAAAATTAAGATCCCTAAGGCCTCTCCAGGAATAGGGCATTCACTCCCTCCTATCTCACACAGAATCTCTAGATGGAGAAAAAGCTTATAATCCAAACCTTTTCTTTTGGTAATAGAACCACATTAAACATATGGTGTAGTGAGGAATCCTAATTAAAATGCAGAAAGCTCCAGCTTCAAACTTCTTTTGAAGCAGAGGACCCCTGCAGTGCCAAGCATGACATCTATTATGGGGAAGAGTCAGGAAGACTAAGGTTTGTAGATTCATGAGGCAGAAAAGTGGAAAATCGAACACCTTTAGATGTAACTCTTGTTGCCTTCAGAGGAAACTGGAAGTCTGCAACTAGTCGGTTTGGTGCCAATGTGCAGTTATGAATACTGCAGTTTGTATAGATCCAATTTAGGTGAAACATGCATTTTCAACTTTAGGACTAATAGGGGAAGAATATGCATATTTTTTTCATAACTGTGAGGTATGCCTATAAGCCACAAATCAATAATGGCCAGATAACAGACATGCCATATTTCCTATCTATGAAAAGGTAAAATTCTGATAAAAAATGTGATGGCGATATTGAATACCTGTGATCGTCAGGAGAGAAGATATTCTAAATGTTGGGAATATAATAATTTTCTGAAACTGAAGCCACATCCCATGACCAGCCCTGTTATGAGTAATCAAGAGGAGGTGTGTGGGTGTAACTTAGGTTCTGATTAAAAGACAAGGCAAATTATGATTTGTGTTCAATGTTAAGGAAGGTACATATCAGTTTAGGCTTGATCCACGTTAACCAGATGTTTTCAATTGGATCGTTTCCATCCGCTAAGCTGTGCCATCTCTGTGACCAGCGTTTAGTAAGGTTTTTTTGTAAATCCTGTTTATGTAATTGTATACAATGTATTACTTTGTCCACTTTGTAAAATCTTTTGTATATTTTTTTTTTATAAACACTGCCTATCTTTCTGCATTAAATAGAAAAAAATGTAATAGTTCTTTAAATCACACTCCTGAAAGCCATACGCTGCCTGGCAGGTGTCCTATTGGCCTGTAAATGATTGGTGGTAGCAGGTAATAATCTTTCTTGGGTTATTGTGGAGTTAGCAGTGACGGTACCAGGGTATATACATATTACATGCGTTGGAATCACAGATGTATATACCATACACTCACTGTTAGTTCTCCAATAACCAGTCTAATAGTGGTAACAGCCTGCGGCCTCCTTCGTTGATTGTATGTCAATTGCGTAATTGTCCTGATGATAGGGGGCAGCACAGGTCTGTTTGTGACAAACAGATAACAGCGAGGTGGGTTCAGTGTGACCCCCGTGGCTGTCTTCTTTGACAGCCCCAAGAATATACAGCAGTCAGTGTCAGCCCCCAGCAGCGCACAGCACAGTCGCTGTCAGCACCAAGCAAAGCACAGAAAAGTCAGTGTAAGCCCCCCAACAGTACACAGCATAGTTAGTCTCAGCAACCAGCAACGCACTGCCCAGTAAGTGTCAGCTTCCAATACACAGTCAGTGTCAGCCCCCAGCAGCACACAGCACAGTCAGGGTCAGCGACAAGCAGCACAGTCAGTGTGTCATGTTGGTAACTCCCATGCTTTCTCAGCACCACCCTACTCACCGTGGTGATCAAGCGACTTCTCCTCGTGTCAGGCTGTCTCGCTGCGTTTGCCTATTTGTAGCACTCTGTCTGTAGGAATTTAACCTTGCTGTGTCCTGCAGAGATTAGGTTATATATATTGTTCAGCTCCTTTCACCACTCTTTGTACAAATGTCAAGTTTCTAGCCTGCTTATAACCCTTGTTTATGCATGACCACGGCACAAAATGTAGATAATATCGGCTGATTTATTCATACAGAAAGCATCTCCAATTACAGCACAAGCAGCAGTAAACCCAAAAATGATGGTGTTCATTGTAGGTGAAGCCCCTCTCCCTCTTTGGCATCCTTTGTAAGTGAAGCCCTTCCCCCTATGGGGCATCCAATGTAGGTGAAGCCCCTCCCCCTCTGGGGCATCCAGTGTAGATGAAGCCCCTCCCCCTCTAGGGCCTTTGGTGTAGGTGAAACCCCTCTCCCTCTGAGGCTCCCAGTGTAGGTGAAGCACCTCCCCCTCTTAGGCATCCAGTATGGATGAGGCTCCTCCCCTCTTGGGCATCCATTATAGATGAGGCTCCTTTCCTTTGGGATATCTTCTGCTCATGTGGCTTTCTTGGTGACATGGATGAAGTAACAGGGCTCTGTGTCTTGGCCGGCAGTATATGGCATAAAATCTCCGTACACCATGTGCTCACAGTGACCTCCAAAGGCCTCATACAGCAAAGCGGTGAAAGACTCCAGACGATGGGGGTAGTAGGACAGGCGGAACTTGCTGTGGGGAAAAAGAGTGATGTCATCAGTGAATGGCCACCTTATTATGGTGGCCTCCGCAGGTTTGGGATTCTGGCGGGATCTGTATCTTGGTATAATACAGCTCACCCTTCACCCCGTCACTACACACCCAGTGATTTGAGATGCTTGCACATTGCCAACGAGCTAGTCTCTGGTGGGCACCTCATTGAAAAGTACCATCAGGTGTGGCCACAAACTATACATCTGCACACAAGCAACCCATCCTTCAGAAAATAGGTCTGGATGGGACAAATATAAATCTAAGTGTTTACATACTGCTCTTTCTGGCCAGGCTGCTTCCTCACAGGCAGTGCTAGCCCTGCCCACTCCCCCCTCATTGGCCAGGACTTCTATAATTCACTGCTGCGTAAGTGTTAGAGAAGCCATGCTGGTTCTTCTTGTCCTCCTCATCCTCAGCAGTACAGCACAAATCTCCCGCACTGAGCCCAGTACATCCATTCTGCTAATATAGTTCTTCTATATTGTGCTGGATTAAAAATATCTGCTCTGCTACCCTAACCCTCTCTGCCCGCCCATCCCCTGTATGTCTGCTATGTCACCCCCTTACCTTGTCTCTCTGTGCTGGCTCCTATCGTAGTACCGCTCCTATCCCCCGTATTATAGTACTGCTCCTATCCCCCCTGTGTATCGTAGTGCCGCTCCTATCCCCCTGTGTGACGACACAGCTTTCTAACTTAATCACCAAAAGGTCTTGATTTGTTAAGCCAAGAGAAATTTACTATTGTGTTTGTGTTGACTTGTAAATATGTGTATTTCTGTGGCTGGTCAAGAAGGACATACGATTATACATATAACCCTGATTGTTATCTTCTCTTGGTTGTGAAACAATGATGTTTGTTAGTATGCTAATTACATATCATACTAAAGCCAGCTGAATGTTGATTTAAAGAACCCCCTGCTATACCAACTATGTAAATTGATTAGCTCAAACAATGAGACCTGAGTGAGCCCTGCACCTGTACCTCTGACCTGCGACTGATGACCTTAGCCAGATATGTAAATATAAAAAATGTTTTTTTCTATCCTGCTTCAAAGAGAATTGAAAGAGACTTTACAATAAGAATCAAAGAGCAGACTCTTTCAGACCATCAGATTGGAAGCATGGCTTTAACCTAAGAGACACAGATTTGGATTCTACATAATTCCGGCCTAAGGGTATACGTCCCTGACTGTAAAGATACGGATCTGCTCCATTGACCATCAGAGAGCCCATGGATACATTTGGGGAGACCAGGTTGGGACGATGAAGTCAACTGGCCCCATGGATATGTTATTTGGGGTTGCCAGGTGGGCCCTCTGGTCGCTTGGAACCCATGGAGACATTTGGAGAAGCCAAATTGGGACCAGCCGGTCATTTGGCCCCATGCAAACTCTCGGGGAGGCTAGGGTGGGACCTTCGGGTGTCCTGGTCTTGTACCTCAATGGACCTTTAGCTTCCTAAGCTTGCCACTACCTTCTCTCTGTGGGGGCCCGCCAGAAGCAGGGGGCCACTGGTTGAGTTGGTTGTCGCTGGAAGTCCCAAAGTCGCAGCTGTTCTATCCCAGGCGGGCCAGCGGAAGGGTGAGGACTGTGTAATGTTGTACCATCTTGAGTATTTGCTGGGACTGTTCTATGTGTTTTGTTGTCCATTTGGTGGTTTGTCAGGGATTCACAGGATCCAGATTTACTTACAGACACCACCCACTGTGATCTCTTGATCAAACAGCTCTCTGCTGTTCTCACTAAGTAGTTATCAGTGGCTAACAGAGAGCGTACGGCATACACACCACCTTCCAACACATGGAATATATGTATATGCCCTCGTACTATCACTGATAGCCTCACGATAACACACTTAATATTATTCGCTGCCACCACCGATCAATTTTAAAATATAATACAGGCCTGATCGGACGCCTGCTTTCTGGTAGCGTATGGCTTCGAGGGAGGAATGAGTACAGGACAGAAGGAACAGACTATTACATTTTATATTTAATCCAAAAGCGAGGCAGTGTTTATGAAAAATATATAAAAGGTTTTACAAAAGGAGTCAAATACAGTACAGAATATACAGTTACTCAAAATAAATGGGATTAAAGAAGAACTTACTAAAGAGATCGCAGAGACGATTCAGTTTAGCTAGAGGGGAGGTGCTCCAATTGATTTGACAGTTATCGAACGGGACTCCTTGCTTATAGAATATTGTGGTGCAGCGGCATTGCTATAGTGATCTAGTATGTCTGTTTATGCTATTTTCTTCCCCCTCAGGTGACTGATCACATGACTGTGACATCAGCAAGGTCCTGTCTGTGTGTGTGTGTGCTACAGGATATATAAACCCTGGGTGATTTGGGAAGGTGTTCCTGGGTGTTGGGAGTTCCTGTGTGAGGTGTTCCCGTGTGGACACCGGGTGAGAGGCATGAGGCTGTTCCCTGTGTGTGGAGGGAACACCGCTTGTGTGAAGCCTGGTGAGGCCTGGTGGACTCCTGGAGGGTGAAGCCTGGATCGCTGAGAGTGTGAACGTGATGCCAGTAAGCCTTGGAGTGCCAGAGGCTGGAATGTAAACGTCCTGGAGGACAGAGCCTGGATCTGTGTGTGAGAGATGCCAGTGGTCTTGGATGGAATAAGGTCAGGAGACCACGTGTGGTAAGCCTTAAAGCCACAGTGGTGGAAAACCTAATGGACTGAGACAGCTAAACCTGGCAAAGGTAATACTCTACGTTATATGGACATTGCTATGGACATTGGTATATGATTACCTTGCTGAAGGCTGTACCTGGAGCAAGTGGGCCTGTGTGCCACTTGGCTCACGAATACTGTATATATGTGTGTCAGCGTGCCACTAAGTTGAACCCGGTCATATGCGGTTTATGATGAAGTAATAAACTGCAGCATTGTGGAATACCGGAAAGACATTGCACGTGTGCATTGATTGTCGCAGCGAAGCGAGTATCCCCCAGGATGATGACAAGCGCTGCCTTACAATATATATATACCTCCCGGCATAAGTATGGACCCATCTTCAGCTGGGTATTTTATGCCGAAGGGGGAACCTGCCCACATACTCCCCTGTGATGACTTCACGTGAGTAGTCTCCGCCCTTTTTGGTTTTATTAAAATATCTAGTTTCTCCAATAACTTCTCGCTGGTCGATCGCAGAAGCCCGAAAGTGAGGCCATATTTTTTATTACGAATTTACCTTCCTTTAGAGACTAGACATGATATAACTGCGGTTGGTTTTCTGAGTACTTTTGCATTATAGCTCACCGGAGGGTCATACAGTTACGGAAAATTATGCGTATTGTTCCTTAGCTGACCCTGCGCTAAAAATGTGTCCCATTATTGTCGGAAGTATAGAACTTCCGATATTCCATATTTTCTGTCGGCGTCGGCCAGACTGTAGATTTCTGTTGGGAAAAAGGGGAATGCCCTGGGGGTGAAAGAGAATTCTTTTGAACAAGGAACTGCAGCCTTCTCACCTAGGTGTATATTTATCACAGGCCTGTGCCACTTAAGTTTGCACCTCTCCTGTGTGCTGCGATTTGCATAGAGCTTCTTTTACACTGACAGATGGTCGATAAGGGAGGGAGCAAGAGAGGGGCTTCTTTTGTACTGCTATTTGCATATTAGCCACTTCTCTAGAGCGTCAGCTCTTGGTCGGGTGACAAATAGTATAGAGGAGGGGGAATGAGGGGTTTGGAGAAATCCTTAATATTTTCTATGACATGGGTCAATTAAATATTGCCACGCTGTTTTACCCTCACCCTGTGTTGTATGAGTAGTGTTACGCCCACGGAAGACCCCGGGTCTTCACACCATGTATCCTAGTACCGCTCCTATCCCCCTGTATCCTAGTACCGCTCCTATCCACCCTGTATCCTAGTACCGCTCCTATCCCCCTGTATCTTAGTACCGCTCCTATCCCCCCTGTATCCTAGTACCGCTCCTATCCCCCTGTATCCTAGTACCGCTCCTATCCCCCTGTATCCTAGTACTGCTCCTATCCCCCCTGTATCCTAGTACCGCTCCTATCCCCCCTGTATCCTAGTACCGCTCCTATCCCCCTGTATCCTAGTACCGCTCCTATCCCCCTGTATCCTAGTACCGCTCCTATCCCCCTGTATCCTAGTACCGCTCCTATCCCCCTGTATCCTAGTACCGCTCCTATCCCCCTGTATCCTAGTACCGCTCCTATCCCACTGTATCCTAGTACCGCTCCTATCCCCCTGTATTCTAGTACCGCCAGGATAACACCCTACCTCTCATTAAGAATCTCATTAACTCAAAACTGCAAGCACTGATTACACAAGAACCACAAGACAGATTTCTTCACCCCAGGTATCAATTTAATCAGCGCAACAGCACCAACATGACACTGCTTGTAGTTTACTTAGCAAAATCCTGCTGACAGATTCCCTTTAATGAAGCTGGGTTTTTATACATATATTTTTACATGTGTTTTTTCAGACACAGTTGAACAGCGTCTTTAGAGCTTTAATGAAATCACATCCACTTAGATAATGCAGCAGATTTGTGCAGAAGAAAAAATGCAGCATTTACGCTACAAGGGAACACGGCCTAAAGAAGAAACCCATAGAAAAAGAGATGACTTTTCTATGTGTAGTTAGGTCCAGAAATCTTTGACCAGTGACGAATCCTCGTGATTTAAGCTCTCCTCTGACTTTCAGGTTTAATTAAAGGGGTTGAACAGAAATCTCCTTTGAAATGTTTGAGGATTGAGCAGGGGCATGCATAGAAATCATGGGGCCCCAATCTATTTGGGCCCCCTCCTCCACCAAAAAAAAAACAGACTTAATATTCGGCGGGGTCACATAAGAGCAGATCTCAGCACTTACAAATTCATTTTCTTCCTATATAGTTCTCCATACAGTATTATGGGCGCCACATAGTCCTCCATACATAGCCAGGGGCGGGCTGGCCCTGGGGGCAGAGGGGAAATTGCCCGCAGGCCGCTCCAGCAGCAGAGGTTTTGAGCCGCCCGGCCATCAGCCATCGCCTCAATACTGCTGCAGCCACTCTCCTCTGCACGCGTCCTCCCATCAGGGCGCATGGCCTGATGGGAGGACGTGCGCGGCCTGATGGGAGGGCGCTCGCAGAGGAGAGTGGCTGCGGCGCTAGTGAAAGGGGGATGGCGCACGCTGACCATGTATACAGTACGGAGCACTATTGCAGGGCCATGTATACTGTGAGGAGCACCATGCGGGGCCATGTATACAGTACAGAGCACTATGCGGGGCCATGTGAGGAGCACCATGCGGAGCCATGTATACAGTACGGAGCACCATGCGGGGCCATGTATACAGTACGGAGCACCATGCAGGGCCATGTATACAGTACGGAGCACTATGTGGGGCAGTGTATACTGTATGGAGGACTGTGGGGCCCATTATTCCATATGGAGGACTATGTGGGGGCCATTATACTGTATGGAGCACTATGAGAGGCCCATTATACTGTATGGAGCACTATGTGGGGCCATTATACTGTATAGTCATGTGAGGCCCGTTAGACTGTATGGAGGACTATGTGGGGCCCATTATACTGTATGGAGGACTATGTGGGGCTATTATACTGTATGGAGGACTATGTGGGGCTATTATACTGTATGGAGGACTAAGTGGGCCCATTATACTGTATGGAGAACTCTTTGTGGCCATTATACTGTATGGAGGACAGTGTGGGGCTATTATACTGTATGGAGGACTCTTTGTAGCCATTATACTGTATGGAGGACTATGTGGGGCTATTATACTGTATGGAGGACTCTTTGTAGCCATTATACTGTATGGAGGACTATGTGGGGCCCATTATACTGTATGGAGGACTATGCGGGGGCCATTATACTGTATGGAGCACTATGTGGTGCCCATTATACTGTATGGAGGACTATGCGGGGGCCATTATACTGTATGGAGCACTATGCGGGGGCCATTATACTGTATGGAGGACTATGTGGGGCCAAGTATATTGCATGGAGGACTATGTGGGGCCCAGCATATTGTATGGAGGACTATGTGGGACCATTATACTGTATGGAGGACTATGTGGGGCCATTATTTTGTATGGAGGACTATGTGGGGCCATTATTTTGTATGGAGGACTATGTGGGGCCATTATACTGTATTGAGGACTATGTGAGGCCATTATACTGTATGGAGGACTATGTGGGGCCCATTATACTGTATGGAGGACTATGTGGGGCCCATTATACTGTATGGAGGACTATGTGGGGCCCATTATACTGTATGGAGGACTATGTGGGGCCCATTATACTGTATGGAGGACTATGTGGGGCCCATTATACTGTATGGAGGACTATGTGGGGGCCATTATACTGTATGTAGGACTATGTGGGGCCATTATACTGTATGGAGAACTCTTTGTGGCCATTATACTGTATGGAGGACAGTGTGGGGCTATTATACTGTATGGAGGACTATGTGGGGCTCATTATACTGTATGGAGGATTATGCGGGGCCACTATACTGTATGGAGGATTATGCGGGGCCCATTATTCTGTATGGAAGACTTTGTTGGGCCATTATTCTGTATGGAGGACTATGTGGAGCCATTATACTGTATGGAGGACTAAGTGGGGCCCATTATACTGTATGGAAGACTATGTAGTGCCCATTATTCTGTATGGAGGACTATGTGGAGCCGTTATACTGTATGGAGGACTATGTGGGGCCATTATACTGTATGAGGATTATGTGGGGCCATTATACTGTATGAGGATTATGTGGGGCCATTATACTGTATGAGGACTATGTGGAGCCCATTATACTGTATGGAGGACTATGTGGAGCCATTATACTGTATGGAGGACTATGTGGGGCTATTATACTGTATGGAGGACTATGTAGTGCCCATTATTCTGTATGGAGGACTATGTGGAGCCATTATACTGTATGGAGGACTATGTGGAGCCATTATACTGTATGGAGGACTATGTGGGGCCATTATACTGTATGGAGGACTATGTGGGGCCATTATACTGTATGGAGGATTATGTGGAGCCCATTATACTGTATGGAGGACTATGTGGGGATTACAGTTGGAGAATCATACTGTGATGGGGTCATAATTCTTTGTTGGGGGGATTGAGGAAGAAGGGTACAGTAGGGTCATTATACTGTGAGTGTGGAGGAATTCACTTTGGGGGTATCTTTGCTAGCATCATACATTCTGTTTCATTCAAGGATTTTCATCCTCTGTTAAATTACATATTTAAATTAGGCCATTGGGCCATATGCTTTTTTTCTGCTTTTACATAACATATTATAATATTCCACTATAATTTTTAAATCATTATATTTGATAAATGTCATGGAGATATTAATGTCAGGGAGATATTAAGAAAATATTAATCATTTCTCCCCCCTGAAGCTCCCCTCACCACTTGTCAGTACAAGAACTGTCTCCATAAAAATATCAGCACAAAGCCCCAATTGGAGGATTAGCACACTAATTAGCACACTCATGAGTAAGGCCTTGTACACAAATGCTGGCCACATAGGTGCCACCAGCCTACTTAAAATGTGAGTAGATTTCCCCTGGAAAAGGCAGGGGGCGTTTAAAACGCAGGCTTGCAATAATTGATGTTTAACTGTGGAAGCTTGCTTCCCGAGCTTCCAGGCACTCCGGAGCCGAAAACAAAATATGAAATATTGTAAGTTCCATACGTCCGACAATAATGGGACCTATATTTTTAGTGGCAGGGTCAGCCAAGGAATGTATGCATATTTTCTCATTGCGTTAAGCCAAATCAGGGAGCGGTAGCGCAAAAACACCAGAATAGCAGACTGCAACTATGTGATGTCTGGTCTCTGAATAAAGGTAAAATCATTAATAGAAAATTTGGTATCACTTTTGGGCTTCTGGGATCAACGCACAATAAGTTATCCCAAAAAACAGGTTTTTAATACAAACATTAAGGGTGGAGTCAAGCCCCTGTGATGTCAGCACAGGGGGTGTGTGGACAGATCTTCCCCTTCAGCATAAAAGAGACAAGAGAAGATTGATTCATAATCATTGCAGGGAGCATATGTATAAGCAAGGGGTCACGTTCCGCTGAATTGTCATAAGGATAGCTCCCATCCGGCTATACTGAATCGTCGCAGCGATCTTTATAGAGTAAGTTCTCCTTTAATCCTTATTATTTTGTGTAACTGTATTGTAATAATAATAATATTGAGCCCTTTTTAAAATCTTTGTATATTTTTCCTAAAACTGCCTTCCTTTTGGATTAAATATAAAATGTAATAGTTCTGTTTCTTTTGTCCTGTAATCGTTCCCTTCCCTGAAGCCATATACGCTACCAGAACGCAGGTGTCCGGCCAGGCCTGTATTATATTTCAAACTCAGCCGGTGGTGGCAGAAAATAAGGCTTTTTCCTGAGCATTTCTGCATCTCCCTGGCAGAAAAAATGCATGCGGATTGTGCATGCGGATTTTACATGCGTTTTTCCTGCCAGGGACAAGCGTAAGTGAAGCGTTTTTCACATGCATTTCCGCATGCGGGTTGTCAAGTACTTTCCAAGCGATTTTAGCATCACTTGGAAAGTGCTTGACAACTTGGTCACACTATATAAATCCATGCAACCGGCATGGATTTTATATAGAGTGACCAAGATAGTTAAAAAAAAAAGATAAAAATGGTAAAAAATAAAAAAAAAAAAACATTATACTCACCTTCCGATGGCCCCCGGTCTCCTTATCCGATGCGTCTGGTCTCCCCGGTGTCTCGCGGTTGTGTAAAAGGACCTTCCATGACGTCATTTAGTCATGTGACAGGTCACGCGACCGCCGACGTCAGTGGTCGCGTGACCCGTCACATGACTAAATGACGTCATGGCAGGTCCTTTTAGACCATCGCGAGCTGCCGGAGAGCCAAGACGCATCACTATGGAGACTGGGGGCCATCAGAAGTTGAGTATAATGTATTTTTTTTATTTTAAATTCTTTTTTTTTTTTTTACAGGTACTATGGTACTCGGGTCTGGATGAGAGCCTCCTCTTCTCCAAACCCGGGTACCATCCGCACATTGAATCGCTTAATATCCGCATGTGCACATGTAGTCATGCGGGTATTAAGCGAGTCAATGGCGGCAAAAATGCAACGATTCCGCAAAATAATTGGTAGTGCTGCGGATTTTTCCGCAATGATAATCCGCAGCGGAAATTTCCGCAGCATGTGCACAGCACATGCAGATTGTCATTGGGGAACATTGCAGACCTTCTACCAAGCGTTTTTTAAGCGTTTCTGCGGCGGGATTGCCGCTGCGGAAACACTTAAAAAACGCATAGTGTGCACACAGACTAATACTAATTGGGCTATCGTGAAGCAGACCGTAACCGTACGGAGGGCGTAAACACGTATTCTATGCGTTGGAATCCAGAGGTGTGACGCCATATGCTCACTGGTCACTTGCCGATACCTAAGCAGTGAGTAGTCTGGATCGTGTGCTCGCGATTTCAGATGAAATCAGTGACACAGTGACTGCATGGTGAGATATTGCGTGATGTCCCCGATGTCATCGCTGTGGGAATACCTGACAATAAAGAAAAACTTCCTCAATTGTAGACACTTTTTTAATATCAAGGTTGGTCCGCGACTTTATCCAAGCAGGTTGTCACTCAGGATTTTACGGTACATGGCTCCATCCATTCTCCCATTGATGTGGTGAAGTAGTCCTGTGCCCTTAGCAGAGAAACACCCCCAAAGCATAATGTTTCCACCTCCATGCTTGACAGTGGGGATGGTGTTCTTTGGGTCATAGGCAGCATTTCTCCAAACACGGAGTTGAGTTAATGCCAAAGAGCTCAATTTATGTCTCATCTGACCACAGCACCTTCTCCCAATAACTCATAGCATCACCCAGGTGTTCATTGGCAAACTTCAGACGGGCCTGCACATGTGCCTTCTTGAGCAGGGGGACCTTGCGGGCACTGCAGGATTTTAAACCTTTAAGGCGTAATGTGTTACCAATGGTTTTCTTGGTGACTGTGGTCCCAGCTGCCTTGAGATCATTAACAAGTTCCCTCCGTGTAGTTTTAGGCTGATCTCTCACCTTCCTCATGATCAAGGAAACCCCACGAGGTGAGATTTTGCATGGTGCCCTAGATTAATGTTAATTGACAGTCATTTTGTGTCTCTTCCATTTTCTTACTATTGCACCAACAGTTGTCTCCTTCTCACCCAGCGTCTTATTTATGGTTTTGTAGCCCATTCCAGCTTTGTGCAGGTCTATGATCTTGTCCCCGACATCCTTAGAAAGCTCTTTGGTCTTGCCCATGTTGTAGAGGTTAGAGTCTGACTGATTAATTGAGTCTGTGGACAGGAGTCTTTTATACAGGTGACTATGTAAGACAGCTGTCTTTAATGCAGGTAACGAGTTGATTAGAAGCGTCTAACTGGTCTGTAGGAGCCAGAACTCATAATGGTTTGTAGGGGATCAAATACTTATTTCTCACTGCAAAATGCAAAAAAATGTATCTAATTTATACAATGTGATTTTCTTAATTTATTGGGGGGAATATTCTATCTCTCAATGTTAAAATTAACTTATCAAAATTATAGACTGTAAATGTCTTTGTCATTGGGCAAACTTACAAAAACAGCACGGGATCAAATAATTATTTCGCCCACTGTAGTTCTCCATACAGTGTTATGGGCGCCACATAGTCCTCCATACAGTATTGTAGGGACCACTTAGTCCTCCATACAGTATTGTAGGGACCACATTGTCCTCCATACAGTATAATCGGCCCATATAGCCCTCCATACAGTATAATGGGCCCCATATAGTGCTCATACAGCATAATGGCCTCACATAGTCCTCCATACAGTATTATGGGCTAAACAGAGTTCTCCTTACACTATTATGAGCACCACATAGTCCTCCATACAGTATAATGGGCCCCATGTAGTCCTCCATACAGTATAATGGGCCCCATATAGTGCTCCATACAGTATAAGGGGCCCACATATAGTCCTCCATACAGAATAATGGACCCCACATAGTCCTCCATATAGTATTACAGTATAATGGGCCCCATATAGTGCTCCATACAGTATAAGGGGCCCACATATAGTCCTCCATACAGAATAATGGACCCCACATAGTCCTCCATATAGTATTACAAAATAATGAGTCCCATATAGTGCTCCATACATAAAAAAAAAAACAGTACCCACATCTCTTTGTTCCCGCACTGCTCCGGTCTCTGCAGTCTCTGGTCTTCTGTCCCTCTGCACTGCTCGGCACAGAGGGTGCGCTGTAGTGACGTCATCATGCCCTCTGCGCTGAGACGTCACAGAGCTCAGATGCAGAGGGGAAATGATGGGAGAGGGAGCATCAGTGGACGCTGTCCCCTCTCCCATCATTGTTTTCAACTGTATCGGCATCCAGGAACAGGCTACCGCGAGAGGGGGTGAGTTCTCCTTCAATGGAACTCTTCAAACAGAAGCTGGAAAGACATCTGTCTGAGATGGTTTAGTGCCGGCGCTGGCATCAGGGGTGGTGCTGGCATGGGGCCTCCCGACTCACAGGCTCCATAGAGACCACATGGTCTGCCGCCACTGCATTGCAGCCATTTTCCTACAAAGCTTCCTCTTTTTAGAGGCTCAGAAGTAATTGGACAAATTCACTTTCCCATGAATAAAATGTCCATGTTTACCACTTTGTAGAGAATCCTTTGCAGGACTGACAGTCTGAAGTCTGGAGGCCATGGACGTCACCATCGCTGGTTTCCTCCTGTGTGAGGCTTTACCGCCTTTCCTGCAGTAACTTCAGTTCTCTCTTGTTTGTGGCTCCTTCTGCCATCAGTTTTGTCTTCAGCCTGTGAAATGCGGCTCGATGGGCTGAGATATGGTGAGGACTCGGCCATTGCAGAATATTCCACTTCTTTACTTTCGCAGGATGTTTTGGGTGAGTGATTGGATGGCGTTTAACAGCAAAGATGGACAATCAACCTTGCTACATTTGGTTGAATCTGAGCAGAAAGTCTCGCCCTGTACACACAGGATTCATCCGGCTGCTTCTGTCTTCAGTCTCATCATCAATAACTACTAGTGACCCAGTGTCATTAGAAGCCATGCATGTCCGCGCCATCACACCAACTTCACCATGTGTTATAGAAGATGTGCCAAAGATCAGGAGCCCCTCCACGACTTCTCCAGACTTTCTTCTTCCCATCATTCTATTGCAGATACACTACCGTTCAAAAGTTTGGGGTCATTTAGAAATGTCATTATTTTTGAAAGAAAAGAACTTTTTTTTTCAATGAAGGTAACATTAAATGAATCAGAAATCCACTCTATACATTGTTAATGTGGTAAATGACTATTCTAGCTGCAAACGTCTTGTTTTTATTGCAATATCTACATAGGTGTATAGAGGTCAATTTCCAACAACCACCACTCCAGTGTTTTAATGGTACATTGTGTTTGCTAACTGTTTAAGAAGGCTAATGGATGTTTAGAAAACCCTAGAAAACCCTTGCACAAGTATGTTAGCCCGGCTGAAAATGCTTTGGCTGATTTGAGAAGCTATAAAATTGACCTTCCTTTGAGCTAGTTGAGAATCTGGAGCATTACATTTGTTTGTTCTATGAAACTCTCAAAATGGCCAGAAAAAGAGAACTTTCATGTGAAACTCGACAGTCTATTCTTGTCCTTAGAAATGAAGGCTATTCCATGCGAGAAGTTGCCAAGAAACTGAAGATTTCCTACAACGGTGTGTACTGCTCCCTTCAGAGGAGAGCACAAACAGGCTCCAACCAGAGTAGAAAGAGAAGTGGGAGCCCCGCTGCACAACTGAGCAACAAGACAAGTACATTAGAGTCTCTAGTGTGAGAAATCGACGCCTCACAGCTCCTCAACTGGCAGCTTCATTAAATAGTACACGCAAAACGCCAGTGTCAACGTCTACGGTGAAGAGGCGACTCCGGGATGCTGGCCTTCAGGGCAAAGAAAAAGCCATATCTGAGACTGGCTAATAAAAGGAAAAGATTAACATGGGCAAAAGAACACAGACATTGGACAGAGGAAGATTGGAAAAAAGTTTTATGGACAGACGAATCAAAGTTTGAGGTGTTTGGATCACACAGAAGAACATTTGTGAGTCGCAGAACAACTGAAAAGATGCTGGAAGAGTGCCTGACGCCATCTGTCAAGCATGGTGGAGGTAATCTGATAGAATAACTGAGGTACAGATAGGGGGGCACCTAGGTAATAGCGATCATAATATTATCGACTTCAAAATGCCCTTCAGTAGGGTTATCAATAAGGGAACACCAAAAACATTAAACTTTAGGAGGGCGAAGTTTGATCAGCTGATAGAAAACCTTCAACTTATTGACTGGGACAAAGTTCTTAATCAAAGGAATACGACTAGTAAATGGGAAACCTTCAAAAGAATTCTGAATACTCAGTGCGAGAGGTATATACCGTATGGGAATAAAAGGGCCAGAAATAAGGGGAAACCAATATGGTTGAACAAGAACGTAAAAGGGGCGTTAAATAGCAAAAAAGAGGCATTCAAGAGGTTAAAACAGGAAAACAGTAAGGAGGCACTAATGTGTTACAAGGAAAAAACGAGAATCTGTAAAAAACAAATAAAAATAGCGAAGGAGGAAACAGAGAGACGTATTGCTAGGGAAAGTAGATCAAATCCCAAACTGTTCTTTACGTATATAAATAGTAAAAGGATTAAATCGGATAATATTGGACCGATAAAAAGTGAGGAAGGCAAAATCATAGAGAAAGATGAGGATAAAGCTAATCTATTAAATAATTTTTTTTCGACAACTTTCACAAAGGAAATAGAACTAACAGGAGAAATGAGAAGTGACCAGCTTAATCCTCCACTAAGTATGACAAATCTAACCCAAGCTGGGGTACAGAAACGCCTCAGTAACATTAAAATAAACAAATCACCAGGACCTGATGGCATACACCCACGGGTACTAAGGGAACTAAGTAATGTGATAGACAGACCGTTATATCTTATATTCAAGGACTCTGTTGAGACTGGGTCTGTGCCACTTGATTGGCGACAGGCGAATGTAGTGCCAATATTCAAAAAGGGAGCAAAAAGTGACGCCGGAAACTATCGGCCGGTGAGTCTGACGTCCGTTGTGGGCAAAATTTTTGAAAGCTTCATTAAAGAGGCAATTACGGAGCATCTTGATGCTAATAATCTATTAACCCCGAACCAACATGGATTCATGAGGAATCGCTCCTGCCAAACAAACCTGATTGACTTCTACGAGGAGGTTAGCTCTCGAGTAGATCAGGGGGAACCAGTGGATGTCGTGTATCTCGACTTTTCAAAAGCGTTCGATAGCGTGCCACATAATAGGTTGGTATACAAAATGAGAATGATGGGGCTGGGGGAAAATGTCTGCAAGTGGGTAGCTAACTGGCTAAAGGATAGAATGCAGAGGGTGGTTATAAATGGAATATACTCAGATTGGGTAAGCGTCACTAGTGGGGTACCACAGGGGTCTGTACTAGGCCCAATGTTATTTAATATCTTTATTAACGACATAGTCAACGGGATAAATAGTAAAATATCAATATTTGCAGATGACACAAAGTTATGTAAAACAATTAATACAGGACAGTGCAGACCTACAGAGGGATTTGGATAAGCTGGGTAGGTGGAGCATTAAATGGCAAATGAGGTTTAACGAGGAGAAATGTAAGGTCATACATATGGGAAGGAAAAATGTAAGTCACCAGTACTCACTGAATGGGAAATCATTGGGGAAATTCAGAGATGGAGAAGGACTTGGGCATCTTGATTGATAGCAAACTAAATTGGAGTGCCCAAAGTCAGGCGGCTGCTGTAAGGGCAAACAGGGTAATGGGATGTATCAGAAGAGGTATAGCTGCAAAGGATGAGAACATTGTTCTTCCACTGTACAAAGCACTGGTCAGACCACACTTGGAATACTGTGCTCAGTTATGGGCCCCAATATATAGAAAGGATATAAACGAGCTTGAAAAGGTACAAAGGAAGGCAACAAAATTAATAAAGGGAATGGAGGGACTGCAATACCCAGAGAGGTTGGCAAAACTAGGACTATTCAGCCTGGAAAAGAGAAGGTTGAGGGGGGACATAATAAATGTGTACAAATATGTTAGGGGACAGTATAGAGATCTTGCCCGGGATTTGTTCAAAAGGAGGGATATTACGGTAACAAGAGGGCACTCACTAAGACTGGAAGAGAAAAAGTTTCAGCACCAGCATAGGAAGGGGTTCTTTACGGTAAGAGCAGTGAGAATATGGAATTCACTGAGTGAGGAGACGGTAATGTCGGATTCACTAAACCCGTTCAAGAAGGGATTGGATGCATTTCTAGATACCAGGCAGATTTCAGCGTATACTCAAAAATAAAATAAAATAGTAGGTTGATACAGGGATTTATTCTGACTGCTGGTTTCAGAGTCGGGAGGGAATTTTTCCTCAGGTGAAGATTGGCTAAATCATTTGGGGTTTTTGCCCTCCTCTGGATCAACTTTAGCAATTACAGAACTAACAGGTCGAACTTGATGGACGCAAGTCTTTATTCGGCTTTACTAACTATGTTACTATGTTAATAGTCTGGGGTTGCTTTGGTGCTGGTAAAGTGGAAGATTTGTACAAGGTAAATGGGATTTTGAATAAGGAAGGCTATCACTCCATTTTGCAACGCCATGCCATACCCTGTGGACAGCGCTTGATTGGAGCCAATTTCATCCTACAACAGGACAATGACCCAAAGCACACCTCCAAATGCATAAACTATTTAGGGAAGAAGCAGGCGGCTGGTATTCTATCTGTAATGGAGTGGCCAGCGCAGTCACCAGATCTCAACCCCATTGAGCTGTTGTGGGAGCAGCTTGACCGTATGGTGCAAAAAGTGCCCATCAAGCCAATCCAACTTGTGGCACGGGCTTTAAGAAGCATGGGGGGAAATGTCTCAAGATGACCTCAGCAAATTAACATCTCGAAAAAGGTCTGCAATGCTGGAACTGCTGCAAAGGAGCATTCTGTGACCAAAGCAAAGTGTGAAGGAGAAAATTATTCTTTCTAATAAAAATCATTATTTCTAACCTTGTTAATTTCTGGACGATATTTTCTAATCATTTTGCAACTCATTTGATAAATAAAAGTATCATGGAAAACACAAGTGTCTGGGTGACCCCAAACTTTTGAACGGTAGTGTATATCTTGGTTATCTTTTACAGGCCTGGGCGGCTTCTTTTGATGTTTTTTTGGTAAAGTCTAATCCGGCCTTCTTATTTACCGGCTGATTAATGGTTGTGGTGACCCTTCGGTATTTGCTCTCATGAAGTCTTTTCTTTATGGTGGACTGAGATATTAAGACACCAACTTTCTGCAGAGTGGTGTTCATTTGGGGGGATGTTGTTAAGGGGTTTTTCTTCACCATGGGAAGGATTCTGTGATCATCCACCACTGGTGTCTTCCGTGGGCATCCAGGTCTTTCTGAGTTCCCATCTCACCACTGCGCACTTTTTTTGAAGAATGTACAAACTGGTGATATGGCCCCTCCTAACATTTCTGCTCTCTCTGTGATGGATTTCTTTTTTTCAGCTTAATGATGGTCTGTTTCTTTTCCATTGAGAATTCCTCTAAATGCATGTTGCGGGTTCACAGCTACAGCTTCCAAATGCAAATGTCACACCTGGAATCAGCTCCAGCCCTTTTACCTGCTTAATTGATGATGATGATTAATGAGTGAAAAGCCCATGCAGCCCATTAAAGAGCTTCTGAGATAGTAATCCAATTACTTTTGGTCCCTTTAACATAAGGCAGCTCCCTATCAAAGAGCTGTAATTCCTAAACACTTTCTCCAATTAGCATGTGAATCCCTCAGATTAAAGCTGAGAATCAGCAGTTTACACCCAGATTGATTCTAAAACTGGATCTGAAATATGTTCCTGGTAAATGGCTAAAATGCCAAAAGTCACCGTTCAAATATTTCTAGACCTAACTGTATGTAGATGTACATGTGTTATATACACATACTGTACACACATAAATGTTATGGCTGGGCATATTTATAATGAAAGTATACTGTGGCATATCCACCCGTCTGTCAAAATTACTGTTGTGAACAGTTAAGCAAGTTAAAGGTGAAATGATCAGGCCTAAAGTTAAAGATGACACATTTCCTTTGTATTTTAGGCAAAAATATATATATTTTTCATCCCTTACATTTTAAAAATTGCAAAAATGAAGATGGCCTGATGCAAAAGTTTGGGCACCCTGCATGGTTAATACCTGTAATGTCCAAAGAGAAAGTGGAAACAGATGTAACTTCACTAAAATATAGTAAATCTTTATTGAAAATTATTTAGAAAATCCATAACAAGGAATTTTTATCATGAAGGAAAAAAATGCCACACCACTCCAGAGATCATACAGTATACAAAAATAGGTATAACAATCCAATGAGACAAACTACATTCAGGATTTTCACAAATACACACAAATATACTAAAAACCCTTCAGTGGGTATAAAGTGTCATGTGCAAAGTAAACAAACAGTGCATCCTTAATAAAGTTTAAAGTGCCAATGCAACAGGGATTATATAGAGTCATATGGTGTCAATTAGTATAGTAGTGCAAAAAGATGGAAATTGCATTAGGACTACATGCACATATTGTCATAGAAAAATAAAGATCCAGAAAACCACTTTAGTGAGGGGACATTCACCCTCTCTCACACTGAATTTCCAGTAGAAGGACAGGAGCTTACAATCCTTGAAGTAGAATTACACAGTTTAATATAGGGGAAGTGAGAAAATTACATATGGCTGGGGAGTGTTAAAACTAATTAAAATCCTCTGAGGACAGGGCGACCAGCTGTGACCAGAACAATTAAGGCACCATACCTACTGTGTGAACAGACATGAAGTTTGATGTTCATTTGATTAGAGGCGGAGCTGTAGACTCCTCTCCAGGATGAGCTGTTAGGATGAAAGGACTTCCCCAGGCTTTGTATCTCTGATGGAAAGTTATGAATATTGGGGTTTTTATAGATCCAATACTGATGTGATATACATCTTCAATTTCAGGACTAATCAAAGAATATGCATATTTTTTTCAGAACTATGACACCAGCCTATAAGCCCCAAATCAATAGTGAAAGATCGCTGACAACAGCCATGTCTATGAAAAGGTAAAACCCGATATAAAAATATGACGACGATATCTTACTTCTATTAGTGTCAGGAGAGAAGATATCCTAAATGTTGGGAATATCCCATGACCAGCCCTATGCGAGTCATCAAGGAGAACAGTGTGGGTATAACTTAGGTGTTGACTAGAGATGAGCGTTGTTCTACTCGAACTGTTCGCCAATCTCAAATTCGAGCGGTTTTGGGCGGTGTTCGAGCCGGTCGGCGAACACGAACAATTTGAGAAAAATTCGGCTGTTCGAGGTTATGTTCGATAACTGTTCGTGCACCAAAATCATAACTGGATTTTTTCTCAGTAATGATGAAAATTAATGTTAATACGCAGTTTGAGTGTACAGCGGGGCGGGGGGAGGGGCAGGGGATGGATCTCTGCAGGAACAATGAAGATCTCCATTTTTTTTTCTCTTTCCCGCATTTGCAGTGGGGAGGTGCAATCTGTCAGCCTATCAGCAGCGCACACACGGAGCAAAGTGCTTTTTTTCACACAAGCAAGGGCATGTGTGATTGGCAGTGTATGTCACATGTCCTTGCCCTATAAGACCAAGCCATTTTCCCCGTCGCCACCATTTTCTCACTGCTGCAGCTGCGTGTTAGACGGCACCGCTGTTGCTGTGTGCGCTATACCTTGTTAATTTCAAGCCAATTTTCGCACAAATATACAGATAGCTTGGGAGTAGGGAATAGTTGTGATTGCAGTCCTTTTAAGGACTAGGTTACAGCATTTCCTACGACTTTTATCAGGCAGGTCTGTGCTCTTAAATAGATAGATTGTGGGAGTAAAGACTAATTGTAATTGGAGTCCTTTTCAGGACTAGGTTACATGAGTTCCTATCAGTTTTTGCCAGGCAGGTCTGTGCCAGTGCTGTGCAAGTTTTTTTCACAGCATTTGGCTGAATCTAGCAAAGCTAATCCTTTTTGGCCTATTGCAGAGTGTGTTAGTCAGTGGAGTAGCCTATCTGTGTTGCAAGATATAACACCTGTGTATAGAATACCAATTTTTTTACTGCACCTAGTGAAGTAAAATCTTTTGGGCATAGCATCATTCTATTAGTCCATCTATACTGACCTCCATCAGGTTGCAAACTGAATATAATTTTTTTCTGCATCTAGCTCTGAAAAAATATTTGGGCTTCTAGCAGTGTGTGGGACTTGGTCTATTAGTCCATCTATACTGACCTCCATCAGGTTGCAAATTAAAAATAATTTTTTTCTTCATTTAGCTCTGAAAAAATATTTGGGCTTCTAGCAGTGTGTGGGACTTGTTCTATTAGTCCTTCTATACTGACCTCCAGCAGGTTGCAAATTGAATATAATTTTTTTCTGCATCTAGCTCTGAAAAAATATTTGGGCTTCTAGCGGTGTGTGGGACTTGGTCTATTAGTCCATCTATACTGACCTCCATCAGGTTGCAAATTAAAAATAATTTTTTTCTGCATCTAGCTCTGAAAAAATATTTGGGCTTCTAGCAGTGTGTGGGACTTGGTCTATTAGTCCATCTATACTGACCTCCATCAGGTTGCAAATTAAAAATAATTTTTTTCTTCATTTATCTCTGAAAAAATATTTGGGCTTCTAGCAGCGTGTGGGACTTGTTCTATTAGTCCATCTATACTGACCTCCATCAGGTTGCAAATTAAAAATAATTTTTTTCTGCATCTAGCTCTGAAAAAATATTTGGGCTTCTAGCAGTGTGTGGGACTTGGTCTATTAGTCCATCTATACTGACCTCCATCAGGTTGCAAATTAAAAATAATTTTTTTCTGCATCTAGCTCTGAAAAAATATTTGGGCTTCTAGCAGTGTGTGGGACTTGGTCTATTAGTCCATCTATACTGACCTCCATCAGGTTGCAAATTAAAAATAATTTTTTTCTTCATTTATCTCTGAAAAAATATTTGGGCTTCTAGCAGAGTGTGGGACTTGGTCTATTAGTCCATCTATACTGACCTCCATCAGGTTGCAAATTAAAAATAATTTTTTTCTGCATCTAGCTCTGAAAAAATATTTGGGCTTCTAGCAGTGTGTGGGACTTGGTCTATTAGTCCATCTATACTGACCTCCATCAGGTTGCAAATTGAATAAAAAAAATTTCTGCATCTAGCTCTGAAAAAATATTTGGGCTTCTAGCGGTGTGTGGGACTTGGTCTATTAGTCCATCTATACTGACCTCCATCAGGTTGCAAATTAAAAATAATTTTTTTCTGCATCTAACCCAGCCAATAGTTTTGGCCTAATACCACAGTTTGGCCACTCAGCTCTGCTCGGTTACCATCCATTGTTTTTTTGTGCAAACAACTCCAGAGTTGTGAATTAGTTAACCACCAAAATGAGTGGAAAAAGGCCTGCTGCTGGTGGAAAGGGGAATAGGCGTGTTGGGAAGGGGAAAAAAGGTTGTGTCCGTGGGGTAGGTGCAGAAGAAAGACCATCTTCCAGCCAAACTAAAATGTCTACTTCTTTTAGCGGACAATGTGATAAGATCCCTTTCTTACGGCCACGCCAATCGCTACAAATTCCAGATGAGGCACAAAAACAGCAGGTGCTTCAACGGATATCAAGTGCTCCTTTAAGTGGGCTCTCCTCCACATCAACTTCAACATCACAAATACTCCAGTCCTCAAAGGTGTCACCCAAATCGCACTTGCTTCCTCACAGCTCCCAAATCTCCAGCTGCCCGTCTGAGTATGAGGTAGAACAGATGGTTGAGTCTGCAGAGCTGTTTACTCATACTATAGCCTGGGAATCAGAGGTCGACTCCAGCGCTTCTGTGAATCCAGACGAGGAAATGATCTGCACTGATGCCCAGAATCTTTATGAGTCGGATCCAGGACCAGACGCAGAAGGTTCTGACCATAATGTAGACCCTTATTCCCAAACTGTAACTCCTGTTGGTGGAGACAATGAGGAAGACGATGATAAGACTCAAATACCTGATTGGAGCGACAACTTTAGTTTTTTGTCAGGGCAGGAACAGGTTGGCTCTGAGGACGACGGGTGTGATAACGCACAGGGTGATGATGATGAGGTCGGAGATCCCACTTACTGTCAACCCACAGTCAGCCAAGAGATGAGGTCAGCAGAGGAGGTGGAGGAAGATGCTAGTGACGACGAGGTCAGGTTGCGCCTTCCTGGACAGAGACGTAGTACTGGAAGCACGTCAACAACTGCATCCTCAAACACAACTCTGCCTCTCACCACAAGTCGTGGTGGCTCTTCAGGTCGCATGGGTGCTAAGCCTTGCATAGCCTGGGCATTTTTTCAGATCGATAAAGATGACCCAACTCGTGTTATCTGTAACATTTGTCAGCAAAAGCTAAGTAGAGGCCAAAAAATACATAGTTTGAGTACTTCATGCATGAACCGGCACATGGACATGAAGCATAAGTTGCAGTGGGAAGCTCAGTGTGCTACAATGCGGTCTAGCCGGCCGGGCCAACCACCGTCTGCCATATCTTGTGCATCCGCGGCCTCTTCATCCTCTGTGACTGGGGGGACAGCAGTCACACCTGTTTTGGGGCGCAGACCTGCCACCTCTTTACCCGCAACAGCCAGCGTGATTGGCAGGTCATCATTTTCTTTGGAGGTGGTAACACCAGCTGGTCTTGAGCGCTGTCCGACATCGATAGCACCACCTTTGGATCAAGGCAACCTAACATGTCCGCCTGCATCTTCCTCACAGACCGGCAGTTTGCCGGGGACACCCTTATCAACCCCGTCTAAGCACAATAGCCAGCCCTCGGTCCCTCAGATGTGGACAAGTAAAAGACCATTTCCTCCTAGCCATGAGAAAGCTAAGAGGTTGAATTTCACCATCTGCAAGCTCTTGGCTACAGAAATGCTGCCTTTCCGCCTGGTGGACACAGAGGATTTTCGAGACCTTATGTCCGTCGCAGTGCCCCAGTACCAGATGCCCAGTCGGCACTACTTCTCAAAGAAAGGTGTGCCTGCGCTCCACCAGCATGTCGCACACAACATCACCGCTTCTTTGAGAAACTCTGTGTGTGACAGGGTGCATTTCACCACAGACACTTGGACGAGTAGGCATGGACAGGGGCGTTACATGTCGCTGACTGGGCACTGGGTAACTATGGTGACAGCAGGACAAGGGGCTGCTGTCCAAGTCTTGCCGTCCCCACGAGTTGTGCGTCAATCCTCTTTATGTCATTTTTCCTCCACTGCTTCTGCCTCCTCAACCTCCTCTCGGTCTTCCACCTGCACCCAAAGCCTGTCTGGTCATGCCACAAGCTTTCTAACTGCGCAGAAGGGATCCTGCACACCTCCTTACTATGCTGGCAGTAGGGCTCAACGTCATCAGGCGGTTTTTACATTGAAATGTCTGGGAAATGTGAGTCACACAGCTGAGGAGTTGTGGTCAGCTCTGGAGAACCAATTTCATGAATGGTTGTCTCCACTGGACCTGAAACCAGGGAAGGCCGTGTGCGACAATGCTGCAAACCTGGGTGCGGCCCTTCGCCGGGGCAATGTCACACACGTGCCTTGTATGGCTCACGTGTTGAACCTGGTTGTCCAGCAATTTTTAGCCCACTATCCCAGACTAGATGGCCTTCTGCAGAGGGCACGGTCGCTGTGTGCTCACTTCCGCCGTTCGCATCCCGCAGCTCAGCGACTTACATCTCTACAGAAGTCGTTGGGCCTGCCACTTCACCGGCTAAAATGCGATGTGCCTACCCGGTGGAATTCAACTCTGCACATGTTGCAGCGACTGTGGCAGCACCGACAAGCCCTGGTGCAATACGTTCTGACGTATAGCCTGGGCCAACGAGATTCAGAGGTGGGGCAAATCACGCTGGAGGAGTGGTCTCAGATCAGGGACCTATGCACCCTTCTGCACAGTTTTGAAATGGCGACGAAGATGTTTAGTGCTGACGATGCCATTATCAGCATGACTATTCCGGTGATTTACATGCTGGAGCACATGTTAAACAGAATTCGGAGTCAGGTGGTGGCACAAGAGGAGGTGGAGGAAGTAGAGGAGGAGGAGTTGTATGCGGAAGGGCTAACATCTGCAAGGTCCAGACGGTCGGCAGCACCAGGGCGGCAGGCATGTGAGGGTGGGGGAGATGATTTTACCAGGGCGCATGGTAGCAGCCAAACTAGTGAGGAAGGTGCAGGAGCCCAGGAAGAAGTGGAGGACGAACTGATGGAAGACTCATCAGATGAGGGAGACCTTGATCACATTTCTGTTGTGCGAGGTTGGGGGGAGAGGACAGAGGAAGGAAGCATGATTGTTACCTCGCCACCAACACAACAGGGACTTGGTGCTCCTGGATGCGCAACACACATGAGTGCCTTCTTGCTGCACTACCTGCAACATGACCCTCGAATTGTGAGAATTAGAAATAATCCTGACTACTGGGTTGCCACACTGTTAGATCCCCGGTACAAAAGTAAATTTGCAGAAATTATTCCTGCCATAGAAAGGGATGCACGCATGCAGGAGTATCAGCAGAGACTGTTGCAGAATCTTACATGTGCTTTTCCACAAAATACCAGTGGTGCACGTAGTGAATCTCACAGTTCCAACTTGCCAACCGTGGTCTGTATGGAATTGTTCAATAAAGGGCCCAAAATTAAGATAACATAGATGGGAGAGGTCTCTATGAATAGGAATTCCTAAGTATTTGATACCCTGTGAGGGCCAGGCAAAGGGAAAGTTGGACTGGATGGAATCCTATATGGATTTAGGGAGGGAGACATCGAGGGCCTCAGACTTCGCTGCATTGATTTTAAAATTTTACCATGTAACAAAGTGATCTATTTCAGCCATAACAGCAGGGATGGATATATGTGATTGAGTGATATATACTAGGACATCATCAGCAAATAGAGAGCACTTGTACTCGGTGCCTCCCACCTCAATCCACCTAATATTGGGGTTATGGCGAATTGATGAGAGCAGGTGCTCCGTCACTAGGATGTATAAGAGAGGGGACAGAGGACATCCCTGCCTTGTCCCATTGGTGATTGTGAAAGGTGATGAAAATGTTCTGACGCACCCCCTGGGCCTTGGGACACCCGGAGCCGGACCCTTTTTGGTGGATGCTGGTGGTTGTAGTCTTCGTGGCGGCGATCCGGTTCCGTGGCTTAGGGCGGTCAAACCAGTGGCGGAACTATTTATGTGGTTTTGATGTTTAAATGTCCGACTACGCCACCCGTGGATTGCGGTCAGAGTGAACCGCCGCTACAGGGCAGACCGCTAAGGCTGGTGTTGTGGGTGCAGCAGAGCGTAGCATAACTCCCCACGGGAGGAGTATAGCCTCAGGGCAGTGTATGCGGAGGATGGGGGTGATGGTGCAGGGCAGCAGCAGTAACGACACGGAGTCAGTGATGCAGTTC
This sequence comes from Phyllobates terribilis, assembly GCF_046119375.1. Lineage (NCBI taxonomy): Eukaryota > Metazoa > Chordata > Amphibia > Anura > Dendrobatidae > Phyllobates > Phyllobates terribilis. The sequence continues at coordinate 648,623,159 of NW_027362763.1, forward strand.
AGGGCCTTTACTCACAGTTCTTATTATCCAGACCACGGCTGCCCACGTCGTACTGTGCTCACCAGGTGAGGGGCTCAGACAACTCCCAGATAACTTTGGAGCGCTTCACAGGACCCCCTTTGTGTGTCCTTTGTCTGGCCTTTCTTACCAACACTTCTGTCCGGCTGCCTCGGGCCTCCTCTTGGTAAACTTGGCGCCAGTTTCCCTGACCCTATGTGGTGCCTTCCTAGCGGGTGGAGCAAGGGGCTGCGCCACATAAAATGTCAGAGCCTCCGGTTTCTAGCTGAGGGTCGTTTCCTGCCTCCACTAGTTCGGGGACCGGTCTCCCCCTTTGGCCTGACCCCTCCACGCAGGTGGATTCGGGCGTGCGGTGGCGACTCGCCCGTCCGCACCCCTGGGATCCCTTCATTCCTCGTTCCTGGAGCCTTCTCCGCTCCTCTTCCTTCCTTCTCCCTCTTGCAGGCCTGGGCCTCTGTTACTAGGCCCGCCTCCGGAGCAGAGCTCATGCAGAGCCCCTGCTCCCTGCCACTTCTGCTCAGACTTCTCTGCACTGAACTAAGATGGTGCCCACCTTTTATACTCCCTTCTCAATGCACCCAGGAACTGCTTCCTCCCTGCTCCTGCACTGCAGGGTTCCCCTTCCTCAGTGTTCCCTCCCCCCACTCCAGCCAGGGACAGGGACTGTCGTGCCCATCTCAGGGGCATATTGGTCGCCCTGCCCCACGGCAATGTGGTGTAATGCATGCAGGTGTCGGGTCCTGATCCACACTCCATCCTTATCTGAGAGTGAGATATCACACCTCTGGGTGAGGTGCAATACGTCTGTAGCAACCGAGCCCTCGGTGCTACAGTTCCATTTATCTTCAGCCTAGGTGACGTATTGTGATACAGGGCCGTGATTTTGGCTATAAAAGGGTCCCCTAGACCCCTACCCCAAGCTTTTTAAGAGAATCATATATGGCGTGCCAGGAGACTCTATGGAATGCTTTCTCAGCATCCAACGAGAGTATCTACTTACAAATTTTTAACTGCATCTAGCCCAGGAAATACTTTGTGCCTAGTAGCAGTGTCTGCTAGTCAGCGGTTTATCCCGGCTGTTAAGCAAGCTACACCACCTGTAGTTTGGACACTTAATTTTTTCAAAGGAAATGCTTCGGGACCACGGGATACTTAGTGAAGAGCATCAGGAGGCACCCCAAGGCATAGGGGCTGGGACTGGCACTAGGATGCCTTGCGGTGGACAGCCGAGCTCGATCCTTATAAAAGCTTTTTAACTGCAGCAGCTTTAGTGGACGCTACTGGAGCTGGAATTACGCGGCTGCTGGCATGAGACTTGCCCTCCAATAGATCCTTGTAAATGGATTTAAAGTGTATTCATTCAAATTAGAGGGACAATTTAAATTAAAAAGCTTAGAGCTGCCTCCACCACAGGGGGGCTCTCTCGACCCACCAGCGGACAGGCACCAGTATTGGGAGAGGGGGGCTGGCCGTCAGGGTTCACCGCGGCTCTGGCACAAACCCGGCGACACGGAGGTGGCACGGGCAGGAGCGGACTGGCCGTGTCGGCTTCTCACTTTTTGGATTTTAGAAGGGCATGACATGCCTATATCTGTGTCTCCCCCTCCTTTTACTCCTCCACCTCTTTTATTTTCGCATGACTATATGTACTTGTCACTTTTCCATGTGTTAGTTATGTCTTCTGAGCAGTTTGTCAGCTTTTGGACACCTTTGAAGGTGTTTTCTATGTGTTTCTATGTGTTTTTGTTTGCCTGCCATTGGTTTTAACGGTGTTCGAAGGTGTTCGACGAACAGTTCGACGAACAGTTCGGCGAACACACGGGTGTTCGACGAACCGAACCGAACTCGAACACTACGGGGGTGGCTCAACACTAGTGTTGACAAAGGTTAAGGCGAATTATGATCTGTGTTCCATGCAGAGAGATACATATCAGTGTATGTATGATTCCCGTTTACTGGATGTTTCCAACCGAAGTGCTCTCTATCGCTAAGCTGAGCCATCTAGCCATCTCTGTGACCAGAGTAGGAAGTTTATTTTGTTTATCCTTTCATTTTATGTAACTGTATATGCTGTATTGTTTTGTCCCATTTGTCAAATCTTTTGTATATTTTTTATAAACACTGCCTATCGTTCTTAATTAAATATAAAATTTAACCCCGTCACCCCAAAGCCTGTTTTCACCTTCCTGACCAGGCCAATTTTTTATATCTCTGACCAGTGTCACTTTATGAGGTAACAACTTTGGAACGCTTCAACGGATCTCAGTGATTCTGAGAATGTTTTTTTTTTTTTTTCGGGACATATTCTACTTCTTGATGGTGGTAAAATTTCTCTGACATGACTTACGTATATTTGTAAAAAAAAATAGGGAATTTTGTGAAAATTTTGCAATTTTGAAACTTTGAATTCTTAGGACATTAAATCAGAGACTTATATCACACAAAATAGTTACTAAATAACATTTACCACATGTCTACTTTACATTAGCACAATTTTTAAAACATATATTTTTTTTTTGTTAGGAAGTTAGAATAGTTAAAAGTTGACCAGCAATTTCTCATTTTTGCAACAAATTTCACAAAACAATTTTTCTAGGGACCATATCACATTTGAAGTTACTTTGAGGGGTCTATATGACAGAAAATACCAAAAAGTGACACCATTCTAAAAACTACACCCCTCAAGGTACTCAAAACCACATTCAAGACATTTATTAACCCTTCAGGTGCTTCACAGGAATTAATGGAATGTGGAATGAAAAAAAAACATTAAACTTTTTTTTCACAAAAATTTTCCTTTTAGACCCAATTCTTTTTACTTTCAAAAGGGTAACGGGAGAAAATGGACCCCAAAATATGTTGTTCAATTTCTACTGAGCACACTGATACACCCATATGTGGGGGAAAACCACTGTTTGGACACACGGCAGTGCTCGGAAGGGAAGGAGCTCCATTTGATTCTTTGAATGTAAAATTTGCTGGAATAATTAGCGGACGCCATGTCTCATTTGAGACGCCCCTGATGTGCCTAAACAGTCGAAATCGTCCACAAGTAACCCCATTTTGGAAACTAAACCTCTCAGAGAACTTATGTAGATGTGGGGTGAGCACCTTGAACCCCCAGGTGCTTCACAGAAGTTTTAGAACGTTGAGCCGTGAAAATAATAATAAAAAAAAATCACATTTTTTCCCACAAAAGTTATTATTAGCCATAAAGTTTTCCTTTTTCATAAGGGTAACAGGAGAAATTTCACCATACAACTTGTTGTCCAATTTCTCCTGAGTATGCAGATACCAAATATGTGGACGAAAACTACTGTTGGGGGGCACGACAGGACTTGTAACGGAAGGAGCACCATTTGACTTTATGAATACAAAATTTGCTGGAATAATTAGCGGACGCAATGTCACATCGGAGAGCATCTGATGTGCCTAAACAGTGGAAACTACCCACAAGTGACACAATTTTGGAAACTAGATCCCTCAGGGAACTTCTCTAGATGTGTAGTGAGCACCTTGAACCCCCAGTTAAAGTTGAGCCATGAAAATGAAACAAAAGAATAAAATTTTTCACACAAAAATGTTTATTAGCCCTAAATTTTGCATTTTCACAAGGGTAACAGGAGAAAATGGACCCCAAAATTTGTTGTGCAATTTCTCCAGAGTAAGCAGATACCCTATAAGTGGGTGAAATTTACTGTTTGGGTGCACGGCAGGGCTCAGAAAGGAAGGAGTGATGTTTTGGAATGGAGATTTTGATGGAATGTACTGCGGGTGTCATGTCGCTTTTGGAGAGCCCCTGATATGCCTAAACAGTGGAAATCCCCCACAAGTGACCCCATTTTGGAAACTGGACCACTCAAGGAATTTATCTAGAAGTGGTGAGCACCTGGAACCCACAGGTGCTTCACAGAATTTTACAAAGTTGATCTGTGAAAATGAAAAAATATATACACTGCTCAAAAAAATAAAGGGAACACTTAAACAACAGAATATAACTCCAAGTGAATCAAACTTCTGTGAAATCAAACTGTCCACTTAGGAAGCAACACTGATTGACAATCAATTTCACATGCTGTTGTGCAAATGGAATAGACAATAGATGGAAATTATTGGCAATTATCAAGACCCCCTCAATAAAGGAGTGGTTCTGCAGGTGGGGACCGCAGACCACATCTCAGTACCAATGCTTTCGGGCTGATGTTTTGGTCACTTTTGAATGTTGGTTGTGCTTTCACACTCGTGGTAGCATGAGACGGACTCTACAACCCACAGAAGTTGCTCAGGTAGTGCAGCTCATCCAGGATGGCACATCAATGCGAGCTGTGGCAAGAAGGTTTGCTGTGTCTGTCAGCGTAGTGTCCAGAGGCTGGAGGCGCTACCAGGAGACAGGCCAGTACACCAGGAGATGTGGGGGGGGGCGTAGGAGGGCAACAACCCAGCAGCAGGACCGCTACCTCCGCCTTTGTGCAAGGAGGAGCAGGAGGAGCACTGCCAGAGCCCTGCAAAATGACCTCCAGCAGGCCACAAATGTGCATGTGTCTGCACAAACGGTTAGAAACCGACTCCATGAGGGTGGTATGAGGGCCCGACGTCCACAGATGGGGGTTGTGCTCACAGCCCAACACCGTGCAGGATGCTAGGCATTTGCCACAGAACACCAGGATTGGCAAAGTGGCCACTGGCGCCCTGTGCTCTTCACAGATGAAAGCAGGTTCACACTGAGCACATGTGACAGACGTGACAGAGTCTGGAGACGCCGCGGAGAGCGATCTGCTGCCTGCAACATCCTTCAGAATGACCGGTTTGGCAGTGGGTCAGTAATGGTGTGGGGTGGCATTTCTTTGGAGGGCCGCACAGCCCTCCATGTCCTCGCCAGAGGTAGCCTGACTCCCATTAGGTACCGAGATGAGATCCTCAGACCCCTTGTGAGACCATATGCTGGTGCGGTTGGCCCTGGGTTCCTCCTAATGCAGGACAATGCCAGACCTCATGTGGCTGGAGTGTGTCAGCAGTTCCTGCAAGATGAAGGCATTGAAGCTATGGACTGGCCCGCCCGTTTCCCAGACCTGAATCCGATTGAGCATATCTGGGACATCATGTCTCGCTCCATCCACCAAAGTCACGTTGCACCACAGACTGTCCAGGAGTTGGCCGATGCTTTAGTCCAGGTCTGGGAGGAGATCCCACAGGAGACCATCCACAACCTCATCAGGAGCATGCCCAGGCGTTGTAGGGAGGTCATACAGGCACGTGGAGGCCACACACAATACTCAGCCTCATCAGGAGCATGCCCAGGCGTTGTAGGGAGGTCATACAGGCACGTGGAGGCCACACACAATACTGAGCCTCATCAGGAGCATGCCCAGGCGTTGTAGGGAGGTCATACAGGCACGTGGAGACCACACACAATACTCAGCCTTATCAGGAGTATTCCTAGGCATTGTAGGGAGGTCATACAGGCACGTGGAGGCCACACACAATACTCAGCCTCATCAGGAGCATGCCCAGGCGTTGTAGGGAGGTCATACAGGCACTTGGAGGCCACACACAATACTCAGCCTCATCAGGTGCATGCCCAGGCGTTGTACGGAGGTGATACAGGCACGTGGAGGCCACACACAATACTCAGCCTCATCAGGAGCATGCCCAGGCGTTGTAGGGAGGTCATACAGGCATGTGGAGGCCACACACAATACTCAGCCTCATCAGGAGCATGCCAAGGCGTTGTAGGGAGGTCATACAGGCACGTGGAGGCCACACACAATACTCAGCCTCATCAGGAGCATGCCCAGGCGTTGTAGGGAGGTCATACAGGCATGTGGAGGCCACACACAATACTCAGCCTCATCAGGAGCATGCCCAGGCGTTGTAGGGAGGTCATACAGGCACTTGGAGGCCACACACAATACTCAGCCTCATCAGGAGCATGCCCAGGCGTTGTAGGGAGGTCATACAGGCACGTGGAGGCCACACACAATACTCAGCCTCATCAGGAGCATGTCCAGGCGTTGTAGGGAGGTCATACAGGCACGTGGAGGCCACACACAATACTCAGCCTCATCAGGAGCATGCCCAGGCGTTGTAGGGAGGTCATACAGGCACTTGGAGGCCACACACAAAACTCAGCCTCATCAGGAGCATGCCCAGGCGTTGTAGGGAGGTCATACAGGCACGTGGAGGCCACACACAATACTCAGCCTCATCAGGAGCATGCCCAGGCGTTGTAGGGAGGTCATACAGGCACTTGGAGGCCACACACAATACTCAGCCTCATCAGGTGCATGCCCAGGCGTTGTACGGAGGTCATACAGGCACGTGGAGGCCACACACAATACTCAGCCTCATCAGGAGCATGCCCAGGCGTTGTAGGTAGGTCATACAGGCACTTGGAGGCCACACACAATACTCAGCCTCATCAGGAGCATGCCCAGGCGTTGTACGGAGGTCATACAGGCACGTGGAGGCCACACACAATACTCAGCCTCATCAGGAGCATGCCCAGGCGTTGTAGGGAGGTCATACAGGCATGTGGAGGCCACACACAATACTCAGCCTCATCAGGAGCATGCCCAGGCGTTGTAGGGAGGTCATACAGGCACGTGGAGGCCACACACAATACTGAGCCTCATCAGGAGCATGCCCAGGCGTTGTAGGGAGGTCATACAGGCACGTGGAGGCCACTCACAATACTCAGCCTCATTTTGACTTGTTTTAAGGACATTACATCAAAGTTGGATCAGCCTGTAGTGTGTTTTTCCACTTTAATTTTGGGGGTGACTCCAAATCCAGGCCTCCATTGGTTAATACATGTGATTTCCATTGATGATTTTTGTGTGATTTTGTTGTCAGCACATTCAGCTTTGTACAGAACAAAGTATTCAATGAGAATATTTCATTCACTCCGATCTAGGATGTGTTATTTGAGTGTTCCCTTTATTTTTTTGAGGGGGGCTTTTTTTGTGGATTGAGTTGAAACTTTTATTGGGAACATTTTCCATAACATTTTGGATCACATTTATCTTGCGCTCTACGCTGAGCACCATCAGAGTTTCCATCTAAATCTCCGAGTGACATGACAGATATAACCCCCGATGGATCCATTCACTATAATGAGGCAGCAGAGTTACTCTGGACTCTGTCTGGCCTCTGTTCAGCATTGTCCTTCTTGTGCATGAACTGCTATTTTGAGGTCTAGCTACACATTTTCAATGATGTTCAGATCAGGGAACTTTGAGGGCCATTGTAAAACCTTCAGCTTGCGCCTTTTGAGGTTGTCTATTATGGATGTTGACGTATGTTTAGGATCATCCATTTGTAGAAGCCATCCTGTTACGGATCCGGGTGGTGGAACCGCGGTGCAAGGGGGAACCATAGGGGCGTGACTAAGTATCTACTCGGCCTGACCAAGGTTGCAGGGCGGCTCGGTCGACTCCGTGAACCAGGGAGGGACCAAGCAGAGGGACCAGGTGCCACTCTGGGACCGACCTTGTATGAGAGCAGGTGACTCCCACTAGACAGACGGCTGGAACTGATCGGTACAGCGGATGAGCACGGCAGGCAGGCTGACGGGTGGTCCAGGTAGACATGCAGGCAGATTCGGCTGATAGCCAGACGGGTGCTCCGGGTAGGCAAGCTGGCGGGCACAACAGGTAACAGGCCTCATCAGGGGAGTGTACTTGAGAATATCAGGACTCAAAGGTCCAACACACAAATGGGGTATCAAAACTGTAATAAATAGTAAAAGGAGGTGCTGCAGGGGCAGATACACCTTAGGCGACTGTGCAGAGTGCTGCCAGATGCAAAAATGGGGCGACCTTATTGGAGGAGATCATGATTTTTTTATGAGCACTGGCACTTGGAGCACTTTATAATTATTGTTGTGTGTGTTTAAACGTATGAACTACTTTTAAGTTTGTCTATTAAAAGTTAGGTTTTATACTCTTTGCTGCATATATCACCCGGCCTTTACTAACGATGATGGTGAACAAGCCATAACCATAACAGGCTAATTAAGGTCTGAAACCTGGGTCAAAGTTATCTGAGCACACAAATCCCCAAGGGTGCCCAAACTTTTGCATCGGCTCATTTTCCTTTTTGTAATTTTTAAAATATAAAAGATGAGAATATATTTTTATTTTTGCCTAAAATACAAAAGAAATATGTCATCTGTCACTTTAGGCCTTTTAGATCATTAACTGTTCACAATAAGAGTAGTTTTGACCAGGTGTGCCCAAACTTTTACATGCCACTGTATATCGGACTAGAGCATAATATAAATATCACATACTGTACAATGTAATACACCATATATACCAGTAATTTTGACCAGGGACGCCAACATTTTTAAATGCCACTGTACAGCGTATCCTCGTTATATGGTTGCATCTCCTTAAGTACATTTTACTGCTCAGTAAAAAGACTTGTATTACCTTGATCCAGGAAGTTAGTCAGTGTCCGCCGGGCTGAAGCCCTGCAGCTCTCTGTCTAATGACATCCAGCGCCGATCCCCTCACCGCCGCGGTCCCTGTCCGGCATCCTCCGGTTCCCCTCCTGCGTCTGCCCGGGGTGCGCGCTCTTAAAGGGGCCCCGCGCCATCCTAAAGAGTCCCTGGCCAATGGCCGGAGGACTTCTCATATATAAGGCACCTCCTCCAAAATGGAGGTGCCTGTGCAAGATTGTTGTTTGTGTGCTAACATTCTCCTCAGTCCTCAGGTTCCAGTGCCCGCCTACCTATCAGCCGTGCCCGCCAGCCTGCCTATCGGCCGTGCCCGCCAGCCTACCTATCGGCCGTGCCTGTCTACCCGCATCAACTGCCTGTCTACCAGCCCTGCTCATCTGCTGTGCCTGTCGGCCTCGGCCATCAGTCCCGTGGGAGTCGCCTGCTCTCACACAAGGTCGGTCCCAGAGTGGCACCTGGTTTACCTTCCTGGTCCCTCCTTGGTTCACGGAGTCGACTAAACCGCCGTGTGGCCTGGGTCGGTCCGAGTAGGCACTTAGTTACGCCCCTCTGGTCCCTCCTTGTATCACAGTACAGAGGTTCCACCACCCGGATCCGTAACATTTATTATTCAGGACATCTATACATTGATATCTGACAAGCCCCCTGAGCCAATGAGACCCCCAAAAAGTTATTATGGAACATGTAAGCATTATTAGTAAAGACAGCGGGGGATAAGGGATATAAATTAGAACAATAAAGTTTAGTTGCGCGGTTGTCTGCCACTTCCAGTGTGAATTATGGTGATTCGCTCTGCGATAATCCATGAATGTATGTATATGTCTATATGTACAGTGCTCAGCATAAATTAGTACACCTCATGTGAAAAGTAAAATTTTTATCAATATCTCACTGAACACAATAACAATTTCCAACATTTTGACAATTCTGAGTGTCGTAGAAGATTGTTTGCCCAGATTAAAATCTTACTTTTCACAGGGGGTGTACTCATTTATACTTAGCACTGTACATACAGTATATATAATGTACTAATACAGGGATAAGCAGGCTATGTACTGCCTTTATGCAGGCGATGTACTGCCTGTAAGCAGGCGATGTACTGCCTGTATGCTGGCAATGTACTGCTTCTACCCTGGCGATGTACTGCCTATATGCTGGTGATTGTGAAGACCTGGGGTCTTCCGTGGGTGTAATGCTACTCAGACAACGCAGGGTGCGGGTAAAACTGCGTGGCAATACTTTATTGAACCACCAAGCGGACAATAAACACATAGAACAGTCCCAGCAAATACCTAAGATGGTACACCATTACACAGTCTCACCCTTCCTTCTCCGCCCGCCTGGGATAGAACAGCTGCGACTTTGGAGACTTCCAGGGCCGACCACCTCAACCAGTGGCCCCCCTTCTGGCGGGCCCCCATAGAGAGAAGGTAGCAGCAAGCTTAGGAAGTTAGCAGTCCATCGAGGTATAAGACCAGGAGACCCGAGAGTCCCAACCTGGCCTCTCTGAGAGTTTCTATGGGGCCAGATGACCGGTGGGTCCCACTCTAGCTTCTCCGAATGTCTCCGTGGATTGCAGGCGACCGATGGGTCCCTCCTGGCAACCCCAAACAACATATCCATGGGGCCAGGTGACTTCTTCGTCCCCACCCTGGTCTCCCCAAAGTGTATCCATGTCTCTCTGATGGTCAAATGGAGCAGATCCGTATCTTTCCAGTCAGGACCTTAATCACAGACACGAAAGGGCGGCACGGTGGCGCAGTGGTTAGCACTGCAGCCTTGCAGTGCTGAGGTCCTGGGTTCAAATCCCATCAAGAAAAACATCTGCAATGAGTTTGTATGTTCTCCCCGTGTTTGCGTGGGTTCCTCCGGGTTCTCCGGTTTCCTCCCACACTCCAAAGACATCCTGATAGGGAATGTAGATTGTGAGCCCCAATGGGGACAGCGATGATAATGTCTGTAAATTGTCTGAATTGTAAAGCGCTGCGGAATATGTTGGCGCTATATAAATAAAAAGATTATTATCATTATTATGTAATACCTTCATGAGAACAAAACTTTGCATCATCCAGTTTCCTCAGAGCATATTCCATGCCTTCTTTGTGAATAAACGCCACACAAAATTGACGAAAACAGACCGGTATCCATTGTGTCCACATATGCCATCCTCTGCATCCTGTGGTTCCTAAATTAAATCCGATGAGTGTTGGTGGCCTGGTATTCAATCCGTTGAAGCTGGCACAGCTGCTGTAGTTGCTGTTTCTTGCTGCTGCTTTATATCCTCTCCGGTCATCCCCCAAGGCCGGGCTGGTGGGGTTGGACATGGTAGCATCCGAAACCCGCTGTGCATGCCTCAACTATGGTGTGCTGGGTCTGTCTACATGCCTCCCTGGTTGTGGAGCCCTTTACATGGTGTGCGAGTCCCCCAGATCTGCTGGGCTGAGTAGTATCCCACTGCTGCCGCCAAAATGTGAAGACCCGGGGTCTCCCGTGGGTGTAACGCTACTCAGACAACACAGGATGAGGGTAAAACAGCATGGCAATACTTTATTGAACCACAAAGCGGACAATAAACAGGTAGAACAGTCCCAGCAAATACCCAAGATGGTACAACATTACACAGTCTCACCCTTCCTTCTCCGCCCACCTGGGATAGAACAGCTGCGACTTTGGAGACTTCCAGGGCCAACTACCTCAACCAGTGGCCCCCCCGCTTCTAGCGAGCCCCCACAGAGAGAAGGTAGCAGCAAGCTTAGGAAGATAGCAGTCCAGTGAGGTACAAGGCCAGGAGATCCGAGGGTCCCAACCTGGCCACTCCGAGAGTTTCCATGGGGCGAGGCAACCGGTGGGTCCCTCCTGGCAACTCCAAACAACAAACAGCATCCATGGGGCCAGGTAATTTCTTCGTCCTCTCCTGGTCTCCCCAATATATATCCATGGTCTCCCTGATGGTTAATTGAGCAGATCCATATGTTTCCAGTCAGGGTCGACACCCTTAGGCTAGAATCATATAGAATTCAAATCTGTGTCTCTTTGGATAATACCATGCAATCCTTCTGGTGTCCTGAAGGATGGCTCTCAATCTCCTTGTAAAGTCTTTCTCCAATCTCTGTTTTAAGTCTGACTGCTACAGAAGCACATGTCCTTTTAAGTACACATCCACAGGTCAAGGGTAGTGATGAGCGTGCATGCTCGCTACTGCTCGGTGCTTGCCAGAGCATCTCACTGCTCAAGATGCTCGGCGCTCGCTGACTATTTCTGGGGTTGCTCGGCGGAGCTCGGGTCCCCTCCCTGCATGTTTGGCGCTCTTTACAGAACCAATGAACATGCAGGGATTGTCTGCCACTCACTGTAATGTCGTAGCCATGTTGGTAATGGCATTACAGTGATTGGCTGGCCGCATAGCGTCATCGGGTCTATATCAGACTGGGCGCCGCCATGCTCATCAGTCACTCTGGAATCAGACAGTGTAGGGAGAGCTGCTGCTGAGCTAGGGAGAGATTTGCTTGTTTCTAGTTAGTGTAGATATACCAAACTATATTACAGACACATATCCATCTCAACAAACAGTCCTTCTGAGGACTCATCCATCTGCAGAGATACAGATGCAGGCAGTGTACATAGCAGACTGCAGTGCATATAGCACAAGAGGCTCCATTCCAGCTTTGTCTGCTGCTGCTGTTAGATATTTCTAGAAATAGGCCCAGGTCTCAGGGACCAGGAAAAATACATTTTTGGTTCTTAATCCTCATTATTTGCTTAAAAAGCAATCCAGAGAACATTGTTTTTCTGCGCCATTTGCCTGTTGGCACTGCAGAATACAGCCAGGTCCTTTCCATATTATAGCGCTAAAAATCCAGCTATTTAAAACTGTGGTTTGTCCGTCACACACATATAATTGTGCTGAAAATACTGCAATTTTAAAAATTGAAACTATTGACACCAGTTTGCGGTTCAAAATAGTTACCTACAGGCCAGCTATTTAAAACTGTGGTTTGTCCGTCACACAGATCACATATAAGTTCGCTCCAAATTCAGTCATTTGTAGTGAGCGTGGAAGATATTGTCCTCCATTTAAAATGGGCAAGGCACGTCGCAAGGGATGGGGAACTGGACGTGATGTTGATGGTGCATGCAGAGGCCGTGTGCAAGCTCAAATTGTGCCACAACAAACACCCACATCTTCTCGCTCGACCTTTCTGTCCCAATTAATAGGGGACTGCAGAACACCACTAATGAACACAGAGCAATGGGAAAAGGTTATTGGTTGGATAGCAGATAATGCTTGCAGTCACTTAGCCCCCACCACCCACCACCCTGTCTTCCACACGGTCAAGTCTCAGTAGCCGTGAGTCTGTACTGCATATTCCTCACCCTGAACCTCCTTCCTCCCACCATGCCGAGTGCCCAGAGACAACTGATCCCACACTTGGACACTCCGAAGAGATGTTCACTTTTCCATTTATAGATTCGGGCCTCTCGCCTGGTCCACTTGAAGCGGGGCAAGAGGAGATCGCATGTAGCGATGCCAAAATATTTGAGCAGCCACGGTCACACAAAGGCGATGGTGGGAAAGTGTCACAAGAGGTGGACGATGATGAGACACAATTGCCAGAAAGTCAGGAGGAGGACCAGGGTGCGGAAGTGAAAGACGAGGTGGTGGATGATATAGTAACTGACCCAACCTGGCAGGAGGACATACAGAGCAAGGAGAGCAGCACACAGGGGGAGGGAGGCAAAGCACCCCAACAGGCAGGAAGAAGCAGTGTGGTGGCCGCAGACAGAAGGCAAGCAACCGTTCTCCGTAACACCAATGTCAGGAAAACACACTTGGTCAGACCTTGCAGCCCTCTGGCGCCCCCTTATCCTGCTGGTCAAACCCAGTATTGACCGAGGATAAGCACGGGCGCAGCTGCTCTAATTTATGTCGACTATTGTGGCACGTGATGTGACAGGACGTATGTATACCACCAGTTCCTTCCAGGAACGTATATATGTCTCCGACCAGCCACCCTCAAACCACAATATCACATAAATACTGGTATACTGCCACCACCGATCGCTTACCAGGTGGATCGGGTACCCGTTAGGTAACGTGAATTAGCGGGTGAGGAACGGGTTTGCTCAACATAGGACAAGAAGAACAAAGCTGGTAAATAATAATGATTTACTCCCGAAAGTGGGCAGTGTTTACAAAAGATATACAAGATATTATAAAAGGAGACAATGTACATATATGCATAAAACAGTTATTAAAATAAAAGGGATAAAGAATAGCAAAACCTGCGCCACGTGGTGATGGTCTCAGATTCTGTGGGGGGGGTGGCTCTCCGGAAATTAGATGTGATTCTTCCACGCAGCGAGGTGTGCATGCGTCTGACGTCCCGGGGCAAGAATGACTTAAAATGGCCGCTCTGGTTTTTAGTAAGGGGCCAAAACCTTAGGAGACACCCATGGTGTTTACCTCACACGGGGGCTCGGTTTTGTGAACCCACCCAGCTGCATAAGACATAGAAATCCTTCAGATTTCATATCTTGGTGTGGGGGGGGTCCCACATTCAAGATGGAGACATCATGTTTGCCGTCACCAATATTCATAAAGATGGATATTAAATATGATATCTCTATGACGCTCAGAAACTCAGAACCCATTTCTCGGGCTTCCGGTGGTTTCTCAGTTATGCAAGATATACTATTATAATTGGAAAAAGGTGAACATTCCAAAAATGTGGTCCCTGTGTTTGTGACCGTCATGTGCATTATTAAAATCGACATTAAACGTTTGTACAATTAGACAATAGGATCTTGGAGGGAAAATCCAGTTTACGCCAGAATGCTTGTTCTCTTGGGCTGAGATTTTTTTATGCCGGTTATAAAAATTCCTGAGGTTTGGGGAAAGCTAGAGTGAGTTCTATGTATGTCCCTTCCAAATGACCAGGAGGGTGGAGATTTAAGACATCTCTCATTTTTTAAAACTAGGACAAAAATACATTTTGCCTGACAACCAACATGAAGGAAGTTGCCAACTTAACTGTTAGGTCTTCCCGAGTCTGGTTGTTTTTTAAAGACTCTGCCGATAACCCCAAAAAGGCCATTTGCACCACCTGCCAGGCCAGCATCAGCAGGGGTGGCAAAACTACCAGCCTGACCACCACCAGCATGATCAGGCACATGGCAGAAAAGCACCCGACTTTGTGGGCCAAACCCCAGGGTCCAGGAACAGTGTCTGCGGGTGGCACCACTGCTTCTCCCGCTGTTGCGCATGCAAGCCAATCCAGTGTCCATGGTGCATGCGAAGATGCCTCCTGCCCTATACCTGTCATTGCACACTCTCAAATAGCAGCATCAGGAAGCACGTCCTTGTCCCAGCGCAGCGTTCAGTTGGAACACAAGCTCAAATATGCAGCCATCGCCCCACAGGCCACACTACTAAATTCCCACATTTCGCGACTGCTTGCGCTCGAAATGTTGCCTTTTAGGCTCGTGGAGACGGAAGCATTCTGCAACCTGATGGCGGCAGCCGTTCCTCGGTACTCGGTCCCAGCCGCCACTATTTCTCCCGGTATGCCGTCACCGCACTACACAAGCACGTGTCCCTAAACATTAGCCATGCCCTCAACAACACAGTTGCCGGGAAAGTCCACCTAACCACGGACACGTGGACAAGTGCTTGTGGGCAGGGACGGTACATCTCGCTGACGGCACACTGGGTTAACATAGTGGAAGCCGGGACCCAGTCGGACCTTGGGACGGAACACGTCCTCCCAACGCCAAGCATTGCAGGCCCTAGGTCAATAAGGGTTGCCCCCACAGTTTACAGCTCCTGCACCTCATCCTCCTCTTCAGCCTCCATCTCCAAAATGACCACATCAGTCACAAGCTGGAAGCACTGCAGCACTGCCTCGGTCAAGCGGCAACAGGCTGTGTTGAAGCTAATATGATTAGGTGACAAACCGCACAATGCTGAAGAGTTGTGGACAGCTCTGAAAGAGCAGGCAGATCTGTGGCTCACACCACTGAACCTACAGCCAGGCATGGTCGTGTGTGACAATGGCCGGAACCTGCTGGCGGCTCTGAGGCTGTAAAGGACATATTAATATTCATGCTATCCAAGTGTAAAGGACATATTGATACTCATGCTAGAGCAACTCCATTTTGTCTACTCGCTTTAAAATCATGTTATTATCACTCCTTGCATAACATACATTCTTTCTTTCTCTTCCCATAGAAATTATCTCACACTAACTTGTTCTCAAGAGAACATTTTGTCAGACACTTATCTAACTTGTTTAGGCCAGCTTTGACCTTGTAAAATTTCCATAGTGCTTCGAACTAACGATGATAATATGACCATATATGTGATTCCGTAATAATTGTACTGACATTAGTTAGCCTATAGTATTGTAGTATGGCTGTAGAGTTGATTGGCTATTTGATATACTCAAAACAATATAAAATGCTAAGCAAAATAAACGGGATCAGAGATTCTTTGAATCCTCCCAATACAGAGCATTGCCTCCGTTTGGTTTTCTGTGGATTGCGCAATCAACATAATAATTTGTCACTCACTTGGTCAACCGTGAAGGGCCATTTGCCCTCCCTTAACAGGGCGAGCTCACAGACGTACCATGCCTGGCCCATGTGCTTAACCTCATGGTTCAGCGGTTTCTCAAATCCTACCCGGAGCTGCCGGATCTGCTTGTTAAATTACGCCGCCTGTGTGCCCATTTTAGAAAGTCACCTACAGCTTCCGCCGCCCTTGCCATGTTTCAGCAGCGTTTGCAGCTTCCGGCTCACAGACTGGTGTGTGATGTCCGCACGTGTTGGAACTCTACACTGCAGATGTTGGGAAGGATTTGTGAAGAAAAGGGCAGTTGTTGAGTACCAGCATTAACAAGGCCGTCGGTATTCAGTTCAGACGCCACACATAAGACCTCAGGAGTGGACATGGATGTCAGACATATGTACCATCCTCCAAAACTTTGAGGACTCCACCAAGATGGAGAGCCGGGATAACGCCATAATTAGCGTCACCATCCCGCTTCTCTCTCTTCTGTTCACAATCAAAGAGGATGCATTGCAGGCGGAGCACGATGAGATGGAGCAAGGAACCATACAGGGTGAATACACACAGCCCAGCCTCATCTCATCCCAACGTGGATTGGGTGACAATGAGGAAGAGGAGGAGGAAGAACAGGAGCTAGTTTCATGCGCTAGACGGTACTATCTGCACAACTTTGATATCGTCTGTTCAGCGTGGATGGCCTGAGGACAGAGACTAGGAGGAGGAGGAGAGCATGGTCACTCGTCCTCTTGGTGAGGACACGGAAATCTTGCCTGTTAGCAGTCTGGCACGCATTGCTGAGTTTGTTACACTGCCTTTCCCATGACCCTCGCGTTCTCAAAATTTTGGGTGACAGTCATTACTGGTTGGTGACACTTCTAGACCCATGCTACAAGGAGAACTTTATATCTCTTATTCCTGAGGCGGACAGGTCTACAAAAATGGGGCAGTACCAGAAGGCCCTTGTTGCAGAACTATTAAAAAAATTCCTATCTGAAAACTCTGGCGGCAGAGGTCATAGTTCATTGGACAACCAAGGACTACAGGCGAGAGAGACACAACTCCAATCCAGCAGAGGCAGGGGAACACTGTCAAAGTTCTGGGAGAGTTTTCTCAGCCCCTCCCATCGCACAGGCCGTGAGGCACGGGGTACTCTCACAAGGAGTGCAAAGTTTGGGAAGATGCTGAGGGAGTACCTTGCCGACCGTACCAACATCCTCCGTGATTCCTCTGTGCCTTATAATTATTGGGTATCCAAGCTGCATACGTGGACTGAACTGGCTTTCTATGCCTTGGAGGTCCTGGCCTGCCCTGCCTCTAGCGTTTTATCAGAGTGGGTTTTTAGTGCCGCTGGTGGAATTATAACTGATAAGCGCATCCGCCTGTCAACTGAAAATGCTGACAGGCTGACTCTTATAAAAATGAACAAGGGCTGGATTGGGCCAGACTTCTCAACACCACCGAATGATAGCAGCGTAACATAAACTCAAATCCAGTGACTTTTTTTGGAAGGTGTATTCCCATGCACTTTTCACACCCACACATGGGTATACGCTTCCTGATTTTGGCTATTTGCTCTTGTCCTCCTCCTTCTCCTCATCCTCCACCACCATATCACCAGGGTGACCGCGCTCCGTGATGCAACACCCACATAATTTTTTTCAAGGGTCTTTATGATGCCCGTAAAAATTTTTTTTTATACACTATGTTCATGTATACCTCCCAGGGGTAAATGTTTGTCAGCCCATACACTTAGTGCATGGGCATTACAAGTATAGGAGACCCGCTCCTTTCTAATGGGAACATTTTTTTATGACGCCCTCCTCCACGTCTCTTCCAAGAGACAATTTTTGGCAGCCCTTGCATTCACTGCAGAGGCCAACACTATGGGAGACCCACTTCCTAATAATGAGAACATTGTTTTTAGGAGGCTCTCCGACCTCTACTTCTCTTCCAAGGGGAATTTGAGTGCCTCCAAATTTTTGGCAGCTTATGCATTCACTGCATAGGCAAACACTATGGGAGACCCACTTCCTAATAATGGGAACATTGTTTTTAGGAGGCTCTCCGACCTCTGCATCTCTTACAAGGGGCATTGGAGTTCCTCTAAATTTTTTGCAGCCCTTGCATTCACTGCATAGGCAAACAGTATGGGAGACCCTCTCATTTCTAATGGGAACATGTCGCTACTGTGGCCCAGCTCTATGTGTCTTTAAATTGTTAATGGGGTTTTTCCTAAATTTTGTCAGCCGTTGGACTCACTGCATAACCTATAACTGTATAGCACACCCGCTCCTTTGTAATGGAAACATGTCATTACTGTGGCCCTGCTCTATATGTCTTTAAATTGTTAGTGGGGTTTTTCCCAAACTTTGGCAGCCCTTGCAGTCACAGCATGGGCATTACCACTATAGGAGACCGGCTCCTTTATAATGGGAACATTTTTTTTAACTGAGACCCTCCGCTATGTCTCTTCAAAGGGGTATTGGGTTGCGTCCGAATTTTTGGCAGCCATTGCAGTCACTACATATGCAATAACAGCATAGGAGACCCACTAGTTAATAATGGGAACAACAAAGCATAGCCGGCTGATTGCTCTCTAACAATAGCGAGGGCCGACTGCTGGCCCTTTAAGAATAGTAAGGGCCGTCTGATGGCCCTATAAAAATAGGCTTTGTGACTTTCAGAGTCACTCCATCATAAATGAAACAGGATGTGTCTGATGTGTCATACACCACATGGCCAGATAAGGTTGTAAAATGTTAAAATTACATTTCTCGGTGAATGTATTTGTCTTAAAAAATAATGTAAAAAAAACAAAAAACAGTAGGATCTTTCTTTAGTATAAAAAACAGAGTCGCCAATTTAACACCAATGTAATCAGATTGTTCAGCTCCTGCACCTCCTCCATCTACGAAATGACCACATCAGTCACAAGTTGAAAGCACTGCAGCACTGCCTTGGCCAAGCGGCAACAGGCTGTGCTGAAGATAACATGCTTAATGCTTAGGTGACAAACCGCCCAGCGCTGCAGAGTTGTTGAAAACTATAACACAGCAGTCTGATCTGTGGCTCTCGCCGCTGAACATACAGCCAGGCATGGTCGTGTGTGGCAATGGGCAGAACCTGGTGACGGAGAAATGACAGCCGGAGTAGATACAGTTTCCCTCTATGCCAGTCCTTTCACCGAGCTAAAGAATATGGCTGTGGTGAAATACAACTCCCACTGAGAAGCTGTTTCAGATTGAAAAACATTGGGCCCAGAGGATTTGATTCTGAGGACTCACCTTTCTCGCCCCGCTCAAGAGCCCCATAGCAGCTGCAAAGTTAGCGCTATCATGAACTCTCCTGAGGTAGAAGCCAGGGCACATCAGAGGATTCTCTGGTGGGACCGTCCAACCCTGCTGAGAAGCAGTCCTGGCTAAGAAAAGTGTGTGGGAAGGTTCCCGGACACTCTATGGCTGCTTTTTAACTGAGGTGGAAACCCATGCAAACACGGGGAGAACATACAAAATCCTTGCAGATGTTGTCCTGGCTGGGATTTGAACCCAGGATCCCAGCGCTGCAAGGCTTCAGTGCTAACCACTGATCCAATGTGCTGCCATTCATCCTCTGATATCTAACAGGCTGGAGAAACCACAGTTTTAAATAGCTGGCCTGTAGGTAACTACTTTTAACAGCGACCCCGTGTCAATAACTTCACTGACACACTGCAAAAAAATTTCAATGGAGGCCAGAAATGACAGAATTTTCAGCGCACTTATATGTGATCCGTGTGACGGACAAACCACAGTTTTAAATAGCTGGATTTTTAGCGTTGTAATATGGAAAGGACCTGGCTGTATTCTGCAGTGCCAACAAGCAAATGGAGCAGAAAAACTGTGTTCTCTGGATTGCTTTTTAAGCAAATAATCCGGATTAAGATCCAAAAAAAATTATTCCTGCCCCCTGATACCTGGGGCTATTTCTAGAAATATCTGTACAAACACTAGCAGCAGACCGAACTGGAATGGACCCACTTGCTATATGCACTGCAATCTGCCACATACACTGCCTGCCTGCCTAGCACTGATACCTATGCAGCTGGATTAGTCCTCAGAAGGACTGTTAGTTGAGATGGATATGTGTATAATATATGGGTGGTATACCTACACTAACTAAGAAACAAGCAAATCTCTCCCTACACTGTCTGATTCCGGGGTAGACTGTGACGAGCATGGCGGTGCCAGGTCTGATATACACCAGATGAAGCTGTGCGGCCAGCCAATCACTGTAATGCCACAACCAACATGGCTACGGCATTACAGTGTGTGGCAGACAATCCCTACATGTTCATTGTCTCTCTCAAGACCGCTAAACATGCAGTCCGAGCAACCCCAGAAATACTCGGCAAGCGCCGAGCATCTCGAGCAGTGAGATGCTCGGTCGAGTACCGAGCAGTAGCGAGCACGCTCGCTCATCACTACTTATTACCTAATACAACCTATTGTTATGTACAGCACCGTCCCTTATTACATAATATTCCCTCTTGTTATGTACAACGCTCTTCCTTATTACACAGTACCACCTCGTGTTATGTGCAGCACCGTCCGTTATTACATAGTGCCTTCTCTTATGTACAGCATCATCCCTTATTACATAGTACCACCTCTTATGTTCAGAGCCTTACCTTATTACATAGTGCCCTTTCTTGTTATGTACAGCAATGTCACTTATTACATAGTACTATCTCTTGTTATGTACAGCACCGTTCCTTATGACATAGTGCCCTGTCTTGTTATATACAGCAAAGTCCCTTATTACATAGTGCCCTCTCTTGTTATGTACAGAAATGTCCTTTATTACTTAGTGTCCTATGTTATGTACAGTACCATTGCTTCGTACATAGCTTTCTCTCTTGTTATGTACAGCGCTCTACCTTAGTACATAGTATCATCTATTGTTATGTATATTGCTGTACACAAGGTAAAAAATTCCTTCTGTCTCTTTACATCTGTAAATGTGCATCATTACACATGTTTGTCAGATGACCTGTCACATGACGTCTGAATAAAGTCGTGTGTCATTTCACATGAGGCATCAAAGGCTGGAGGGCAGTGAAAGCCTTGATGATTTCATTACCGGTGGTCCAGAGCAGTAAAGGAGTTTGTGGTAACATCTCTGGTGGCCTAAAGTAGTGAAGGGGTTAATGATACCATCATTATTGGTCTAGAGCAATGAGGTTAATGATAGCATCTCTGGTGGTCTAAGGCAGTAAAGGTGTTAAAGGGGTTTTCCAGGATTAATTTTTTTTTTACTATGGGCCTAAGAACTACCTGCCTGTTCTGCCCACAGCCAATGTCTGCCGGCTCAGAGACCACGCCTGCTGCCGGCAATTCTGAGTGCTGACATCAGGGTGACGACCGAACTGTAAGGGTGTGGACTGTATTGCCCTGTTCCTGTCCCTGAGGACAACAATCGCGTAATGTAGATAATGTCATGCGTATATATATATATATATATATACACACACACACACACATATATTGTAAGGAGGAGGTGTTCACACATTGCAGTAACTGAGGCAGTGGCCCAAGCAAGTCCAACATAAGTAGCTTTTATTCAGCACTCATGGGTAAAACAAAGTCCTCCGGTTCGCAGCCGGGTTAACATCAGTCCATAACAACGGTTGCCGTGGGCAACGGCCGCGCCGGGCCGCTCAGAGCCTGACAGGTGCAGAGCCTTCCCAGGCGTGGGTTCAGCCACCCTCCATCCTGCTGAGCTTCCCTGCTGTGCTCCTAGCAGGTTTCAACATAGAACAACACTAATCCTTAGTGCAGGGTTTATAAAAGACCTGTGGCAAGAGCCACTGGAAAACCCGGGTTGGAGGGAGGAGGCCGCCCCACTGCCTCCTGTGACCTCCTCCAAGAAATGAAGGCCCTGCCAGGTTTTACTTAATCTGCCTTAGCCTGATAGCCTGACCAGGTCAATGCTCACCTTCATTCCTGCATTGCAGCCGCAGGGGTGTCTGTGACTGCAAAACAAACCTGATTGACTTCTACGAGGAGGTTAGCTCTCGAGTAGATCAGGGGGAACCAGTGGATGTCGTGTATCTCGACTTCTCAAAAGCGTTCGATAGCGTGCCACATAATAGGTTGGTATACAAAATGAGAATGATGGGGCTGGGGGAAAATGTCTGCAAGTGGGTAGCAAACTGGCTAAAGGATAGAAGGCAGAGGGTGGTTATAAATGGAATATACTCAGATTGGGTAAGCGTCACTAGTGGGGTACCACAGGGGTCTGTACTAGGCCCAATGTTATTTAATATCTTTATTAACGACATAGTCAACGGGATAAATAGTAAAATATCAATATTTGCAGATGACACAAAGTTATGTAAAACAATTCATACAAAAGAGGACAGTGCAGACCTACAGAGGGATTTGGATAAGCTGGGTAGGTGGAGCATTAAATGGCAAATGAGGTTTAACGAGGAGAAATGTAAGGTCATACATATGGGAAGGAAAAATGGAAGTCACCAGTACTCACTGAATGGGAAATCATTGGGGAATTCAGAGATGGAGAAGGACTTGGGCATCTTGATTGATAGCAAACTAAATTGGAGTGCCCAAAGTCAGGCGGCTGCTGTAAGGGCAAACAGGGTAATGGGATGTATCAGAAGAGGTATAGCTGCAAAGGATGAGAACATTGTTCTTCCACTGTACAAAGCACTGGTCAGACCACACTTGGAATACTGTGCTCAGTTATGGGCCCCAATATATAGAAAGGATATAAACGAGCTTGAAAAGGTACAAAGGAAGGCAACAAAATTAATAAAGGGAATGGAGGGACTGCAATACCCAGAGAGGTTGGCAAAACTAGGACTATTCAGCCTGGAAAAGAGAAGGTTGAGGGGGGACATAATAAATGTGTACAAATATGTTAGGGGACAGTATAGAGATCTTGCCCGGGATTTGTTCAAAAGGAGGGATATTACGGTAACAAGAGGGCACTCACTAAGACTGGAAGAGAAAAGGTTTCAGCACCAGCATAGGAAGGGGTTCTTTACGGTAAGAGCAGTGAGAATATGGAATTCACTGAGTGAGGAGACGGTAATGTCGGATTCACTACACCAGTTCAAGCGGGGACTGGATGCATTTCTAGATACCAGGCAGATTTCAGCATATACTTAAAAATAAAATAAAATAGTAGGTTGATACAGGGATTTATTCTGACTGCTGGTTTCAGAGTCGGGAGGGAATTTTTCCTCAGGTGAAGATTGGCCAAATCATTTGGGGTTTTTGCCCTCCTCTGGATCAACTTTAGCAATTACAGAACTAACAGGTCGAACTTGATGGACGCAAGTCTTTATTCGGCTTTACAAACTATGTTACTATGTTACTATAATGCACTCCAATGGATTTAATAAGTCTCTGTACACATTCTGGGGGATATATAACGTCCCTCGTATACGATCCCGGTCACTGCCTCACATATCCCCCCCTCTGTTCAAACTTGTGGGGTTGAATATTTGTTACCATACAGGGTGCCCGGGACAGGGCATCCGCGTTTGCCTGTGACTTCCCAGGGCGATGTTCTACAGAGAAACTGAAATTTTGCAGTGACAGGAACCACCTGGTGACTCGCACATTCCTCTCCTTGACGTTCCTCATGCATACCAAGGGCGAGTGGTCTGTCACCAAGTGGAACTGACGCCTGAGTAAATAATAACGTAGCGATTCCAAGGCCCACTTAATAGCCAAACACTCCTTCTCTACCACGCTATAGTTTTTCTCTGTTGGGACAAGTTTTCTACTCAAGTAGGTGACCGGGTGCTCTTCACCATTCACTTTTTGTGACAATACCGCCCCGAGGCCTACCTCCGAGGCATCTGTCTGTACAATGAAGGTTTCCTTGAAGTTGGGGCTGATGAGGACCGGCTGTCCACATAGGGCTAATTTCATGGACTGAAAGGCTTCTTCTGCCTGAGGGTTCCCCCGAACCATTACCGATTTTTTTCCTTTCAAGAGATCGGTCAGGGCCGCCGTTCTCCCAGCAAAATTAGGTATATACCGGCGGTAATACCCAAGATGACAAGGAATCCCCTCATCTGTTTTGTACTTCACGGTTTAGGCCAGTTTTTAATGGCCTCAACTTTATTGATTTGGGGCTTGATAACTCCTCGGCCAATCACATACCCCAAATATCAGGCTTCCTCTAGCCCTATCGCACATTTTTTGGGGTTTGCCGTTAACCCCGTTGCTCTGAGAGAATCCAGCACCGCTTGTACCTGGGATAGGTACATATGTCAGTCGGTGCTAAAGATGATAATATCATCTAGCTACGCGGACGCGTACTCCTGATGAGGCTTGAGCACTATGTCCATCAACCTCTGGAATGTAGCCAGGGCCCCATGTAACCCAAAAGGTAAGACCACATAGTGATATAAACCCTCCAGGAGTTATGAAGGCGGTCTTTTCCTTCGCCGATTTCGTGAGAGGTACCTGCCAGTAACCCTTGGTTAGATCGAGCGTGGTAAAGTACTGGGCCTGCCCCAGTCTCTCAATCAGCTCGTCCACCCTGGGCATTGGATAAAGGTCAAACTTCGACACTTCATTTAATTTCCGGAAATCATTACAGAAGCGTAACGATCCATCTGGTTTCAGAATCAGTACGATGGGGCTAGCCCACTCACTCCGTGATTCCTCTATGATGCCTAACTGAAGCATTTGTTTTACCTCAGCCGTGATGGCTTGCCTCCGGGCTTCGGGTAACCGGTACGGTCTCATTCGCACCCTTACCCCAGGTTCGGTGACAATGTCATGTTGGAGATCCGTAGTCCTACCCGGTAGCTCTGTGGACACGTCGGTATTCTGCTGCACCAGTGAGCGAGCCTCCCGTCGCTGCTGTTTAGTGAGAGCATCACTTATTCTGACCTCTCCCCCGGACGCTTCCCTGGCTGAAGGTAGAGAACTCTCTGATGATATGCCTGGAGTGACGTCTGTAACTAAACACTCTCGATCTTTCCAAGGTTTTAGCAGGTTTACATGATAAAGCTGCTCAGGTTTCCTCCTTCCGGGCTGATACACCTGGTAATACTCCCCCACCTTTTCTCGAACCTCATATGGCCCTTGCCACTTGGCCATGAGCTTACTCTCGGCTGTGGGTACCAGTACTAACACCCGATCGCCCTTGTTAAAAGACCTGACCATGGCTCTTTTATTATATGTGCGCCTAAGGGCGGCGTGGGCATCTAACAGATGTTCTTTCACGATGGGCATGACCGCCGCAATCCGGTCCTGCATACTAGCCACGTGTTCAATTATACTCCTATGCGGAGTCGGCTCTTGTTCCCACATCTCTTTGGCTATCTCCAACAGACCCCTAGGGTGTCTGCGGTACAATAACTCGAAGGGAGAGAACCCTGTGGAAGCCTGGGGTACCTCACGGACGGCGAACATCAAATAGGGTAGCAACATGTCCCAATCCCTTCCGTCCTTAGAAACCACCTTTTTTAACATGCACTTGAGGGTTTTATTGAACCGTTCTACTAGCCCGTCGGTTTGAGGGTGGTACACCGAGATGCGCAATTGTTTTATTTTTAGCAGTTTGCACAGTTCCCTCGTCACCTTGGACATAAAAGGGGTCCCTTGATCCATCAGGATCTCCTTATGTAGCCCAAGACGACAGAACATGGCAAACAACTCCCGTGCAATCAGTTTTGCCGAGGTGTGGCGTAGCGGTACAGCCTCCAGGTACCGGGTGGCATAGTCGACGACCACTAGTATATGTTGGTGGCCACGAGCGGATTTTACAATGGGTCCTACCAAGTCCATTGCAATCCGTTCAAAAGGTACCTCTATCACTGGCAGAGATACCAATGGACTACGGAAACTGGCGGTGGGTGTGGTCAATTGACATTCGGGGTAGGATTCGCAGTACTTTTGGAACTCCGCGTAAATCCCAGGCCAAAAGAACCGCTGCAAGATACGTTTTTGCGTCTTTTTAATCCATAAGTGTCCACCCCCACCACATGTTTTATGTCGCCACATGGCGTGGACAAAACTACCTCTGCGGTTGGGTACTCTCGGAGGTCCCCATGGATACACACAACCCCGACTGTCCGTCCACCAGCGACCCATGTACCAAAGTCACTAGGCTCCCCGAGTCTAGGAGGGCCTCCGTGGGGTACCTATTAACCAGTACCTGGCACAGTTGAGGTTCACTGTCCGAGGGGTCGGCACTCGCAGTGCAGATGGTCTGGGCGTAAATTGAGACCCGGCGGTTATACCCGCAGTCCATGGGTTCCATAGTCAGGGGGCAGTTAGCAACCACATGTCCCGGCCCCTGACACCGCCAGCACCTAATGGTGGAGGTACTGTTAGGTCTTATGACCGTTTGGGAGGGAACCGGTCTCCTGCCACTCTCACTCTGGGTTACACCTTCAGCACGGGTACGGTGCTGACTGTCCTCAGCAGAGGGACCCGACTCCTTTCCCGGTCCCTGGGTTGGCAGGGATCGGCGTGACAGCCGCGAGGGGGCAGAGTCCCGGATAAAGTCCTGAGTGTCTGATTAGCGCTCAATCAGACTGACCACCTGGTCGAGGTTGCCGGGGTCCCCTTGCCCCACCCAAAGTTGGATAGCGGCCGGCAGAGTCCTCACCAGCCGGTCGCCCACCACCCTCTCCACGATCTGGGCTGGAGTCAAAGTCTCAGGCTGGAGCCACCTCTTTACCAGCTGCAAAAGGTCATAAGCCTGAGACCGGGCGGGTCAGGTCTCCACATAGGCCCATGAAAATACGCTCTGAGCCCTCACGTATGTATTGACCCCCAGTCGGGCAAGGATCTCACCTTTGAGCCTCTGGTAGTCCTGGGCGTCCTCCCGACTGAGGTCAAAGTAGGCCTTCTGGGCATCGTCGACCAAAAACGGAGCCACCACTTCCGCCCACTGGCCGGCTGGTAGGTTTTCCCGCTCTGCTGTACGTTCGTAGATGGACAGGAAGGCTTCCACGTCTTCCTCCGGTACCATCTTCCTCAATGCTGAGCGAACCTTGTCCCGGGCCTCTCGACGTTCCAGGTCTGGTGCCGTCGGCATCTCCCGCAGGGCTGTGAGCTGCTGCACGATCAGCTCATTGGTGTGCTGCTGCTTGAACTGCTCCTGTTGCTGCCTCTGCGTGAGGACCAATTGCCTTAACAGCTCCTCCATTTTGTCCACGGGGTTGGGCTGAAAGGTGGCTGGCCGGATTGTGGTCATGCAGCTGCTGGTGGGGTATGCCTCAGTCACACTGCCCGCATTCTCCATCAAGCTGTAAGACGGCGGTGTTCACACCGTGTAGTAACGGAGGCAGTGACCCAAGCAAGTCCAACATAAGCAGTTTTTATTCAGCAACTCACGGGTAAACAGGACAGTCCTCCGGTTCGCAGCCGGGTTAACATCAGTCCATAACAACGGTTGCCGTGGGCAACGGCCGAGCCGGGCCGCTCAGAGCCTGACGGGTGCAGAGCCTTCCCAGGCGTAGATCCAGCTACACACAGGCCCGCCAAGCTTTCCTGCTATGCTCCTAGCAGGTCCCCAACACTGAACAACACTAATCCTTAATACTGGGTTTTTAAAGGACCTGTGGCAAGAGCCACTGGAAAACCCGGGTTGGAGGGAGGACGCCGCCCCACTGCCTTCCTGTAGCCTCCTCCAAGAAATTAAGGCCCTACCGGGTTTTACTAATCTGCCTTAGCCAGATAGCCTGACCAGGTCAATGCTCACCTTCATTCCTACATTGCAGCCGCAGGTGTGTCTGTGACTGCAATGCACTCCAATGGATTTAATAGGTCTCTGTACACATTCTGGGGATATATAACGTCCCTCGTATACGATCCCAGTTACTGCCTCACAAAATATATATATATATATATACACACAGTGGGGTGGGGGAAATAAGTATTTGATCCCTTGCTGTTTTTGTAAGTTTGCCCACTGACAAAAACATGAACAGTCTATAATTTTAAGGGTAGGTTAATTTTAACATTGAGAGATAGAATATCTAAAATAAATCAAGAAAATCACATTGTATAAATTAGATAATTTTTTTTGCATTTTGCAGTGAGAAATAAGTATTTGATCCCTCTGGCAAACAACACTTAATTCTTGGTGGCAAAACCATTGTTGGCAAGCACAGCAGTCAGACGATTTTTGTAGTTGATGATGAGGGTTGCGCACATGTCAGGAGGAGTTTTGGTCCACTCCTCTTTGCAGATCATCTCTAAATCATTCAGATTTTGAGGCTGTCGCTTGGCACCTCGGAGCTTCAACTCCCTCCATAAGTTTTCTGTGGGATTAAGGTCTGGAGACTGGCTAGGCCACACCATGACCTTACTGTGCTTCTTTTTGAGCCACTCCTTTGTTGCCTTGGCTGTATGTTTTGGGTCATTGTCTTGCTGGAAGACCCAGCCACAACCCATTTTTAATGTCCTGACAAAGGGAAGGAGGTTGTCACTCAGGATTTTACGGTACATGGCTCCATCCATTCTCCCATTGATGCGGTGAAGTAGTCATGTGTCCTTAGCAGAGAAACACCCCCAAAACATAATGTTTCCACCTCCATGCTTGACAGTGGGGATGGTGTTCTTTGGGTCATAGGCAGCATTTCTCTTCCTCCAAACACGGCGAATTGAGTTAATGCCAAAGAGCTCAATTTATGTCTCATCTGACCACAGCACCTTCTCCCAATAACTCATAGAATCATCCAGGTGTTCATTGGCAAACTTCAGACAGGCCTGCATATGTGCCTTCTTGAGCAGGGGGACCTTGCGGGCACTGCAGGATTTTAAACCTTTAAGGCGTAATGTGTTACCAATGGTTTTCTTGGTGACTGTGGTCCCAGCTGCCTTGAGATCATTAACAAGTTCCCCCCGTGTAGTTTTAGGCTGATCTCTCACCTTCCTCATGATCAAGGAAACCCCACGAGGTGAGATTTTGCATGGTGCCCCAGATCGATGTTGATTGACAGACATTTTGTATTTCTTCCATTTTCTTACTATTGCACCAACAGTTGTCTCCTTCTCACCCAGCGTCTTATTTATGGTTTTGTAGCCCATTCCAGCTTTGTGCAGGTCTATGATCTTGTCCCTGACATCCTTAGAATGCTCTTTGGTCTTGCCCATGTTGTAGAGGTTAGAGTCTGACTGATTAGTTGAGTCTGTGGACAGGAGTCTTTTATACAGGTGACTATGTAAGACAGCTGTCTTTATTGCAGGTAACGAGTTGATTAGGAGCCTCTAACTGGTCTGTAGGAGCCAGAACTCATAATGGTTTGTAGGGGATCAAATACTTATTTCTCACTGCAAAATGCAAATAAATGTATCTAATTTATACAATGTGATTTTCTTGATTTTTTTGGACATTCTATCTCTCAATGCTAAAATTAACCTACCCTTAAAATTATATATATATATATATATATATATATATATATATATATATATATACAGGGTGGTCCAAAAGTAGGTGGACAGAAAGTGTAATAAGGTTATGAAGGGGGAGATTTATCAAACACTAAATTGCAGCCGCCTGTCTGCATCATCCTCCAATAAACCATGAATTAGATGTGGACGATCAGCTTTCCACCCAATAGATCCAGGATTCACATGATAGAAGCTCGTGAAATTCCCAGTTCCACAGAGGCTCTTCTGTGGACTTTTTTGGACTCGGAACAAATGTTTCAGTCACAAGTTGTTTATTATCTACTGTACAGACGGTTTTGGGTCGAGCAGTTTTTGGAGCATTAAGGATGGAGCCGGTGGCATTGAATTTGTCACGAATGCGGTAAATGGTTTGTCTCTTTGGGGCTTGAGTACCAAATGTTTCAACCCAATTTGCTCTAACGGTTTCAGCATTTTGAGATTTCCAATACTCTGTTAAAATCAATTTTCTTTGATCTGTATTTAAATTATTTGCCATTATGTGTTATCCGAATTATCTGAAAAGAAAACAGATTTCGAGAAATATCTATATGTGAAAACTAGATCTGTGAAACTGGCTCAGCTGCCCTTAGCAACCAATCAGATTCCAGCTTTCATTTTCCAAAGAGTTTGTGAGGAATGAAAAGTGGAATCTGATTGGTTGCTTAGGGCAACTGAGACAGTTTCACTTTACACCATGTTTGATAAATCTCCCCCTTCATAACCTTGTTACACTTTCTGTCCACCTACTTTTGGACCACCCTATATATATATATATATATATATATATATATATATATATACTTTTTGATGATATTCTAATTTTGTGAGAAGCACATTATATATATATATATATATATATATATAATGTAATGTGCTTCTCACAAAATTAGAATATCATCAAAAAGTTAATTTATTTCAGTTCTTCAATACAAAAAGTGAAACCCATATATTATATAGAGTCATTACACACAGAGTGATTGATTGATTTCAAGTGTTTATTTCCGTTAATGTTGAATATTATGGCTTACAGCCAATGAAAACACAAAAGTCATTATCTCAGTAAATTAGAATAGTTAACAAAAAAACACCTGCAAAGGCTTCCTAAGCGTTTAAAAAGGTCCCTTAGTCCGTTTCAGTAGGCTCCACAATCATGGGGAAGACCGCTGACTTGACAGATGTCCAGAAGGCAGTCATTGACACACTCCACAAGGAGGTTAAGCCACAAAAGACCATTGCTAAAGAAGCTGGCTGTTCTCAGAGTGCTGTAACCAAGCATATTAACCGGTTCAGGACCGCCCACTGTACATAAACGTCGGCGCTGCCCGGGCTCTGTGCAGCGCCGATGTTTAAAAACGGTGGGTGGTCCCGCAGCGCTCAGGACCCCCAGGGTCCTGCTAGCGCTGCGGTACCGGTTCAGAGCGATAGCTCTGACATGTGGCATCATGGCGACCTGAATGGATCAGGTCCCCATGATGTTAACCTGTTCCTATCTTCTAGATGCCGCGATCCATAGCGATCGCGGCATTTAAAAGATAGTAACAGCTGGTGGTCGGCGATCGGGACCCCCCACATACCTCAGGAGCGGCGGGGATCCCGGTGCTGTGACCTCTGACATCACTGAGACCTGATTGGCTCAGGTCTCGATGATGTCAGCGTCACACCAGCCAATCAGAGAGATCACCAGGGAAGTTTGTTTTAGCAACAAACTTTCCCGGTCGATCTGCCTGATAAATACACTGTTTCTCCTCCGATCTCAGTGAGAGAGCAGAGGAGAAACAGTGTGACAAGAGCTGTGTCAGCCTTGCCACTGTGAAAGTAAAAAAAATAAAATAAAAAAGAAAGTAAGAGTTAGGGTTAGTGAGTCTGTCAGATCAGTCAGTCCTGTCAGATCAGTCCTGTCAGATCTGTCAGTCAGTCAGTCCTGTCAGATCTATCAGTCAGTCAGTCCTGTCAGATCTATCAGTCAGTCAGTCCTGTCAGATCAGTCAGTCAGTCCTGTCAGATCTATCAGTCAGTCAGTCCTGTCAGATCAGTCAGTCAGTCCTGTCAGATCAGTCAGTCCTGTCAGATCTGTCAGTCAGTCAGTCCTGTCAGATCAGTCAGTCCTGTCAGATCTGTCAGTCAGTCAGTCCTGTCAGATCTGTCAGTCAGTCAGTCCTGTCAGATCTGTCAGTCAGTCAGTCCTGTCAGATCTGTCAGTCAGTCAGTCCTGTCAGATCTGTCAGTCAGTCAGTCCTGTCAGTCAGTCCTGTCAGATCAGTCCAGTCAGTCAGTCCTGTCAGATCAGTCCAGTCAGTCAGTCCTGTCAGATATGTCAGTCAGTCAGTCCTGTCAGATCTGTCAGTCAGTCAGTCCTGTCAGATCTGTCAGTCAGTCCTGTCAGATCAGTCAGTCAGTCCTGTCAGGTCAGTCAGTCCTGTCAGATCAGTCCCGTCCGTTCAGTCCGGTCCGTTCAGTCCAGTCAA
Organism: Phyllobates terribilis; assembly: GCF_046119375.1. Classification (NCBI taxonomy): domain Eukaryota; kingdom Metazoa; phylum Chordata; class Amphibia; order Anura; family Dendrobatidae; genus Phyllobates; species Phyllobates terribilis. Next base: position 648,655,103 of record NW_027362763.1, read on the forward strand.
AAAATCTAAAAATAAAATGGCCCGTCAGACTTATACCGCAGAGGAGGTGTATGCCCTGCTGTGTTCTGACACTGATGACAGCGCAATCTCAGATGGCGATGTGGATTTTGAGGGCTTTAGTAGCGGCGACACTGAGAGCTCAGAAATGAGCAGTGATTCTGGTCCATCCTCAAGCCCAAGGACCAGTACGACAATAGGGGCAAATAGCGCTACTGGAGAAACATCTCCAAATCAGGGAACACTGCCCAGTACAAGCGCTGTCCCTGCTACTAGTGAATTGGCGCACGCCAGTGTACAAGGGGCGTTGCCACATGATCTAGCATTTCCCAGATGGGAGGCTTCGGATTCGGCTGCTCCATTCAGCCCTGATTTCAACGCCACTCCTGGTATAAATGTGGAGGTGGAAGATTTTGGACCAATTCATTTTTTTAATTTGTTTTTTACAGACAGCTTGCTAGAGCATATTGTCGTGCAAACAAATTTATAAGCATCCCAATTCATAAGCCAGAATCCCCGATCTTACTAGGGCTAGGGCAAATTTATGGACACCAACTAATGTCCCGGAAATAAAAAATTTTTTAGGACTTACATTTGCCATGGGGCTTGTTAAAAAACCGAGCATTCGATCCTACTGGTCCAACCACCCTGTTCAAGCCACCCCTATGTTTTCAGTCATTCTGCCTAGGACCCGTTATGAAATGCTCATGCGGTTTTGGCATTTTAACGACAATAGTCAATGCCTGCCCAGAAATGCCCCAGAACATGACAGGTTATATAAAATTAGACCCATCATTGAAAATTTGTCAGAAAAATTCTTAAGCCTCTACACCCCAACACAAAATATTTCTATAGATGAGTCCCTTGTAAAATTCAAAGGAAGACTGCACCTCAAGCAATTTATCCCATCTAAAAGGGCAAGGTTTGGAATAAAGATCTATAAAATGTGCGAAAGTTCAACCGGATACACATCCGCTTTCCGCATATATGAGGGGAAAGACAGCCAACTAAACCCACCAGGATGCCCTACTTATCTGGGGACATCTGCAAAAATTGTTTGGGAGCTGATAAGTCCATTTTTTCAAAAAGGCTACAATCTATATGTGGACAATTATTACACCAGCATACCCCTATTTAAAAGTCTGGTTGAACACAACATCGGGGCTTGTGGGACCATCCGTAAAAACCGTCAGGGGTTTCCACAACCATTGGTCAACCAAAAGTTCCAAAAGGGGCAGTCAGGGGCTGTATGCAACGGAGAGCTGCTTGCCCTGAAATATAGGGATAAGAGGGATATTTTTGTCCTCAGCTCGATCCACACAGATGCCACAAGGGCCACTGTAGAACTAGGATCCACCACTCCGAAGCAAAAACCTGTGTCAGTCATTGACTACAACAAACACATGGGGGGTGTGGACCTTGCAGACCAGGTTCTACAGCCATACCAGGTATCAAGAAAGTCCTATACCTGGTATAAAAAGTTGGTTATCTATTTGTTTCAGGTGGCCACATACAATTCTTTTGTGTTGTACAAAAAAGCAGGAAATTCAGATCCTTTTCTTGATTATCAAGAAAAGGTCATTGAAAATCTTGTCTTTCAAAGTGTTAGCCCCGCTCATCCATTAGAATCTGAGGATGTGAAAAGACTCACTGAGCGACATTTTATTGCACTTATTCCAGCAACGGAAACAAGAAGGAACCCCCAGAAAAGATGTCGTGTATGTACTAAGAGAGGAATGAGGCGTGATACCCGCTACTATTGCCCACAATGCCCATCATTGCCAGCCTTATGCGTCACTGACTGCTTTAAAATCTACCACACAGAACCACGTTTTTAAACTGTAAAAATGTATCCCAATTTGTCATTCAAACATTTGGTTCATTTAGTGAATGACATATTCGAGTAGAGCTCACTTAATTTCCAGGGGGGGTTCTCCAGAATCTAAACCTTCCATTGCGTGCTTGTTTCTGGAAATCATCCATCGAGTTAAAATGGTCACTAAACCCATAGATGAATTCCCAGAGGGGTGTCATTTCCAAAATGGGGTCACTTCAGGGGGGATTCTTTAGCTCTGGTACTCTGAAAAGTGCCAGAACAGCATAATCCCCCCTGAAGTGACCCCATTATGGAAATGACACCTCTGTGGGAATTCATCTATGGGTTTAGTGACCATTTACCTACTTATTTTCCCACCACTAGATTAATTTATACAGAGGAGTAGATTGTAAAATTCGGTCACTTGTTGTGGGTTTCCTCTGTTTAGGCACCTCAGGGGCTCTCCAAATGCAACATGGCGTCCGCTATCCATTCCAGTCAAATTTCCATTCCAAAAGTCAAATGGCGCTCCTTACCTTCCGAGCCATGCCGTGCGCCCAAACAGTGGCTTTGCACCACATATGGGGTATCAGCGTGCTCAGGAGAAATTGCACAACACATTTTGGGGTCCACTTTTTCTGGCTGCCCTTGTGAAAATTAAAAATTTGAGGCTAAAGTAGCAGTTTTGTGTTAAAAATGTGTTTTTTTATTTTCACCCTTCAACATTATAAAATTGTGTGAAGCCCCTGGGGGTTCAAGGTGCTCACCACACATCTAGATAAGTTCCTTGAGGGGTCTAGTTTCCAAAATGGGGTGACTTGTTGGGGGTTTCCTCTGTTTAGGCACCTCAGGGGCTCTCCAAATGCAACATGGCGTCCGCTATCGATTCCAGTCAAATTTCCATTCCAAAAGTCAAATGGCGCTCCTTACCTTCCGAGCCATGCCGTGCGCCCAAACAGTGGCTTTGCACCACATATGGGGTATCAGCGTGCTCAGGAGAAATTGCACAACACATTTTGGGGTCCATTTTTTCTGGCTGCCCTTGTGAAAATTAAAAATTTGAGGCTAAAGTAGCAGTTTTGTGATAAAAATGTGTTTTTTTATTTTCACCCTTCAACATTATAAAATTGTGTGAAGCCCCTGGGGGTTCAAGGTGCTCACCACACATCTAGATAAGTTCCTTGAGGGGTCTAGTTTCCAAAATGGGGTGACTTGTTGGGGGTTTCCTCTGTTTAGGCACCTCAGGGGCTCTCCAAATGCAACATGGCGTCCGCTATCCATTCCAGTCAAATTTCCATTCCAAAAGTCAAATGGCGCTCCTTACCTTCCGAGCCATGCCGTGCGCCCAAACAGTGGCTTTGCACCACATATGGGGTATCAGCGTGCGCAGGAGAAATTGCACAACACATTTTGGGGTCCATTTTTTCTGGCTGCCCTTGTGAAAATTAAAAATTTGAGGCTAAAGTAGCAGTTTTGTGATAAAAATGTGTTTTTTTATTTTCACCCTTCAACATTATAAAATTGTGTGAAGCCCCTGGGGGTTCAAGGTGCTCACCACACATCTAGATAAGTTCCTTGAGGGGTCTAGTTTCCAAAATGGGGTGACTTGTTGGGGGTTTCCTCTGTTTAGGCACCTCAGGGGCTCTCCATATGCAACATGGCGTCCGCTATCCATTCCAGTCAAATTTCCATTCCAAAAGTCAAATGGCGCTCCTTACCTTCCGAGCCATGCCGTGCGCCCAAACAGTGGCTTTGCACCACATATGGGGTATCAGCGTGCGCAGGAGAAATTGCACAACACATTTTGGGGTCCATTTTTTCTGGCTGCCCTTGTGAAAATTAAAAATTTGAGGCTAAAGTAGCAGTTTTGTGATAAAAATGTGTTTTTTTATTTTCACCCTTCAACATTATAAAATTGTGTGAAGCCCCTGGGGGTTCAAGGTGCTCACCACACATCTAGATAAGTTCCTTGAGGGGTCTAGTTTCCAAAATGGGGTGACTTGTTGGGGGTTTCCTCTGTTTAGGCACCTCAGGGGCTCTCCAAATGCAACATGGCGTCCGCTATCGATTCCAGTCAAATTTCCATTCCAAAAGTCAAATGGCGCTCCTTACCTTCCGAGCCATGCCGTGCGCCCAAACAGTGGCTTTGCACCACATATGGGGTATCAGCGTGCTCAGGAGAAATTGCACAACACATTTTGGGGTCCATTTTTTCTGGCTGCCCTTGTGAAAATTAAAAATTTGAGGCTAAAGTAGCAGTTTTGTGATAAAAATGTGTTTTTTTATTTTCACCCTTCAACATTATAAAATTGTGTGAAGCCCCTGGGGGTTCAAGGTGCTCACCACACATCTAGATAAGTTCCTTGAGGGGTCTAGTTTCCAAAATGGGGTGACTTGTTGGGGGTTTCCTCTGTTTAGGCACCTCAGGGGCTCTCCAAATGCAACATGGCGTCCGCTATCGATTCCAGTCAAATTTCCATTCCAAAAGTCAAATGGCGCTCCTTACCTTCCGAGCCATGCCGTGCGCCCAAACAGTGGCTTTGCACCACATATGGGGTATCAGCGTGCGCAGGAGAAATTGCACAACACATTTTGGGGTCCATTTTTTCTGGCTGCCCTTGTGAAAATTAAAAATTTGAGGCTAAAGTAGCAGTTTTGTGATAAAAATGTGTTTTTTTATTTTCACCCTTCAACATTATAAAATTGTGTGAAGCCCCTGGGGGTTCAAGGTGCTCACCACACATCTAGATAAGTTCCTTGAGGGGTCTAGTTTCCAAAATGGGGTGACTTGTTGGGGGTTTCCTCTGTTTAGGCACCTCAGGGGCTCTCCAAATGCAACATGGCGTCCGCTATCGATTCCAGTCAAATTTCCATTCCAAAAGTCAAATGGCGCTCCTTACCTTCCGAGCCATGCCGTGCGCCCAAACAGTGGCTTTGCACCACATATGGGGTATCAGCGTGTGCAGGAGAAATTGCACAACACATTTTGGGGTCCATTTTTTCTGGCTGCCCTTGTGAAAATTAAAAATGTGAGGCTAAAGTAGCAGTTTTGTGATAAAAATGTGTTTTTTTATTTTCACCCTTCAACATTATAAAATTGTGTGAAGCCCCTGGGGGTTCAAGGTGCTCACCACACATCTAGATAAGTTCCTTGAGGGGTCTAGTTTCCAAAATGGGGTGACTTGTTGGGGGTTTCCTCTGTTTAGGCACCTCAGGGGCTCTCCAAATGCAACATGGCGTCCGCTATCGATTCCAGTCAAATTTCCATTCCAAAAGTCAAATGGCGCTCCTTACCTTCCGAGCCATGCCGTGCGCCCAAACAGTGGCTTTGCACCACATATGGGGTATCAGCGTGTGCAGGAGAAATTGCACAACACATTTTGGGGTCCATTTTTTCTGGCTGCCCTTGTGAAAATTAAAAATTTGAGGCTAAAGTAGCAGTTTTGTGAAAAAAAGTTAAATGTTCATTGTTTTCTTCCACATTCCAAAAATTCCTGTGAAGCACCTGAAGGGTTAATAAACTTCTTGAATGTGGTTTTGAGCACCTTGAGGGGTGCAGTTTTTAGAATGGTATCACTTTTGGGTATTTTCTGTCATAAAGGCTCCTCAAAGTCACTTCAAATAAGATGTGGTCCCTAAAAAAATGTTTTTGTAAATTTTGTTGTAAAAATGAGAAATCGCTGGTCAACTTTTAACCCTTATAGCTTCCTAACAGAAAAAAATTTTGGTTCCAAAATTGTGCTGATGTGAAGTAGACACGTGGGAAATGTTATTTATTAACTATTTTGTGTGACATATCTCTCTGATTAAAGGGCATGAAAATTCAAAGTTTGAAAATTGCAAAATTTTCAAAATTTTCGCCAAATTTCCGATTTTTTCACAAATAAACGCAAGTGATATCGAAGAAATTTTACCACTATCATGAAGTACAATATGTCACAAAAAAACAATCTCAGAATCAGGGGGATCCGTTGAAGCGTTCCAGAGTAATTACCTCATAAAGTGACAGTGGTCAGAATTGAAAAAATTGGCCCGGTCACGAAGGCAAAAACAGGCTCTGGCGCGAAGTGGTTAATGGAAAGTTTAGTAGAAGGAAAATGTGTGGTAGAGAAAGGTGCACAAGCAACCGGGATAACCGCAGCTTTGAAATGATTGTTAAGACAAGGCCATTCAAAAATTTGGGGGAGATTCACAAGGAGGGGACTGCTGCTGGAGTCATTGCTTCAAAAACCACCACACACAGACGTATCCAGGACATGGGCTACAAGTGTCGCATTCCTTGTGTCAAGCCACTCATGACCAATAGACAACGCCAGAAGCGTCTTACCTGGGCCAAGGAGAAAAAGACCTGGACTGTTCTCAGTGGTCCAAGGTGTTGTTTTCAGATGAAAGTAAATTTTGCATTTCATTTGGAAATCAAGGTCCCAGAGTCTGGAGGAAGAGTGGAGAGGCCACAATCCAAGCTGCTGGAGGTCTAGTGTGAAGTCTCCACAATCAGTGATGGTTTGGGGGGCCATGTCATCAGCTGGTGGAGGTCCACTGTGTTTTATCAAGACCAAAGTCAGCGCAGCCATCTACCAGGACATTTTCCAGCCCTTCATGCTTCTCTCTGCCGACAAGCTTTATGGAGATGGAAATGTCATTCTCCAGCAGGACTTGGCCCCTGTCCACACGGCCAAAAGTACCAATACCTGGTTTACACACAACAGTATCACTGTGCTTGATTGGCCGCAAACTCGCCTGACCTTAACCCCACAGAGAATCTATTATAGAGAATCTATGGGGTATTATCAAGAGGAAGATGAGAGACCCCAGACCCAACAATGCAGACGAGCTGAAGGCTGCTATCAAAGCCACCTGGGCTTCCATAACCCCTCAGCAGGGCCACAGGCTGATCCCTCCATGCCACAGGCTGATCCCTCCATGCCACATTGCCACATTGATGCAGTAATTGATGCAAATGGAGCCCGACCAATTATCGAGGGCATTTACTGAACAGACATTTCAAGAGGACATTTCGGATTTCAAAAACATTTTTCAAGCTGTTGTTATAAAATATTCTAATTTACTGAGATAATGACTTCTGTGTTCTCATTGGCTGTAAGCCATAATCATCAACATTAACAGAAATAAACACGTGAAATAGATCCCTCTATGTGTAATGACTCTATATAATAGATTCCTCTGTGTGTACTGACCCTATATAATAGATCCCTCTGTGTGTAATGACTCTATATAATAGATCCCTCTGTGTGTAATGACTCTATATAATAGATCCCTCTGTGTGTAATGACTCTATATAATAGATCGCTCTGTGTGTAATGACTCTATATAATAGATCCCTCTGTGTGTAATGACTCTATATAATAGATCGCTCTGTGTGTAATGACTCTATATAATAGATCGCTCTGTGTGTAATGACTCTATATAATAGATCGCTCTGTGTGTAATGACTCTATATAATAGATCCCTCTGTGTGTAATGACTCTATATAATAGATCCCTCTGTGTGTAATGACTATATAATAGATCGCTCTGTGTTTAATGACTCTATATAATAGATCGCTCTGTGTGTAATGACTCTATATAATAGATCGCTCTGTGTGTAATGACTCTATATAATAGATCCCTCTGTGTGTAATGACTCTATATAATAGATCCCTCTGTGTGTAATGGCTCTATATAATAGATCCCTCTGTGTGTAATGGCTCTATATAATAGATCGCTCTGTGTGTAATGGCTCTATATAATAGATCGCTCTGTGTGTAATGGCTCTATATAATAGATCGCTCTGTGTGTAATGACTCTATATAATAGATCCCTCTGTGTGTAATGACTCTATATAATAGATCGCTCTGTGTGTAATGACTCTATATAATAGATCGCTCTGTGTGTAATGACTCTATATAATAGATCCCTCTGTGTGTAATGACTCTATATAATAGATCGCTCTGTGTGTAATGACTCTACATAATAGATCCCTCTGTGTGTAATGACTCTATATAATAGATCGCTCTGTGTGTAATGACTCTATATAATAGATCGCTCTGTGTGTAATGACTCTATATAATAGATCCCTCTGTGTGTAATGACTCTACATAATAGATCCCTCTGTGTGTAATGACTCTATACAATAGATCCCTCTGTGTGTAATGACTATATGATAGATCCCTCTGTGTGTAATGACTCTATACGATAGATCCCTCTGTGTGTAATGACTATATGATAGATCCCTCTGTGTATAATGACTCTATACGATAGATCCCTCTGTGTGTAATGACTCTATATGATAGATCCCTCTGTGTGTAATGACTCTATATGATAGATCCCTCTGTGTGTAATGACTCTATATGATAGATCCCTCTGTGTGTAATGACTCTATATAATAGATCCCTCTGTGTGTAATGACTCTATATAATAGATCCCTCTGTGTGTAATGACTCTATATAATAGATCGCTCTGTGTGTAATGACTCTATATAATAGATCCCTCTGTGTGTAATGACTCTATATAATAGATCCCTCTGTGTGTAATGACTCTATATAATAGATCCCTCTGTGTGTAATGACTCTATATAATAGATCGCTCTGTGTGTAATGACTCTATATAATAGATCGCTCTGTGTGTAATGACTCTATATAATAGATCGCTCTGTGTGTAATGACTCTATATAATAGATCCCTCTGTGTGTAATGACTCTATATAATAGATCGCTCTGTGTGTAATGACTCTATATAATAGATCGCTCTGTGTGTAATGACACTATATAATAGATCGCTCTGTGTGTAATGACTCTATATAATAGATCGCTCTGTGTGTAATGACTCTATATAATAGATCCCTCTGTGTGTAATGACTCTATATAATAGATCCCTCTGTGTGTAATGACTCTATATAATAGATCCCTCTGTGTGTAATGACTCTATATAATAGATCGCTCTGTGTGTAATGACACTATATAATAGATCGCTCTGTGTGTAATGACTCTATATAATAGATCCCTCTGTGTGTAATGACTCTATATAATAGATCGCTCTGTGTGTAATGACTCTATATAATAGATCCCTCTGTGTGTAATGACTCTATATAATAGATCCCTCTGTGTGTAATGACTCTATATAATAGATCGCTCTGTGTTTAATGACTCTATATAATAGATCGCTCTGTGTGTAATGACTCTATATAGTAGATCCCTCTGTGTGTAATGACTCTATATAATAGATCCCTCTGTGTGTAATGACTCTATATAATAGATCCCTCTGTGTGTAATGACTCTATATAATAGATCACTCTGTGTGTAATGACTCCATATAATAGGTCCCTCTGTGTGTAATGACTCTATATAATAGATCCCTCTGTGTGTAATGACTCTATATAATAGATCCCTCTGTGTGTAATGACTCTATATAATAGATCCCTCTGCGTGTAATGACTCTATATAATAGATCGCTCTGTGTGTAATGACTCTATATAATAGATCCCTCTGTGTGTAATGACTCTATATAATAGACCCCTCTGTGTGTAATGACTCTATATAATAGATCCCTCTGTGTGTAATGACTATATATAATAGGTCCCTCTGTGTGTAATGACTCTATATAATAGATCCCTCTGTGTGTAATGACTCTATATAATAGATCCCTCTGTGTGTATTGACTCTATATAATAGATCCCTCTGTGTGTAATGACTCTATATAATATAGGAGCTTCATTTTTTGTATTGAAGAACTGAAATAAATAAAATTTTTGAGGATATTCTAACTTTGTGAGAAGCAGCTTTGTGTGTGTGTGTGTGTGTATATATATATATATATATATATATATATATATATATATATATATATACACAGTATATATATATAATGTCATGTAAACGGAGTACTGTGGTTTTAGTGTATATTGTAAATAGGGTAAGAGACAGACTAGGAGATAAGATAAGAATAGGCTTAGTACATAGTGTTATAGGATACTAACTGTAGTTCTGTTATTGGATACTAACTGTAGTTAGGTACAGATATAAGATACAGTTAATGTGGGGATGAGCCCACAGTGGGAGGGGGTTAGTAAGGGTAGAAAAGGGACTTGCTCCCTGGTAGTGACTCAGATAGAGAAGTACAGTAACAAGGACAAGTTCAAGTGCAGTGGGCTGCTAGGGCCAGCCTGAACTTATAGTTCCTGGGATGCCGTACTAGAATCCCATGCGGACATTCCAGTAACGTCAGAAGCTCAAAGCCAGGCATAGGGGTTAAAGGGTACATCGTGTCCTCTGGCACACAGGGGAAGATTGACGAGGAATTGTGTGAAGGGAAGATAGCGGATCCTGTGTGAACTGCGGAACTGGTCAAGAAATTCTTGGGGCTGACGGAGCCAGTGGGCATAGGAGCAACTAATGGTAGGGCTGAAGACGTGTTGTGCTAAGGAAGTGAGAAATATGAAGTGTTGTGCCCTATCCCACATGTCACACTGATGAACTTGAACTGTCCAGTAAATTTCCATATGTTGAAATAAAATTGGTGTCCCCCGAGTTGTGTGGGGCAGCTCCTGAAGATGGAGGCTTGGAGACAGCGGCCTACAAGTGAGTGTGATGCACCCCACACCTGACACACTCTAGCACTTTACAGGAAAATCGTGTCCCAGTCCCAGTGTGCTAACCGGACAGCAGCTTGGTCATGACTACAGCTCTCGGCCACCTTACAGAACTGTGGGAAGCTTTATGTTAAACAGCATGAATCCGGCAGTCAGGCCCCATCGACAAGGCAGCCCGGAAGACGAAGAGTTTCTCTGTCAACATGAGCAGCAGAATTGCCGGAAGGAGTGGTCAGTGACCTCTCAATGCAGAGCTGGGTAGAACAAGCAGGTAGTTAGCAAGTACCTGCCTGTTAGTTATTAGGCTCATAGTAAAAAAATAAAATAGTCCCGGAAAACCCCTTTAATGATAACATCCCTGGTGGTCTAGGGCAATGAATAGGCTAGTGCAAGTAATGGATAGAAAGAGCAGCTGGTCAATTAAAGCAGCGCCATCCTCTATGATCAAGCAGAGTATTTGTCAGATCACTTGGTGGTAGTGATGGGCAGGGGCTCGGAGAGACTGTGCAGCTGCAGATATGTACTGGGAGGGGGAGATTGTAGGGTACCCAATAGAAGGGGTTATTTCATATCATTCAGTGCAGTAATAAATGGAGGGGGGCTGTACCTCAGTTCTGGCTGTGACTCCCCGGATGCAGCAGGCACTTGGACAGTGTAATCCAAGGTCACCATGTGAGGCTTATTATTCACCCACAGGACGGAGGTGCTGATGTCTTGGGTCAGGTCACTCTGTGGAGACATATGGAGACATCATCAGCTGTGAATGCTCCAGGGCAACTCTGCCCAGAAATGGCCTCACCTTGTAGTAGATGTTCTTGCCTTGAGGGGCACAGCCAGTGTTCAGGATGTAGTCATAGTTTCTGTGATCTATGATCAGGATTCCTCCTGGTTTCACCATCGCCGCAATGTTCCGGAGAGCCAAACGCTGGTCACTCTGATCTCCTAACGGGAGAGAAACAACAGTGTGGTCAATGCCAGATCTCCTGTCAGGATTCAATAAAATGCTCAAGGTTCATGTGTGACAGTGTGAGCCAGTGAAGGGATCCCTGCAAGCAGACATTGCTGGGGAAGGGATCACAGGGAGCAGACGTTGCTGGGGAAGGGATCACAGAGAGCAGACGTTGCTGGGGAAGGGATCACAGAGAGCAGACGTTGCTGGGGAAGGGATCACAGAGAGCAGACGTTGCTGGGGAAGGGATCACAGAGAGCAGACACTGCTGGTGAAGGGATCACAGGGAGCAGACATCTCTGGGGAAGGGATCCCTGCAAGCAGACACTGCTGGGGAAGGGATCCCTGCAAGCAGACGTTGCTGGGGAAGGGATCCCTGCAAGCAGACACTGCTGGGGAAGGGATCACAGGGAGCAGACATCTCTGGGGAAGGGATCCCTGCAAGCAGACACTGCTGGGGAAGGGATCCCTGCAAGCAGACGTTGCTGGGGAAGGGATCACAGGGAGCAGACGTTGCTGGGGAAGGGATCACAGAGAGCAGACGTTGCTGGGGAAGGGATCACAGAGAGCAGACGTTGCTGGGGAAGGGATCACAGAGAGCAGACGTTGCTGGGGAAGGGATCACAGAGAGCAGACACTGCTGGTGAAGGGATCACAGGGAGCAGACATCTCTGGGGAAGGGATCCCTGCAAGCAGACACTGCTGGGGAAGGGATCCCTGCAAGCAGACGTTGCTGGGGAAGGGATCCCTGCAAGCAGACACTGCTGGGGAAGGGATCACAGGGAGCAGACATCTCTGGGGAAGGGATCCCTGCAAGCAGACACTGCTGGGGAAGGGATCCCTGCAAGCAGACGTTGCTGGGGAAGGGATCACAGGGAGCAGACATCTCTGGGGAAGGGATCCCTGCAAGCAGACACTGCTGGGGAAGGGATCCCTGCAAGCAGACGTTGCTGGGGAAGGGATCACAGAGAGCAGACACTGCTGGGGAAGGGATCACAGAGAGCAGACATTGCTGGGGAAGGGATCACAGAGAGCAGACATTGCTGGGGAAGGGATCACAGAGAGCAGACATTGCTGGGGAAGGGATCACAGAGAGCAGACATTGCTGGGGAAGGGATCCCTGCAAGCAGACACTGCTGGGGAAGGGATCACAGGGAGCAGACATCTCTGGGGAAGGGATCCCTGCAAGCAGACACTGCTGGGGAAGGGATCCCTGCAAGCAGACGTTGCTGGGGAAGGGATCACAGAGAGCAGACATTGCTGGGGAAGGGATCCCCGCAAGCAGACGTTGCTGGGGCAGGGATCACAGAGAGCAGACACTGCTGGGGAAGGGATCACAGAGAGCAGACATTGCTGAGGAAGGGATCACAGAGAGCAGACATTGCTGGGGAAGGGATCACAGAGAGCAGACATTGCTGGGGAAGGGATCCCTGCAAGCAGACATTGCTGGGGAAGGGATCCCTGCAAGCAGACACTGCTGGGGAAGGGATCACAGGGAGCAGACATCTCTGGGGAAGGGATCCCTGCAAGCAGACACTGCTGGGGAAGGGATCCCTGCAAGCAGACGTTGCTGGGGAAGGGATCCCTGCAAGCAGACGTTGCTGGGGCAGGGATCACAGAGAGCAGACACTGCTGGGGAAGGGATCACAGAGAGCAGACATTGCTGGGGAAGGGATGACAGAGAGCAGACATTGCTGGGGAAGGGATCACAGAGAGCAGACGTTGCAAGTGGACGGATTCCTGAAAGACGACGTTACAGGTATATGGACTGAGTGGATTTTTTGTGCTTTGCATAGAGTAATTTCATATTCCAGATGCTATTCTGTGACATTAATAGGGATTTTGACAATGACAACCTTGAATTTATGGCTATCGCATCCTTATTGTGTGAATTTACTGCTCAGTGAACAGGTTTGCAATTAAGGGGTTCATGTTAGTAACATAGTTTTACATAGTAACATAGTTTTTAAGGTTGAAGGAAGACTAAGTCCATCTAGTTCACCCCATAGCCTAACATGTTGATCCAGAGGAAGGCAAGAAAAAACCATGTGGCAAACACTAAGCTCCACATTGGGGAAAAAAATTCCTTCCCGACTCCATACGACAATCAGACTAGTTCCCTGGATCAACGCCCTATGAAGGAATCTAGTATATATAACCTGTAATATTATACTTTTCAGGAAAGGCGTCCAGGCCCTTCTTAAATGTTAGTAGTGAATCCCTCATTACAACATCATGCGGCAGAGAGTTCCATAGTCTCACTGCTCTTACAGTAAAGAATCCGCGTCTGTGATTATGATTAAACCTTTTTTCCTCCAGACGTAGAAGATGCCCCCTTGTCCCCGTCTCAGGCCTCAGAGTAAAAAGATCAGTAGAAAGGTCTTTGTACTGTCCCCTCATATACTTGTACATAGTAATAAGATCACCCCTAAGCCTTCGTTTTTCCACAGTAAATAACCCCAAGTGTAATTGTGGCACCCCAGAGGGTCTGGGAGCAAAACAAGAGCTTCCTGGTCAGGAACACATTATATGCAACACCTCCTGCCCCAGGCCAGAAAGGGGAGGATCCTGCCCTTTATAACTGGATCTGGAGGCGGGTTTAGCTCAGACAGGCCCTGTAGTCGAGTTGAGGACACAGGAGTAAGAAGCCAGGGACTGGAGCTGGGCATAGCTCGTCCTGGGCAGCATACAGAGGACCGGACACCGGAGTTCGAGGCTGTGGGATCCTTCAGGCCCAGCAGCAGATACCGCAGGGCAGGGGATTGCAGGTCTCCTGGCCCAACAGAAGCCCGGAGGCTCAGCCACACGAAAGGACCAGTACCGCCACAGAGGAGCGAGGAATACACGGGATCCGAGTCGCCAGCCATACGGGTGAGCATAGCACGTTACACTCAGGGACGTGGGCTACAACACGACTATAAGCGGGATAGCCAAAGAGTACAGTCAGAACGGCAGGCCTACAACTCCACCTGGCCAGGAGAATTCTAGGATTGCTACCAGACTGACCAGGCCCTCATCCCTAGCAAGTACTCCCGTTGGGGCCTATATAATTGCCACCAGTAAAGACCCTGGGACTGCACTGCAAAGACTCCGTGTTATCATTACTGATCCAGGCACTATCACCACCATCATCCATACCCGCTGCCCTGAAGCTCCACTCTTCCTGTGGGGAGTCACATCACCTTGATGCACACACCATCAGCTTCAGTGGACTGCTCCGCAGCGGCGATTCCCAATAACCGCATCCCCCAGGTGGCGTAGTCGGACTATATATAACAGAGACACATAGACTACCCTGGTTTGACCGCCCTGGGTCACGGACCGGGTCACCGCCACGGTGACTACAACCCCCAGCATCTACAAGGCCCGGCTCCGGGTATCCCCACGGCCCAGGGGGCACGTCAACTTTAACAGATCATAAGTATCAATATATATAAATATAAAAAGTTTTTTTATAAAGATTTTTAGTGAGCAAAAGGGGGAAGGAGGGTGATAACGAAAGTCCACTCTGACTGTGTCTGTGTGTCAGGTAACTATCTATGGGCTTACATTGTGCTTTGGTACCTAGCTAGTGATAATGCTTCCCTCATGTTATACTACTGTTATCCTCTTATCTTTCAATAGGTAGTAGGTCTTTTACATACATGAGGAATCCCTTTTGGGTTACTGCTCTTTGCTCACTAAAAATCTTTATAAAAAAAGTTTTTATATTTATATATATATATTGATACTTATGATCTGTTATTATTTGATTGCGGGCAATTGTGCAATTTTGTCTTACCTAGGACCCAAAACACCCCCTCTCTTTACTTTTTTATGTGCCTGACTCTCATACACATTTTTTCCATCTAGTCACCTCTTTGTTTTCTTGAATACTTACTTACTCTTATAAGTTTAAATAAATATATTTTTTGCAATGATATGCTGAGTAGTTCTCCTTCTTTTCAATAACTCATAAAGATGCGTACCCGCTACCCAGGATAGAGGAGTCACTAGCTGCGTTAAAATCTGCTAACTACTTCTCTACTTTGGATCTTACTAGTGGGTATTGGCAGGTTCCTGTAGCAGAGGCGGATAAGGAAAAGACCGCATTCACCACCCCGATGGGCCTCAGCGAGTTAAACTGCATGTCATTCGGGCTCTGCAACGCCCCAGGAAACTTCCAGCGGTTGATGGAATGCTGTCTAGGACATAAGAACTTCGAGACAGTCCTCCTGTACCTGGATGACGTCATAGTATACTCCAAGACGTATGAGGATCATCTGAAGCACCTGGCGGAAGTGTTTGAAGCCCTGTCTAGCTTTGGCCTGAAGGTGAAGCCATCAAAGTGTCACCTGCTGAAGCCCAAAGTACAGTACTTAGGACATGTGGTAAGCGCTGACGGTGTAGCACCAGACCCCGACAAGGTCACCGTAATCAAGGACTGGCCGAGACCTTCCACCATCAAAGAAGTGCGGCAGTTCCTCGGGTTGGTAGGCTACTACCGAAGGTTTATACAAGGCTTCACCAAGATGGCGGCACCTATGCAGGACCTCCTGATAGGCCAGTCCAGAAAGGCCAAGAACCAGACACCACCATTCAAATGGGACAAGCTGGAAGATGAGTCCTTCACCAGGCTGAAGATGGCTCTCACAGGAGACGAGGTCCTGGCCTACCCTGATTATGGACAGCCCTTCATCCTTCACACGGACGCGAGCAACGTGGGACTGGGAGCGGTACTGTCCCAGATCCAACAAGGCAGAGAAAGGGTAATATAGCCTACGCCAGCAGGAAGCTCCGGCCCACCGAAAGAAACCCAGAAAACTACAGCTCCTTCAACTTGGAGTTCCTTGCCATCGTCTGGGCCGTGACTGAGCGCTTCAAGCATTATCTCGCCTCCTCCAAATTCACTGTGTACACGGATAATAACCCGCTGACACACCTGGACACTGCAAAACTTGGTGCCCTGGAACAAAGATGGATGGCCCGACTGTCTAATTACGAATTCACCATCAAGTACCGGGCTGGGCACAAGAATGCAAACGCAGATGCGCTGTCCAGAATGCCTAACTTGCCAGATGGGGGAGAAGACCCAGAGGAGCTGGAAGAGATAGAAATCCCCGCGTTCCACCGCCATGGGATAAAGCAGTGCTCCCATTGTGTGAAGAACAGGTGCTCTGCCAACAGAGAAGCCACGTTCAATCCATTGCCCCACCATGGATGGGCAGAAACACAAGACAGTGACACGGCTGTTCGCCTAGTCAAAGAGTTGCTGACACAAGCTGACTCATACCCTGATTCAGATGCTCCAGAAGAGACCAATCAGCTGTAGAAAGAAAAGAGCAAGCTGTTCATCTATGAAGGGAAGCTGTGTCGAAGAACGGTCAACTCCCGGACACATGAGCTGGTCTGGCAGGTGGTTGTCCCGAGGCGAGATGCGTCTATGGTCCTGGAAGCGTACCACGATGGAGCGGGACATTTTGGATGGAAGAAGCTGGAAGTCCTGCTACGTGAACGGTTCTATTGGGTTGGCATGAGGAAAGCAGTCGAGAGGTGGTGTCGAGAATGCGGACCATGCAACCTGAGAAGAAAAGACATTGACAGCCAGAGGGCTCCCCTGCAGCCCATCATCACCAAGCAGCCACTCGAACTGGTAGCCCTGGACCATGTGAAGCTATCCCCGAGCAGGTCAGGATATGTCTACGCTCTCACCATCGTAGACCACTACTCCCGGTTCCTGGTAGTAGTGCCAGTCAAGGACCAAACGGCTCAGACAGCAGCCAGAGCTTTCCAACAGCACTTCTGCCGCCCGCATGGGTACCCAGAACGTGTGCTAACTGACCAAGGTCCAGCCTTCGAGGCAGAAGTATTCCAGGAATTCTGCAACCTGTACGGCTGCAAGAAGATCAGGACAACGCCTTATCACCCCCAAACCAACGGGATGTGTGAAAAGATGAACCAGGCGGTGATAGACCTACTGAAGACGTTGCCCCTGGAGGAATGCAGCCTGTGGCCAGAAAAGTTGCCAGACCTGGTGGATCTCTACAACCACATCCCAGTGAATTCCACCAACTGCACACCAGCTTACCTGATGCGAGCAAGACCTGGTAAGCTGCCCATCGATCTGGATATGGGAGTTCTGACACCAGAGGACACCTCACCTGATGCGGATTGGGACACTGAGCGGCAACAGCAATACTGTAAGGTACAGGAAAGTGTTGAAAGAAGTCTGTCCCAAGCAAGAGAAAGGCAGGAGAAGACTTACAATCAACATGCACCTGCTGTTCCCCTGTCACCTGGAGAGCAAGTCCTAAAGAGGAAGAGGCGACTCCACAAGTTGGATGACCGTACACAGTTCTACCCTCAAACCATGATAACACCAAGGTGTGCCTCATAAGTAAGGACGGAGGTGAGACAACAGCAACAGTTTCCAGAGACCACCTGAAGAAATGTCCCGTGCAGTTGCAACACGCTAAAGAAGACCAATATATCCCTCAACCGCAGAGGAAGTGGAAGAAATGGTCAGCATGGTACTCGGAGAATTTCCACTGTCGTGGACACAAGTAAATAATGCAATAGTTGTGCCAGTCCTTACATTTCTCCAACCAGCCCCTCAAAAAGCTGTAGAAGTCCCAGTAGAGTTGGAAGAACCATTGGCCCCGGAGACAGAAGATTCCTCATCAGCAGACCAGGAGAATCTACCCTCTGCTAGTAGCGAGCCTGTTGTACCCACGGTAAGCCAAAGGATCCGTAGGAAGCTGCCCAACCTACCAGAGACACCTCCAAACACCTGTAGTGAGGTGAACATTGAGCCCACCACACCAGGGGTAAATATAGGGGACCAAGGTAGAACACAGACAGTGTGTTACGTAGGTCCACCAGAATCATCAGAGGTCAGATCCCTGCTCGATGGAGAATTTGAAATGTAAAATATAACTGAAATGTTAGTATGTGTGTACTAAATATGTTTTTCCAGTTACCCGACAGGGTCCAAAAAGACTTTCAGGTTATGGACAATGGATAACCAAAAACTTTGCCTGTAAATAGTTGCACCTGTAAAGTGCCCCCCTTTGTGCCAGACCACAGAACAAAAACCCGTGGAGGTGGCCGAAGACGTGGTCCAACATCCAGATCATCAATGCCCTTTAGCCACCCCAGGGCCTCCCTCAAACTACATCTTCAGTGGAATGGACACCTGGTTACGGGTGATACTGTGACCTATAAAGACTGTAATGTTTTGTAATATTCTAATGTACCTTGTTTATTGTTACCTGTTATTTTTGCAAAATATGCTCAGTCCCGGAGTACTGAAATTTACTAGGGGGGAATGTTGCACCCCAGAGGGTCTGGTTGCCACAGTGGTAGTAATACCATGTCTGGGAGCAAAACAGGAGCTTCCTGGTCAGGAACACATTATATGCAACACCCCCTGCCCCAGGCCAGAAAGGGGAGGATCCTGCCCTTTATAACTGGATCTGGAGGGTTAGCTCAGACAGGGCCTGTAGTCGAGTTGAGGACACAGGAGTAAGAAGCCAGGGACTGGAGCTGGGCATAGCTCGTCCTGGGCAGCATACAGAGGACCGGACACCGGAGTCCGAGGCTGTGGGGATTGTATACCCAGCAGCAGATACCGCAGGGCAGGGGATTGGAGGTCTCCTGGCCCAACAGAAGCTCGGAGGCTCAGCCACACGAAAGGACCAGTACCGCCACAGAGGAGCGAGGAATACACGGGATCTGAGTCGCCAGCCATACGGGTGAGCACAGCACGTCACACTCAGGGACGTGGGCTACAACACGACTATAAGCGGGATAGCCAAAGAGTACAGTCAGAACGGCAGGCCTACAACTGCACCTGGCCAGGGGAATTCTAGGATTGCTCCCAGACTGACCAGGCCATCATCCCTAGCAAGTACTCCCGTTGGGGCCTATATAATTACCACCAGTAAAGACCCCAGGACTGCACTGCAAAGACTCCGTGTTATCATTACTGATCCAGGCACTATCACCACCATCATCCATACACGCTGCCCTGAAGCTCCACTCTTCCTGTGGGGAGTCACATCACCCTGCTGCACACACCATCAGCTTCAGTGGACTGCTCCGCAGCGGCGGTTCCCAATAACCGCATCCCGCAGGTGGCGTAGTCGGACTATATCTAACAGAGACACATAGACTACCCTGGTTTGACCGCCCTGTGTCATGGACCGTGTCACCGCCACGGTGACTACAACCCCCAGCATCTACAAGGCCCAGCTCCGGGTATCCCCACGGCCCAGGGGGCGCGTCATAATAACCTGTCTTGGTATTGCAGGCCCCCCAGTCCTCTAATAACCTGTCTTGGTATTGCAGACCCCCCAGTCCTCTAATTACCTTGGTCGCTCTTCTCTGCACCCGCTCTAGTTCAGCTATGTCTTTCTTATACACCGGAGACCAGAACTGTACACAGTATTCTAAGTGTGGTCGCACTAGTGACTTGTATAGAGGTAAAATTATCTTCTCCTCATGAGCATCTATGCCTCTTTTAATGCATCCCATTATTTTATTTGCCTTTGCAGCAGCTGCCTGACACTGGCCACTAAACGTGAGCTTGTCGTCCACCAATACACCCAGGTCTTTTTCAGTGACAGTTTTGCCCAGTGTTTTACAATTAAGCATATAATTATACATTTTATTTCCTCAGCCCACGTGCATTACCTTACATTTATCCCATTAAAGCTCATTTGCCATTTATCAGCCCAAGCTTCTAGTTTACATAGATCCTCCTGTAATATAAAATAGTCCTCCTCTGTATTGATTACCCTGCAGAGTTTAGGGTCATCTGCAAATATTGAAATACTACTCTGTATGCCCCCTACAAGGTCATTAATAAATGTTAAAAAGAAGGGGGCCCAATACTGACCCCTGTGGTACCCCACTGTTAACTGAGACCCAGTCTGAGTGTTTTCCATTAATAACCACCCTTTGTTTCCTATCACTGAGCCAGTTCTTAACCCACATACATATATTCTCCCCTATCCCCATTGTTCTCATTTTATGTATCAACCTTTTGTGTGGAACCGTATCAAAAGCTTTTGAAAAGTCCATATACACAACATCCGCTGCATTTCCTTGGTCCAGTCCGGAACTTACCAACTTATCCCGGAAGAAGCCATTGACAATATGATAATATAAAAGTTAGCTAAGTGCCAGGCTGCAGAGCTTAGCAATTTACCGGTAATTCCAAAGTACTTCAGGCTCTTGTACTACTATTATCTGGCTCACAATAGGAGATCTCACATGGACCATATACAATAAACAACAGCTGATGGAGGCATCATTGCAAATAAACGGAAGAGAAAACAGCAGCAATGGGTGAATGATCTGATATCACCCTGCCTCCCCTATCGTTCCTATATTGGTTCCTCACCAATCGCCGCACAGGAACCTAAAACCTTGTATTTCCCTAGAGTTTGGCCCTGGATAGGGAAAGGAAGGGGGGGGGAGCACAATTCAGCCAGCGGTAAGTAGGATGCCCAATCCTCCTGATTTTCGGTGACAAAACACCTGAGATAGGTCTCCAAATTCTGATAAAAGCGCTTGGTCTGTCCATTCGACTGAGGGTGGAAGGCAGAGGAAAAGAACAGCTGCACCCCCAGTCGAGAACAGAATGCTTTCCGGAACTTTGAAACAAACTGGGTCCCTCGATCTGACCCCACATCGGAGGGAACCTCGTGAAGCCTCACAATCTCATTTATAAACACCTGAGCAAGTGTCTTGGCATTGGGAAGTGCAGGTAATGCAACAAAGTGAAACATTTTACTGAACCACTAAAACCACCGTTTTGCCTGCAGAAACTGGTAGGTCAGTAATAAAATCCATGGACAAGTGTGTCCATGGCCTAGTAGGGATAGGTAGCGGAAGAAGAGTACCAGACGGACGGGTATGCAAAACCTTAGAACGCGTGCAAATACTACACACAGATACATGTTCAATTACATCCCGATGCAACCCCGGCCACCAAAAACGACGAGAGAGGAGGTCCGCGGTTGCCTTACCACCTGGATGTGGATAAGAGTTGATGTTCCTTAATTACTTTGCGGCGCAGATTAGATGGTACAAATAACCTTCTTGAAGTGCAGGAGGCAGGGGTGTCCCCCTGAGCCTCTAACACCTCACCCTCCATTTCAGGATATAATGCCGAAATGACAACCCACTTCTGTTATATCGGGGCAGGGTTCTCATGGTCACCACCACCAGGGAAGCTCTGGGACAAAGCATCAGCCTTGACATTTTTCACCCCTGGACAAAAAGTAACAACAAAATTGAACCTAGTAAAAAACAGGGACCATCTGGCTTGCCTAGGGTTGAGGCTGACTGGAGATATGACAGGTTCTTATGCTCAGTAATAACAGTAATAGGATGGACAGCCCCCTGCAACCAATGTTGCCATTCTTCAAACGCCAATTTGATTGCCAAAAGTTTGCTTTTAGCCACCTCATGATTTCTCTCAGCACAAGACAATTTTTTAGAAAAAAAAGCGCATGGACGTCATTTCCCAGGGGACGGACCCTGAGACAACACAGCCCCAACCCCGACATCCGATGCATCAACTTCCACAATAAAGAGTTGGGAAACATCGGGTTGACTGAATATAGGTGCAGTGGCAAAATGATTATTTAAGGAAGAAAAAGCCTGGAGGGAGGCATCCGACCATTTGGAAAAATCAGACCCTTCTTAGTCATGTCAGTGAGGGATTTCACCATTACAGAGTAATTTTGGATGAATTTCCGGTAAAAATTCATAAAGCCCAGAAAACTTTGTAGAGCCTTCAGGTTCTCGGGATGGTCCCAATCAAGGACTACACGGATCTTCTCCGGATCCATCTGAAAACTCGAGGATGACAACAAGTACCCCAAAAACTGCACCTCTTGAACAGTGAAAACATGCTCGCTCATCACTAACTACTTCCGTTCCTGTAACTCTAGGGTTACATTCATCTTGTCCAAAAAAAGAGTACTGGCTGTTCACCCTGCTAGATCCACGCTTCAAGAACAACTTTGTATCTCTTCTTCCTGAGGTGGAGAGGTCTACTAAAATGGTGCTATACCAGAAGGCCATTGTGGAAAATTTGTTGAAAAAATTCCCATCAGACAACACTAGCGGCAGGGGGCAAGCTTCCTTGCCCAACCAAGGAGGAGAAGTGGAGGAGACACACACCAAGTACAGCTGAGGCAGGGATACACTGTCAAAGGGCTGGGCCAATTTAATGACAGCCTCCCAGTGGCCATGCCCTCATGACTGGGTATTTTTGACAAGGAGGGAAAAGTTATAAAAGATGGTCAAGCAATACCTGGCTGACCAAACCAGTGTATTCCCTAATTCCTCTGCGACCTTCAGCTATTGGGTCTTAAAGCTGGACAATTGGCATGAGCTGTCTTGGAGGTGTTGTGCTGCCCTGCTGCTAGCGTCTTGTCTGAGCGGGTTTTTAGTGCCACAGAGGGGCTCATAACAGACAGGCGCTCTCACTTCAACAGAAAATGCTGACCGGCTCACTCTGATAACAATGAACAAAGCCTGGCTTAGACCCGACTTTTACACACCACCAGGCGACAGCAGCACATTAAGTGTTTTTAATGTTAGATTTGAATGAGGTCTTCCAGTTGTTGCCTTCTAGGCTCTATGGATGACCCTACTTATAATTTTTTCCTGCCTTTGCACTTTGTACAAAGCCATTATGAGTGTAGGAGTACCAGAACTACACTTTGTTTACAATATCTGAATGAGGCACTACAGTTGATGCCTTCAAGGGTGTATGGATGACCCTGCTTGTAATTTTGCACTTACATAAGTTGTGTCTCCAGGTCTTGTGTATGGGGCCTCCTTCATGTCTAATTCAGGGTGTATCGGAGTCCCTTTGAGTCCATAATTTTTGACAGCTCTTGCTTTCTTCATAAATTACACTGAAATTTCCTTTTTTTTCCCTAAAAAATTCAATTTTGGTTTACTTAAGTTATAATTTTTTTTAAACTCTTTTTTAAATTTTGCCTTATATACAAGTCACTATAGAGGAAAAAATGTTTCTTAACATTTTTTTTTCCTGTCAACTGCAATTTCTAATTGATTTTGAATGTTTTATTGTTAGTCCTTAACCCCTTTATGACGTGTGCTGTCCCCCTCGGATCAGCGCCGGAGCCCGCACCTTTCCGGGCACATGAGAGCTGATCTATACAGCTGTCATGTGCCCCTAACAGCCGCAGGTGGAATCACGATGCACCTGCGGCTGTTAACTGGTTAAATGCCGCTGTCAATCTCTGACAACGGCATTTAACTTGCGCTTTCCAGAAGAGTGTCACTGGCTCCGCCCATCGGTGACCCCATCACATGATCGCAGGTCGCTGATGGGTTGGCATGGCAATCCGGGGTTTGCAGGAGACCCCTGCAGTTGTCATTGCGGTCAGCTCTCATATCCAGTGAGCATTTCTACACACGGGCGATCAGATGATCGCAGCTTCTAGTCTCCCATGGAGAATATTGAATCCAGTGTAAAGTAAAAAAAAAGTTTTTAAGAATATTAAAAAAATTTAAAAAATCTTAAAGTTTATATCACCCCCCTTTTGCCCCATTCAAAATAACACAATAAAAAAATCATATATACACATATTTGGTATCACCGCTTTCAGAATCGCCAGATCTATCAATATTAAGAAATAATTAATCCAATCGGTAAACGGAGTAATGAAAAAAAATTAAAACGCCAGAATTACGTTTTTTTGGTAGCCGCAACATTGCAATAAAATGCAATAACGGGCGATCAAAACATCATACCTGCCCCAAAATGGTATCAATAAAAACACCAGCTCGGCGCGCAAAAAATAAGCCCTCACCCGGCCCCAGATCCCGAAAAATGGAGACGCTACGGGTCTCGGAAAATGGTTACTTTTTTTTTTTTAACAAACTTTGGATTTTTTTTCAACACTTAAATAAAAAAGAACCTGTACATGTTTGGTATCTACGAACTCGTAATGTCCTGGAGAATAATAATGGCCGGTCAGTTTTAGCATTTAGTGAATGTGGTAAAAGAAAAAAAAAACTGTGGAATTGCACTTTTTTTTGCAATTTCATCACACTTGGAATTTTTTTTACCATTTTCCAGTACATGATATGGTAAAACCAATGGAGTTTTTCAAAAGTACAACTTGTCCCACAAAAAATAAGCCCTCACCGAAAAATAAAAAAGTTATGGCTCTGGAAAGAAGGGGAGCAAAAAACGAAAATGCAAAAACAGAAAATGGCCGCGGCGTGAAGGGGTTAAAGCATTGGTTTGATGCGGGAGCGCCCATTGCGGTATCTGTTCTCTGTGGGAGCGCCCATTTCAGTATCTGTTCACTGTGGGAGCGCCCATTGGGGTATCTGTTCACTGTGGGAGCGCCCATTGGGGTATCTGTTCACTGTGGGAGCGCCCATTGGGGTATCTGTTCACTGTGGGAGCGCCCATTGGGGTATCTGTTCACTGTGGGAGCGCCCATTGGGGTATCTGTTCACTGTGGGAGTGCCCATTGCGGTATTTGTTTGCTGCAGGAGCGCCCATTGCAGTATCTGTTCTATGTGGGAGTGCCCATTGCGGTATCTGTTTGCTGCTGGAGCACCCACTGCGGTATCTGTTTGCTGCGGGAGCGCCCATTGCGGTATCTGTTCTATGTGGGAGTGCCCATTGCGGTATCTGTTCTATGTGGGAGTGCCCATTGCGGTATCTGTTTGCTGCTGGAGCACCCACTGCGGTATCTGTTTGCTGCTGGACCACCCATTGCGCTATTTGTTCTCTGCGGGAGTGCCCATTGCGGTATCTGTTTGCTGCGGGAGCGCCCATTGCGGTATCTGTTTGCTGCGGGAGCATCCATTGCGGTATCTGTTCGCTGCAGGAGCGCCCATTTCAGTATCTGTTCACTGCAGGTATCACTCATCAAGGAATTTGAATGCGTTGTGCTTTAAAATGAACTCAAGGGCCTCGTACACTAAATTAATATACTCTCGACTTTTGTCAGTGTGCATTGAAACGCTTCGGACTGTCTCAACCCCCCTATAATGTGGTATTCTAGTATACAAACTTTCTATATCAATTGAAGCTAGAAAAAAATGTCTCTGCCACTCTATCACCTGTAGGGCCCTTAGAAAATTTGATCTAATGTATTATGGTGATATACAGCATGTGAAGTATATTCTAGAATAATCACATGTGCCCTGGTTGTCAGGTCTTATAGAGATCTCCAGGCACAGTGTAATCCGCAGCTGTAAGAGAGGACGGAAGGGGGCTTCAGTACGAGTGTCTCTCTGCAGCTGTGAGCTGAGCTGAGAGGAAGGACCCCCTGTAGTGATCCCTAACATGTGCTCTTTTGTTAAGATACTATATTTCAATACCGAGTTGTGGAAGAACTATATGTCCCAGCTCTTCACAAAATGGATTTTCTAGCTCAGGGGGAGATAGCGAATGCCAGATTGCATCCCAGCCCACTCTAGCGTGTAGGGCCGAGGAGATACACGTCCCAGCCTTTGGAAACCCCTAGGACACCTGTGTTAGGTCTCCACGCATAGCAGGGGCCCAGCTGGATCCGATGACCCCAGAACCGGCTCCCTAGGAGCATCCAGTAAGGAATTGTAGCCCATTTTGGTTTCGGGAGATGGTAGCAAGCTTAGACTAGAGGGTCCAGCCCTGGGAGTGACCCAGAGAATTTAAAAACTCCTGCAGGTCTCCTCCCACTGTCTTTCTCCTGGGAAGCTCGTGACATCAAGACGTGTGGGAGAAATCCACCAACCAAGTGAGGGCCCACAACCTCCCCATTTGGCCACTCATCCCCTGAAAGCCAGGCCTTCCAACTATCTGGTAATTGACTTTAAGATCTGCTTATACTTGTTGTACCATGCTTTTGCATTTGTAACTCTGACCACTGTATATGTATAACCCTTATGTTTACAGTAGATTGTTTAGTGTGCCCTTACGGCAATTAAATATATAATTTAACCTTGGGTTGTTCTTTTATCTTGAGCCACAAACCTTACGTCTGTTGTTTGGTCCAACGAACACGCTACCGGGTTGGTTTCTAGTCCGATATAAGTCTGTTATATCAAATAAAGACTGGTGGCAGCTCTACCAGGACGACAAGGCTCTGCTTCACTGGAGTAGTGAAAGAGCCTGTCAGGGATGTGAGGGAGTGTGGGACCACGTCAGTGACTGAGTGGACCACCTTTTCTCGCTCCCCGGTGCCTCTTTGTACCCGTGTGGACAGGAGGTGACTGTGTAGAACTGTACCAATCTGACCTTACTCATCCTTGAAGGGGGTGCGGAACGTCACGTTGGTGCAAAGGGTGGATCCGTATCACGTGGTCCGTCCGACGTCAAGAGACGTCAGGCGGGTGGCGGGGTTTGGATTTATCACAAGAAGCGGCAACAGCGAGATTCTGAGAGGTCCCCCTGGTGCCGTTTCTTCACACAGCATATTAAGAGTTAATTCATAATGTGAATATAGCATAAGGGTAAGCTTAGGACGGCATAGAATATAGCAGAAGGATAATAGGTTTACATGTTAGATAGGAAATGGTTAAGGTTAGGACTAGCCGCGTGGGAGGGCACTAGTGCTGGTAAGAGTGATTCCTGGTTACAGAGAGTTCAGTGTCAGTCAGTGAAGTGTGGAGGGAGTTCAAGTTCAGGTGTGGTGGTGCTTACAAGGGGCAGCATGGGCGAAACGTTCATGGTAGTGGGCGGCCAAATGGAGATCCATGATGGACATTCCAACAGCGTCTGGAGCCTATGGCTCGGGCAAGGTACCATGGACGTCACATGAGGGGCAGGTGGCCGATCCCAAGTGCACTGCCGGAGTGGACAACGAACCCTTGGAGCTGATGGAGTTAGTGGGCTTGGGGGTAGTCGAGAATGAACGTGTGGCCAAACCGAAGATGGGTTGTGCTAAGGAGGAAGGAAGTCTGCATTGCTGTGCCCTATTACACCTGTACCCACCTGATCTACTTGGACTGTTTAGTAAAAATTTGCCTGTTTCAAATAACCTGGTGTCTCATGCATTGTGTGCGGTGGCTCCTGAGGACGGAAGCTTGGAGGCAGCGGAGGCCTGGATGCCTACTAGTGAGTGTGATGCCCCCCACACCCTACAGTACTCTGGGACTGGACACTCCTTGTCTGTAAAGTGCCAGAGTGCATCTGGACAGGAGCTTGTTCGCAATGACTGCTCTGCAGCACTTTACATATGGACAGGGTTCACTTTACTGTTTATTTTCGCTTTGCACTTTATGTGTCACCAGTTGATACACACCATGTAGGTACAATCTGGCCATGATATTTATATAAGGACACCCTGACGATTATGACACTACATCCAGATGTGACCTTCTGATACAGAATGATCGGGTTGATACATTTTCTGTGAGATTTGAGCTTGCTTCGGTTTCGCACCTCAATGTGCTCTTTGATATTTCATTGTTATAGCTGGACCCTTTTCTGTTTGTCTATTTTCTCTCAATAAAACAGGCAGATTCAGGTTATAAATGGTGTAGGCGATGCATGAAGACCTGTACGGGCAGCAGCGTTTATAAGAGCTGTACAGCAGTCAGGCGTGATCCCCCTGATTTCTCCAGGTGGCCACAGCTTCACCGGTCGTATCGTAGGACAATAGACAACCTTCACCATCTCTACATTAGGTGTAATGTGTGTGCGCGGCCAGCGAGGGAACTTACCTTTAAAATCTGGCAGATGTGCAAATGAATTCCCCAGGCAAATGGCAGCATCAAATCCCAATCCAGGCCGAGGGATGTCCTGATCCAGAGACAGCCAGTTACCTTCCTCAATGACTGCAATATGCAGAATATCGGCATCAGAAGCAGATCTCATACCTCCAATATCATCCCCCACAATCCTCTGCAGAGTCAGGATCCCATAATCACCAAAGTGAACATCATCATTCATCACTCATCTACACATTCCCCTCTATCTATCCACAAAACAGTTATCTATAACCTACCTCTAATCATCCATACATAGAACATTCCCCCCCATTACCAATCATCCATGTATGGCATTGCCCCCTATCCATACATACATAACAACCTCAATCATTCATACGTACAGTGCCTCCAAACAGTATTCACTTTTCCCCACTCATTAGTAAGGGTTAAATATTCTGAATAAATGCAGCAATAAGTGCCGTGCTGCAGCAAGATGTGCCGGAGACTGCAGAGATCTCATTCACTTTTCTTGTACAGTAAAACGTTGCAGATTTTTCACAACAAATCCTTGCAGAAAAAATGCAACAAAAGCAGAACGGGTGCACACAGCCCTCAAATGAATTGGGGGGACGAGTCACAGTCACTCTTGTTATTACACAGAATTTATGGTGATTTCTTTCCTGTGTGGACTGGACGGGTTGTTACCGACATCTGGGCAGAATTTCATGTCAATAGCACCTTTATCAATAGATTTACTTAGAAGTGGTGACGTGTTGAATACCTATTTCACCCACTGTATACACACACACTATATATAATCTGTAGCTTTGTCTCCATAAAAAGAGAAGGGCCCAAACACATTTCTTGCACAGGGGACCCAATCGGTCAATGTCCGCCCCTGGGTGTGTCCAAATGTTCCACTGGTACTGTACATAAAACAATCCATTACATCATCAATCATTCATACACTGTAAACAACAATCCTAACTATCAACAATACAAATACTGTAGCATTGCCTTTTAACATGAATCATCCATACATAATACATCATCCATCAATCATCTACTGTATATGAATTGAGTGAAATAAGTATTGGACACATCACTCACCAGATGTTGGTAACAACCCATCCAATCCACACAGAAAAGACATCATCCATAGATGCCCATTAATTATGTGTAATAATGAGAAATGACACCGGGAAAAGTACTGACCACATGAAGAAAGAGAGGAGCAAAGAGCCCTGGAAAGTCCTGACACCGTCTGAGATCTATCAGTGATTAGAAAGCAATCCTGCCACTTAGTGACAGATAATATCAGCTGGTTCCCCTGATGAGGTGTCTCATTACCAAGGTGCCACACAAGAAACATCTCATGATGGGAAAAAACAGTGAGCTCTCTCAAGACCTTCACAACCTTATTGTTGTAAAACATCCTGATGGCACTGGTTACAGAAGAATTTTTAAACTGAAGGTTCTGGTGAGTACTGCTGGGGGCATAATCCGGAAGTGGAAAGAACATAATTTCACAATAAACCGGCCACGACCAGGTGTTCCCCGCAAATTTTCAGAAATAGCAGTGAAAATAATTATCAGAAGAGTTGTCCAAGAGCCAAGGACCATCTGTGGAGAGCTACAGAAAACCTGGAATCAGCAGGTATAATTATTTCCTAAAAACCTGTAAGTAATACACCCAACCTCCATGGCCTGTATGCACGCTCACCACGCAACCTCCATGGCCTGTAAGCACACTCACCACACAACCTCCTTGGCGTGTATGCACTCTCACCACACAACCTCCATGGCCTGTATGCATGCTCACCACACAACCTCCATGGCCTGTATGCATGCTCACCACGCAACCTCCATGGCCTGTATGCATGCTCACCACGCAACCTCCATGGCCTGTATGCACGCTCACCACGCAACCTCCATGGCCTGCATGCACGCTCACCACACAACCTCCATGGCCTGTATGCACGCTCACCACGCAACCTCCATGGCCTGTAAGCACACTCACCACACAACCTCCTTGGCGTGTATGCACTCTCACCACACAACCTCCATGGCCTGTATGCATGCTCACCACACAACCTCCATGGCCTGTATGCATGCTCACCACGCAACCTCCATGGCCTGTATGCATGCTCACCACGCAACCTCCATGGCCTGTATGCACGCTCACCACGCAACCTCCATGGCCTGTATGCACGCTCACCACACAACCTCCATGGCCTGTATACACGTTCACCATGCAACCTCCATGGCGTGTATGCACGCTCACCACGCAACCTCCATGGCGTGAATGCATGCTCACCACGCAAGCTCCATGGCCTGTATGCACGCTCACCACACAACCTCCATGGCCTGTATGCATGCTCACCACACAACCTCCATGGCCTGTATGCATGCTCACCAGGCAACCTCCATCTCTGAACAAAAAGCATGCTCAAGCACGTTTACAGTTTGCTCAACAACATTTAGAAAAGCCTGTGAAATCCTGGGAGAATGTAGTCGGGTCGGATGAGACTAAAATTGAACTCTTTGGATGCCATAATACACACCATGCATATCACTCCAAAAGCACCATACCAACAGTGAAGTGTGGAGGTGGGAACATCATGGTGTGGGGCTGTTTTTCAGCATATGGCACTGGCAAACTTCATATAATTGAAGGAAGGATGAATGGACAGATGTACCCAGACATTCTTGAAATCTTCTGCCATCTACCAGCAAGGCAATGATCCCAAACACACAGCCAAGCAAACTCTCATTTTTTTCAGAGAAAGAAAATAAAACTGCTAGCATGGCCCAGTCAATCACCGGACCTGAATCCAATAGAAAATGTATGGAAGGAACTAAAACTCAGAGTTCATAGAAGGAGCCCACGAAAGCTTCAGGATAGGAAGAGTGTTTGTGTGGAAGAATGGGCAAAAATCGCACCTGAGCAATGTCTGCGACTAGTTTCTCCATACTGGAGGCAACTTGAAGAGTCATCACAAACAAAGGCTTTCGTAAGAAGAAGCATTACATACATTTCAGTAAGCTAATTCAATACTTTTATCCTGTGTGATTTCTCATCATCACACATAATTTATTGACAGCTATGGATGTTTTCATTGCCTGTGTGGACTTTATGGGTTGTTACCGACATCTGAGGAGAATTTTATGTCAACAGGTCCTTTTGAAATATATTTACTTTGAAAATCAGTAACATTGTCAATACTTATTGCACCTGATATATATATATATATATATATATAGTATAGACAACATTATCCTCT
Source organism: Phyllobates terribilis (assembly GCF_046119375.1). NCBI lineage: Eukaryota > Metazoa > Chordata > Amphibia > Anura > Dendrobatidae > Phyllobates > Phyllobates terribilis. The sequence goes on from NW_027362763.1 coordinate 648,686,420, forward strand.
ATCCAAACATAGCAATTCTCTCCATCAATTATCCATACATATAAAGTTCCTCTTGCATACAATCTGTGGGTTCTTCCTACTGGTGGATCTTGCCCTCCATGACCAGTCACAACCCCACTATTCATCCCCTCATACACAGCGATTGATAATTATGGCAGCAACTGATAAACCTAATAGCACCTCACCCCACTTGTCAAATGCAGGCTCCTTTCTTCTGTTCCAGCGAGTCTTCAAGGCATACTTCAACATCTTGTCACTGGCATCAACGCTAACCACGGAGAATCCCTCTTCCACCAACATCTCTGAGTCCACTCTAAAAACAGTATAAGACCATGTGTTAGACTCACCTGCTGAAGTTGATTAACAAAGCCAAAGATGAGTGCAGACACATTGTCACGGGTGTGTCAGAGATGACAGACAGTCGTCCTGCAGTTGTTGGCAGGAGATCTCCACATTTAGCAATGCAGACAGATAAGATAGGAGGCTGTCTTTAGGACCCAGCGACTACCTCCCTCTCACCTGGGCGTATATATACCTGATCTCTCCAGGTGGGCGTCGCCGGTTATACTCCTTTCTACTTGGAACTTGGCTGAAGCAGCTGAAGCAGCATCACGTCCTCTCTGGAGTCTTGAGGCCGTGTGCCCTGTTGGAGTTCTTCTAACGCTAAGTTATTATTTCCCTGTGTTGTCTTCCCCTTTTGTCTTTAGAGTGCTAGCAGAGGTTGACTAGTGCTCATCTCCTTCCACCCCCAGCTATAGCCTTACGCCAGGGATAGTAGGGCGAGGCACGTGATCGGCGACAGCTGCGGAGGCTGTATTAGAGGGAGACAGGGTGATGCTAGTCCAGATTAGGAGGTCACCTATTCCCCCTTTCCCTAGTGTCTGGGCTCCCTTTCCCTTTCCCCTCTGTGTTGCACTCACACCTGGTGTGACTCTCTGTGTTGCATTCACACCTGGCGCGACACACATTGTCTCAGAGTTTTGGTACAACAGGCTGGAGGGAACATGGAACAGCGAGGACTTGGACAAAATGGAAGCCACTAAACCATGACAGCAGGCATAGAGGGAAACTGCAAGTCCGAACTGTGGTATAGCTCCGGATTAAATATTGCTGACTCCAGTCCCACCAACCAAGTACAACAACTTGTTAAGTCAAACTTAACTTGTAAATTACCTTTCATTTTGACAACATCACTACACCTTACCTAGACATCCTACTAACTGGTAATATAGCTCTTAATATTGTAACTTGCAAGCTACATAAAAACCTATCACAGGTGATGCTATATTACATGCCAACAGCAACCATCCCAAACAAATAATACAACATTTCTCAGTGGGTGAATTTATCAGAGTAAGACGCACAAGCACTAACTACACTTACACCCATATACCTGATCTAATAAAACCACAATCTTACTCCTATAATGATTAGTTGGGAGTTCAAAGTTTCAAAGCGAGCCATAACCCCATGTCTTATAGACCTCTCGTCCTAATCTTTTTATGGAATATACACTGATGAAGATGTTTTAGCACTTTTGGAATAAACATTAATTTTATCTATTCGCTTGTCCTGGATCCTGTTACAAAAAGGGGCTCACTTGGGGAGGTTGATCTTCTAAGCCCAAGGTCTGGGTAGGCTTAGAAGGCACGCAGGACACAGACAGTCAACTGATGGACTGGAAGCAGCAGCCATCTAGGAGACGTCCTGAGAGCTGCAGACAGCTTGCAGAGTTACTTAATTCCTGAGGCAGATAGGAGACTGAAGGACTACAAGCCACAGGCCACAGACAAAATTCCCGAGTAACAAGAAAGTCTAAATACCATGGAAGCCTCAATTGGCTAGGAGACGTCTGAAAACTACCGGTGGACACGCATCAGAGGTCCTAGAAGACCGGGAATAGGTAGCAAACAGAACTCCAGAGAAACTAGTCTGAATACCAAAGAAGACGAAGGCAGATGAAGGCATCCCGGAGACAGCAGTGCTACTGAAAGCTGCAGGTGGGTAACTCAGGGACTGTAATCCCTGTGTCAAGTGATTCCTGGCCACTAGGAGGGTGATCAAAATAATTTGTCTTCTCCTTTTTTATGATATTAAACACACACACTTGCATATACAGTATACACATAGCACATACACACACGTATACACATAGAACATACATACACATACTTGTATACACAGAGCACATGCAGACAAATATATATATATACCGAGCATACACATACAGACACATGTATTCACAGAGCACATTCATACACATATACTGTACATATACACAGATCACATGCACACATGTATACACAGAACACTTACAAATGCACATGCATACACAAAGTACATACATACTGACATATATGTAAACACAAAGCACATACATACATACACACATATGTGTCACGTACATGCTTCTCAGCACATGACATGGGTGCATCCACACAGATTAATTTACCTTCTCTCAGAACTTCTGTTATAGACTTATAAATGACACCCTGACACTGTCCATGCACCCCGCATACATAACACGCTGCCACCACTCATTAATCAAACTGGGTAATACACTGCTCACAAAATAAAGGGAACACTTACACAACAGAATATAACTCCAAGTGAATCAAACTTCTGTGAAATCAAACTGTCCACTTAGGAAGCAACACTGATTGACAATCAATTTCACATGCTGTTGTGCAAATGGAATAGACAATAGATGGAAATTATTGGCAATTATCAAGACACCCTCAATAAAGGAGTGGTTCTGCAGGTGGGGACCACAGACCACATCTCAGTACCAATGCTTTCTGGATGATGTTTTGGTCACTTTTGAATGTTGGTTGTGCTTTCACACTCGTGGTAGCATGAGACGGACTCTACAACCCACAGAAGTTGCTCAGGTAGTGCAGCTCATCCAGGATGGCACATCAATGCGAGCTGTGGCAAGAAGGTTTGCTGTGTCTGTCAGTGTAGTGTCCAGAGGCTGGAGGCGCTACCAGGAGACAGGCCAGTACACCAGGAGACATGGAGGGTGCCGTTGAGGACAACAACCCAGCAGCAGGACCGCTACCTCCGCCTTTGTGCAAGGAGGAATAGGCGGAGCACTATCAGAGCCCTGCAAAATTACCTCCAGCAGGCCACAAATGTGCATGTGTCTGCACAAACGGTTAGAAACCGACTCCATGAGGGTGGTATGAGGGCCCAACGTGCACAGATGGGGGTTGTGCTCAAAGCCCAACACCGTGCAGGAAGCTTGGCATTTGCCACAGAACACCAGGATTGGCAAAGTCGCCACTGGCGCCCTGTGCTCTTCACAGATGAAAGCAGGTTCACACTGAGCACATGTGACAGATGTGACAGAGTCTGGAGACGCCGTGGAGAGCGATCTGCTGCCTGTGGGGTGACATTTCTTTGGAGGGTCGCACAGCCCCCCATGTGCTCGCCAGAGGTAGCCTGACTGCCATTAGGTACCGAGATGAGATCCTCAGACCCATTGTGAGACCATATGCTGGTGCGGTTGGCCCTGGGTTCCTCCTAATGCAGGACAATGCCAGACCTCATGTGGCTGGAGTGTGTCAGCAGTTCCTGCAAGATGAAGGCATTGAAGTTATGGACTGGCCGCCCGTTCCCCAGACCTGAATCCGATTGAGCACATCTGGGACATCATGTCTCGCTCCATTGCACCACAGACTGTCCAGGAGTTGGTGGATGCTTTAGTCCAGGTGTGGGAGGAGATCCCACAGGAGACCATCCGCAACCTCATCAGGAGCATGCCCAGGCGTTGTAGGGAGGTCATACAGGCACGTGGAGGCCACACACAATACTCAGCCTCATCAGGAGCATGCCCAGGCGTTGTAGGGAGGTCATACAGGCACATGGAGGCCACACACAATACTCAGCCTCATCAGGAGCATGCCCAGACGTTGTAGGGGGGTCATACAGGCACGTGGAGGCCACACACAATACTCAGCCTCATCAGGAGCATGCCCAGGCGTTGTAGGGAGGTCATACAGGCACGTGGAGGCCACACACAATACTCAGCCTCATCAGGAGCATGCCCAGGCGTTGTAGGGAGGTCATACAGGCACGTGGAGGCCACACACAATACTCAGCCTCATCAGGAGCATGCCCAGGCGTTGTAGGGAGGTCATACAGGCACGTGGAGGCCACACACAATACTCAGCCTCATCAGGAGCATGTCCAGGCGTTGTAGGGAGGTCATACAGGCACGTGGAGGCCACACACAATACTCGGCCTCATCAGGAGCATGCCCAGGCATTGTAGGGAGGTCATACAGGCACGTGGAGGCCACACACAATACTCAGCCTCATTGTGACTTGTTTTAAGGACATTACATCACAGTTGGATCAGCCTGTAGTGTGTTTTTCCACTTTAATTTTGGGGGGGACTCCACATCCAGGCCTCCATTGGTTAATAAATGTGATTTCCATTGATGATTTTTGTGTGATTTTGTTGTCAGCACATTCAGCTTTCTACAGAACAAAGTATTCAATGAGAAGATTTCATTCATTCAGATCTAGGAGGGGGGATTTCACTGTTCCCGATATTTTTTTGAGCAGTGTATACCACTATCCAAAGATCAAAAGTTCTTCAATACATAAAGTGAATCTCCTATATTACACACAGAGGGATCTATTATATAGAGTCATTACACACAGAGGGATCTATTATATAGAGTCATTACACCCAGAGGGATCTATTATATAGAGTCATTACACACAGAGGGATCTATTATATAGAGTCATTAGACACAGAGGGATCTATTATATAGAGTCATTACACCCAGAGGGATCTAGTATATAGAGCCATTACACACAGCCATTTACAACCACCCTTTGAGTCCGATCACTAAGCCAGTTATGAATCCACCTAACAGTTGCCTGGTCCATTGCATACTTGGTCATTTTTTCAATAAGGATGGTGTGAGATACTTTGTCAAATGCTTTGCTGAAGTCAAGATATACTATATCTACAGCATTTCCCTGATCCACCCAGTCAGTGATTCTGTCATAGAAGGAAATTAAGTTAGTCTGACATGACTTGTTAGTTACAAACCCATGCTGACTCTGGTTAATCACTTCATTCTTATCCATGTACTTACATACATGTTGTTTAATAATTTGTTCAAAGATCTTTCCTGGTATAGAAGTCAGACTCACCGGCCTATAGTTCCCTGGGTCCACCTTCTTCCCCTTTTTGAAGATAGGAACAACATTTGCTCTTCTCCAGTCTTCTGGGACTTCTCCTGTTCTCCAAGAATTTTCAAAGATTATGGAGAGTGGTTCTAAAATTTCTTCTACGATCTCCTTCAGTACTCTGGGGTGTAATTCATCTGGACCTGGAGACTTGAACTCATTTATGTTAGCTAAATATTCCCTCACAATCTTTCTGTTTACAGATAACTTGGATTCCTCTATTGCTTTAAAAGGACAGTGAAGATCAGTTGATGTTACATTTTCTTTCTGAGAGAAAACAGATGCAAAATAGGAATTAAAAAGTTCGGCCTTCTCAACATCCTCTCTTACCTTTTCTCCATTTTCATCCTGTAAAAATCCTATAGCATCTTTGACTTTTCTTTTACTTTTGACATACCCCCAAAATCCTTTTTTATTGCTTTTGACATCTCTTGCAAGCCTTAATTCATTGTCAGCTTTAGCTAACCTGATACGTGCCCTACAGGATCTGCAGACTGCATTATAATCTTCTTTAGATATGCCTCCCTCTTTCCATTTAATAAACATTTCTTTCTTTCTTTTTAGCATGTGTTTAAGTTCTGTGTTCATCCATCCTGGTTTCCTTAAATGCTTCCCATTCTTCCTACTTTTCGGGATTGTTAACGATTGTGCTTTGAGAATCTCATTTTTAAAAATTTCCCATCCTTCCTGGACATTTTTGTCCTTAAGGACATCCAGCCATTGGATCCCTCCTATTCTCTTTCTGAGTCTCTTAAAATCTGCCTTTCTAAAATCTAACCTTGAAGTTTGAGTCTTCACATGTCTTCCTCCTCTAGTTATCCAAAATTCTATAATAGCATGATCGCTGCCTCCTAGGGTCCCAGCCACCTTTACCTCCTCAACCATTTCCTCCCTGTTTATAAGGATTAGATCCAAAGTAGCAGGTCCCCTTGTTTTCTCCCCTACCTTTTGGAAGATAAAGTTGTCAGCAAGAGAGGATAAGAATTTGCTTGACCTGTTAGTTTTACTTGAGAGAGATTCCCAACAAATGTCTGGATAGTTGAAATCTCCCATGACCACTACGTCATATTTTTTGGAGAACTTGGTCATTTGATACATAAAGAGTTCATCCATATCTTCAGCTTGCCCAGGTGGCCTGTAGTAAATGCCTACAATGGTGTCCTTTCCGTTCTCTCCTTGTATTCTTACCCAAACAGTTTCCCCAGAACTCCCAGTCTCTGAAGCTTCAATCTCTGTGCAGATATTTTCTAACATACAACGCGACACCTCCTCCTCGTTTATCAAGTCTGTTTCTTGCAAATAAGTTGTATCTGACGCGCCCCCTGGGACATATTCCTTTTTGAGGGGAATACCCGGCACCGGATCAGATGGGGGGTTGTAGTCTCCGAGCGGCTGTGACCCGGTCCCGTGCCCAGGGCGTCAAGCTCAGTGTGATGTGGCAGTTCTACAGTTGTTACTAAAGTTCTTTTGTGTCGACTACGCCACCCGTTGTGATGCGGTCACTGTGGCCGCCGCTGCAGCAGGGTCCGCTGAGGCTGATGGTGGGTGCGCAGCTTGGTGGGATAACCCCCAACGGGAGGGGTATAGCCTCAGAGGGGACAGGCGCAGAGGATGGGGGTTGTGGTGGTGTAGTGCAGACGGCAGTGAAGACAGAGTCGGGTTGTGCAGTTAAGGGTGTTTACTTACTGCAGATGTTGTACTGGTCACTCCAGCTGCTAGTGACCACCCGAGCCGTGCTGCGTCCACCAGGTCCTGGATCCAGCCAACTCCCAAACAAGTCCGGAGCGTGGCCCTGAGCTCTCCCTCTGTCCTTTCTTCAGCCGTCCCCACCAGTGATCCACCTAGGTCCAGCTCCCTCGGGCCTTCTGTTGGGACACCCTTGGCCCTGGGTTCCCTGACCCTTCATGTGGTGTGCCTTCGGGGTGAATGTGGTGGGTGACCGTGACAGACACTGCCCACGGTCTCCGGTCTCTGGCTGGGGATTGTTTTTACCCCCACCAGCTTGGGTTCCGGTACCCTGATGCTGACTCCTCACCCGGTGCTCTGATTTGGGTTCTTGGGTCCCTTCTCTTCTGTGCTCTGGGTCTTTCTCTTTTCTCCTCTCTCACTCTGGGTCTTGGTCTTTCTTCTCTCCTCTCCTAACTTGTTTTCTGCAGCTGATCCTCTCTGCATCTGACTCTCTGCGTCTGACCCTGATTCTAGTTGGTGCCCACCTTATATATCCCTCTATGTGTGAGCTCAGGTGACCAGCACCCAATGAGCTCCTAACTTTACCCAGGCTGCTCCCCCTATCTGCCCCTACACTACATGGGATGTACCACCCCCCTCCCACTCCAGCCAGGAACAGACTCGGTCGTACCTGCACATTTCTAAGTGGGAGTACCGTCGGCCTGTTCCTCGGAAATGGGATGTGTGTAGTGCATGCAGCCTACCGAGCTCAGATCCACACTCCATCCTTACCCGGGAGTGGAATATCACACCTCTGGGTTGAGGTGCAATACCCCTGTAGCAGCCGAATCCTCAGGGTGCTACATTCCCCCCTGGTAAATCACAGCACGTCCTCGGGCTGTAAGACATAAAACATCAAACATACAAAAATTTTTCACATAAACATAATAAAACATATAAAACATTATATATATAAAACTTTTCATATAAACATTCTCGTCGTCTCTTGTTTCAGGTTCCTCCTCCGGACACTGTGCACTGTGTGTCCGGGAAAAGTACGACAGTCTCTTAGAAAAACTGGTTTTCCTATAAAACCGGTAGGGGGCGCTTTAGGACGCGCAACTATTTACAGGGGAAGTTGGCCGCTCTCAGTCCTCGGCCAGGTAGAGGGAAGGGAATGGCTGCTCACAGTCCTCAGCCTGTAGGATGAAGGGGTTAACGGGTAAACAGTTCACTGGTCCCAACGGGGACTATTTTAGCAGCAACAGTTTCAGTTTCTTTATACCCCCATTGGGTAACTTATTTACAGCACCTGCTCTGCCGCACTCAACGGCGTCTTCCTCCTGCTCTTTGAACTTCAGACCCGTCCGGGTCCTCTTGCTCCTCCTCCTCGCACCGCAACTCCTCCTCCGTCAGGCGGTGTACGTGGAGGGCGTAAGGTCCTTTGGCACACTTGTGCCGGGTAAAGGTGACCTCATCTCCGATGTAGAGGTCACGACCTCTGTGCCCCTCCGGCAGATGGGACTCCACGTCTCTGCGCGTGACAAAGACGTCGCCGTGGGTGTTGTTGTCTCGAATGAAGCCCCACCCGTGCTGCTGATTGAACTTTATTACAGTCCCGGTGGTACGGGGACTGTGCGCTGCACGGGGGTCCCTCCTGGTCCGGCTCTTCTGCTCGGCGCTCCTTATTTGGGCCTGTTGTTCCCGGACCCGCCTCTCTCTCCGCTCCCTCGCAAACTCCTCGAGCTGCTGTCGGCAACACTCAGCGCGCTCTGCTGCAGCTGCCCTAGTTTCCTGAGTGAACCCCATTAGATCTTCTCCGGTGGGGTCCCACTCAAACTGTGCTTCCGCTAGCGGGGGCGAGATCCGTGCCACGGGCTTCGGAGCCGGAATCAGGGGTTCATCCAGGGGTCTTAGTCTCTGCTGCCGTTCCAGCTCATGGTATCCTTCGGGCCAGATGAAGGGCCGCCCGTCCGGCCATGTGAGCTGGCTGAAGAGGTCCTCCCCCAGGTGTGGCACCCTTGGTATTGCGGGCGCGGTGGTGGTGGCGCCCGGGTTGCCCAGGCCTTGCGGCCAGGCCTGGGGCACCTGGAAGGTGAAGGGCACCGTTAGGACGGCGGCGCCCTGGGCTACCTGGCCTTGCGGCCAGGCCGGAGGCTCCGCGGAGGTAGGGGGCGCTGTTGGTGATGCGGCGCCCGGGGGTACTAGGCCTTGCGACCAGGCTGGTGGTATTTCCTGCTTTGTCACGCTCCGGGTCGAGGCGCGTGACGTCACAGGGGTCGCTGCGGCGGCTTCCGGTCGGGGCCTAGTCCATAGCGGTGACATGGCGGCTACGGGCACAGCAGGGGGACTTTCGGGCTCTGCGACGGGGAGCTGGGGCAGGTAAGCGGTGTCACGGCTTGGGGTATAGGCGTCCCCTTTACCTGCCTCCATGCGTTCGGCTCCCTCCTCGGCGCCGTCTCCGGCCTTGGGTCCTCCCGCGCCATCCTCAGAGGCGGTCTGCTTCCTCTTCCAGGGTAGCGTGCTCCGTTGACTGGTCTCTGCTTGCTGAGCCATCTCCCGGCTCCACTCCGCCAGTATCTCACGCTGTACCCGGGCCATCCTCCGTGCGAGGCCCTCCAGGGCAGTCTGTGCACACTCCCGGTCTCGGGGGAGCTGCGCTAAGATCTCCGCTAGACCTAGCGGGGTTGTGGACTCTAGCAGGCTCCTGACCATCGGGTCGGTGCTGCTCTGCTCTTCTTCCGGCAGGCTCCTGGCCAGCGGGCCGGTGCTGCTCTGCCCTCCTTCCTCGGTCTCTAGCAGACTCCTGGCCAGCGGGCCGGTGCTGTTCTGCTTTCTCTCCATCTCCGGGTAAGCTCCTCCGCTACTCCTCGTTAGACCTCTTGCCTCCGGGTGCGCTCGCTCTAGACTGCTCCAAGCGACACCCATCTTTTCTCTTCTCTTTCGTCTCCTCCCACTTCGAGGGCGGTCCCGGGGCAACTCGGTGACTGTCCGCTCCAGGGGGAGTTCTTTCACGCTGACAGACACCTCTAGCATCACAGTCTCTGTTGGTGGGGGCGGTTTCCACTTTTGGCGCCATTTTCTGTCCTGGCCCACGATGGGAGGTGGCCTCTTGCCCTCCTTTGGCACGCCCATAATGGCGTCCGCTGCTCTTCCAAGGCGGGAAATCTGCGGTTTTGGCGGGAAGCGTCGCCCAGTGGCGGGAAACTCTGCAGATGGCGGGAACAAGCTGGAAATGGCGGACAATCGGCGGGAAACGACTGGTGATGGAGTCCGATGGCGTGGACCCTCCGGAACCGTCGGGAGACTTCTTTCTGAGGTAAACTTGCACTTTTCTTCAGGCACGCAGTACCCGGGTGTTGCGGGCACGTAATCCTGCCGACTACGCCAAAGTTGACGCGCCCCCTGGGACATATTCCTTTTTGAGGGGAATACCCGGCACCGGATCAGATGGGGGGTTGTAGTCTCCGAGCGGCTGTGACCCGGTCCCGTGCCCAGGGCGTCAAGCTCAGTGTGATGTGGCAGTTCTACAGATGTTACTAAAGTTCTTTTGTGTCGACTACGCTACCCGTTGTGATGCGGTCACTGTGGCCGCCGCTGCAGCAGGGTCCGCTGAGGCTGATGGTGGGTGCGCAGCTTGGTGGGATAACCCCCAACGGGAGGGGTATAGCCTCAGAGGGGACAGGCGCAGAGGATGGGGGTTGTGGTGGTGTAGTGCAGACGGCAGTGAAGACAGAGTCGGGTTGTGCAGTTAAGGGTGTTTACTTACTGCAGATGTTGTACTGGTCACTCCAGCTGCTAGTGACCACCCGAGCCGTGCTGCGTCCACCAGGTCCTGGATCCAGCCAACCCCCAAACAAGTCCGGAGCGTGGCCCTGAGCTCTCCCTCTGTCCTTTCTTCAGCCATCCCCACCAGTGATCCACCTAGGTCCAGCTCCCTCGGGCCTTCTGTTGGGACACCCTTGGCCCTGGGTTCCCTGACCCTTCATGTGGTGTGCCTTCGGGGTGAATGTGGTGGGTGACCGTGACAGACACTGCCCACGGTCTCCGGTCTCTGGCTGGGGATTGTTTTTACCCCCACCAGCTTGGGTTCCGGTACCCTGATGCTGACTCCTCACCCGGTGCTCTGATTTGGGTTCTTGGGTCCCTTCTCTTCTGTGCTCTGGGTCTTTCTCTTTTCTCCTCTCTCACTCTGGGTCTTGGTCTTTCTTCTCTCCTCTCCTAACTTGTTTTCTGCAGCTGATCCTCTCTGCATCTGACTCTCTGCGTCTGACCCTGATTCTAGTTGGTGCCCACCTTATATATCCCTCTATGTGTGAGCTCAGGTGACCAGCACCCAATGAGCTCCTAACTTTACCCAGGCTGCTCCCCCTATCTGCCCCTACACTACATGGGATGTACCACCCCCCTCCCACTCCAGCCAGGAACAGACTCGGTCGTACCTGCACATTTCTAAGTGGGAGTACCGTCGGCCTGTTCCTCGGAAATGGGATGTGTGTAGTGCATGCAGCCTACCGAGCTCAGATCCACACTCCATCCTTACCCGGGAGTGGAATATCACACCTCTGGGTTGAGGTGCAATACCCCTGTAGCAGCCGAATCCTCAGGGTGCTACATATCCTTTTAGCCTTTTATTCCAATCATGTGTATCGTCCCACCAAGTTTCAGTGGTTCCAATGACATCATATTTCTTTTCCTGCGTTAGTACTTCCAGTTCTCCTTGTTTGTTGCCCATGCTTTGTGCATTTGTATTGTAATGTAAACATTTTAGTTTGTGATTGGTTTCTCTTCCTCCCATATTTTTATTATTTAAATTGTTTTGTCTTTGTTCTTCCTTTCCACTTCCAGTAGCAGAGATCTCAATAGTATTTGTCAGCTGTATGGCTTTTTCTGACCTTTTGCTTCCCTTCCCACATTGTTCTAGTTTAAAGCTCTCCTGATGAGTGTAGCAAGGCGACTTCCAAATACATGTTTTCCAGTCTTCGTAAGGTGCACCCCATCTCTAGCAAGTAGTCCATTGTATAGGTAATTCATTCCGTGATCCAGAAATCCAAATCCTTGTTGACGGCACCATCGACGTAGCCAGTTGTTCACCTGTAGAATCTTATTCCACCTCATTGTTCCATGGCCATCCACTGGGAGGATGGATGAGAAGACCACCTGCGCTCCCAATTCTTTCACTTTCTTGCCTAAGTCTTCAAAGTCACTGCAGATGGTTTCCAGGTCCTTTCTTGCGGTGTCATTTGTCCCCACATGTATTAGCAGGAATGGGTAGTGATCTGTAGGTCTGAAGAGTCTTGATATCCTGTCAGACACATCTTTAATTTTTGCTCCAGGAAGACAGCACATTTCTCTTGAGGTTATGTCTGGTCTGCAGATAGCGGCCTCTGTTCCTCTTAACAGGGAATCCCCCATGACCACCACTCTCCGTTTTTTCTTCACAACATTCTTCTTTCTCCATCCAGGGGGATTCTGAGGGCTTACAAGGTTATTCATTGCTGGCAAAGTCTTATTTTGCTATATTTCTTCATGGTTCTCCTGCGTGAGAGCCTGGTACTGGTTCCTGAGCAGTATGGGTGCTGACTGCCTCTCGATCCTCCTGCTTCTGTGGGTCACATGCTTCCATTCCTCTGTTTTGTCAGGTGCAGTTCGAATTTCTTCTCTTTCCGAATCATGAAGAGATAATTCTGCTCTGTCTAAGAACTCCACCTTCCTTAATGATTTTCAAGGTAGTTAACCTCTCTTCTAGATTTCGCAACTTTTCCTCCAACAGGGACACAAGCTTGCATTTCTGGCATGTGAAGTTTGGCTTTTCCACTGGCAAGTCTGTGAACATGTAGCAGGATATGCAGCTCACCAAATGGCTCCTGGACTCTTCCATGTTCTTATTGTTAATGTTCTGAAAACAGTATAAAAAGCTTAAAAAAAAAAGCGCGCGGTTTACCGATGTCCTCTTTTCAGCTCCAACAGCCAAAATCCAGTGTTCTTTGAGCTCGCGGAGACTCTTCACTTACCCCAAAATGCAGTGGGAATATGCAAATTATCTCCTCAGGACTCCTCCCCTGGTTTACAGATGTCCTCTTTTCTGCTCCAACAGCCAAAATCCAGTGTTCTTTGAGCTCGCGGAGACTCTTCACTTACCCCAAAATGCAGTGGGAATATGCAAATTATCTCCTCAGGACTCCTCCCCTGGTTTACCGATGTCCGCTTTTCAGCTCCAACAGCCAAAATCCAGTGTTCTTTGAGCTCGCGGAGACTCTTCACTTACCCCAAAATGCAGTGGGAATATGCACATTATCTCCTCAGGACTCCTCCCCTGGTTTACCGATGTCCTCTTTTCAGCTCCAACAGCCAAAATCCAGTGTTCTTTGAGCTCGCGGACACTCTTCACTTACCCCAAAATGCAGTGGGAATATGCAAATTATCTCCTCAGGACTCCTCCCCTGGTTACCTCTCCACACCAGGGGGCCATACCTGAGATGGTTACTGTAGCATTGGCGTCTCTGCCTCGGTTTGCCCGTTAGAGATGCCGATCCACTCACTGCGCGCAGATCCCTGGGTACTGTACTTAGGGTGTGCGTGTGCTCCCTCTCTCTTAAAGGGGCCGCGCGCACCTTCCTAAAAAGTCCCTGGCCAATGGTCGGAGGACTGCCTCTATTTAAGGCACCTCCTCCAAAATGGAGGTGGCTGTGCATAGTTGTTGTTTGTGTGCTTACACTCTCTCCAGCCCTCAGGTCCCAGTGCTACCCGCCAGCCTGTCCATCAGCCATGCCCGCCAGCCTGTCCATCAGCCGTGCCCGCCAGTCTATCTACCAGCCATGCCCGCCTTCCAGCCAACCTGCGTTGCCTGCTTGCCTATCAGTCGTGCTCATCTGTCGTCCCAGTTGACCTCGGCCTTCAGTCCCGTTGGAGTCACCTGCTCTCACACGAGGTCGGTCCCACAGTGGCACCTGGTCCACCTTCTCGGTCCCTCCTTGGTTCACGGAGTCGATTTAAGCCGCCGTGTAGCCAGGGTTGGTCAGTGTAGGCACTTAGTCACGCCCCTCCTTGTATCACAGCACAGAGGTTCCACCACCCGGATCCGTAACAGTTTGCACAGGCCATGGAATCTGATGGCACCCAGGCTCCTTCGCTCTCTGACCTGTACCAAGAGGTCTCCCGCCAGAGATCTCAACAGGATACTATCCTATCTTATCTGCGGACTGTTAACTCCCGCCTGGATGCACTATTCACCTCGACTGTGCCCGCCTCTAACCAAGCGGCATCCGCTTCGGCGGCACCTCATCCCAGTGGCGCTGTGGCACCCGGCTTTGGACGCCGGGTATCTGCTCCACCATGTTTCCGCAGTGATCCCGCTCTATGTTGGGGCTTCATCAACCAGTGCACACTGCACTTCGAGCTCTTGCCTCATCAGTTCGCTTCTGACAGGGAGAAAGTGGCATTTATCATGTCTCATCTCACCGGAGAGGTGTTGGCGTGGCTCATCCCCCTTTGGGAGAAAGGGGATCCCCTGGTGACGAATCTTCAGGCTTTTCTTGTGGCCTTCCGCAGGGTTTTTCATGAACCTGGCCATACATCCTCGTCTGCCTCATCTCTTCTTCGTCTACGCCAAGGGCCTCTCACTGTGGGCCAGTACGCAGTGCGGTCGGATCCTCACATCTGAACTGGCCTGGAATAACGAAGCCATGGTGTCTACCTTCTGGGAGGGCTTTTCTGGACGAATCAAGGATGAACTAGCCGGTCGTGATATACCCTCCTCTCTAGACGACCTGGTGTCTTGGGCCACACGGATTGACATCCGGTTCCAGTAGCGTTCTAAGGAAGTGACCCGTGAGAAGAAATCTCTGCGCCTTGCACCCACCTTTCAAAGGCCAGTCTCCCTACAAGCCTCTTCTTCGGCATCCTCCCCTGAAGCTATGCAGGTAGACCAGGTTAAGATGGGCAAGTGTTGCCAGGAGGTCCGCTGCGCTGAGGGCAGATGTTTTTACTGTGGCAGCCCGGAACATCTTATCCACTCTTGTCCGGAGAGACCGGGAAATGCCAGTGCCTAGGATCGCTTGGAGAGGTTGTCCTGGGCAAAAATTCTTCCTCTCCATCCCTGACTCTGTCGGTATCGGTAACCTGTGGGAAGATACACGTTTTCGAGACTGCCTATCTGGACTCCGGTGCCGCCGGGAATCTCATCCAGCAGACCATTGTGGAGCAGTATCAGATCCCTATTCAATGTCTTGCGGACCCGTTATCAGTTTCCTCCGTAGATGGGAAGCTTCTTTCAGAATCCATCTTGTTCGTCACCAAGCCTGTAGCTCTTCAGGTGGGAATGCTACACTCGGAGAAAATCTCCTTCTACGTGCTGTCCGACCTCTCTCATCCTTTGTTGCTAGGATTGCCTTGGCTACAGAGACACAAGCCAGGCTTGAATTGGAGCTCGGTTGAGGTGCTCTGGTGGGGTCAGGAATGTCATAAGACCTGCTTGGTTCCTGTCTGCCCAGCTCGACCTCCGTTCCCTCCAGCTAACCTATCTGGCTTGCCGGCACCTTACTGGTCATATGTGGACGTCTTTGACAAAAAGGAGGCTGAGACATTACCTCCTCATAGGCCGTAGATTGCCCCATTGACCTCATCCCTGGTGCTTCACCTCTTCTTGGTCGAATTTACCCTCTGTCGCTGGCTGAGACCCGTGCCATGTCTGAGTACAATGAAGAGAATCTTGCTATGGAATTTATCCGGAAATCCACCTCTCCGGCTAGATTCTTCTTCGTCAAGAAGAAGGACGGCTCCCTTCATCCTTGTATCGACTATAGGGGCCTAAATCAGATTACTATCAAAAATAAGTATCCCTTGCCTCTCATCTCAGAGTTGTTTGACCGCTTAAAGGGCGCGAAGGTATTCACTAAACTCGATCTTCGTGGCACGTACAATCTGATCCGGATTCGTCAGGGAGACGAATGGAAGACGGCATTCAACACTTGAGATGGCCACTACGAGTACCACATGATGCCCTTCGGTCTCTGCAACGCGTCAGGAGCTGGTGAAAGACATCTTCGGAGATCTCCTTTACTCTTGCGTGGTAGTGTACCTGGACGATATCCTGGTGTTCTCTCCTGATTTGCTTTCACATCGGAGGGACGTTCGACAGGTATTGCAGAGGCTCAGGAAGAATCGTCTGTATGCCAAGTTCGAGAAATGCGTCTTTGAACAGACTTCTTTTCCATTTTTTGGATACATAATCTCGGAGACCGGACTTAGGATGGATCCCGAAAAAGTGTCTGCCGTCCTAAAATGGCCCTGACCTGAGGGACTGAAGGCTATTCAGAGGTTTCTGGGGTTCGCTAACTATTATCGCCTCTTCATTTCTCATTTCTCTTCCCGGACTGCTCCCATCTCTGCCCTGACCCGCAAAGGGGCTAATCCCAAAGAATGGACTTCCGAGGAGGAAAGTGCCTTTGTGTCCTTGAAGCAAGCTTTCTCGTCTGCCCCGGTGCTACATTGTCCAAATTGTAACAAACAGTTCTTCCTGGAGGTTGATGCTTCTTCCTCTGGGGCCGGAGCAGTACTCATCCAGAAATCCTCATCCGGGCGAATGATGACCTACGGCTTCTTCTCCAAGTTCTTCTCTCCTTCCGAGCGCAATTACTCCATTGGAGACCGAAAACTGCTTCTAGCCATCAAATTAGCGCTGGAGGAGTGGCGCTTTTTACTTAAAGGGGCTCTGCATCCGGTGGTCATCTACACGGACCATAAGAATCTCGCCTACTTGCAATCTGCTCAAAGACTAAATCAGCGTCAGGCCAGATGGTCTCTGTTCTTTGCTCGTTTCAACTTCACTCTCCATTACCGCCCAGCAGACAAGAATATTAAGGCTGACACACTCTCCCGTTCATTCCTGTCTACCGATCAAGAGGAGGAGCCTCTATACATCATTGACCCCTCCAGAATAATGACTGTTGCTCCGTTTGACCTGTCTCTTCTTCCTCCTGGTAAGACCTTTGTGGTGGCTCCGGATAGGAGGAGGTTCTTACTCTGGGGTCATTCATCCAAACTGCTTCTGCTTATTTCTCGATATTATTGGTGCCCGACTCTGCGCAAGAATGTTGAGGATTTTGTCGCGGCTTACTCTTCCTGTGCCCGTAACAAGACACCAAGACCACTTCCGTCTGGTCGACTTCTTCCTCTACCCATGCCTTCTGCTCCTTGGCAACACATCACTATGGATTTCATCACGGATTTTCCTGTATCGGCCGGTTGGACTGTCATATGGCTGGTCGCTGACCGCTTATCCCAGATGGCTCACTTCATTCCCCTGCCAGGTTTTCCCTCTGCGCCTGTGCTGGCTAAAGACTTCATCCGTCACATCTTCAGTCTCCACAGCCTACCTCTTCTAATTGTCTCGGATAGAGGAGTTCAGTTTACTTCACGCTTCTGGAGAGCCACGTGCAAGCTGCTGGATGTCCCATTGAATTTCTCTTCGGCCTATCATCCTCAGTCCAATGGCCAGGTGGAACGTATTAATCAGATCCTCACCAGTTTCCTTCGGCACTTTGTCAACGCTCACCATAGCGACTGGGTAGAACTTCTGCCTTGGGTCGAATTTTCTTACAACAACCATGTGAGTGAGTCCTCAGCCAAGTCTCCGTTCTTTGTGGTGTACGGTCAGCATCCCAATATCCCGTTTCCTGTTTCTACTTCTGTGGACAATCCTGCTGCAGAGTCTCTCGTCAGAGATTTTTCAGTGATTTGGGAGGACACTAAATCTGCGCTGCTATAGTCCTCGGAACGGATGAAGAAGCATGCTGAAAAGAGACGTCTGGATCTGCCTCTATTCCGTCCTGGAGACAAGGTCTGGCTTTCCTCCAACTATGTCTGTCTCAAGATACCATCATACAAGTTGGGTTCATCGGTCCTTTCGAGATTCTGAGCCAAATTAATCCAGTGGCGTACAAGTTGAGACTCCCTGCCTTGTTACGGATCCCCAATTCCTTTCATGGGTCTCTCCTCAAACTTGTTGTCCTCAATCTTTTCTCTGACAATCCAGGTACCACTCCAGCTCCAGTCTCCGCTGAGGACGTCTTTGAGGTAGAGAACATTTTGGCTATCAAGACTTTCTTTCTTGTGGATTGGAAGGGGTTTGGTCCTGAGGAGAGGTCTTGGGAGTCCAGGGAGAACATACATGCTCCTCTACTTCTAGAAAAGTTTCTTGCGGGCTTGAAGAAGAGGGGACGTAAAAGGGGGGGTACTGTAGCATCGGCGTCTCTGCCTCCTGTCCAGCAGAGACGCCAATCCTTTCACTGCCACGGCCCCGGTCTGGCGTTCCCCGCTCCTCCCTCTGGCCTTCCTGCTGCGTCTGCCCGGGGTGCGCACACTGAGCGAGCGCTCCCTCTCTTAAAGGGACCGCGTGCGCCGTCCTAAAAAAGTCCCCGGCCAATGGTCAGAGGACTGCCCCTAATTAAGGCACCTCCTCCAAAATGGTGGTGCCTGTGCATAGTTGTTGTTTGTGTGCTTACACTCTCTCCAGCCCTCAGGTCCCAGTGCTGCCCGCCAGCCTGTCCATCAGCCATGCCTGCCAGCCTGTCCATCAGAGAGTGTAATGATGGCCACTCGTTTTTCTTTACTTAGCTGCTTTTTTCTTGCCATAATACAAATTCTAACAGTCTATTTAGTAGGACTATCAGCTGTGTATCCACCAGACTTCTGCACAACACAACTGATGATCCCAACCCCATTTATAAGGCAAGAAATCCCACTTATTAAACCTGACAGAGCACACCTGTGAAGTGAAAACCATTTCCGGTGACTACCTCTTGAAGCTCATCAAGAGAATGCCAAGAGTGTGCAAAGCAGTCATCAAAGCAAAAGGTGGCTACTGTGAAGAACCTAGAATATAAGACATATTTTCAGTTGTTTCACACTTTTTTGGTAAGTATATAATTCCACATGTGGTAATTCATAGTTTTGATGCCTTCAGTGTGAATGTACAATTTTCATAGTCAGGAAAATACAGAAAAATCTTTAAATGAGAAGGTGCGTCCAAACTTTTGGTCTGTACTGTATGTGCGGAAAACGGCAACGTCTGTACCCCAGTCAGTCACACTGCCTACATACAACCATGAGAGACCGGGCCGAAAACTGGGCCCACAATGTATCCTCCAGAGCTGGGCGCAGCATTACACTGGCAGTGTCCACTCACTGCTCAGCCATTTTCGGAGTTATTCCAGAAATATTTAACTATTTAATAAATGAGAAAACAGATACGACAAGGCTCCAGGTAAACCACTCAGGCTTGTGCTCTCTACCACCCTAGATAATGTAAAATAAACCCTTGGTGGGTATACACCGCTCCTGCAAAAAACCTGTGGAGAATATACCGAAACAGGATGGATATAACAGGCAGGACAGCATGCAAAATAAGAGGACTAAAGGCTGCCAGATCTCCCTAAATAAAGCACTGAGCGGCCAACCAGAGACTTTCGGGGGTCTCCAAATAGTCATTTACAAATCTGATTTACAAATTTACAAATACATCAAGGAGAGTAACCTGTACCACAGGATCTGTATACACAACATGATCCGTATATAGCAGAGATGGAGGTCACATAAACATGCCATATATAGTGAGGAGTGACAACCTGGATTCATAGATCTGTATACATGATACGTATACCGCACAGGGATGGAGCCTGGACCCATATTACACATACAGTATACAGTGAGAATACCCTTGATGATATACTGGCTCTGTATACATAAGTATACGGCACATGGATGGAGCCTGGACCCATATTACACATACTGCATATAGTGGGAATACCCTTGATACTGCCTCTGTATACATAGGTATACAGCACAGGGATGGAGCCTGGACCCATATTACACATATAGTATGTAGTGAGAATATATATACCCTTGATATACTGGCTCAGTATACAAAAGTATACCGCACAAGGATCGAGCCAGGACCCAGATTACACATACGGTATATAGTGAGAAAAACTTGATATACTGATAGTAAAGAGTGTATATGGGACAGGAATGGAGCATGTACCCAGGTGAGAATAATACATATATACTGAGGCTAATACACTGGATATACTTGATCTGTATACATAAGTATACTCCGGTATGGATCCAGTATACAGATTACACATACATATAATGAGGAATAATACCCTTCATACACAGGATCCATACACAGCACGATCAGCATATAACCAGGATGAGGTCACATACCGGTGACCAGACCCCATACATGGTCAGGTGGTGGGGTGGGTAAACAGCGCACAGCAGGATCAGTGTACATTGTGCTGACATGAATGCAGCCTCTCCTCTTACATATACCATCCCCCGGCCCCTTCTCTCTCACCAGTCTCTAGTACATGTGACTGCCCAGCTCCACTATAGAGAGCATAGTAATGGCAAACACTGTATGTGATGATGTACTCTACTATTACTCAGTGATGGATATTACTCGGTTCTCCTAGATGGTAGAAGTGTATAATCAGTGTATAGATGACAGCAGTGTCTATCCGTGATGAGTAATGTGTGATATATCAGCCATGTCTGCAGTGAGGTCACACAGGAGCTGCATATGCAGTGTGCGAGGTGAGTGGTAGCAGACACATGAGGGAACATGATGGCTACATGAATTTCTGAGGTAATATTGATCAGATATATGATGTAGGAGCAGATACTGCACTAGTACATGCTGTCTGAGGTGAATGTGGTCATATCATCAATAATGTGAAGTGATAAACACCAGTTTTATACTATCATCTGTAATGTGAGGCGATAAACCCCAGTATTATACTATCATCTATAATGTGAGGTGATAGCCCCATTATTATACTATCATCTGTAATGTGAGGTGATAGCCCCATTATTATACTATCATCTGTAATGTGAGGTGATAACCCCAGCATTATACTATCATCTGTAATGTGAGGTGATGACCCCAGTATTATACTATCATCTGTAATGTGAGGTGATGACCCCATTATTATACTATCATCTATAATGTGAGGTGATAGCCCCAGTATTATACTATCATCTGTAATGTGAGGTGATAGCCCCATTATTATACTATCATCTGTAATGTGAGGTGATAACCCCAGCATTATACTATCATCTGTAATGTGAGGTGATGACCCCAGTATTATACTATCATCTGTAATGTAAGGTGATAACCCCATTATTATACTATCATCTGTAATGTGAGGTGATAACCTCAGCATTATACTATCATCTGTAATGTGAGGTGATAGCCCCAGTATTATACTATCATCTGTAATGTGGGGTGATGACCCCAGCATTATACTATCATCTGTAATGTGAGGTGATAGCCCCATTATTATACTATCATCTGTAATGTGAGGTGATAACCCCAGCATTATACTATCGTCTGTAATGTGAGGTGATGACCCCAGTATTATACTATCATCTGTAATGTGAGGTGATAACCCCATTATTATACTATCATCTGTAATGTGAGGTGATAACCCCAGCATTATACTATCATCTGTAATGTGAGGTGATAGCCCCAGTATTATACTATCATCTGTAATGTGAGGTGATGACCCCAGCATTATACTATCATCTGTAATGTGGGGTGATAACCCCAGTATTATACTCCCTTACACTGCAGATGATGCTCCTGATGTGTCCTCCACCTCATCCGAAGAGAGATCATACAGAGAGAAAGAGTTACCTTTCCTCCCCCATGTAAGCCCACCCTTCTTACAATAGGACCCCAGGCACAGACAATACAGTGATCCTTCCTACTAAAGCAGAATCACTCTTGTTTAAAGTCTACACAACTCTACAAACAAAGCTGCAGGAGTTAAAGGCCCACGCTTCCCAAAGTCATGCCCCTCTGCTTAAGGCTCCGGGGGTTTCTTTACAGTTACATCAGACCTTCTGGTTGGTTTGGGTCTGGGTCACATTCTCATGAGCCAGGTTGCTCAGTTTCTGAATCCTCTCCCTGAGTCTCAGTACATATTCCACTACAGAGAGTCCTGGAGTTTTAGGATCACCCTTCTAACAGTCCTTTAAGAGGCCCCCTGATCCTTCTCCCATAAACAAGTTCAAAGGGGGAGAATCCTGTTGAGACCTGAGGTCCCTCTCTGTACACAAACAAGAGATGAGGGAGCTAATGTTCCCAGTCTCTTCCTTCACTCTCCAGGATCATCTTAAGTATTTGCTTTAGAGTCCCATTGTCATGAAGTATTAAATGATTTGTGACGGCCCTGCCATTTTTGCTATTTAAATGCTGTTTTTTCCTTTGGACAATCAGGGGATAATATCAGTTTTTCTTGCTATGCTTGGTATGTTGATTGTTCAGCTGATCGGGGTGTGATCTCTTGCTCCACCCTATAAATAGTCACGTGCCTCTTCAGTTGATGTTGGTGTTCAGTTCATTCTGCCTAACCTGGAGTGAAGAGAAAGAGTCTCTTGTCTGGAGTAGTTGGAGGTTTACCTTGGGATTGCTGCTTGCTGTTTGGCTGTGTGTTTTCCTTTCCTCTATCCTATTTAGTTTTCCTACCTACTCTTTCTCTGTGTTTTCCATTGTGGCTGCAAGTGTATTTTTTGGTGAGCTTGCTATTCAGTTTACCCTATCTGTCTTCCCTGTCTTGTAACAGTATTATTCTATTTGTACTGTCTTCCTCCCTGGGGGAGAGGGGGTCACTGACAGGGTCTGTGCAGGAGATAGGGAGACGCTAGCGGCTTGGGCCTCCTCACCTTCAGAGGTACCCCTGAGATAAGGGAAAGTCAGGGCTCTCCAAGTGTGGCAGGGACAGGTCTGGGTCCCAACTCCCAGCCATTACCCATTTTCGTTGTTTACGGCGTGACAGTAACACCAACCGTCCCTATGGCTCAGGCTCAAGCGTTTGCTCAGCTGCTCTCAGCTCCTCAAGGATGAGGATGTTGAGTTAAGATCTCAGGTGGTGCAACAGCTTCAGCTTATTTCTGGGTATTGGGTCACAGCTCATGCCCAGGCTCAACCTGAACTCAAGATCTCTCTCCCCGATAAATTCCGTGACAGGAAGGATACATTTCTGGTGTTCAAGGAAGCCTATAAATTGTATTTCAGGCTTCGCCCTTGTTCCCCTGGGAGTGAGGAACAATGGGTGGGGATTGTGGTCTCCCTCCTTGGGGGGGATCCCCAGTCGTGGGCTTTCTCTCTGCCGGCCGATTCTCCATCCCTAGAGTCAGTGGATGAGTTTTTTGCGGCTTTGGCCTTTGTTTACGGTGACCCTGATGGCGTCTCCCTGGCTGAGTACAAACTCCGGAAGATCAGGCAAGGTGCGGGGCCGGCTGAGGAGTATTGCTCGGAGTTCCATAGATGGGCCACTGACACTCAGTGGAATGATCCTGCTCTGAGGAGTCAGTCTGTCTGGTAGGCTGCAGGATTCCCTGGTTCAGTACGCTACTCCAAGTTCGTTGGAGGCCGCCGTTGATCCATCTAGCATGGCAGATAGATGCCACAGGAAGAGACTAAGACCTACATTGCCCTCTGTTGTTGGCCCTAGGCTGGAGGACCCACAGGAGACACCTGAGGAACCCATGCAGTTGGGGGTACCTCCATTCATACTGGCGTGCCTGCGGTTCCCTGAGGAAAGAAGCGTGTTTTTTCTGTGGTCACTCGGACCATTATATTAACGTCTGCCCTTTTCGTCCCAAGGCTGCTACTACATCACAAAATTTGCACTCCCCTGGTCGTTTGGAGGGAGACGATCATGGTGTATACCTTTCCTCCATTAACTGGTTGGCGTTTTCCATTCCAGGAGAAATTGTTGTTGGAGGGAAGACAGAGACTATCTGGGTTTTTGTGGACAGTGGAGCTGAAGTTAATTTGGTGGAATCTCACTTTGCTCAGACTATGGATCTAACATCTAAGGCTCTAGCGAGTCCTATTCCAGTCTTTGCCATTGACTCAGCTCCTCTCAGCCAGAAGAGTCTGACTCATGTGGTTTATGGTGTGTACTTGCACATGGGTTCTGACCACAGTGAGTCCATGTCATGCTGTGTGTTTGAGGGTCTGCCTGCGCCATTGTCTTAGGTTTTCCTTGGCTGAAAAAACACAAACCGGTCATTGAATGGCGGTCCAGTAGGGTAGTCAGTTTGGGCAATTTTGTGGTAAAAACTGCCGGGCTACCACTATTTCTGCCATCC
Source organism: Phyllobates terribilis (assembly GCF_046119375.1). Taxonomy (NCBI): domain Eukaryota; kingdom Metazoa; phylum Chordata; class Amphibia; order Anura; family Dendrobatidae; genus Phyllobates; species Phyllobates terribilis. The sequence goes on from NW_027362763.1 coordinate 648,710,461, forward strand.
TAAGGAATTCTACCCGTTCTCTGGTGAGGGTGGCAAAGGTGCAACCAGAGATTAGGGATGAGTCTCTTTCCATACCCCTGGTTAAAAGCAGACTGCGGGGCCCCCATGGGAGGTATGACCATGTGGGGGTGAGAGTGGCCAGAAGTCTTCCTGTGGGTAAGAGTTCTCTGATAAAAGGAAACTCCTCCTTCTTCGATCCTTCAAGGGGAGTTCCATCTACTCCCAGTCGAGTGTGTGGTAATAAACGTTCAGGTCCAGACCTGTGTGTGAATGATCACATATGGGTGTCCACTAGGAATATCAAGTGGAGGTATTCATCAGGGTCTCGAGGTTCTCGGGAGATTGGTCCATATAGGATTTCGGCCATGCTCAGCCCAACAACCTTTCAGGTGGAGTTACCCTCGGTGATACCATGCCATAATGTTGTCCACAGGACATCGCTTAGGCGATTAGTTGGGTCTTCGGAGCCTGCGTCTCTTCCACCTTCATTAGTGTATGATTACTATGAGGACCATGTGATTGCTGAAGTGACCTCCGGCATTCGTAGTGTCACTTCTGCATGTCATTTGCCGGATAAATCCTGTCTTGAGTGTCCTGGGGCCACTCGTAGAAGAGGGGGTACTGTCATGAAGTATTAAATGATTTGATGGGGGTGTGATCTCTTGCTCCACCCTATAAATAGTCACATGCCCCTTCAGTTGATTTTGGGGTTGCCTTGGGATTGCTGCTTGCTGTTTGGCTGTGTGTTTTCCTATCCTCGATCCCATTTAGTTTTCCTACCTACTCTTTCCCTGTGTTTTCCATTGTGGCTGCGAGTGTATGAGCTGGTGAGCTTGCTATTCAGTTTACCCTGTCTTGTTACAGTATTATTCTATTTGTACTGTCTTCCTCCCTGGGGGAGAGGAGGTCACTGGAGATAGGGAGACGCTGGCGGCTCAGGCCTCCTCACCTTCAGAGGTACCCCTGAGATAAGGGAAAGTCAGGTATGGCAGGGACAAGTTCGGGTCCCAACTCCCAGCCATTTCCCGTTTTTGGCGTTTACGGCGTGACACCCATTACATATTCACATGGCCCGTTGGTCTGAGGATGACAGGGGCTGGCTACAAGATGCTGCATTGTATTTTCTTGCAGAGAATTTCCATCAGGTTAGAAATAAACTGTGTCCCCTGATCAGTCAACATCTCCCTGGGAAATGCCCCATGAGAAAATACAGTCAGTCGTGCATCAGTAACCTTATCGGCTCTTATAGAAGACAACACCACAGCTTCTGGATATCGCGTAGCATAGTCGCCAGCTGTGAGAATAAAGCGTTTGTTAGAGCTGTTAGGTATTGCGAGTGGCCCTATGATATCCACAGCCATTCGTTGGAAAGGTTTTATGGATATTCACAGTCTTTCCAACTCTCTGACAAATTGTACAAGTTTGACAATAATTAGCTGTGTCAGTCCCCATATTGGGCCAATAAATGTTATGTGTCAAATGGGCTTTACTCTTTTGTACTCCAAGATGCCCAGCAAGAGTGATTTCATCTGCAATTCCTAACAATTATTATGTTGTTATTATGATGGAATTTTTTTGATATTTTTACTGAGTTCAGTGATCGAATGTATATTAAAATGAGCTCTAACATTTCAAACAAATTTACCCTTTCAGACCTGTGTAACTGTTCTCTGAACAGATAGGGAACAACCAGATGCTTCTCACAGTCCCAAGACTTTGTTGTGTCGGTGAAGACAGTCTCCTTATACAACTGTCCCTGGTCCCAGTACATTCAATTGTTTTCAGATTATTATAATTATTATAGCACCATTAATTCCATGGCGCTTTACATGTTTAAAAGGGGTATACATAGAAAACAACAAGTACAATAATTTGAACAAAAACGAGTGGGCGACTGGTACAGGAGGAGAGAGGTCCCTGCCTGCGATGGCTCACAGTCTACAAGGGATGGGTGAGGATACAGTAGGTGAGGGTAGAGCTGGTTGTGTGAGGGTTACTGCAGGTTGTAGGCTTGTCAGAAAAGGTGGGTCTTCAGGTTCCTTTTGAAGGTTTCCACGGTAGGCGAGAGTCTGATTTATTTGGGTAGAGAGTTCCAGAGTAGTGGGGATGCACAAGAGAAATCTTGTATGCGATTGTGGGAAGAGGAGATAAGAGGAGAGTAGAGAAGGACATCTTGTGAGGATCGGAGGTTGCGTGCAGGTAAATACCGGGAGACTAGGTCACAGATGTATGGAGGAGACAGGTTGTGGATGGCTTTATATGCCATGGTTAGGGTTTTGAACTCGAGTCTCTGGGCAATGAGTAGCCAGTGAAGTGATTGACAGAGGGGAGAGGCTGGGGAATAGTGGGGGGACAGGTGGATTAGTCGGGCATCAGAGTTTAGGATAGATTGGAGGCGTGCGGGAGTGTTAGAAGGGAGGCCACAGAGCAGGAGGTTGCAGTAGTCGAGGCGAGAGATGATGAGGGCGTGCACTAGGGTTTTAGCAGATTCATGGTTGAGTAATGTGCGGATCCGGGAAATATTTTTGAGCTGGAGTCGGCAGGAAGTGGAAAGGGCTTGGATATGAGATTTGAAGGAGAGATCAGTCAAGGGTAACCCCGAGGCAGCGAGCTTGCGGGACTGGGGAGATTGGACAGCCATTGACTTTGATGGATAGGTCAGATGAGGGGGTCGAGAGAGATGTGGGAAAGATGATAAATTCAGTTTTATCCATATTAAGTTTTAGGAATCTAGCAGAGAAGAAAGATGAAATAGCGGACAGGCAGTGTGGGATTTTGGTTAGTAAAGAGGTGATATCAGGTCCAGAGAGGTAGATCTGTGTGTCGTCAGCATAGAGGTGATACTGAAAGCCGTGAGACTCTATGAGCTGTCCCAGGCTGAAGGTGTAGATGGAGAAGTGTAGGAGTCCTAGAACTGAACCTTGGGGGACACCGACAGATAGGGGGCGAGATGAGGAGGTGGTGTGTGAGTGGGAGTCTGTTTGGTATGAGGAGATTCAAGATAGGGCCAAGTCGATGATGCCGAGAGATGAGAGTGTCTGTAGTAAGAGGAAATGGTCTACTTTGTCAAAGGCAGATGACAGGTCCAGAAGGAGAAGGACAGAGTAGTGTCGCTTCGATTTGGCGGTCAGTAGGTCATTGGTGACTTTAGTGAGGGCAGTTTCAGTAGAATGTTGCGGTCCAGCAGGATGTTTGTCAGCTAGACTTCTCAGCCTCTCCAACTGGCATTTATTAGCAAGGCTGTCTGGAAGCTCTATCGGCCTTCGGGTTATGACCTAGTGGGGATGCCAGATCCTGGTCAGATACTGGGTCCCATGCTGTGTGCTAACTGGAACCTTGGTAGATTGGCCAAGTGGGGAGGCTCCTGGGCAATATTAGAGCTCTCCTGTTCTAGCAGTTGTGTCTGGGATTTATCCACTGATATCTGGCGTTGAGTCTTAACAGCATCCTGACTGCGGGTCACAGCTGAAACATAATGATATTCCTCAACTTCTCCACCATACAGGCCCAGCATACTGTTCAATTGGACATTCGTTCTCAGTTCTCCTTCCAAACCTGTACATTTCCCTGCTTCCCACAGAACCTCGCTTGCCTACACCTTCTCTGTGACATTCACTTGCAAGGCAAGGACATATTAAGATACCATCCTGCCAAGGCCCGTACCCAGCAACACATTGGTAGGAATTGTGTCTGATTCCCCCACTTCCCTCAGTCCTTTTCCTGCTCCCCAGTCTAGATACAAACAGGTCATGGGCACAGCGGGGTTACTCCCCCAACTCAGGTTAGAAACATGGTCTTTCCTGGAATTATATCCACAAAGGTCACCATCTCTGGATGCACCAGAGATACTGGATGCTCTAGTGTCTCTGCGGTAACCTTATTGACCACTGGGACAGATTGACAGTTATCATTATTCTTCACTTCAGTGCCAGTCACATATAAGACAGAAGGTGAGGATCCAGATGGTTTTGTGGTCATAGTGGGGTTTTTCTTTCTATCATGACAAGTGACAATGCAATGTCCCACCTTTTGACACGTAAAGCATCGGTGTGTATCAACAACAGAATGTCTGGTTCTAGGGGCCCCAAAGGAAGTGGAGGTAGTATGCCCTGGTGATCGGCTGGCAGAGGGAGTAGGGGGCCCCAACTGGCTAACCTCCCTTCCAGCTGAATCCCGATGGCTTCCGAGTTTCTGGCATCCTGTTGACAGCATAAGAGTCTGCAATATTTGCAGCCTGATCAGAAGTTTTGGGGTCTCGATTGCACAAAAATTGTCATACATCCATGGCACAGATGTGTAGAAATTGTCTTTAACTTAAGAGAGTGTATTAAAGAAGTTGTCCACTACTTTACATGAACCCCCCAATGTATCCCCCCGGGGCCCAGAAGTGTTTTAGTAAATACCTTTCGGAGCCTTTTCTGCCTCTGAGCGTCACTATCGCTGGCCGCTCAGAGGCATCACGTGACTCGTCACTGATGTCAGGTCAAGTGAGGCGTGACATCAGTGACGCGCTCCCCACGGTGGATGCTGGGCTGTGGGCGGGGTTACCCCGTGCGTCACACCCAGCATCCACCGTGTTCTTTCCCAGTGAATGAGGAGAGGGAGAGCACCCGGTGGATGCTGGGTGTGACGTGCGGAGTAACCCCGCTAACAGCCCAGCGCCCACCGTGAAACGCAGAAGTGAGTACCCCCTGCTGCAGCCGGAACTTGACGTGACATCAGCGGATGTCAGAGCCGGCTGAAGCTGGGGGTCACGTGATGCCTGTGAGTGGCCAGTGATAGCGCCGCTCACAGGCAGAAAAGGCACCACAAGGTATTTAGAGAAACACTTATGGGCCCTGGGGGAATACATTGGGGGATCATATAAAGTAGTGGACAACCTCTTTAAGGAGCTGGTGGGTGTGGATAGTGGGACAGGGGGAGGAAGGGAATGAAATAAATGAAGATAGAAGATAGAGGTAAGAAAGAAGTAAGAAAGAAAAGAGAGAGAGCAGGCACAAAAAGAGAAAAAAGGGAGAAAAAAAGAGCAAAAAAGGGGAGAGAAAATGAATTGGGGAAATGATTAGGATTGCTCTATGTGGAGGGTATGGGTGGACAGAGAGCAAGGTGTACTTTACTTACCCATACTGGCTATAAGGACAGCCTAGGCCAGCAAGGTGAGGCTTGTCTATGTATCAGAGAAAGGTAAATGGAAATCATGTTAACCAGTCAATTTCTCTATTAAGGCACCCTGGAGATAGGGTCTGGAAAGTATGGATCCAAACGGCTTCCCTTTACTCTCTTATAGCGACTATTGTTAAAAAGGACCCAGAAGGGGTCAAAACTAGTGTTGAGCAAATTTGTTTGGCATTTCAAATTCGGGTTCGTGTTCGGGTTTCCGACTTGTCTGCGCCAAAAAATCGGCTCTGCCCATGAAAATCCCTGATTTGCCACGCGGTCACGCAGATAATATACACATACATGTATATAGAGAGCTCATACATACAGACATATATAAAGAAACCAATTTCCAATAGGTGCAGGAATAACTTTTTAAATAGGCCACTAATAGCAGGGAGTTCTGCCTAACATGGCCACAAAAAAGCAACTCCATAATAGGACATTGAAAAACTGGACAAAAAATTTTAGTTCTAATGCTGAATAAATATGAGTTTATTAGTACAAATGTTTATAAAAAAAAATTATAGACAATACTACAAGACAATTGAAACAGTAGATAGACAGCCAAACAAAACAGCATACCCACATAGTGTGTAAGGTATTAAAGAATGCCTTTTCTCTGATTGTTCCTCACCTGATTTTGGCTCCCACTCCTGAGAAAAAATACTGACCGAATACTGACCAAATACTGATAGTGGGGCCGTAGCCTTAAAAAGAAAGTGTCATGCTTAACTGTGGACCAGCAGCATAAGTAGAATTAGGGAACTAATGGTGTGATAGCTGTACTGTTGTACTCTCTATGGATTTCCCTGTGAAATTTGTCAGGGTTCTACAGCGACGACATCGGGGAGATCACACAATATCTCACCGTTGCCGTCACTCTGTAAGGATTTCGTCAGGGATTCGCGAGCACACGATCCCGACTACTCACTACGTAGCTATCGGCAAGCGAGCAGAAAGCGTATGGCGTCACACCTCCGGATTCCAACGCATGGAATATGTGTATACGCCCCGTACGGTTACTGCCAGCTTCACAATAGCCCGATTATTAATATTATTCGCTGCCGCCACTGTCCAGTTTTGAAATATAATACAGGCCAGGGCGGACGCCTGCGTTCTGGTAGCGTATGGCTTCGGGGAAGGGAACGATTATAGCACAAAACAAACAGAACTATTAAATTTTATATTTAATCCAAAAGGGAGGCAGTGTTTAGGAAAAATATACAAGATTTTGTAAAAGGGGACAATGCAATATATAAGCAGTTACACAAATAAAACAGAATTAAAGAAGACTTACTATACGATCGCTGAGACGATTCAATATAGGTGGAGGGAAGCTCTCCTATGATTTGACTGTTATAGAACAGGATCCGTTGCTATAATAAATATAACTCCCGCAATGATGGAGCAGTGTATTACTGATAGTACGGGATGATGGAGCAGTGCATTACTGATAATACGGGATGATGGAGCAGTGTATTACTGATAATACAGGATAATGGAGCAGTATATAACTGATAGTACAGGATGATGGAGCAGAGTATTATTGATAGTACAGGATGATGGAGTGTCAGGGAGATATTAAGAAAATATTAACCATTTCTCCAAAGCCCCTCTTCACCCCTCCCTTATCCACCCTTTGTCACAAGAGGAGAGCTGAGAGCTCTGTCTGTATGCAATTAACACATGCCTGAGAAGTGACTTATAAACAAATGCCAGCCGAGAGGTGCCACAACCTAATTAAAATGTGAGGGTCTTTCTCCCTAGCAGAGGCAGGGGATGATTAGACACAGGCTTGCGATCAATTTACACATAGCTGTTGAAGATTGCTTCCCAACAAGAAGCAACGTAAAAGAGAATTTAATAGAGATTCCCAGGATACGAAATATGAAATAGCTCAAGTTCCATAATTATGATAATAATGGGACCTATATTTTTAGTGACAGGAACGATGTGGACATTTTCCTGTCGCTGTGAACCCCTCCGGGGGGCTGTGGTGCAAAAGTAACAAAATAGCAGATCGCAACTACGCCATGTGTGGTCTCTAAATGAAGGTAAAATCATAATAGAAAATATGGGATCACTTTTGGGCTTCTAGGATCAACCAGCGATAAGTTATCCCAAAAACCAGATCTCTTAATAAAAATGTGCAGGCTGGAGACCAGCCCCTGTGATGTCAGCACAGGGTGGGCAGGTCTCCCCTTAGGCATAAAAGAATCCACAGAGGATGGATGAGTACTCATGTTGGAAGTTACGCATTTTGTGTAGCACGGGTCACGTTCACTGAATGGGTATCGGAGTGCTTCCCTCCACCTATACTGAATCGTCGCAAAGATCTCTATAGTAAGTCTTCTTTAACTTTATAGTAATCTTTTTTATTTTGTGTAACTGTATATTATGTACTGTAATTGTCCCCTTTGTAAAATCCTTGAATATTTTTCATAACACTGCCTCCCTTTTGGATTAAATATAAAATGTAATAGTTCTATTTCTTTTGCTCTGTAATCGTTCTCTCCCCAGAAGTCATATACACTACCAGAACGCAGGCGTCTGACCAGGCCTGTATTATATTTCAAATCTGGCAGGTGGTGGTAGAGAATAATAATAATTGGGCTATTGTGAAGCTGACAGAGACAGTACGGGGGGCGTATGCACATATTCCATGCATTGGAATCTGGAGGTGTGATGCCATACGCTCACTGGTCGCTTGCCGATACCTACGTAGTGGGTAGTCGGGATCGTGGGCTCGCGAATTCCTGACGAAATCCAGACAGAATAATGGCAATGGTGAGATATTGCGTGATCTCCCCGATGCCGTCTCTGTGGAACCCTGACTACTTGGTGGCAGCGGTGGGATATTACAGAACGTCAGTGGCTGGATTGAGCAATCATTCCTGTCACTGAAAACTTGCACGGGTCTTGCGAGAATTCTGTGCAGAGTTTTAAGAAATCAGACTCAGTGTTTTAATACTTTTTATCTGTGACATTACTGTACGTGTAGCAGTTGCATCCCCTCCCCTTCTCTTGTTTTTCTGTCTTATCTTTTATTTGGCAATAATAGCTACACGTGGAGATCCCTGGTATTACCAGCAGGCAAAGGCCACTATCACATCCCTCTGTGAGCTGAGACAGATTGACCCCACGGGCAAAACAAAGGCCCAAATGATTGCTGCAGAGCCCGACCAACAGCAGAGCCCTGATGAAGGGGCGGCCAGCCAAGGCCGGACGGCGCTGCTGCAGGGGTCCCACCTGTGATTGCCAGCCAGACCCGCAGCCAGGGTAGTGTGGACCCCCACCTGCAAATGGCTTTGGAGCAGCTTGCTGCAGACGATCGTGACAGATGACGGCAGCTGATCCTGAAATTCCAGGAGCGACAGTACCAGCTGGAGCAAGCCCGGATTCAGAGGGAGCCATTCTCCACATAGACCCGTGAGTCCAACAGTGTAAAAAATGGAAAAAGACGGGGACTTGGACATATTTCTGCGGGGATTTAAAAAAGCCTGCAGACGGTACCAGCTGCCCGTGGACTAGATATTTAACTCCAGGGCTCAGAGGAAAAGCTCTGGAGGTGTTTGCTTCTCTCCCTCAAGAACAAGATGGAGACTATGAGGCCGTCAAGCAGGCCCTGATAAAAAAGTACCAGCTGACCCCGGAGGTTTACCGAAAAAAGTTCAGAGCCCTCCAACGTGGACCACATGATAGCTACAGTGATGTGGTGGATGGGCTCAGGACCAACTTTGAGCAGTGGATCCAAGCACTGTCAGTCACCACCTTCGAGGACCTGAAGGATCTGATGGTGAAGGACCAGTTTCTTCATCTTTGCCCTGTGGAGGTGAGACAGTTTGTGCTGGACCGGGAGCCGAATGAAGCTGCCAAAGCAGCCCAGATCGCGGATATCTATGAGGCCAACCGCACATTTGAGGTGCGGAAGTCAGCCGCCACCAGCTGGAAAGGGGGTGAGCAGACAACCACCCCCAGTGTTCCAGCCAGCCGGCCCTCCGCGGGTCCTGCCCCATATTCCATTACAAGACCTGCATCTGACTCACGCCGGTGCTATACCTGTGACAAGACTGGTCACATCAGCCTCACCTGGCCGCAGAGGCAGAAGAAAAGTCCCACACCTAAGGCCCAGGGGCCTACTGCAGCAGTTATTTTTGTGGGTGGGGAGGTTGGGGGGGGTCTGTGACAACTTGCAATCAGTCACCGTGAGTGATAAAGTCACTATGGGACTCAAGGACACTGGAGCCGAAAGGACCCTCATCCGCCCTGAGTTGGTCTCCCTGAAGACCTTATTCTTGGGAAAACCCTGTCACCGGTATTGGGAGTGTTAACCATCGTTTGCCCGTGGCCCAGGTTTTTCTAGACTGGGGTGCGGGGAGGGGGTTGCGGGAAGTGGGGATGTCCGAGAACCTCCCAACCAATGTTCTATTGGGGACTGATCTGGGATGGTTGATTGCCCAATATATTCCTGACAACTCTCCCCGATCTGATAATGTCTGTGATGAAAATGCTGATTATATGAACACTAATATAATGATAATATATATTGTGGTAAAAGAGTGCTCAGCCATGTCGCCCTGCGGGGTGATGTTGTGGAGGACCCCCAAAACGGAGCCAGCATGAGTGCTAATGGCGATGGGAGCAGGCACGGAACTTTGAAGCCAGTGGTCCCGTGCCGCTGACCAGTGTTACGACTTACTGTGACTTGGCCAGTCGTAGCTGTCCCATGATTGGCACGGCTTCTGAGGTATTGGGGGATGTTGGGGAGGTGGTGCCCCCAGCCTGTCAGACTGATGGTAAAGGGTTGTTGTCCTCCGGGGAGACGGCCTACATACTCGCTGTCACCCGGAGAATGAGTACCCAGAACGCACGCGATGCGCTGCCTTCTGAGAGCCCATCTCCTGGTGAGAGAACAGAACTGGCTGTGGACCCAGAGCCGGTCCCAGACGGTTCCAGCGAGGTTGGGGCCCTAACGTTGCTTCTGGCTACCTCCAGCCAGGAGTTCCAGGCGGCTCTGCGCACAGATGCAAGTCTAGAGACGTTAAGGGACCTCGCAGAGAAGCCCATCTCCGAATCCGATAAGGAGAGGGTATTCTGGGATCAGGGGAGGTTGTACCGGGAAACGGTCCCATGTAACCCCCAACAGGAGTGGATGAGGGAAAGACAGCTGGTCGTGCCCTATCAGTTTAGGGAGGAGTTGTTATGGGTTGCTCATGAGATTCCACTAGCTGGACACTTGGGGGTCCGCAAAACCAAGGCCCGGCTGTCGCACCATTTCTATTGGCCCCAAATGGGGACAGATGTTGCCAACTACTGCCGCTCCTTTATCACGTGTCAAAGAGTGGGGAAGTCGGGGCGTGCCCCCAAGGCTCCCCTGATCCCTTTGCCATTGATAGAGGAGCCATTTCAGAGTATTGCTGTGGACAACATTGGCCCGCTGGCCATCCCAAGCAGCTTGGGAAAACAGTCCATCCTTACTGTGGTAGACTATGCTACCCAGTACCCGGAGGCAGTATGGAGCTCTGTCCTCCATTAGGGCTGATAAGGTGGCAGATGCCCTACTGGCCATTTTTTCAAGAGTAGGATTTCCCAGGGAGATGCTTATGGACCAGGGAACTCAGTTCATGTCTTGGCAAATGGAAGCTCTCTGTAAGAAAATGCAGGTGCTGCACTTGGTATCAAGTTCGTATCACCCACAGACCAATGGTTTGTGTGAACGATTCAATGGTACCCTTAAGGTGAGGGGATGCGACTGGGAGAGGTACCTCCCACACCTCCTCTTTGCTTACAGAGAGGTACCACAGGCCTCAACGGGGTTCTCCCCCTTCGAGCTCCTGTATGGCAGACGAGTCCGGGGCCCCTTGGTCTGGTAAGAGAATCCTGGGAAGGGGAACTGAACTCACCCGAAGTGTCCATCATAGATATGTCATGTGGCTCAGTGACAAAATGCAGGCAATGACGCAGGTGGTGCATGAGTATATGGTGCAGGCCCAGGCCAGCCAAAGCTGTGGTACGACCGGAACACCCGACAGCAGGTGTATGAAGTGAGTCAGAAGGTGTGGGTCCTAGTTCCAATGACCCAGAACAAGCTTCAGGCGGCCTGGGAAGGTCCATACCCCATATACCAGCGCCTTAATGATGTGAACTACGTGATCACCATTGACAAAGCCAGGAAGAGGCAGAAGGTCTTCCACATCAACATGATGGATGAAAGCTCATCATGACCGGGAGGCCTGTGCCCTTCCCGTGTGTAGCGTCCCTGAAGAAGGCGAGACAGAAGTCCTGGTTGACTTAAAGGCCGCCGCCAGGGACGGAGGGGCTATTGAGGATGCGGAATTCAACCCACAGCTATCCACAGACCAGAAGTCCCAGCTGCGAGAGGTGTTCTGGTCTTACCTGACCCTCTTCACGGGTGTACCAGGGAGGACGCAGCTAGCTGTCCACCAGGTGGACACAGGGAGTCACCCCCGAGTCCGTCAATCCGCCTACCGTGTCTCTCTAGAGTTGCAGAAAGACAAGAAGGTGGAGATAGATGAGATGTTGGGCCTGGGGGTGATCCAAAGGTCATAAAGTGCGTGGGCCTCGCCTGTAGTCCTGGTCCCGAAAAAGGACCGGATGACCCGGTTCTGTGTGGACTACAGGAGGCTAAATGCCATCACAGCTCCCGATGTGCCACGCATCGATGAGCCGGGGCCCGGTACTTGACAATTATGGACCTGAGTCGAGGATACTGGCAGATTCCTCTGTCTCAGGAGGCCCAGGAGAGGTCTGCCTTCATTACACCGTTCGGGTTGTATGAATCCCTCGTAATGGCATTTGGCATGAGGAATGCACCTGCCACTTTCCAGCGATTAGTCAACCAGCTGCTCAAGGGACTGGAGGGGTTCGTGGTTGTGTACCTGGATGACATTGCCGTCCTCAGTCCCACCTGGGAGGAACACCTGGTGCACCTGGAGCAGGTGCTCAGGCGGGTCCACGGCTCAGGGTTTACTATAAAGACTGCAAAGTATCCGGTAGGCATGACGGAGGTGCAGTACCTCGGACACTGAGTGGATGGCGGAACTCTGAAGCTAGAGCCCGGGAAGGTTGATGCTATCACCTCCTGGCCCTCCCCAAAAACCAAGAAGCAGGTGATGTCCTTCTGGGTACGGCAGGGTACAATAGGAAGTTTGTCCCTAACTATAGTGCCCCTGCTAAGCCTCTGACGGACTTAAAAATAAGCTACCACTGAAAGTCAACTAGACAGCTGAAAGCTGCCCTGGCCAGTTCCCCAGTTCTGCAGGCCTCAGACTTTGTCTGGCGGTTTGTAGGACAGTGTGTTTGGCCTGGGTGCTGTGCTCAGCCAGGTACTGATGATGATGGAGCAGGGGGAAGAGCATCCGGTGACGTTCCTCAGCTGAAAGCTCTTACCCGGGGAAGTGGCATACGCTACTAGTGTGGGCCCTGCGGAAGCTGTTGCCCTATCTATACGGGTGCAACTTCACCATAGTGACTGACCACAAACCCCTCAGCTGTCTGCACCAGGTGTCTGGTGATAATGGTAAACTACTGCGGTGGAGCCTGGCTCTACAGCAGTACGATTTTACTATTCAGCACAAGAAGGGTAGTGAACATGGCAACGCCGACGGGCTGTCCCGTCAATGAGATACTGAGGAGGTAGGCTTAAGGGGCGATCTGTAAATCAGCCCCTACGACACCTCAAAGAGGGGGAGATATTAAGAAAATATTAACCATTTCTCCCAAGCCCCTCTTTACCCCTCGCTTATCCACCCTTTGTCACAAGAGGAGAGCTGAGAGCTCTGTCTGTATGCAATTAACACATGCCTGAGAAGTGACTTATAAACAAATGTCAGCCAAGAGGTACCACAACCTAATTAAAATGTGAGGGTCTTTCTACCTAGCAGAGGCAGGGGATGATTAGACACAAGCTTGCGATCAATTTACACGTAGCTGTTGAAGCTTGCTTCCCAGGACGTAAAAGGGAATTTAATAGAGATTCCCAGGATGCCCGGCACCGATACGAAATATGGAATAGCTCAAGTTTCATAATTCTTATAATAATGGGACCTATATTTTTAGGTACAGGGTCAGTTAAGAAACGATATGGACATTTTCTTGTCGCTGTAAGCCCCTCCAGGGGGCTGTGGCGCAAAAGTAACAAAATAGCAGATCGCAACTACGCCATGTTTGGTCTCTAAATGAAGGTGAAATCATAATAGAAAATATGGGATCACTTTTGGGCTTCTGGGATCAACCAGCGATAAGTTATCCCAAAAAACAGATCTCTTAATAAAAATGTGCAGGCTGGAGACCAGCGCCCATGATGTCAGCACAGGGTGGGCAGGTCTCCCCTTAGGCATAAAAGAATCCACGGAAGATGGACGAGTACTCATGTTGGAAGTTACATATTTTGTGTAGCATGGGTCACATTTGCTGAACGGGCATTTGAGCGCTTGCCTCCACCTATACTGAATCATCACAGCGATCTCTATTGTAAGTCTTCTTTAATCCTGTTTTATTTTGTGTAACTGTATATTCTGTATTGTAATGTCCCTTTCTAAAATCCTTATATATTTTTCATATATTTGCCTCCCTTTTGGATTAAATATAAAATTCAATAGTTCTGTTTCTTTTGCTCTGTAATCGTTCCCTTCCCCGAAGCCATATACGCTACCAGAACGCAGGCGTCCGACCAGGCCTGTATTATATTTCAAATGCGGCCGGTGGTGGCAGAGAATAATAATAATTGGGCTATCGCGAAGTTCACAGTGACCGTAAGGGAGGCGTATACACATATTCCATGCGTTGGAATCCGGAGTTGTGACGCCATACGCTCATTGGTCACTTGCCGATACCTATGTAGTGAGAAGACGGGATTGTGGGCTCACGAATCCCTGCCAAAATCAGGACAGAGTGACGGCAACGGTGAGATATTGCGTGATCCCCCCGGTGTCGTCTCTGTGGAACCCTGACATGGAGCAGTGTATTGTTGATAATACAGGATGATGGAGCGGTGTATTACTGATAATATAGGATGATGGAGCGGTGTATTACTGATAATACAGGATGATGGAGCGGTGTATTACTGATAATATAGGATGATGGAGCGGTGTGCTACTGATAATATAGGATGATGGAGCGGTGTATTACTGATAATACAGGGTGATGGTGCAGTGTATTACTGATAATAAAGGATGATGGAGCAGAGTATTACTGATAATACAGGATGATGGAGCAGTGTATTACTGATAATATAAGATGATGGTGCAGTGTATTACTGATAGTACAGGATGATGGAGCAGAGTATTACTGATAATACAGGATGACGGAGCAGAGTATTACTGATAATACTGGATGATGGAGCAGTGTATTACTGATAATACAGGATGACGGAGCAGTGTATTACTGATAGTACAGGATGACGGTGCAGTGTATTACTGATAATACAGGATGACGGTGCAGTGTATTACTGATAGTACAGGATGACGGAGCAGAGCATTACTGATAATATTGGATGACGGAGCAGTGTATTACTGATAATACAGGATGATGGAGCAGTATATTACTGATAATACAGGATGACGGAGCAGTGTATTACTGATAATACAGGATGACGGAGCAGAGTATTACTGATAATACAGGATGACGGAGCAGAGTATTACTGATAATACAGGATGACGGTGCAGTGTATTACTGATAATACAGGATGACGGAGCAGTGTATTACTGATAATACAGGATGATGGAGCAGTGTATTACTGATAATACAGGATGAAGGAGCAGTGTATTACTGATAATACAGGATGATGGAGCAGAGTATTACTGATAATACAGGATGACGGAGCAGTGTATTACTGATAATACAGGATGACGGTGCAGTGTATTACTGATAATACAGGATGATGGAGCAGGGTATTACTGATAATACAGGATGACGGAGCAGTGTATTACTGATAATACAGGATGATGGAGCAGTGTATTACTGATAATACAGGATGACGGAGCAGTGTATTACTGATAATACAGGATGATGGAGCAGAGTATTACTGATAATACAGGATGACGGAGCAGTGTATTACTGATAATACAGGATGACGGTGCAGTGTATTACTGATAATACAGGATGATGGAGCAGGGTATTACTGATAATACAGGATGACGGTGCAGTGTATTACTGATAATACAGGATGATGGAGCAGAGTATTACTGATAATACAGGATGGTGGAGCAGAGTATTACTGATAATACAGGATGACGAGGCAGTGTATTACTGATAATACAGGATGACGGAGCAGAGTATTACTGATAATACAGGATGATGGAGCAGTGTATTACTGATAATACAGGATGACGGAGCAGTGTATTATTGATAATACAGGATGACGGAGCAGTGTATTACTGATAATACATGATGATGGTGCAGTGTATTACTGATAATACAGGAAGATGGAGCAGTGTATTACTGATAATACATGATGATGGTGCAGTGTATTACTGATAATACAGGAAGATGGAGCAGTGTATTACTGATAATACAGGATGACGGAGCAGAGCATTACTGATAATACAGGATGACGGAGCAGAGCATTACTGATAATGCAGGATGACAGAGCAGAGCATTACTGATAATACAGGATGACGGAGCGTGTATTACTGATAATACAGGATGATGGAGCAGTGTATTACTGATAATACAGGAAGATGGAGCAGTGTATTACTGATAATACAGGATGATGGAGCAGTGTATTACTGATAATACATGATGATGGAGCAGTGTATTACTGATAATACAGGATGACGGAGCAGAGTATTACTGATAATACAGGATGACAGAGCAGAGTATTACTGATAATATAGGATGATGGAGCAGTGTATTGCTGATAATACAGGATGACGGTGCAGTGTATTGCTGATAATACAGGATGACGGAGCAGAGTATTACTGATAATATAGGATGATGGAGCGGTGTATTACTGATAATACAGGATGACGGAGCAGAGTATTACTGATAATACAGGATGACGGAGCAGAGTATTACTGATAATACAGGATGACGGAGCAGAGTATTACTGATAATATAGGATGATGGAGCGGTGTATTACTGATAATACAGGATGACGGAGCAGAGTATTACTGATAATACAGGATGACGGAGCAGAGTATTACTGATAATTCAGGATGACTGAGCAGTATATGACGGTAGATCATTAACCCATGTAGTGACTCCTGTACGTGATTCAGCTATGTCTGTCATGTAAGTAGCTATTTGTGGTCAGGGCTTCGGTTCGGTTATACTTTCTGTTACATGTATTATATGATGGCAGTGTACGAGCGCCTTTCTCTTTGGTTTTGCATGTGTCGCCATCTGTCAATCTGCTCACCCAGTGCCACAGGCGACGTCCAGCACCGTCCGGCAGCCATGTTTGTGTAGCAGGCTCAGTATCCAGGTGCGATATTCATCTGTACGGCCTCTCTTGTCTCCAATGTAATAATGCCAGACACGAGCTGCTCGCCCATCAGCATACTGGTCTGGAAGGCCTTCAGCTGCCACCCCAAGTGACCGGGTCCGATACACGCTGTCCACCATTGTAGTCACCTGCGTTATACCTGAGGGGTGATATGACAGTCCTCGTTATATCATACAGCAGTGTTTGGAAGGGACTGTCCACGTTCTGCAATGTCAGCAGATTACACGCTGAAAACACACAGTGTCCTGACCAATCCTGGCACAGACATGTCTGACACCCCCATCCAGATCACCGGCTGTGCAAACACACAGCTGCACAACTTCCCACCAGTGTCACAGTGTCCCACCTCCCACGCAGCCAATCACAGGTGATGCTCTCAGGGGTGGAAGGACACAGCGTCGCCCCAAGTCAGCAGAGGCCTCAGCTGCACTCACCCTTAGAGGATCTGTCCTGACAGGACAGGGAAGTCCACATGTTCTCAATGTGAGGAGAAATAAGATGGAGGGTGGCAGATAGTCGAAACATTCTGGATGGTATGTGTCTGTGATTGCGAAAAGGAAGAAACGAGGGAAGGAAAAAATAAATATAGTGAGGAGAAAATTATAGTAGAGAAGGCAGAAAAAAAAGTGCTCGAGATTAGAGATGAGCGAATGTTTCAATATTTGGTTCAGATTACAATCGTCGACTTTGCAATATTCGCCGATTTATTTGTTGAATATTCGCCGAACCCCATTGGATTCAATGGGGGGTAAAAACAAACGCATACACAACACCTTCAAACGGGCCCAAAAGCTGCCAAAACACATCAAATTAGGGGCAGACACCAGAAAAGTACCATCAATTGACCCAGAGTACAAGTACTCTAATTATTATTTATTATTATAGCAACATTTATTCCGTGGCACGTTCCATGTGAAAAGGGGTCATCGACTGGTACAAGAAGAGAGAGGACCCTGCCTGCGAGGGTGCACAAACAATCTGCAAGGGATGGGTGAGGATACAGTAGGTCAAGGCACAGCTTGTCGTGCAGTGGTTACTGCAGATTGTACTCTTGTCACAAGAAGTGGGTCTTCAGCTTCCTTTTCAAGGTTTCCATGGTAGGCGAGAGTCTGATGTGTTGGGGCACAGCGTTACACAGTAGGGGAGATGCACGTGACAAATCTGCTGAGAGCCTAAATGAAGGTAAGCTTCCAGGAGCTCACAACTGAGCAGATTAACCCCTGCACTGCTAAAAGAACTGAACCAGGAGAGAAACAGGAGTAGCTTGAATAAAAAACAGTCTTTATTAGATACATAAATCTCAGAAATAAGTATTCAAGTCATAGCATTAACATAAATGGGGATACAGAAGGAGTTAAGTGGTAACAGCACAAAAGAGCCTATGAACCCCCAAGGCATCCGCTTTGTGCAAGCAATTTGCGGGCTGGAGGCTAAGGTAAGGCACCCATCATATTCAAAGAAAATGGACAGGGGACATTCAATCATACGTGATAATCATGACCCAAAAGAGTCCATAGTAAAATTTAAGAGTCCACAGTCCGAATAGATATAAATTAGGAAAAAGAACCTTACCAGAGGAGGTAGAAACAGGACTAAAGTGCTGAGTGCAATAAACCCATGGGAGGGTTAGGGTTAGGGTTACTAAAAGAAACCTGCACCAATTAATTTGAAGGCGAAAGTCTTCTAATGAGTGCAGGAGTGGAAGAAATCAGACTCTGCAGTCATCTGGCTCCTCTCTGTTATGGTAATCCCGTGACACCTTGCAAGCTTCAACACAATGTTCACAAGGTAGACAGCAGTGGTGGTCAGTCTCCAAGACAACGAGCTAACTCCTTTATGATGATAGAGGCCACCATCTTTTTAGCTTGCTGCTGGTACTTTTCTGTGAGAATGAGCTTGTCTCCAACCAGCCAGGAATATTTCCAGTGAATTATGGCATGCCATGGTAATAGCAGTGCACCCACTACCAGAAGCGAAGCCATCCACAATTTCCTTCTCATGAATTTTATTTGGTAGACTGAGTGGCTACCCAAACATTAGTTTCTCACAAAGGAGCTGAAGACACTGAATGGCAGTAGGTGCAAGTTTCTCCAGCATGTTAGATATCAGAGGGAGAACAGAGAGAGCAGCACGATGGCTCAGTGGTTAGCACTGCAGCCTTGCAGCACTGGGTCCTGGGCTCAAATCCCACTAAGGACAACATCTGCAAGTACTTTTTATGTTCTCCCCTTGTTTGCAGGGGTTTCCCCTGGGCTCTGCGGTTTCCTCCTCAGTAAAAAAGCAGTGTCCGGGAACCTTCACACAGACTTTTTTTTAGCTAGGGCTGCTTCTCGGCAGGGTTGGACGGGCCCACCAGAGAACCGGAGAATCCTCCTGTGGGCCCTGGCTTCTCCTTCAGGAAAGTTCACAGTGAACTGGTATGCATGGCACCCCTAATCCCTGTCCTGGTATGCATGGCACCCATCATCCCTGTCCTGGTATGCATGGCACCCCTCATCCCTGTCCTGGTATGCGTGGCACCCCTCATCCCTGTCCTGGTATGCATGGCACCCCTCATCCCTGTCCTGGTATGCATGGCACCCCTCATCCCTGTCCTGGTATGAATGGCACCCCTCATCCCTGTCCTGGTATGCTTGGCACCCCTCATCCCTGTCCTGGTATGCTTGGCAATGCTAATCCCTGTCCTGGTATGCATGGCACCCATCATCCCTATCCTGGTATGCATGGCACCCCTCATCCCTGTCCTGGTATGCATGGCACCCCTCATCCCTGTCCTGGTATGCATGGCACCCCTCATCCCTGTCCTGGTATGCTTGGCACCCCTAATCCCTGTCCTGGTATGCATGGCACCCCTCATCCCTATCCTGGTATGCATGGCACCCCTCATCCCCAATCCTGGTATGCATCGCACCCCTCATCCCTGTCCTGGTATGCATGGCACCCATCATCCCTGTCCTGGCATACATGGCACCCCTCATCCCTGTCCTGGTATGCATGGCACCCCTCATCCCTGTCCTGGTATGCATGGCACCCCTCATCCCTGTCCTGGTATGCATGGCACCCCTCATCCCTATCCTTGTATGCTTGGCACCCCTAATCCCTGTCCTGGTATGCATGGCACCCCTAATCCCTGTCCTGGTATGCATGGCACCCCTAGTCCCTGTCCTGGTATGCATGGTCCCCGTAATCCCCATCAGGCTGCACATTAACAAAAAAATAAACACTCCTACTCACCTTTCTTCTCTCCTCCAGCGCTGCGTCTGGTCTGCCTGCACTGATCTATCCATGTGAGCCGCGCATGACGTAACTGCATTATATCTCCATGCAATGCTCTGCAGCCTATCAATTTCTGGTATATATTTTTCACTGCTTGTGTGATCTGTCCTGAAAACTGCATTATATCTCCATGCAATGCTCTGCAGCCTATCAATTTCTGGTATATATTTTTCACTGCTTGTGTGATCTGTCCTGAAAACTGCATTATATCTCCATGCAATGCTCTGCAGCCTATCAATTTCTGGTATATATTTTTCACTGCTTGTGTGATCTGTCCTGAAAACTGCATTATATCTCCATGCAATGCTCTGCAGCCTATCAATTTCTGGTATATATTTTTTCACTCCTCTAGCTTTTTTATTCCATGATACTTAAAGGTCATCACACTTACTTTAAGAGTTTATGATCCATGCCGAGTTTACTAGTCTGTTTTTTTTTTTTTTTCCCTGCACTTTATGGTCTCCTGTTGTCTTTTAAGCTAGTGATTGATTGTTAATGAGTTAAATCTGTGCAGATCTAAGCAGATACGTCCCTATATATTGAGACTTAGTTAAGGGGAGGCATTTATGCGGGGGCATTTATGCATATAGCATTTATGCATACTTTATCGAAGTGCCATAATTTAGCAAAGTGCCCTGGCAGTTAGGAAATGGCAGTTGGACAGGGCAGGAGACAGGTAAGACATGCAAGACAATTAAACAAACTTGCTTCCAGGTCATCTTTTTGGCAAACAGTATTCACCATTTGTATCTGTGCCATTTATACTCTGGTTGCTACAATCATCCACATTCACCGTTCACCCACAAATGCGGCACACTTCATCCATATTAATCCCTCACTCCTCTCTTCTCCTATGTACAGTTGTCATGCTCTCTTCACAATGTTATACCACGCAGATCCATTCATTCCCACCATACAACGCAGGAAACGCTCTCACAAATCACTCAATCATCTGCTCACTCTCTGTATCTTCCTTCTATTAGTCGCAGGTGATATTTATCCCAACCCAGGACCCTCCAGTAATAATAACACTAACTCTTTCCCTGTTACATTCAGAAACCCTGCTAATCTCATTAATATTCCCTGCATATCTTCTGTCTCATTCAACTGTGCCCTTTGGAATGCACGCTCAGCTTGTAATAAACTCTCTTACATCCATGACTTTTTCCTCTCTAATTCCCTCAACCTTCTGGCTCTCACTGAAACCTGGATCCAGCAGTCGGACACCACCGCCGCTGCAGCTCTCTCCTATGGTGGCCTACATTTCTCTCATACCCCGCGACCTGACAACAGATCAGGTGGAGGTGTTGGTCTGCTTCTTTCAACAAAATGTACTTTTCAGGTTATCCCCCCTGTACCCTCCCTTATCTTCCCGTCCTTTGAGGCCCACACAGTCAGACTCTACCGGCCCTTCTCCCTGCGAGTGGCGGTTGTCTATCGCCCCCCAGGTCCCCCCCGTCAATTCCTGGATCACTTTGCTGCCTGGCTTACAAATTTTCTATCCTGCGACATCCCCACGATAATCATGGGAGACTTTAACATCCCAATTGGCGATCCTCTTTCCCCATCTGCCACGCATCTTTTATCATTAACCTCCTCCTTCGGCCTTTCACAGCTTGCTAATTCTCCTACACATGAGGACGGGAACACATTGGACCTGATCTTCTCCCGGCTTTGCTCAGTACATGACTTTACTAACTCTCCCCTTCCACTCTCTGACCATAATCTTCTTTCATTCTCTGTCAAGAACTGTGACTCTACTCAAGACACTCCCACCGTCCACACTTATAGAAATTTACGCGCCATTAACACCCAGAAATTTATAAAAAGGTTGCAATCATCATTGGCCCCAATCTCCTCCCTCTCATGTCCCGAATCTGCATTGAAGCATTATAACAAAATAATGTTATGCGCCCTGGATGAAGCCGCACCTCCTACACAAAGAACAATTCGGCATAGACGGCGACAACCCTGGCACACGCCTCAAACACGTCTTCTCCAGAGGTACTCCAGGTGCGCTGAACGGCTGTGGAGAAAATCAAATCTGCCCGAAGATTTCCTCCACTATAAATTTATGCTGAAAACATATAACTCTGCCCTTCACCTCTCCAAACAAACCTACTTTAACAACCTCATCATCTCACTTTCCAATAATCCTAAACGACTCTTTGACACGTTTCATTCTCTCCTCAATCAAACAGCACAGGCCCCGACCACCGACCTCAGCGCTGACGATCTGGCTAACTATTTCAAAGAAAAAATTGACCATATCCGACAGGAAATTTTCTCCCAATCCCCAAATGTTATGCATGCTCCCCCCCGCCACATTGTATCTTGCTCATTTTCTGACTTCGAACCAGTCACGGAAGATGAAGTGATCAGGCTCCTTGCATCTTCTCGCCCTACCACCTGCACCAGCGACCCTATTCCCTCACATCTCCTTCAGTCCCTTGCTCCAGCTGTCACCTCTCACCTAACTAAAATTTTCAACCTTTCCCTCTCATCTGGTATCTTTCCCTCTTCTTTTAAACACGCCAGCATACAACCATTACTTAAAAAACCATCCCTCGACCAGAACTGCACGGCCAACTACAGACCTGTTTCCAATCTTCCCTTTATCTCTAAACTCCTGGAACGCCTGGTCCACTCCCGTCTAATCCGCTATCTCTCAGACAACTCTCTTCTTGACCCTTTACAATCTGGTTTCCGCTCTTTACATTCTACTGAAACTGCCCTCACTAAAGTCTCTAATGATCTACTAACAGCTAAATCTAATGGTCACTACTCCCTGCTGATTCTCCTGGATCTCTCTGCAGCATTTGACACTGTGGATCACCAGCTCCTCCTCACTATGCTCCGCACTATTGGCCTCAAGGACACGGTTCTCTCCTGGTTCTCCTCTTATCTCTCTGACCGCTCCTTCTCTGTGTCTTTTGCCGGCTCCTTCTCCTCCCTACTTCCTCTTACTGTCGGGGTTCCTCAAGGATCAGTCCTAGGCCCCCTTCTTTTCTCCTTATACACCGCTCCTATTGGACAAACAATCAGTAGATTCGGTTTTCAGTACCATCTCTATGCTGATGACACCCAATTATACACCTCTGCTCCGGACATCATCCCTGCATTACTACAAAAGACCAGTGATTGTCTTTCTGCTGTGTCTAACACTATGTCCTCCCTCTACCTAAAACTGAATCTGTCAAAAACTGAACTACTCGTCTTTCCTCCCTCCATTAATCTACCTGTGCCCGATATTGCCATCTCCGTTTGTGGCTCAACCATTACTCCCCAGCTACAAGCCCGCTGTCTTGGGGTCATTTTTGATTCAGATCTTTCTTTCACTCCTCACATCAAATCACTCGCTCGTTCATGTCATCTACACCTCAAAAACATCTCAAGAATCAGGACTTTTCTCACCTTTGACTCGGCAAAAACTCTTACTGTCGCTCTTATTCATTCTCGTCTTGACTATTGCAACGCTCTACTAATCGGTCTCCCTCTTACTAAACTCTCCCCTCTCCAATCCGTCCTGAACGCAGCAGCCAGGATCATATTCCTCGCCAACCGCTACTCAGATGCCTCTTCCCTGTGCCAGTCATTGCATTGGTTGCCCATCCAATATAGAGTTCGTTTTAAACTTATCACGCTTACCCACAAAGCGCTCCATGCTTCAGTACCCCCCTACATCTCCTCCCTTGTCTCAGTCTACCACCCTACACGTGCCCTCCGTTCTGCAAATGACTTGAAACTAAAATCCTCCATAATCCGAACTTCCCACTCCCGTCTCCAAGATTTCTCGCGTGCTGCGCCAATTCTCTGGAATGCACTACCCAGGACAGTTCGATTAATTCCCAATACCCACAGTTTCAAGCGAACCCTAAAAACACATTTCTTTAGACTGGCGTATCACCTAAACACACTCTGTCCATCCCAGCTTTCCCCCATATTAAAATCTTCTTCAACTTCGGGTTCAAACCAACCATGCACATAAAAGCCTCTGTCAGGACTGCACACATACTGGCTGGCGACCAGTCCATGTATTATTATTTATCCTATTCAGTATATCAAGGCTGCATTATACAATATATGTACTTTTTACCTTTTGTGTCTCCCCCACTTCCTCATAGACTGTAAGCTTGCGAGCAGGGCCCTCACTCCGTTCGATATGAGATATGCTTATTCTGTATTGTCTGTATAAGTCCCCCCTAAAATTTGTAAAGTGCTGCGGAATATGTTGGCGCTATAAAAATAAACTATTATTATTATTATTATTATTATGGCTCACAAGGAGAGATCAGCTGCCGGAAGTCACTGCTCCCCACGCCGGGTCTGTGTGCGCGAGGAGCAGTGACTTCACTCTCCTTCATAGCCGGCACACAGCGGAGCCGCGCTGCGGCTGCTGCTGGCTATCTCCTGTGCCCGCTCATTAAACAGCATGAATATTCACCCCTCTCCACTCCCATGGGGCGTGGAGAGAGGTTAAATATTCATGCCCTTTAACAGTGGGCACAGGAGATAGCCGGCAGCAGTAGCAGCCGCAGCGCGGCTACACTGTATACCGCTATTAAGGAGCATGAATATTCAGTGCTCCCCACGCCCCATGGGCGTGAGGAGCAGTGAGTATTCATTTTCTTTAGCAGCGGGGACAGTGTAGGCTGCAGCGGGCGGCTGCTGCCTCCTGTGCCCCGCTCCTCCACCGATACCGCTCCCCCCACACCCCACATAAATATACACCCCCCCCAACATTCGGACCATAAGACGCACCCCCCATTGGGTGCGTCTTATGGTCCGAAAAATACGGTATATTGAACAATATAATATTTGTAAGGTAACCGTCTAAAAGAGAATCATATATGTTGAGGAAAATTTTGAATTATATCTGAAAAGCGCATATAAGAAGAAAAAAAGAAAAGGATGGAGAAAATAGAGAAGAAAAGAAAAGGCAAAGGGTCAAGAGGGAGGGGGAGAGGTCCTTATGCCCGTGTGACTAATTATGAACACAATCACATGTATCTGTTGAAACTATTAGTATAGGTTATGAAAATCAGGTGTGTCCTGGAACAGAATCCATCCGCTCCAAACCCTTCTAAATTTATCATTGGTTCCATTACATTCTGCAGACAATTCTTCCATTCTACATAGATTCACCATTTCCTTGTACCAATCTAATATGTTAGGGGGGATTTTAAGTTTCCAAAACCGTTGAATTACCGTCCGTGCCGCTGTTAAGCAAAATCAAAGTAAATCCTTCTTTTATAAATCTATTGAGAAAGGGAGGATTGACAGAAGGGCTATTTGAGGAGACCCCAACACTCTGTTTCCTGTGATACGTTGGTAATTGTCAAATATTTTCTCCCAAAATGGTTTCATTTTAGAACACTCCCACCATATATGAATCATAGATCCCACTTCACTTTCACACCTCTAATATGTTTCCGAAACTGTAGGGAGCATTGCATGTAATTTAGCTGGGTAGTGATACCATCGTGTAAGTATTTTATAGTTCATTTCTTGTGCAGTCCCTGCATTAGAAAGCTTATGTGTGAAGAGGAACCCTTTTGCCCACTCAAGAGGGGACAAACTAACCCCCAAATCCCTCTCCCATGTTTGCTGAAATGCCAGTTTCTCCGTTCCCTCCTCTCTGTCCAATCCCTCATATATCATAGAGATAGCATGTGTCGGACCACTTTCCTGAAGGAACATGTTTTCAAAGAAGGTGTAGTTTGAGAATGAATTTACATTAAGGTTGAGCGCTGCTAGAAAGGATCGCATTTGCAAATATTCAAATCACTTGGAGATTTTGTCTGTAAAGATACAAAAGTAGGTATCATGCCATTTTCCAAAATCTGAAACAATCGGGTGTTCTCCACTGCCCTCCGACCGAGGAAAGATCCGCGCAAATATCCGGGTAGAAAGTAAGGGTTATAAAATATTGATGTGAGTGGGCTAATAGTTCTACCTGGAAACATCTTTTTCCTCAGAAAGTGCCATGTTTTAAGTGCTTCCCTAGTTAGATTGCATTTGGCCAAGGTCACTGAGTCTTCTTGGCACCATGGTAGATGTCGTAAAGGGACTTCTGAGCCCTCCTGTTACACCCCTACCCATTGTTTAGAGTCTGCATAGAAGTGCCAATCCAAAATCCTCATCAAGGCAGAAGCCTAAAAGTACCTATAGAAATTCGGAAAGCCCACTTCTCCTAATGATTTGTGACGAGAGAGAACCCATATGTTTATACGGGGTTTAATCTTACCCCAAATGAATTTGATTAAAGCTGACCTTAGTTTACGAAAGAGGTGGAGAGATCGGAACTGTTTGAAAAATATATAAAAAACGAGGCATTCATTCTACCAAACCAAGATAGCTTCAATATTTCAATAGATCTCCATATGTTCTGTGCAATAAAGCTTGATGATTAAGCTCAAATAATTTATTAGGGTCCGAGAGAATATGAACCCCTAAATATTTTAAATGGGAATTTAAATGGGAATTTAGTCATAACTTGTGAGATTTCAGTCTGTGGGAGAGATATATTCAAGGCCTCTGTTTTAGAGTAATTGACTGTAAAATTACTAACCGCTCCAAATCTATCAAATTCTTTTAGGATCATTGGAAATGATATTTGTGGTTGGGATATGTACAGAAGCAAATCATCTGCTTTATAAGACCTAGATCCCACTTTATATCCATGAATATTACTATGGTTTCTGAGGGCATTGGCTAAATGCTCTATTACCACTACATATAACAATGGGGACAAGGGACACCCTTGTCTGGTTCCATTGTTAATTGCAAATGGGGCAGAAAAAGAATTGTTTACTCTTAGCTGTGCTGATGGGTTTTTATACACGGCCATTATTTTCTGTAGGTAACAAGGGTCCAGGCCTATCTGTTTTAAGGCTTCCTCCATAAACCCCCAGTGAACTCTATAGAAAGCCTTTTCTGCATCTATAGATAGAAGACCTAATGAAGTGGAGCCACTTCTTGCTTTGGAGATAATGAGTAATGTCTTAATGGTATTGTCCCTAGCCTCTCGTCCTTTGACGAAGCCTACCTGATCATTGGGGAGTAAAAGAGCTAACCTGTCAGCCAGTATTTTTGAAAATAGTTTAATATCTATATTTAATAAAGAGATTGGTCTAAAATTAGCAATTATTGAAGGGTCTTTTCCTGGTTTGGGAAGTACGCTGATGTGTGCCTCTAGAGATTGGGGGACAAATCCAGTGTTTCCATCAATTGCATTAAATGTTTTAGCCATTATTGGAGAGAGTTGCTCTCTAAACTGTTTGTAAAATGCCGATGTAAAGCCATCTGGGCCGCGACATTTACCTAACGGGGAGACCCATATCGAAGACTCAATTTCATCTATGGATATCACCTCTTCCAAAGCTTCCACCATTGAATTGCTCACTTGGGTAGATCATCCTGGATATATTCTTTGATATTATTGGATTGGTCTAAGAGGGACATGTCTGCAAATTTATTCTTAATATTATATAAATTCTCATAGTAAAACCGAAACAGATCTACAATTTTTTGGGGATTATGTTCATCCCTGCCCTCTTTCCCCTTAACATTTGGGATAAATGTAGGGTGGAGCATTCTAATGGTCTCCCGCATTTATCTGAAAAATCGTAGAAGAAACGTTTTGATTTTTCCCTAGATTGCAAATATTTTTTATCTAGAATACTTTTAATTTGTCTCTTTTCTTGATTAAATCAACAAGAGTGGAGGCAGAGAGGTTTTGTTTATGCAAAATTTCAAGGGAGTGAATTTGATTTAATTCTCCTATTTTCCGAGCCCTCTCTTTCTTTAGCCTTGCGCCTTGCTTTATCAGGATCCCTCTCATGACACATTTCAAAGTCTCCCACTGTAACGGGATTGAGGTTTGATCAAAAGCGTGAATCTGAATGAAAGACTCAAAAGACTCCCTTAACTCTGAATCACACAGAATATCTTTAATAAGGTTATCATTTAATCTCCAAGTCCAGGAGCGCTGGGCTAGGGATGGAAGAGATATTGTCAGAAAAACCGTAGCGTGGTCTGACCACAAAATATCTCCAATTGTGGTCTCGGGTTGCCAAGACAAAGCGTGATGGCTCAAAAGAAAGAGGTCTATGCGACTATATGAGTTATGTATATGAGAAAAATATGTATAATCCTTACCCTGAGGGTTCATTATCCGCCATACATCGGTCAGTCGGAGGGAGTGGAGGGCCCTTTTGAGAGATCGAAGCTGTCTCACTGGGACTGTTCCCTTAGCCGAAGAGGTATCTACTTTTGGGTTCATGGTAAAGTTGAAGTTTCCCCCTGCAATCACTGTACCTTCTGAGAAATTAGACAATGTGGTTAAAAATGCACGGCATGCAATAATCTGACCCTTGTTAGGCAAATACCAATTAGCAATTCTGTATATTGAATCTACAATTTTTATCTTGAGAAATACGTATCTGCCTTGTGTGTCAATAAGTGTGTCAAGTAAAATGTATGCTAATGACTTGTGGACTGCGATGGAGACCCCTTTAGATTTTGTTTCAGGGTTTGTACTATGAAACCAGTTGTTGTAATATCTATTTTTCATCTTAGGAACTTGATCAGATTTGAAATGGGTCTCTTGTAGCATGAGGATATGAACCCTCTGTTTGTACATGGAGTACAGAATCTGAGAACGTTTCTGAGGGACATTAAGACTAGTGTTGAGCCACCCCCGTAGTGTTCGAGTTCGGTTTGGTTCGTCGAACACCCGTGTGTTCGCCGAACTGTTCGTCGAACTGTTCGTCGAACACCTTCGAACACCGTTAAAACCAATGGCAGGCAAACAAAAACACATAGAAACACATAGAAAACACCTTCAAAGGTGTCCAAAAGCTGACAAACTGCTCAGAAGACATAACTAACACATGGAAAAGTGACAAGTACATATAGTCATGCGAAAATAAAAGAGGTGGAGGAGTAAAAGGAGGGGGAGACACAGATATAGGCATGTCATGCCCTTCTAAAATCCAAAAAGTGAGAAGCCGACACGGCCAGTCCGCTCCTGCCCGTGCCACCTCCGTGTCGCCGGGTTTGTGCCAGAGCCGCGGTGAACCCTGACGGCCAGCCCCCCTCTCCCAATACTGGTGCCTGTCCGCTGGTGGGTCGAGCGAGTCCCCCTGTGGTGGAGGCAGCTCTAAGCTTTTTAATTTAAATTGTCTCTCTAATTTGAATGAATACACTTTAAATCCATTTACAAGGATCTATTGGAGGGCAAGTCTCATGCCAGCAGCCGCGGTAATTCCAGCTCCAGTAGCGTCCACTAAAGCTGCTGCAGTTAAAAAGCTTTTATAAGGATCGAGCTCGGCTGTCCACCGCAAGGCATCCTACTGCCAGTCCCAGCCCCTATGCCTTGGGGTGCCTCCTGATGCTCTTCACTAAGTATCCCATGGTCCCGAAGCATTTCCTTTGAAAAAATTAAGTGTCTAAACTACAGGTGGTGCAGCTTGCTTAACAGCCGGGATAATCCGCTTACTAGCAGACACTGCTACTAGGCACAAAGTATTTCCTGGGCTAGATGCAGTTAAAAATTTGTAATTAGATACTCTCGTTGGATGCTGAGAAAGCATTCCATAGAGTCTCCTGGCACGCCATATATGATTCTCTTAAAAAGCTTGGGGTAGGGGTCTAGGGGACCCTTTTATAGCCAAAATCACGGCCCTGTATCGCAATACGTCACCTAGGCTGAAGATAAATGGAACTGTAGCACCCTGAGGGCTCGGTTGCTAAAGACGTATTGCACCTCACCCAGAGGTGTGATATCTCACTCTCAGGTAAGGATGGAGTGTGGATCAGGACCCGACACCTGCATGCATTACACCACATTGCCGTGGGGCAGGGCGACCAATATGCCCCTGAGATGGGCACGACAGTCCCTGTCCCTGGCTGGAGTGGGGGGAGGGAACACTGAGGAAGGGGAACCCTGTAGTGCAGGAGCAGGGAGGAAGCAGTTCCTGGGTGCATTGAGAAGGGAGTATAAAAGGTGGGCACCATCTTAGTTCAGTGCAGAGAAGTCTGAGCAGAAGTGGCAGGGAGCAGGGGCTCTGCATGAGCTCTGCTCCGGAGGCGGGCCTAGTAACAGAGGCCCAGGCCTGGAAGAGGGAGAAGGAAGGAAGAGGAGCGGAGAAGGCTCCAGGAACGAGGAATGAAGGGATCCCAGGGGTGCGAACGGGCGAGTCGCCACCGCACGCCCGAATCCACCTGCGTGGAGGGGTCAGGCCAAAGGGGGAGACCGGTCCCCGAACTAGTGGAGGCAGGAAACGACCCTCAGCTAGAAACCGGAGGCTCTGACATTTTATGTGGCGCAGCCCCTCGCTACACCCGCTAGGAAGGCACCACATAGGGTCAGGGAAACTGGCGCCAAGTTTACCAAGAGGAGGCCCGAGGCAGCCGGACAGAAGTGTTGGTAAGAAAGGCCAGACAAAGGACACACAAAGGGGGTCCTGTGAAGTGCTCCAAAGTTATCTGGGAGTTGTCTGAGCCCCTCACCTGGTGAGCACAGTACGACGTGGGCAGCCGTTACCTGCAGACGTGGTCTGGATAATAAGAACTGTGAGTAAAGGCCCTGAACTGCATCACTGACTCCGTGTCGTTACTGCTGCTGCCCTGCACCATCACCCCCATCCTCCGCATACACTGCCCTGAGGCTATACTCCTCCCGTGGGGAGTTATGCTACGCTCTGCTGCACCCACAACACCAGCCTCAGTGGTCTGCCCTGTAGCGGCGGTTCACTCTGACCGCAATCCACGGGTGGCGTAGTCGGACATTTAAACATCAAAACCACATAAATAGTTCCGCCACTGGTTTGACCGCCCTGAGCCACGGAACTGGGTCGCCGCCACGAAGACTACAACCACCAGCATCCACCAAAAAGGGTCCGGCTCCGGGTGTCCCAAGGCCCAGGGGGTGCGTCAGAACATTTTCATCACCTTTCACAATCACCAATGGGACAAGGCAGTGATGTCCTCTGTCCCCTCTCTTATACATCCTAGTGACGGAGCACCTGCTCTCATCAATTCGCCATAACCCCAATATTAGGTGGATTGAGGTGGGAGGCACCGAGTACAAGTGCTCTCTATTTGCTGATGATGTCCTAGTATATATCACTCAATCACATATATCCATCCATGCTGTTATGGCTGAAATAGATCACTTTGTTACATGGTAAAATTTTAAAATCAATGCAGCGAAGTCTGAGGCCCTCGATGTCTCCCTCCCCAAATCCATATAGGATTCCATCCAGTCCAACTTTCCCTTTGCCTGGCCCTCACAGGGTATCAAATACTTAGGAATTCCTATTCATAGAGACCTCTCCCATCTATGTTATCTTAATTTTGGGCCCTTTATTGAACAACTCCATACAGACCACGGTTGGCAAGTTAGAACTGTAAGATTCACTACGTGAACCACTGGTGTTTTGTGGAAAAGCACATGTACACTGCGTTCCAAATTATTATACAAAAAGTGTTTAGGAGTGATAAGGGAAGAATTTGTTTGTTTGTCAGTTAAACTCATTGATGGTGATGTGTGTCAGGGCTCTTTATATCACTGTAAGCAATTGCAGACACCTGTGCTAATTAGTTTGGCAGGTGTGTCCAATGAAAGGCAAGACTACTTAAGAAGGCTCTCTCACATTATTAAGCAGCCTACATTTTCTGCCAAAATGGGAAAGAAAAAGGATGTGTCGGCTGCTGAGAAGCAACAAATTGTGGAGTGTTTAGGTCAAGGCATGACTACAATCAACATTGTGCGATGATCAGGATGAAGTGTCTTGGCAATCAAGAAGTATGTAGCTGATTCACAGTACACACGTGTGCGTGCTGATAAGGGCAAATTGAGGACTCTTTCCTACAGGCAATTACGTCAGGTTGAAAGAGCAGCGGCAAAAAAGCCTTGTCATAGCAGCAGACAAGTTTTTGAAGCTGCTTGTGCCTCCAACGTCCCCCGAACAACAAGATGCAGGGTCCTTCAGAGGTTTGCAGCTGTGCATGCGCCATCCTGTCGACCTCCTCTATCCACTTCACACAAGCAGAAACGGCTCCAGTGGGCCAAACATTACATGAAGACTGATTTCAAAACTGTTTTGTTCACGGATGAGTGCCGTGCAGCGCTCGATGGTCCAGATGGATGGAGTGGAGGATGGCTGGTTGATGGACACCCCACGCAAACACGGCTACAGTGCCAACAAGGAGGAGGTGGAGTAATGTTTTGGGCTGGAATCATGGGGAGAGAGATTGTCGGCCCCTTTAGGATCCCTGAAGGCGCTAAAGATGAACTCCATAATGTATGTGGATTTTCTCAAACAGCACTTCCTGCCATGGTTCAAGAAGAAGAACCGTGTATTTCACAGCAAGATCATTTTTCTGCATGATAATGCACCATCTCATGCTGCACATAAAACATCTGCATCTCTGGCTGATATGGGCATAAAAGGGGACAAACTTATGGTGTGACCCCCATGCTCCCCTGACCTCTACCCCATTCAGAACCTTTGGAGCATCATTAAAAGGAGTGTCTATGATGGCGGGAGGCAGTTCACATCTAAGCAACAGCTCTGGGAGGGTATTCTGTCCTCATGCAAAACAATTGAAGCAGAAACCATCCAAAACCTGACAAATTCAATGGACGAGAGAGTTCAGAAGCTCCTTTCGAACAAGGGGTCCTATGTGAAAATGTAACATCACCTAGAATAAAGTTTTGAGTTGAAAACTGTTTGATTTCAGTTTCTAACAACCTGCTAATGCTTATAATTTCAAAAATGACCATTTTTTTGGTCTTTATTAAAATGAAAAGGTTGATCGAAAAGTTTGGGGGATCTAAGAGTGTGGCAACCCAGTAGTCATGATTACTTCGAATTCTGACAATATGAGGGTCATGCTGCAGGTAGTGCAGCAAGAAGGCACTTATGTGCCTTGCGCATCTCGGAGCCCCAAAATTATTTTCCGGGCTAGATGCAGCTAAAAATTATTTTTAATTTTAAATCTGGTGAAGCTTTAGTATAGATGGCCTAATAGGATCAGTGCTGCACACTGCTACAAAGCCCAAATTATTTTCCAGTCAAGATACAGATAAACATGATTAGTAATTTGAAAGCTTAAAACGGTTGGTAGGGTGATTTTAACCAATCATCAAGCTTTTACTCTCCCCAGGATGACACAGGGGTAGAAAAGTCGTTTCGGATCCATGATTTGTTCATCTTTATGAACGTGAGTCTGTCTACATTATCAGTGGAGAGCCGCGTGCGCTTATCTGTCAGCACACCACCAGCAGCGCTGAACACACGTTCAGACAGAACGCTGGCTGCGGGGCATGACAAGATCTCCAAGGCGTAAGTGGCTAGCTCCGGCCATTTATCCAGATTGGAAGCCCAAAAAGAGCAAGGGTCCAGTGACACAGTCGTGGCTTCAATGTTTACTTGGAGATACTCCTGTACCATCGTCTCTAGGCGTTGACTATGTGTCAGACTTCTTGTCTCCTGTGGCCTTGCAAAGGATGGGCTAAAAAAGTGGTGAAATGATTCCGCAAAATTGATGTTACCAGCAGATACTGTGGTTCTGTCACGGTTTGAGTGCTGAACACTTGACGGTCCCACGGTTGGCAAGTTGGAACTGTGAGATTCACTACGTGCACCACTGGTATTTTGTGGAAAAGCACATGTAAGATTCTGCAACAGTCTCTGCTGATACTCCTGCATGCGTGCATCCCTTTCTATGGCAGGAATAATTTCTGCAAATTTACTTTTGTACCGGGGATCTAACAGTGTGGCAACCCAGTAGTCAGGATTATTTCTAATTCTCACAATTCGAGGGTCATGTTGCAGGTAGTGCAGCAAGAAGGCACTCATGTGTGTTGCGCATCCAGGAGCACCAAGTCCCTGTTGTGTTGGTGGCGAGGTAACAATCATGCTTCCTTCCTCTGTCCTCTCCCCCCAACCTCGCACAACAGAAATGTGATCAAGGTCTCCCTCATCTGATGAGTCTTCCATCAGTTCGTCCTCCACTTCTTCCTGGGCTCCTGCACCTTCCTCACTAGTTTGGCTGCTACCATGCGCCCTGGTAAAACCATCTCCCCCACCCTCACATGCCTGCCGCCTTGGTGCTGCCGACCGTCTGGACCTTGCAGATGTTAGCCCTTCCGCATACAACCCCTCCTCCTCTACTTCCTCCACCTCCTCTTGTGCCACCACCTGACTCCGAATTCTGTTTAACATGTGCTCCAGCATGTAAATCACCGGAATAGTCATGCTGATAATGGCATCGTCAGCACTAAACATCTTCGTCGCCATTTCAAAACTGTGCAGAAGGGTGCATAGGTCCCTGATCTGAGACCACTCCTCCAGCGTGATTTGCCCCACCTCTGAATCTCGTTGGCCCAGGCTATACGTCAGAACGTATTGCACCAGGGCTTGTCGGTGCTGCCACAGTCGCTGCAACATGTGCAGAGTTGAATTCCACCGGGTAGGCACATCGCATTTTAGCCGGTGAAGTGGCAGGCCCAACGACTTCTGTAGAGATGTAAGTCGCTGAGCTGCGGGATGCGAACGGCGGAAGTGAGCACACAGCGACCGTGCCCTCTGCAGAAGGCCATCTAGTCTGGGATAGTGGGCTAAAAATTGCTGGACAACCAGGTTCAACACGTGAGCCATACAAGGCACGTGTGTGACATTGCCCCGGCGAAGGGCCGCACCCAGGTTTGCAGCATTGTCGCACACGGCCTTCCCTGGTTTCAGGTCCAGTGGAGACAACCATTCATGAAATTGGTTCTCCAGAGCTGACCACAACTCCTCAGCTGTGTGACTCACATTTCCCAGACATTTCAATGTAAAAACCGCCTGATGACGTTGAGCCCTACTGCCAGCATAGTAAGGAGGTGTGCAGGATCCCTTCTGCGCAGTTAGAAAGCTTGTGGCATGACCAGACAGGCTTTGGGTGCAGGTGGAAGACCGAGAGGAGGTTGAGGAGGCAGAAGCAGTGGTGGAACTTTGACATAAAGAGGATTGACGCACAACTCGTGGGGACGGCAAGACTTGGACAGCAGCCCCTTGTCCTGCTGTCACCATAGTTACCCAGTGCCCAGTCAGCGACATGTAACGCCCCTGTCCATGCCTACTCGTCCAAGTGTCTGTGGTGAAATGCACCCTGTCACACACAGAGTTTCTCAAAGAAGCGGTGATGTTGTGTGCGACATGCTGGTGGAGCGCAGGCACACCTTTCTTTGAGAAGTAGTGCCGACTGGGCATCTGGTACTGGGGCACTGCGACGGACATAAGGTCTCGAAAATCCTCTGTGTCCACCAGGCGGAAAGGCAGCATTTCTGTAGCCAAGAGCTTGCAGATGGTGAAATTCAACCTCTTAGCTTTCTCATGGCTAGGAGGAAATGGTCTTTTACTTGTCCACATCTGAGGGACCGAGGGCTGGCTATTGTGCTTAGACGGGGTTGATAAGGGTGTCCCCGGCAAACTGCCGGTCTGTGAGGAAGATGCAGGCGGACATGTTAGGTTGCCTTGATCCAAAGGTGGTGCTATCGATGTCGGACAGCGCTCAAGACCAGCTGGTGTTACCACCTCCAAAGAAAATGATGACCTGCCAATCACGCTGGCTGTTGCGGGTAAAGAGGTGGCAGGTCTGCGCCCCAAAACAGGTGTGACTGCTGTCCCCCCAGTCACAGAGGATGAAGAGGCCGCGGATGCACAAGATATGGCAGACGGTGGTTGGCCCGGCCGGCTAGACCGCATTGTAGCACACTGAGCTTCCCACTGCAACTTATGCTTCATGTCCATGTGCCGGTTCATGCATGAAGTACTCAAACTATGTATTTTTTGGCCTCCACTTAGCTTTTGCTGACAAATGTTACAGATAACACGAGTTGGGTCATCTTTATCGATCTGAAAAAATGCCCAGGCTATGCAAGGCTTAGCACCCATGCGACCTGAAGAGCCACCACGACTTGTGGTGAGAGGCAGAGTTGTGTTTGAGGATGCAGTTGTTGACGTGCTTCCAGTACTACGTCTCTGTCCAGGAAGGCGCAACCTGACCTCGTCGTCACTAGCATCTTCCTCCACCTCCTCTGCTGACCTCATCTCTTGGCTGACTGTGGGTTGACAGTAAGTGGGATCTCCGACCTCATCATCATCACCCTGTGCGTTATCACACCCGTCGTCCTCAGAGCCAACCTGTTCCTGCCCTGACAAAAAACTAAAGTTGTCGCTCCAATCAGGTATTTGAGTCTTATCATCGTCTTCCTCATTGTCTCCACCAACAGGAGTTACAGTTTGGGAATGAGGGTCTACATTATGGTCAGAACCTTCTGCGTCTGGTCCTGGATCCGACTCATAAAGATTCTGGGCATCAGTGCAGATCATTTCCTCGTCTGGATTCACAGAAGCGCTGGAGTCGACCTCTGATTCCCAGGCTATAGTATGAGTAAACAGCTCTGCAGACTCAACCATCTGTTCTACCTCATACTCAGACGGGCAGCTGGAGATTTGGGAGCTGTGAGGAAGCAAGTGCGATTTGGGTGACACCTTTGAGGACTGGAGTATTTGTGATGTTGAAGTTGATGTGGAGGAGAGCCCACTTAAAGGAGCACTTGATATCCGTTGAAGCACCTGCTGTTTTTGTGCCTCATCTGGAATTTGTAGCGATTGGCGTGGCCGTAAGAAAGGGATCTTATCACATTGTCCGCTAAAAGAAGTAGACATTTTAGTTTGGCTGGAAGATGGTCTTTCTTCTGCACCTACCCCACGGACACAACCTTTTTTCCCCTTCCCAACACGCCTATTCCCCTTTCCACCAGCAGCAGGCCTTTTTCCACTCATTTTGGTGGTTAACTAATTCACAACTCTGGAGTTGTTTGCACAAAAAAACAATGGATGGTAACCGAGCAGAGCTGAGTGGCCAAACTGTGGTATTAGGCCAAAACTATTGGCTGGGTTAGATGCAGAAAAAAATTATTTTTAATTTGCAACCTGATGGAGGTCAGTATAGATGGACTAATAGACCAAGTCCCACACACCGCTAGAAGCCCAAATATTTTTTCAGAGCTAGATGCAGAAATTTTTTTAATTCAATTTGCAACCTGATGGAGGTCAGTATAGATGGACTAATAGACCAAGTCCCACACACTGCTAGAAGCCCAAATATTTTTTCAGAGCTAGATGCAGAAAAAAATTATTTTTAATTTGCAACCTGATGGAGGTCAGTATAGATGGACTAATAGAACAAGTCCCACACGCTGCTAGAAGCCCAAATATTTTTTCAGAGATAAATGAAGAAAAAAATTATTTTTAATTTGCAACCTGATGGAGGTCAGTATAGATGGACTAATAGACCAAGTCCCACACACTGCTAGAAGCCCAAATATTTTTTCAGAGCTAGATGCAGAAAAAAAATATTTTTAATTTGCAACCTGATGTAGGTCAGTATAGATGGACTAATAGACCAAGTCCCACACACCGCTAGAAGCCCAAATATTTTTTCAGAGCTAGATGCAGAAAAAAATTATATTCAATTTGCAACCTGCTGGAGGTCAGTATAGAAGGACTAATAGAACAAGTCCCACACACTGCTAGAAGCCCAAATATTTTTTCAGAGCTAAATGAAGAAAAAAATTATTTTTAATTTGCAACCTGATGGAGGTCAGTATAGATGGACTAATAGACCAAGTCCCACACACCGCTAGAAGCCCAAATATTTTTTCAGAGCTAGATGCAGAAATTTTTTTTATTCAATTTGCAACCTGATGGAGGTCAGTATAGATGGACTAATAGACCAAGTCCCACACACTGCTAGAAGCCCAAATATTTTTTCAGAGCTAGATGCAGAAAAAAATTATTTTTAATTTGCAACCTGATGGAGGTCAGTATAGATGGACTAATAGACCAAGTCCCACACACTGCTAGAAGCCCAAATATTTTTTCAGAGCTAGATGCAGAAAAAAATTATTTTTAATTTGCAACCTGATGGAGGTCAGTATAGATGGACTAATAGAACAAGTCCCACACGCTGCTAGAAGCCCAAATATTTTTTCAGAGATAAATGAAGAAAAAAATTATTTTTAATTTGCAACCTGATGGAGGTCAGTATAGATGGACTAATAGACCAAGTCCCACACACTGCTAGAAGCCCAAATATTTTTTCAGAGCTAGATGCAGAAAAAAATTATTTTTAATTTGCAACCTGATGGAGGTCAGTATAGATGGACTAATAGA
Source organism: Phyllobates terribilis (assembly GCF_046119375.1). NCBI lineage: Eukaryota > Metazoa > Chordata > Amphibia > Anura > Dendrobatidae > Phyllobates > Phyllobates terribilis. The sequence goes on from NW_027362763.1 coordinate 648,748,600, forward strand.
CCAAGTCCCACACACCGCTAGAAGCCCAAATATTTTTTCAGAGCTAGATGCAGAAAAAAATTATATTCAATTTGCAACCTGCTGGAGGTCAGTATAGAAGGACTAATAGAACAAGTCCCACACACTGCTAGAAGCCCAAATATTTTTTCAGAGCTAAATGAAGAAAAAAATTATTTTTAATTTGCAACCTGATGGAGGTCAGTATAGATGGACTAATAGACCAAGTCCCACACACTGCTAGAAGCCCAAATATTTTTTCAGAGCTAGATGCAGAAAAAAATTATATTCAGTTTGCAACCTGATGGAGGTCAGTATAGATGGACTAATAGAATGATGCTATGCCCAAAAGATTTTACTTCACTAGGTGCAGTAAAAAAATTGGTATTCTATACACAGGTGGTATATCTTGCAACACAGATAGGCTACTCCACTGACTAACACACTCTGCAATAGGCCAAAAAGGATTAGCTTTGCTAGATTCAGCCAAATGCTGTGAAAAAAACTTGCACAGCACTGGCACAGACCTGCCTGGCAAAAACTGATAGGAACTGATGTAACCTAGTCCTGAAAAGGACTCCAATTACAATTAGTCTTTACTCCCACAATCTATCTATTTAAGAGCACAGACCTGCCTGATAAAAGTCGTAGGAAATGCTGTAACCTAGTCCTTAAAAGGACTGCAATCACAACTATTCCCTACTCCCAAGCTATCTGTATATTTGTGCGAAAATTGGCTTGAAATTAACAAGGTATAGCACACACAGCAACAGCGGTGCCGTCTAACACGCAGCTGCAGCAGTGAGAAAATGGTGGCGACGGGGAAAATGGCTTGGTCTTATAGGGCAAGGACATGTGACATACACTGCCAATCACACATGCCCTTGCTTGTGTGAAAAAAAGCACTTCGCTCCGTGTGTGCGCTGCTGATAGGCTGACAGATTGCACCTCCCCACTGCAAATGCGGGAAAGAGAAAAAAAAATGGAGATCTTCATTGTTCCTGCAGAGATCCATCCCCTGCCCCTCCCCCCGCCCCGCTGTACACTCAAACTGCGTATTAACATTAATTTTCATCATTACTGAGAAAAAATCCAGTTATGATTTTGGTGCACGAACAGTTATCGAACATAACCTCGAACAGCCGAATTTTTCTCAAATTGTTCGTGTTCGCCGACCGGCTCGAACACCGCCCAAAACAGCTCGAATTTGAGATTGGCGAACAGTTCGAGTAGAACAACGCTCATCTCTAATTAAGACCTCTAGCATTTAGTGAACAGAATTTGACTGTGCTCATTTTGAGGACCAGGGTATAGGACTGAGGGAGGGTTAGTAAAAAAAGAAAAAGGAAGAAAACTTAAAGGAAAGGCAGTTACTCTGTCTAAGTGATAATAGTTCCTTCCTTTCAGGAAAAGAAAGAGAAAACACAAAAAAGAAGGAGAAATCAATTGGGAACCTTTCCCAACCACAAGAAGGGTCCTCAATGAGGAGGACTATTAGGGAACAAAGAAGAAAATTCTACACCCATCCAGCGGGACGCAGATGCCCTTAGTGGAAACGCACTTTCTATGGAGGGTAGCTCCCCCCTAGGATTGGTCCGCAGACCCTGATGCTTTAAAACATTTACTTTTATGAGAAACTTATGCTATTTACCTAAACTTGAATGCCCAAGCTGCATATAACAGTAGCTATACAATATCTATGCATGTGTGCATATATCAACTTGTAAAGGCTTCCCGGATTGCTAAACATTAATCAGTATCAAAGAGAACAATGAGTGAAAGTAGTGAAGCCGTTCAGTCTGGAGGTGACGCTCCTCTTTCCTCCAAATTGCGACCTCCATTTTTCATGCCAGAGTTGTGAGTCTTTCTTCTCTGGGGGCGAGGTACGTCACTCATTCCAGGGCCTCTAGGAGGACCCGGCCACTCTGATGGGAGCACCTGGACCAACGGAATTCCCAGTCCATTAGTGAACGTTGATAAGTCTCCCAGACTTCGCAAAACATGTCGAGTTCCAGGTTGTCTCACTTGAAGTCTAAAAGGAAAGCCCCCGGAATAAGGGGTTTTATGTTGTCTCAGCATGTCGAGCAAGGGTTTCAAGGCACGTCTCTTCTGAAGTGTGCACCAGGACAGGTCATGCATAATCTGAATAACATGTTCATTAAAGATGATAGGCTCCAATATACGGGCTTTAGCAAGAATGTTCTCTTTCACTTCATATCTATGTATGCGGCATATGACATCTCTAGGTCTGTTTGTATCAGCAGACTTGGGACCCAAAGATCTATGAGCCCTGTCTTTATTCTATGTCTGAATCTCGTGGTAGATCTAGTATTGAATTAAAGATACAGCGTAAGGATTCCTTCAGCTTATTCTGGTCCACAGACTCTGGGAGGCCTCTAATTCTGATATTATTGCATCTCCCTCTATTTTCTATGTTGTCCACCAGGTCAGACATATATTCCAACTGTTGAGAGTGAGCTGCAGATGTCTGCTCCTGTGTGTGTAATCTCTGAGAGATGGCTTCTGTATGGTTTTCATCATTAGCCACCCTTTCAAAAAGCTGCTGAAGTTCCCCTCTGATAGGGGCAGTCTCAGCCCTATAGGAAACTTCCAGCCTAGAGATGTAGTTCTCCATGTCTTCTTTTGTGGGAATAGCACATATATGAGCCTTAAAGGGGTTGTCCGGTACTTTTAAAAAATGCCAGTGTGTTTTAATGATAAATACAACCTTCTTTCTAATTACGTTGCGCTGCTGATCATGCCTGTGAGCAGCGCTATCGGTGGCCGCTCACAGTCAGCAAGTGACCCCCGCCTGCAGCCGGCGCTGACATCCGCTGACGTCACGACAAGTTGCGGCTGCAGCCGGGGGTCCCTCTTCTGCGTTCCACCGGTGGCTGCTGGGTTGCGTGCGGGGTTATTCCCCTGCGTCACATCCGGCATCCACCGCGCGCTCTCCCTGTCCTCATTCACTGGGAAAGCGCGTGGTGGATGCTGGGTGTGACGCAGGGGAATAACCCCGCCCACAAGCCAGCAGCCACCGCAGGGACCCCAGTGCTGACTCACGCCTCACTTGTCGTGACGTCAGAGTGGAGTCACGTGCTGCCTGTGAGCGGCCACTTATAGCGCCGCTCACATGCAGCATCAGCAGCGCAAGGTAATTAGAAAGAAGGTTGTACTTATCATTAAAACACACTTGCATTTTTTTTTAAAAGTACCGGACAACCCCTTTAAGATCATCCCACACAGTCTGTGTCTGAATAAATACATTGCCTGCCAGGCCCTCTGAATGCTCAGGAATGCCACAGGACAAATCCCTCAGCTTGTGCAAGGAGCTGCTCACTGCTTGTGAATAAGAAGCATGAGATGTCTCGTTCTGCCCCTGGATATCATCTTTAGAGGCCTGTATCATGTAAGTCCCGACAGTATTATTTATGCAACTCACAGTCCCTGATGTAGATAATGCTACTCCTCCATCTTCTTTCCAGTCAGAGAGCTTGCTAGCTGCGGTGTGAGTCCCATAGAACTCCTCAGATATCTGGAAATACCAGTTGCAGGCACCACTGAAGGACGTCTATTAGCTTGGCCAGAACTGGGACACTTCTTAGCTGACATTTGGGGGTAAATAGTGTTTCTTAATTGGGTCTGCAGACATCACCCAGGCAGGAGCTGAACTGCTGCACGTACTCACTCCTCCATAGCCAGGCCTGCCCCCCACCACAAAGAATTTTAAGCTGAGATATAGTCTGCTTTATATACCAATTTTGATTTTATCATGTCTGTGTACCCCTGTGTGAAGGACAATATCTACCTCAAATAATTTTAAGCTGAGATGTAGTCTGCTTTATATACCAATTTTGAGTTTATCATGTCTGTGTACCCCTGTGTGGAGAACAATATCTACACAAAAGAATTAAAAGATGAAATATAGCCTGCTTTAAATACCACAGTAGAAAGAAAATCAATTTCTATTTTATCATGTGTTCCCCTGTGAGAACAATATTTGCACCAAAGAATTAATTTCAATTGAGTATAAGTATTATAATGGGGACCGACACCTCTTCCACTACAGCCAACCCAGCAGATGGAGACACAATCAGGAGTGTTCACATTTAAAAAAAATTAGGGCCTAAGACAACCATTTCCTTGGCCAACAGATTGGAGATGGTGAAGTTCAACCTCTTAGCTTTGTCATGTGTAGAGGAAACAATCTTTTACGTGACCCAACTTCCGGCTCGAGGGCTGGCTGCAGTGCTGAGAGAGAGTGGAGTACGATGAACCGGACAAACTGCTGCACCATGAGTGAGGTGCAGGCGGAGATGTTACGGTGGATTGAGAAACATGTGGTGTGCTCGGTGAAACAAACACAGCAGACATGTCCGCTTCCGTCACTCAGCCTGACTGGAGCGGGTATACAACTGTAGGTTCTACGGTCGGAGACCTGGGTGACAATACTTGGCACAGTAACAGAGGAGGAGGAAGAAGCAGCAGATGTGTTTGATGGGGTGCCTGATGATTGTTGAGGTCCGCATTGTATCGCAGTGAGATTGGCAGTGTAACCCATGTTGATTGCTCATGTGAAGGTTCATGCATGTAGTAGTCAAATTATTGCACTTTTTCCCTCCACTTGCAAAGTTGCCAGATAACATGAGTTGGCTCATCCTTTGCAGTGTCAAAAAAGGCCCAGGCTAGACAACCCTTGCTGCCACTGAGAGTTGCAGACCCGTGACCAGTGCTGGTAACTACTAAGGTTGTGAATATGGATGCATTGCTCGTCATGGTTGCATCACTCTGTGTCTGCGCATTAGGATGCAACATAACCTCCGAGTCTTCCTCCTCCTCAGATGAGCTACTCAGCTGTGTGCCTCTGGATTCACACCAAGTGGGATCTACAACCTCATCATCATGAAATGTGTTATCCCATTCCCCGACCTGAGAGTCACCCTCCTCCGCTTCTTCTTGCCCTGACAGCAGAGTACAGTACGCGTGACCCTCAGGTATCTGAGTCTCATCAGGATCACCTCCCCCCCAGGGGGTTAATGTCTGGTGACACGGGTCAGCAAACTGCGCCGACCCATTTTTTTCTCCCTGCATCTCCATGCATCTTGAGGAGGAGGAAGAATCGGTTGATGGGGCTGCAATATTTATTATATAACAATATTTGCACCAAAGAATTTTAAGTTGAGATGTAGCCTGCTTTATATACCATGGTAGTAAGAAAAACAATTTTGAGTTTATCATGTCAGTGTACCCCTGTCTGGAGAATAATATTTGCACGAAAAAATGTATTTTGCTAGAGTATAACTATTGTAATGGAGACCAAAACCTCTTCCACTACAACCAACCCAGCAGATGATGGAGACACAATCAGGACTGTTCACATTTAAAAAAATTAGAGCCTAGTACCACCAAAGTGCCATCAATTTCACTAGAGCAGAAGTCAAATAATGGAGACCAAAACATCTTCCACTACAGCCAACCCAGTAGATGGAGACCTAACCAGGAGTGTTCACATTTCCCTAAATTAGGACCTAACACCACCGAAGTGGCATCAATTTCACTAGAGTAGAAGTAGTATAATGGATACCAAAACCTCTTCCACTACAGCCAACCCAGTAGATGGAGACCCAATCAGGATTCTCCACATTTCCAAAAATTAGTGGCAGAAACCAGCGAAGTGGCATCAATTTCACTACAGTATAAATAGTATAATTAGGACCGACACTTCTTCCACTACAGCCAACCCAGTAGATGGAGACCCAATCAGGAGTGTTCACATTTCCAAAAATTTGTGTTAACACCTGCAGCAGCAGCAGCAAGAGCAGGCACAGAAGCCATATCACAGATTACAATTACGCGAGATCAATGCAGCACACTAAAAACTACAACATCGCCTAATCTGTACAGTCTGCGATTGGGATGCAAAAGTCCTAAGAGATCCATGACTTGTTCATCTTGATGAAAGTTAGGCGGTCTACACTTTCAGGGGACAGCCGGCTGCGCTTAGCCATCAGGACACCATCTGCAGCTCTGAAGACACGTTCCGAGAGAACGCTGGCTTCAGGGCATGATAAAACCTCCAAGGCATGACAGGTGAGCTCAGGCCATTCATCCATTTTTGAAGACCAAAATGTAAAAGGGTCTAAATCCTCCCTGAAGATATGAATATTGAGCTCTAGATACTTCTGCACCATCGTCTCCAGTCGTTCAACACGTGTCAGATTTGTACTCTGTTGTGCTGGTGTAAAAAATGTGTGAAAGGACTCACAGAAATTGCTTCTGCCACTTACACTGCTGCTAATGTTTTGGCGTTGATGAATTGAAGTGCCGGAGGTTGAAACTCCACAGCTGTGATGCACACTGTGTGCCTCACTGCTATCTTGGGGAAAACCTCTCTTAAGGTTGCTTGAAAGCTTGTTTCGATACTCCAGCATTAGCAGGTCCCTTTCCAGAGCAGGAAGCATCTTGCAAAATTCACTCTTATAACGTGGATCTAACAGAGTGACAACCCAGCAGTCAGCATTATTTCGAATCATAACTATATGGGGATCATGTTGCAGATAGTACATCAAGGCACTCATGTGTTGGGCTCTTCCAGGAGGTCCAAGGCCATGCTGTATTGATGGCTGGGTAACACTGATGCTCCGGTTCCTCCATCCCCTCCCGCCAACCAAGAACAACAGAGAGGGGATGATTATCTTCATCTACTGACTATTGCTCGCCCATCACCTCTTTCTCCTCCATTTGTTCCTTGGCTCTTGCACCTTCACTAACAGTTTGTCTGGTATCACCAACCCCCCTCAATCGCAGTAATCCTCCCTCACTTAGCATCCGCTTGTGTGACGACAGTCTGGAACTTTGAGACACTGTTATCCCTTCCGCATCCTTCTCTTCTTCTGGGAACACCACCTCCTGCTGCAGGCTATTCAAAGTCTGCTCCAGCATGTAGATGACCGGAATAGTGATGCTGATGACGGCATCGTCAGCGCTAACCATCTTAGTAGCCATTTCAAAACTGTGCAGAAGGGTGTGAGGTCCTTAATCTGTGCCCACTCTGTAAATGTGATATGCCCCACGTCCGTACTGCATTGGCCCAGGCTATACGACATAACATACTGAATCAGGGCTTGTTGCTGCTGCTACAGTCGCTGAAATATGTGCAGAGTGGAATTCCACCGTGTCGGCACATTGCATATCAACCTATTAACTGGCATGGATAAAGACCTCTGTATCGATGCAAGTCGATTACCTGAGGGGTGCGAACGGTGGAAGTGAGCACACAGCTTCTATGCTTTCAGAAGCAGCTCATCTAGGCCGGGATAGTGGCGGAGAAATCGCTGTACCATCAGGTTGAGGATTTGAGTCATGCAAGGCACGTGTGTGAGCTCGCCTCGGTGTAGGGCTGCTCGTTTTGCTCAGGTTCATGGTCTCGCCAGCAGTGCTTTAGTGAGACCCATTCCCATCGCTTCAATTGACTCAGTTCCTCTCAGCCAGAAGGTCCTCTCCCAGGTGGTGTGTAATGTGAACCTGAGCATAGGAACTCTCCGCCAGGAGCTCCTGTCTTGTCACCTCTTGCCTTTTCAGTGGAGGGAGGTGAGGGGGATAAGCACAGGGCTTGTGGAGGAGTTAGGGCTTAGGGTGGAGACCCGAACCTTCTCACCATCAGAGATACCTTCGGGGTCAGGGCTATTCAGGGTTCCCAGTCTGGGGACAGACTAGTTTTCCCTGCTCACCCTGCCCGTATCTGCCATTTCCTCACTAGCATTCCCCTACACCGTGACAGACCCTAGTCACCAGTTGTCTTAATGTAGATTTTACTAGGACTAATTGTCTTCACTACAACATTAACAGTTGTGGTTTCATTTATTTCCAAGCTTTTTACTTCTTGGTTGCTTATTAGTTGGGTTAAAATGCGGACAGTTAATATGCTCTTACTTTTCACATCAGTGACAGTTATGTTCTCTTCAGGAGGAGTATATGTTGTTGGTATCACAGGTAGATATGATGTTGTGTTTTCACATGGTGTCGTTGGTTTATTTAAGTGGGTTGTTAGAGCTGTTCTTCTTGTTGTCGTACTAAAGGGTTCGCACCAAATATCAGGTTCGCACCATTAACGCACATGGCCTTCCCTGGCTCCAGGTTCATTGGAGACAGCCATTACTCAAACTCAGCCTGGAGAGCTGTCCACAACTCTCCAGCTGTCTGACTGCGATCTCCAAGGCATATTAATTTTAACGCTGCCTGATTGCGGTGAGCCCTGGCTGCGCAGTATGGAGGTGGTGTGGATTCGCTCTGCACTGCTGGAATGCGTGTTTCATTAAGGCAGAGGTTGAGTGCGCAGGTGGAGGCCATAGAGGAGGTGAAGGAAGTGTGAAATACAGGTTTGTTCTGCAAGCCTTGGGTATTCCAAGATTTGTGAAGCAGTCCCTTCCCCGCCTGGCCCCACAGCCACCAGAGTCACCCAGTGCCCATTCAATGAGATGTAACGCCCTTGGCCATGCTTACTCGTCCAGGTGTCTGTGGTGAAATGCACCCTGGCAGACAGATTTCGTCAAGGAACTGGTGATGTTGTCTGCGACATTCTGGTGTAGCGCAGGCACAGCTTTCTTAGAGAAGTAATGGTGACTGGGCAACTGGTACTAGGGGACTGCGACGGCCATCAGCTTTCGGAAATTGTCTGTATCTACCAGGCGGAAAGGTAGCATTTCCGCGTCCAATAGATTGGAGATGGTGGAGTTCAACCTCTTAGCTTTTTCATGTCTAGGATGAAACAATCTTTTACGTGACCACAATTGCAGTACCGAGGGTTGGCTGCAGTGCTGAGAGAGGGTGGAGTAAGGTGAACCAGACAAACTGCTGGACCGTTAGGTGAAGGCGGAGATGTTACGGTGGATTGAGAAACATGTGGTGTGCTCGGTGGAACAAACACAGCAGACATGTCTGCGTTCGTTACAGCTGACGGGCTCTCACTCAGCCTGACTGGAGCGGGTAAAGAACCGGAGGCTCTGCGGTCAGAAACCTGTGTGACAATACTTGGCACGGTAACAGAGGAGGAGGAAGAATCGGTTGATGGGGCTGCTGATGGTTGTTGAGGTCTGCTGGTCTGCATTTTATTGCAGTGAGATTGCCAGCATAACACATGTTGATTGCGCATGTGAAGCTTCACGCATGTAGTATTCAAATTATTGCACTTTTTCCCTCCCTCTACTGAGTTTTTTCTTGCAAAGTTTGCAGATAATGTGAGTTGGCTCATCCTTTGCAGTGTAAAAAAAGGCTAGGCAAACTTTGCCACCCCTACGAGCTGCAGACACGTGACTGCTGCTGGCCACAGCCACAGTTGTGGCTAAGGATGCAGTACTCCTCATGCTTGCATCACTCCGTGTCTGTTCCGTGGGGCGAAACATAACGTCTTAGTCTTCCTCCTCCACCTCCTCAGATGAGCTACTTGGCTGCGTGCCTCAGGGTTCACACCAAGTAGGATCTTCAACCGCATCATCATCCAATGTGTTATCCCATTCCTCGCTCTGATAGTGACCCTTCTCCTCTTGTTGCCCTGATAGCACAGTACAGTCCACAAGAGACTCAGTTATCTGAGTCACATCAGGATCACCTCACACCGCCCCCCCCCCTTGGTGGTTAATGTCTGGTGACTAGGGTCTGTCACGGTGTAGGGGAATGCTAGTGAGGAAATGGCAGATACGGGCAGGGTGAGCAGGGAAAACTAGTCTGTCCCCAGACTGGGAACCCTGAATAGCCCTGACCCCGAAGGTATCTCTGATGGTGAGAAGGTTCGGGTCTCCACCCTAAGCCCTAACTCCTCCACAAGCCCTGTGCTTATCCCCCTCACCTCCCTCCACTGAAAAGGCAAGAGGTGACAAGACAGGAGCTCCTGGCGGAGAGTTCCTATGCTCAGGTTCACATTACACACCACCTGGGAGAGGACCTTCTGGCTGAGAGGAACTGAGTCAATTGAAGCGATGGGAATGGGTCTCACTAAAGCACTGCTGGCGAGACCATGAACCTGAGCAAAACGAGAATCCATCAAATTGACACCCGCTCCGCTATCGACCAGTACTGGTACAGTCTCGGTTTTACCACCCACTACAACCTTGGCAGATAGTGTGAACGGAGACCTAGCGAGGAAGGAAATATAAACCTTCTGGTCGTCTCCTCCCAAACAACCCGAGGTAGGCTGCTTCTGAGACTGCGTGGTTGTCTTGGAGCAAAGTGGACAAACCTTAATAAAATGGTCAGATTTTCCACAGAAAAAACAAGCTCCACCCACTTGAGGAACAGTAGCCACAGGAGGTTTAACATGAGAACCTACTACCCCCAACTGCATGGGTTCATCGGGTACAGTCTCCTCAGCAGGAATAGGAACAGGAGACAAAGTAGGTCTCGGTCTCTCCCTCAGGCGTCTGTCAACCCGTATGGCTAGGGACATCACAGCCTCCAATGACTCAGGTGCAGTGTACTGAACCAGAGTGTCTTGCAGTCTAGCTGACAAACCCAAGCTGAACTGACTCCTGAGGGCTGAGTCATTCCACTGTGTGTCAGCCGCCGATCTCCGAAACTCCGAGCAGTACTCCTCCACTGCCCGTGTTCCCTGCTTGAGTTTACAGAGATTAGACTCGGCAAAGGTCACCCTATCAGGTTCACCATACACCTGAGCCAGGGGAAGAAAAAACCCGTCCACCGATCGCAGGAATGGTGAGTCGGCCGGAAGGTAGATGGCCCCTTAAGAAGAGAGACTATAATCCCCACCTGCTGTTCCTCACTTACAGATGAACGGGGCCGGAGCCTGAAATAAAGCTTACAGGCTTCACGGAAAACAAAAAAATTGTCTCGTCCCCCAGAAAACCTATCTGGAAGAGAGACCTTGGGTTCTGGCACGGCCTGAGCATGAGCCGATGCCAGGTAACCCACAACTTGCTTCAGCTGTTGCACTACCTGAGTTCGCGGACCAGCTACCTCTTCAGAGATGGTCTGCATCAGGCGAGAAAATACATCAGCTGAGGCAGACTGAGACATAGTGACTCAAGGAAAATGGTACGGCTGCTGATAATGTCACGGTGTAGGGGAATGCTGGTGAGGAAATGGCAGATATGGGCAGGGTGAGCAGGGAAAACTAGTCTGTCCCTAGACTGGGAACCCTGAATAGCCCTGACCCCGAAGGTATCTCTGATGGTGAGAAGGTTCGGGTCTCCACCCTAAGCCCTAACTCCTCCACAAACCCTGTGCTTATCCCCCTCACCTCCCTCCACTGAAAAGGTACAGCAACTTCAAAGGAAAGGACTTCAGCAGCACAAACAAACAGGTCAGCACAGCAGGCTTTCAGGTGTAGAGTGAAACTCTATCAGCAGCACCACCTGGTGGAAGGAGAGGCTACTTAAAGGCTAGGGGGAGGAGATTCACACATTAACTCACATCCACCAGGACACAGCAATAGAACTAGCATTAACTCATGCAGTACTAGGAGAAATAACACAGTTAAAGTTACAGCAGCATCTAGAATAGGCCGCAGATACTTAGCGCTAGACAGCGTGTGACAGGGTCAGGAACCAGTTCGGACCCTACTTCACCCTGCCCCTAATGCAACAAAAAAATTTTTCGTACATCGATGCAGATGCTTTCCTCCTCTTGACTCTGTGAATGTTTGAGTACACTTCTGATGCCCATGGTATAGAATGTGTGAACAGTTCTGCAGACTCACCAATCTGTGGTTCCCTACAGACAGTTGGACAGTTGTGACTCGGAGGGAAGCAAGGGTAATTGGAGTGCAACCTCTGTGGACTGTACTGTGTGTGATGTTGAGGTGGAGGAAGTAGAGGAGAAGCCACTTGAAGCAGCGCTTGCCCTTTCTGGCCCTTATCAACAAGTCGTATCGCTGTGCAGCTGCCAAAGAAAGGGAATGGAGTAGCCCGTCCAGTAACAGAAGTTGTCAGTTGTCTTTGGAAAAGACCTCACGGTGTTGGTTCACTAGTGCTTTCACTAACATTACCACCTACCCCACTTATACCTTGAACACCAAGCCTATTCCCCCTTCCACCATGACCTGTCTTTTTCCCACTCATGTTGCTCAGATAGTGTGGTAGGAGCACTGTCAGGGCGACACCAGCAGGATGATACAATATCCCGCTGCTGCCACCAATTTGTCAGAGATTATGCACATGCACGATTCCGATTACTCACTACATAGTTATCAGCAAGCGATAGTTATTGGCAAGTGAGTTATGGTGTACACACCTCCGAATTCCAATGCACGGTATATGTGTATATGCGATCACTGTGTTTATGTGATCATATGTGTATATGCATACAATGATGTACGATCACTGCCACCTTCACGATAACCTAACTACAATTTTTCGCTGCCACCACCAATCAGTTTTAAAATCTTCAAATACAAGATAGGCCTGATTAGACGCCTGCTTTCTGGTAGCATATATGGCTTCGGGGGAGGAACAATTATGTCACAGAAGAAACAGGACTATTACATTTTATATTTAATCCAAAGGGAGGCAGTGTTTATGAAAAAATATACAAAGGATTTTACAAGACAAGACAATGGCAGCATATACAGTTACACAAAATAAAAGGGATTAACAGAAGAAACTTACTAGGCCGATCGCACAGACGATTCAGTTTAGCTGGATAGAGGCACTCCAATCCTGGCCCTTATGGAACGGGACCCCTGCTTACACAAATATGTATCCCACGGCATGAGTATAGATCCATATTCAGCTGGATCTTTTATGCCGAAAGGGGGTCCTGCCCACACACTCCCCTGTGATGCCCTCACATGGGCTGGTCTCCGCCCTTCATGGTTTTCTTAACTCCCTAGTTTCTGCGATAACTTCTCGCTGGTTGATTGCAGAAGTTAGCAAATGATGCCATATTTTTTATTGCGATTTTACCATTCTTTAGAGACCACACACAACATAACTGCTGTTGGTTATGTTTGCTCTCTTGCTTTATAGCTCACCGGCGGGGGGTACAGATACAGAAAAATATGCATCTGTTCCTTAACTAACCACACTGCTAAAAATATGTGTACCATTGCAATCGGAGTTATAGAAACTCCGATATTCCATATTTCATATCAGTGCCTAAAAGTCTGCCTGATGTCTGGTGATTTCAGCTTGGAACATCCTGGCTATTGTGGAGAGTGAGATAGATCCCCTTTGAAGTTTTAACAAATTGTTTCCTGTCTCTTTCAATCTCTGGCCCATATGTTGAAAGGTGTCGATTTGTCACCAGGAGTTCCATTTGGTATGCTAAATAGCTTTGATAATTGAGTTTGTCACTTCTTTTGTGTGCCCTGACATTTGCATTGAAGCAGTCTTCTAGATTGAGAGCTCTTACTCCTTTGACAAATGGTATAAAGGAGGAGGGAAGAGTGAGAGGGGTTTGGAGGGAGAGAGAGATTTTTACTATTTCTTAATATTTTCTGACAAGCACGCTATTATTAAAAAAAAATTGATTTTTCATCTGCACGAGTTCTGCACACAGCTAAATTTCAGCGGCACTAAATGACAAGGTGAGATATGGCTTGCTGTATCACTTTAGCAACTGAAAAATATATATTTTTTAGCTCTGCAAAAGCTCCGCACACAGCTGAATTTCAGCTGCACTAAATGACAAGGTGAGATATGGCTTGCTGTATCATTTTACTAACAGAAAAAAGTATTTTTTTTACTGTGGATGAGGCCTGTATAACATAGCAGATATGCTTCAAACTATTTCAAACTGAGATGTCCCTTGCTCTATAATGTTAGTAACAGAAGAAAGTATTTATTACTGTGGATGACGCCTGTATATCATAGAATATATGCTTCAAGATATTTCAAACTCAGATTCAGTCTGCTGTATCACGTTAGTCACAGAAAAAAATAGTTTTTTTTACTCTGCATAAGCTCTGCATATAGCTGAATTTCAACGCCACAGAATGACAAGGTGACATATGACTTACTGTATCATGTTTGTCACAGAGAATTTTTTTTTTTTTTTACTATAGTTAGCAGCAGAAAAAAAATAGATTTATTTTTACTGTGCATACACCTGAATTTCACCCCCCAAAAATGACAAGGTGGGCTACTATAGCTTGCAGTATCACATTAGCAAATGAAAAAAATAGATTTTTGTTCTCTGCATTTGGGAGCTCTGCATACAGCTGAATTTTAACCCCCAAATTGAAAAGGTGGGCTAGTAGGGCTTGCTTGCTGTATCACATTAGCAAGTGAAAAAAATTATTTTTTTAAGGGACACTCGTGCATGGAGCACAATAGAAGCAGTGCACAACAGAGTTCTATGACATGGGCCATGCTGTCTTTGTCTGGACCTAATTGCACAAGAAAAAAAAAATCTGTTGAAAGGTCGATTTCACAGACACACAGGACACTAGTTATCTAAACTACCTGACTTAGAAGCAACCACCTAACTATCTAGCTAAAATTTCTCAGTATGCAGGAGCAGCATCCGTGACCACTTATAAGCATAAAATGGAGCTCACACATCATGTCCGCTCTTTATATAGACAGGACTTGTGATTTCAGCAGCCAATGGCACAAGCCGTTGTGTCTGGACAGTGTGGATGCTTCCTGCGCCCTGATTGGCTAGCCGTGATTTGCACACATAAAGTTAGAAAAAAAATTAGAAGCACAGCGCTGCTCTCAGCTTCTGTCTGTTCTCCCCACAGCCCCTCCCCTCATCAAACACGTCCCCCTGCTCTTCAGACACAAGCGGTATGCTAGCCAAACTGTTAAAAACACTTTAGTTGCACCGCAATAATTTTTCTGCACTTTTTCACCGAATGTTACAGATTTTTTGAGAAAATGCTCGTGTTTCAGATCACGAATCCAAAGGTGCCATATTCGTGTCAAATTTAACATTTGCAATCGGATTTTGAACATATTCGCTCATCACTAGTAGGGACCACTGAACGCTGTGCTGGGACAAGGAAGTTGGCGAGGTTGCAAGTGTGCAACGACAGGTGCAGGGTGGGAGGCATCTTCGTTTGCATCATGGATGGAGGCTTGGTGTGTACGTATAACAGGGGAAGAGGCAGTGGTGTCACCTGCAGACACAGTTTCTGGACCCTGGCGTTCGGCCCAACTAGTCGGGTGCTTTGGTGTCATGTGCCTGAGCATGCTGGTGGTGGTCAGGCTGGTAGTTTTGCTGCCTCTGCTGGCCTGGCAGATGTGGCAAATGGACTTTTTAGGGTTAACTGGACAGTCTTTAAAAAAGTGCCAGACTCGGGAAGATTTAACAGTTGGATTGGCAACTTCCCTCGTATTGTTTTGGGGAACAGTTGTCTGCCTTGTGTCTGTGGCCACCCCACTGCTTCTTCCTGCCTGTTGTGGTGCTATGCCTCCCTCCCCCTCTGTGCTGCTGACCTCGCTATGCATGTCAACTTCCCAGGTTGGGTCAGTGACTTCATCGTCCACCACCTTGTCTTCTGCATACGTACTCTGCTCCTCCTCTTGACTTTCTGGTAATTGTGTCTCATCATCAGCCACCTCTTGCGACAGTAATTTCACTTTTCTACTTTTGCCTTCATGTGACTGTGGCTGCTCAAATATTTGGGCATCACTACATGCGATCTCCTCTTGCCCTGCTTGAAGCGGACGAAGCGAGAGGCCAGAATCTATAAATGGAAAAGTGAATAGCTCTTCAGAGTGTCCAAGTGTGGGATCACTTGTCTCCAGGCGCGTGGCATGGTGGGAGGAAGGAGGATCAGGGTGAAGAATATGTGGTCCAGACTCACGGCTACTGAGACTGGACCATGTGGAAGACAGGGTGGTGGTGGCAAACTGACTGGAAGCATTATCTGCTATCCAACCAATAACCTTTTCACACTGCTTTGGCTTCAAGAGTAGTGTCATGTTGACCTACCTTCCTCTTGAACACCACTCAGAGTTATACATGGCAGAGGGGAGAAAGGAGGGGTGGATATGGAGTGTGATGCGCCCCCTGGGCCGTGGGGTACCCGGTGCCGGGTCGGTAAATGCTGGGGGATGTCACAGTGGTGGTGACCCGGTCCGTGACCCAGGGCGGTCAATAAAAAGGGGTTATTGATAGGGGATTTATAGTGATTGTATAAAGTTCGTGACGCCACCTGTGGTATGCGGCTAAGGGAGCCGCCACTACGGAGCAGGTCCTCTGGAGCTGATGTTACTGCAGCAGGGATGGTGTGGCTCTCCACAGGTAGAGCTTAGCTCCAGGGCAGTGTAGATGTTATGGGTTATGCTGGGCGTTGTAGTGAAGGGGTTGATGGCGCAGCAATAATTAGTCCACAACTTAATGGCGGTTTCCTCTTATCTTTACTGGCAGTGATTAGACAAGCCCTGACTAGGGTACTGGCTAGAAGTGGAAGTCGGGGCAGACTGGAAGCAAGTAAAGAATCCTCCTTGCCAGGTGAAGTTGGAGGCCTTCCCTTTCCACTAAACTCTTTGGCCCTACTACTTGTAGCTGTGCGGTGGCCCTCGCCCCTGAGTGCAAGGTTTCTGTGCTCACCCGTATGGCAGGCAGCTCGGGCCTTTCTGGTGCGTCGCTCCCACGTGGCGGTGCTGGACCCTGCAGTGCTGCTGAGCCTCCGGGCGTCTGATGGGGCCAGGAGACCTGCAGTCTCCTGCCCTCCGGTTTCTACTTCTGGGCCTTCGGTGCCCCACAGCCTCGGACTCCCGCGTCCGGTTCTTTTGTGCTGGTTCTTCTGGGATGAGCTGCCGCGCAGCTCCAGTCCCCAGCTCCTCTCTCCTCGACGTCCTGACTTCAACTCCTCACACTAAGTCTAACTAACCCTGCCCCCAGATCCCAGTTGCCAAGGGGAGGAACTCCCCTTGCTGGTCTGGAGCCAGGAAAGTGTTGCATGCTTAGTAAAACCTGACCAGGAAACCCCTGCTTTCTTCCAGGCATGGCATCACCTCTTGTGAGGGAGGCAATGCTACTGTGGCAACCGGACCCCCGGGGTACCACAAGTGCACAGAATGTGTTAAAGGGCGGGCGAGTTGTGAGAAAGCAGAAGTTAAAACATATAAGAAGAAGAGTGATATGACCAATGCATAATGCAGTACGACTGACCAAAAAGCATGTTTGCATCTCCTCAGAATGTATTGGGTAACAATGAGGTGGAGGCTGAGGTGAAGGAGCAACAGGAGCTGTTGGCTAGCGCAACAGAGGGTAGTACCCACACAACCTTTGTCCCGTCACTCATACGTCAATGGGCTGAGGAAGAATGAGGAAGAAGTGATGGAAGAGATGGAGAGTAGTCATCATGGTGGAGATAGGCAAGTGTTTTGATACTGGCATAGCACTGCTGGAATCCAGTGGCTGAAGGAACACAAACAGGAAGAGCAAGCGGTAGAAGTTCTTGAAGTTAGCAAAGGAGTTGTAGGAAACAATTCGTAGATAGGTGAGAACAGTCTGGGTAAAACAGTAGCTGGAGACTTGAACTAGATTAATCAGCTAAACAAAATACTCAAGCAATGAGTGAGAGATCCAACGCAGCTTTATGGCATTATAAGTAGGCCCAAACAGGAAACTAGATGGATTCCACAGGTTCAGAATCTGCCATCTTTTTTTTTTTGCCTTCCTCTGGATGTAAGGCTATGGGTTGAACTAGATGGACTTAGTCTTCCTTCAACCTCAAAAACTATGTATGTTACTATGTAGCTTAGTAAAGGGCAATTGCAAAACACAGCAGCAGCCTCCAGTGGTAAGGAGTGGGATAGCAGCACAATTATTAAGATGAACAATAGCAGCCACTAGCGGTTAAACTGAAGGACAACAGGAATCCTGACAGGAAGTGTTGGTTGTATTGACCTTGGCACATATGGCCACTTGATGTACCATTGCCTTTCCCGTGACCCTAGAGTGACATTCATCTTGGCCCAAAAAAAGTACTGGTTGTTCACCCTGCTAGACTTCGAATCTCTTCTTCATGAGGTGGCGAGGTCTTCTAAAATGGTGCTAGACCAGAAGGCCATTGCAGAAAATATGTTGAAAAAAAAATCACACTAGACAATGTTAGTGGCAGAGGGCAAGCTTTCTTCCCAACCAAGGAGGAGAGGTGAAGGAGACACACACCAGATATAGGAGTAGTGAACCGTGGTAGCTGGTAAGTGGAGATTTATGGTAGTAAATACCAAATATATTGAATTGATATAGGAACCAAGTTGTCAATGGAGTTGTCAGTGTTTGAAGAGTTATGTGACTAGAGCCGCCTTCAGAGATCCGAGAGGTCAGTAATGACTTTATTGAATTAGTTAGAAGGAACATGGAGGCCTACAGGATTATGAGTTTTGCTGCAATTCTTGTAAATATTGTATCATTACATGCTTTGTTCTCCAATGTATACGCCATTCTCTGCAATATGTTCTTTCCTTTGTGTAACTATTGTAAGGCAGCGCTAGTCACCATGCTGGGGGACACTCGCTGCACCGGGTCAATTAAAGCACACCAGCCACGTTTTCCAGTATTTCACAATCCGGCAGTTTATTACACTTCATAACTGCTTATAACCGAGTCCATCTCAGTGGCTCGCCGACATATAACACATATAATATCCAAGAGCCTTTCCAGTGACATATATGTCCACTTGGCTCCATATACAGCCTTCAGCAAGGTAACAATATAAATGTCCACATCAAGTAGTGTTTTTACCTTTGCCGGGTCGTAGCTGCTTCAGTCAGATTTGTTCTGCCACCGCTGTGGCTTTACGGGTTAGGGTTGGGGGTCTCCAGCCCTTGTACCTTCAAAGGCTACTGGTATGTTTACACACCTAACATTCAGCCTCTGCCTTCCAGGACTCGTGTCTTCCAAGCCTCTGGCCCTCCAAGGCTACTGGCATCGCTTACACATAAGGATCCAGCCTCTGCCTTTCAGGCTTCACTAGGCCTCACACTCTAATGGTGTCCCACACAGGGAACAGGCCTCACGCCTTGCACACCTGTTTCAAAACTACCAGGGTTTATATATCTTCCAGTGCACACAGGACCTGTGCTGATGTCACAGTCATGTGATCAGTCACCTGAGGGGGAGGTACATGGTCAGCCAAAACACACCCTGGACCATTACAGTAATGCTGCAAGCCGCTGCATTACACTATATATATAAAAAAAAACCTACACCCTGATTTGGGGCCTTTCTTGTCTTGACACCTGTGTGTGTACTGCTTCTGCTAACCTGGAATGCCACGTCTTCCATGATTTCTGTATAAAAGAGGATCTAAACTGGGTCAAGATTCTTAACCATCCTAGACATCTTTTCTATTGGAAAAAGATTAATATCCTGGTCATTTTCACCGCCAGAAAAGGAAAAATAAACAGAGTTCTGGGATGTATTAGGAGAAGCATAGAGTCTAGATCACATGAAGTAATTATGCCCCTTCTACCCCATTATGGTCAGACCTCATTTGAATACTGTGTCAAGTTCTTGGCATCACATTTTAAAAAAAAGACATTGAAAAACTGGTGCAGGTTCAGAAAAGAGCTGCCATGGTGGTGAGTGGACTAAATATTCAACACGAATATAAACGCAACTCTTTTGTTTTTGCTCCCGTTTTTCATGAGTTTTCAAGGATGTTACCGATAGGATACCGAAGCTCATCAGTTCCAAGGATGTCCACCCATTTCTTTTGATACATGTTGGCACCAATGACATGGCAAAGAAGGACCTACCGACAATCTGCAAGGACTTTGAAGCATTGGGGAAGAAAGTAAAAGAACTGGATGCGCAGGTAGTTTTTTCTTCTATCCTTCCAGTAGACGGGCATGGCGTCAGGAGATGGAACAGGATCCTTGATGTGAACAACTGGCTGAGACGATGGTGCAGACAACAAGGATTTGGATTCCTGGACCACGGTGTGAATTACCTCTATGACGGACTCCTTGCCAGAGACGGACTACACCTCAACAAACCCGGGAAACACACATTCGCCAGGAGACTCGCAACACTCATCAGGAGGGCGTTAAACTAGAAGAAGAGGGGATGGGAAGAAAAACGCAGAACACGAACATGCAACCAGAGAACATACTAATGAAAGATATGAAGTGCGACAAAGAAGGTCCAAGACAAGATACTTGGAAGGGAGGTAAGAAAATTTCTAATACAATCCACAGGGAGAAGATTGGAACAAAACAAAATCGTGTAAACTGCGTGCTAGCAAATGCCAGGAGCCTGATAAACAAGATGGATGAACTGGAAGCAGAAATATCTACAGGTAACTATGACATAGTGGGAATAACGGAGACATGGTTAGATGAAAGCTATGACTGGGCAGTTAACTTACAGGGTTACAGTCTGTTTAGAAGGGATCGAAGAAGTCGGAAAGGGGGTGGAGTCTGTCTATATGTAAAGACGTGTCTAAAGCCTACAATACGGGAGGATGTATGGGAGGGAAATGAGGAGGTCGAGTCCTTATGGGTGGAGATACATGGGGCAAAAAACAATAATAAAATTATCATAGGAGTCTGTTATAAACCACCAAATATAGCGGAAGCCACGGAAAGTCTATTAATGAGACAAATAGACGAAGTAGCAAAAAATAACGAGGTGATTATTATGGGGGACTTCAACTACCCCGATATAGACTGGGAAACCGAAAGCTGTAGATCTCAGAAAGGAAACAGGTTTCTATCAATTATCAAAGACAATTATTTGTCACAACTTGTGCAGGAACCAACTAGAGGGACGGCCCTTTTAGACTTAATATTAACTAACAGGCCAGACAGAATAACTGAGGTGCAGGTCGGGGGGCACCTGGGAAATAGTGACCACAACATTATACAATTCCACATGTGCTTCAGTAGGGTGCCCAGCAAGGGAGTCACAAAAACACTGAACTTCAGGAGGGCAAAGTTTGATCAGCTAAGAGATGCCCTTCACCTTATAGACTGGGATAGTATCTTTAGTAATAGGAGCACGGATAGAAAATGGGAAATTTTCAAAACAGTCCTACATAGTCACTGTAGAAGGTACATACCTTATGGGAATAAAAGGGCTAGGAATAGGAGGAAGCCAATGTGGCTAAATAAGGAAGTCAAGAGGGCAATGGAAAACAAAAAAAGGGCTTTCGGTAAACTTAAACAAGAAGGCAGCGAGGAAGCGCTAATATCTTATAGGGAAAAAAACAAAATCTGTAAGAAACAAATAAGAATAGCAAAAGAGGAGACAGAGAGACTAATTGCCAAAGAAAGTAAAACGAATCCCAAACTGTTCTTTAACTATATAAATAGTAAAAGGATTAAAACTGATGGAGTTGGCCCATTGAAAAATAACCTGGGTAAAATCATAGAGGGCGATGAGGGTAAAGCAAACCTACTCAATAGCTTCTTCTCCACTGTTTTCACAAAAGAAAACAATTTATCGGAGGAAATGCAGAGTGATAAAGTAAACCCTCCGCTAAATATCACCCACCTAACCCAGGAGGAAGTTCAGAAACGCCTAAATAATATCAAAATAGACAAGTCACCAGGCCCAGATGGCATACACCCCCGGGTACTAAAAGAATTAAGTAATGTGATAGACAGACCGCTGTATCTTATATTCAAGCACTCTTTATGGACAGGGACTGTCCCACTAGACTGGCGCCAAGCAAATGTGGTACCAATATTCAAAAAGGGGTCTAAAAGTGACCCTGGGAACTATAGACCAGTCAGCTTAACGTCTGTTGTGGGTAAATTGTTTGAAGGATTTCTTAGAGATGCTATTGTAGAATATCTTAATGATAATAACTGTCTAACTCCATATCAACATGGATTCATGAGGGATCGCTCCTGCCAAACAAACCTGATCGCCTTCTACGAGGAGGTGAGCTCACAGCTGGACCGGGGAGAGTCAGTGGATGTTGTATACCTTGACTTCTCCAAAGCGTTTGATATCGTGCCACACAAAAGGTTGGTATATAAAATGAGAATGCTTGGTCTGGGGGATAATGTGTGCAAGTGGGTAAATAGCTGGCTGAGTGATAGAAAGCAGAGGGTGGTTATCAATGGAGTAAGCTCAGGGTGTGTCAGGGTTACTAGCGGGGTGCCTCAAGGGTCTGTCTTGGGCCCTATATTATTTAATATATTTATTAATGATCTAGTGGAAGGGTTGCATAGTAAAATAGCAATATTTGCAGATGATACTAAACTTTGTAAAGTAGTTAATACAGATGAGGATAGGGCACAGCTACAGGAGGATTTAGATAAATTGGGGAGTTGGGCCAAAAAATGGCAAATGGGGTTCAATGCCGATAAATGTAAGGT
Organism: Phyllobates terribilis; assembly: GCF_046119375.1. NCBI lineage: Eukaryota > Metazoa > Chordata > Amphibia > Anura > Dendrobatidae > Phyllobates > Phyllobates terribilis. The sequence goes on from NW_027362763.1 coordinate 648,770,841, forward strand.
CATGCACATGGGAAAGAAAAACAGCAGTCACTCATACATATTAAATGGGAAACCGTTGGGGAAATCTGACATGGAGAAGGACCTGGGCGTCTTGGTTAATAGCAAATTAAATTGGAGTGCCCAGTGTCAGGCAGCAGCTGCGAAGGCAAATAGAGTCATGGCATGCATCAGAAGAGGAATAGGAGCATGTGATGAGAACATTGTTCTTCCTCTGTATAAAGCGCTGGTAAGGCCACACTTAGAATATTGTGCACAGTTCTGGGCTCCGGTACTCAGGAAAGACATATTGGAGCTAGAGAGGGTACAAAGGAGGGCGACTAAGGTAATAAAGGGAATGGAGGGACTAGAATACCCAGAGAGGTTGTCAAAATTAGGCCTATTTACGTTGGAAAAGAGAAGGCTTAGGGGAGACCTCATAAACATGTATAAATACATCAGGGGGCAGTACAGAGATCTCTCCCATGACCTGTTTATACCAAGGATGGTGACAAAGACGAGAGGGCACACTATGCGTCTGGAGGAAAGGAGGTTCCTGCACCAGCATAGAAGGGGATTCTTTACGGTCAGAGCCGTGAGACTCTGGAACTCTCTGGGAGAGGAAGTGGTGATGTCCAACTCACTTAACGAGTTCAAGAGAGGCCTGGACGCCTTTCTTGAGAACAATAAAATTACATCTTATGCTTAGTTAATTAATCCAGGGATTTAATCTGACTGCCAGATTGGTGTCGGGAAGTGAATTTTTCCTCAATGATGTAAATTGGCCTATACCGCATGTTTTTTTGTTGCCTTCCCCTGGATCAACGCTGCGGAATAGCTGCAGTGCACAAGAAATAGGCTGAACTGGATGGACGATTGTCTTTTTTCGGCCTTATAAACTATGAAACTATGAGTTGAACTCAAAGATACAAGACTTTTTCTATGTACACAAAAGGCCTTCATCCGTCCAATATTGTTCACAAATTCGTCTAAATCTGTGTTAGTGAGCACTTCTTTGCCGAGATAATCCAACCACCTTTAAGGTATGGCATATCCAGATGCTGATTAGACAGCATAATTATTGCACAGGTGTGCCTTAGGGTGGCTACAATAAAAGGCAACTCTAAAATGTGCAGTTTTACAGTATTAAGAGGTCAAGGGGGTCAGAAATCATTGTCTGGTGTGACTACCATTTGCCTGATGCAGTGCAGCACTTCTCCTTCACATAGATGTGATCAGGTTGCTTGTGGCCTGTGGAATGTTGCTCCACTCCTCTGTGTGAAGTTGCTGGATCCCAAACATGCTCAATGGGTGACATGTCCGGCGAATATGTTGGCCATGCAAGAACTTCGCACAGCTATTAAAGAGGAGTGGACCAAGTTGGAAATGCTTTAAAGCACACATAATTAAACAGACAATAGTAAATAAATGCATGAAGCACTCCACTCTATGCAGACCCACACAAACAGAAGTAATAAGGAAGTATAGAGAAAGTGAAATGCAAGAAAGATTCTTCCCAATGTTAACACCCGATCCTCTAGGAAAAAGAAAAAAAAAAAGAAAAAGGCAGGGAAGCGAAATAGTCCAATCACCTGTCCGGTCTTTCCAAGAAAATGCAATCCACAGTTGGTGCTGCTGCTGTAGAACGATGAGGAAATGATAAATACACACACACCTATAAAAGTACAAATGCACGCCAAATAACTAACAATACAAATATCCTTTAGTGGTATTCGATAATATAACACCAACTGAAATCACAGAGGAGTAGACAATAAAATGGTGGGACTTATTAGTACTCAGACTGACCTTATTGTAGATACAAACTGTTCAAAAACACAAGTAACACATACAGTAGTGTTCAAAATAATAGCAGTGTGTTCAGAAACATGAGCTAAGCACAAAATCTTTACACTAGTTTTTATTTCCAGCATTGGGAACATTGCAGACTGTTTTCTAATTCAAAACTAGTGTTGAGCCACCCCCGTAGTGTTCCAGTTCGGTTCGGTTCGTCGAACACCCGTGTGTTCGCCGAACTGTTCGTCGAACTGTTCGTCGAACACCTTCGAACACCGTTAAAACCAATGGCAGGCAAACAAAAACACATAGAAACACATAGAAAACACCTTCAAAGGTGTCCAAAAGCTGACAAACTGCTCAGAAGACATAACTAACACATGGAAAAGTGACAAGTACATATAGTCATGCGAAAATAAAAGAGGTGGAGGAGTAAAAGGAGGGGGAGACACAGATATAGGCATGTCATGCCCTTCTAAAATCCAAAAAGTGAGAAGCCGACACGGCCAGTCCGCTCCTGCCCGTGCCACCTCCGTGTCGCCGGGTTTGTGCCAGAGCCGCGGTGAACCCTGACGGCCAGCCCCCCTCTCCCAATACTGGTGCCTGTCCGCTGGTAGGTCGAGCGAGCCCCCCTGTGGTGGAGGCAGCTCTAAGCTTTTTAATTTAAATTGTCTCTCTAATTTGAATGAATACACTTTAAATCCATTTACAAGGATCTATTGGAGGGCAAGTCTCATGCCAGCAGCCGCGGTAATTCCAGCTCCAGTAGCGTCCACTAAAGCTGCTGCAGTTAAAAAGCTTTTATAAGGATCGAGCTCGGCTGTCCACCGCAAGGCATCCTACTGCCAGTCCCAGCCCCTATGCCTTGGGGTGCCTCCTGATGCTCTTCACTAAGTATCCCATGGTCCCGAAGCATTTCCTTTGAAAAAATTAAGTGTCTAAACTACAGGTGGTGCAGCTTGCTTAACAGCCGGGATAATCCGCTGACTAGCAGACACTGCTACTAGGCACAAAGTATTTCCTGGGCTAGATGCAGTTAAAAATTTGTAATTAGATACTCTCGTTGGATGCTGAGAAAGCATTCCATAGAGTCTCCTGGCACGCCATATATGATTCTCTTAAAAAGCTTGGGGTAGGGGTCTAGGGGACCCTTTTATAGCCAAAATCACGGCCCTGTATCGCAATACGTCACCTAGGCTGAAGATAAATGGAACTGTAGCACCCTGAGGGCTCGGTTGCTACAGACGTATTGCACCTCACCCAGAGGTGTGATATCTCACTCTCAGGTAAGGATGGAGTGTGGATCAGGACCCGACACCTGCATGCATTACACCACATTGCCGTGGGGCAGGGCGACCAATATGCCCCTGAGATGGGCACGACAGTCCCTGTCCCTGGCTGGAGTGGGGGGAGGGAACACTGAGGAAGGGGAACCCTGTAGTGCAGGAGCAGGGAGGAAGCAGTTCCTGGGTGCATTGAGAAGGGAGTATAAAAGGTGGGCACCATCTTAGTTCAGTGCAGAGAAGTCTGAGAAGAAGTGGCAGCGAGCAGGGGCTCTGCATGAGCTCTGCTCCGGAGGCGGGCCTAGTAACAGAGGCCCAGGCCTGGAAGAGGGAGAAGGAAGGAAGAGGAGCGGAGAAGGCTCCAGGAACGAGGAATGAAGGGATCCCAGGGGTGCGGACGGGCGAGTCGCCACCGCACGCCCGAATCCACCTGCGTGGAGGGGTCAGGCCAAAGGGGGAGACCGGTCCCCGAACTAGTGGAGGCAGGAAACGACCCTCAGCTAGAAACCGGAGGCTCTGACATTTTATGTGGCGCAGCCCCTCGCTACACCCGCTAGGAAGGCACCACATAGGGTCAGGGAAACTGGCGCCAAGTTTACCAAGAGGAGGCCCGAGGAAGCCGGACAGAAGTGTTGGTAAGAAAGGCCAGACAAAGGACACACAAAGGGGGTCCTGTGAAGTGCTCCAAAGTTATCTGGGAGTTGTCTGAGCCCCTCACCTGGTGAGCACAGTACGACGTGGGCAGCCGTTACCTGCAGACGTGGTCTGGATAATAAGAACTGTGAGTAAAGGCCCTGAACTGCATCACTGACTCCGTGTCGTTACTGCTGCTGCCCTGCACCATTACCCCCATCCTCCGCATACACTGCCCTGAGGCTATACTCCTCCCGTGGGGAGTTATGCTACGCTCTGCTGCACCCACAACACCAGCCTCAGCGGTCTGCCCTGTAGCGGCGGTTCAATCTGACCGCAATCCACGGGTGGCGTAGTCGGACATTTAAACATCAAAACCACATAAATAGTTCCGCCACTGGTTTGACCGCCCTGAGCCACGGAACCGGGTCGCCGCCACGAAGACTACAACCACCAGCATCCACCAAAAAGGGTCCGGCTCCGGGTGTCCCAAGGCCCAGGGGGTGCATCAGAACATTTTCATCACCTTTCACAATCACCAATGGGACAAGGCAGTGATGTCCTCTGTCCCCTCTCTTATACATCCTAGTGACGGAGCACCTGCTCTCATCAATTCGCCATAACCCCAATATTAGGTGGATTGAGGTGGGAGGCACCGAGTACAAGTGCTCTCTATTTGCTGATGATGTCCTAGTATATATCACTCAATCACATATATCCATCCATGCTGTTATGGCTGAAATAGATCACTTTGTTACATGGTAAAATTTTAAAATCAATGCAGCGAAGTCTGAGGCCCTCGATGTCTCCCTCCCCAAATCCATATAGGATTCCATCCAGTCCAACTTTCCCTTTGCCTGGCCCTCACAGGGTATCAAATACTTAGGAATTCCTATTCATAGAGACCTCTCCCATCTATGTTATCTTAATTTTGGGCCCTTTATTGAACAACTCCATACAGACCACGGTTGGCAAGTTAGAACTGTAAGATTCACTACGTGAACCACTGGTGTTTTGTGGAAAAGCACATGTACACTGCGTTCCAAATTATTATGCAAAAAGTGTTTAGGAGTGATAAGGGAAGAATTTGTTTGTCAGTTAAACTCATTGATGGTGATGTGTGTCAGGGCTCTTTATATCACTGTAAGCAATTGCAGACACCTGTGCTAATTAGTTTGGCAGGTGTGTCCAATGAAAGGCAAGACTACTTAAGAAGGCTCTCTCACATTATTAAGCAGCCTACATTTTCTGCCAAAATGGGAAAGAAAAAGGATGTGTCGGCTGCTGAGAAGCAACAAATTGTGGAGTGTTTAGGTCAAGGCATGACTACAATCAACATTGTGCGATGATCAGGATGAAGTGTCTTGGCAATCAAGAAGTATGTAGCTGATTCACAGTACACACGTGTGCGTGCTGATAAGGGCAAATTGAGGACTCTTTCCTACAGGCAATTACGGCAGAAGGGTTTGGGTTCATGGAGAACTGGGCCGACTTCGCTGTCGGCTACAGGCTCTACCGTAGGGACGGGCTGCACCTCAATGGGGAGGGTGCAGCGGTGCTGGGGAAGAAGATGGCTAATAGGTTGGAGGAGTTTTTAAACTAGAGACGGGGGGGGGGAAACCAAGGAAATAGGTGGGATGTGAGGCAAGCAAGGGGGAAGGGGAGAAGTGAATATAATGAGGGTGGAGAGGGGGGTGGGGATAGTACAGTTAGATCGTTAGAGAAGAATAGGATGCTAAATAACCCCAAAGTTTTATCTTGCATGCTGACCAACGCAAGAAGCCTGACCAATAAGGCGGATGAGCTGCGGGCGCTTATATCGGAGGAGAGGTATGACATCGTAGGTATAACAGAGACTTGGCTAGACGATAGCTACGACTGGGCGGTAAATTTAACAGATTATAGTTTATTTAGAAGGGACCGGAAACAGGGGAAGGGCGGAGGAGTCTGCTTATATGTAAAGTCACGTCTAAAGCCCAGACTAAGGGAAGATATAGGAGAGGGAGAAGAGGGGGTCGAGTCCATGTGGGTAGAGATAGAGGGGGCAAAAAATAATAATAAAATATTACTGGGGGTCTGCTATAAGCCACCCAATATAACAGAGGAGAATGAGAAACTGCTATTAGGACAAATAGACAAAGTAGCAAAACATAATGAGGTGATTGTAATGGGGGACTTCAACTACCCGGATATTGACTGGGAAACAGAAACCTGTAGATCGCAGAAAGGAAAAAGGTTCTTGACAAATATCAAGGATAATTATCTCTCCCAACTAGTGCAGGAACCAACGAGAGGGAAGGCAGTGTTGGACTTAATATTGACTAATAGGCCTGATAGAATAACTGAGGTACAGATAGGGGGGCACCTAGGTAATAGCGATCATAATATTATCAATTTCAAAATGCCCTTCAGTAGGGTTATCAATAAGGGAACAACTAAAACATTAAACTTTAGGAGGGCGAAGTTTGATCAGCTGAAAGAAAACCTTCAACTTATAGACTGGGACAAAGTTCTTAATCAAGGAAATACGAATAGTAAATGGGAAACCTTCAAAAGAATTCTGAATACTCAGTGCGAGAGGTATATACCGTATGGGAATAAAAGGGCCAGAAATAAGAGGAAACCAATATGGTTGAATAAGAACGTAAAAGGGGCGTTAAATAGCAAAAAAGAGGCATTCAAGAGATTAAAACAGGAAAACAGCAAGGAGGCACTAATGTGTTACAAGGAAAAAACGAGAACCTGCAAAAAACAAATAAAAATAGCAAAGGAGGAAACAGAGAGACGTATTGCTAGGGAAAGTAGATCAAATCCCAAACTGTTCTTTACGTATATAAATAGTAAAAGGATTAAATCGAGTAATATTGGACCGATAAAAAGTGATGAAGGCAAAATCATAGAGAAAGATGAGGATAAAGCTAATCTATTAAATAAATTTTTTTCGTCAACTTTCACAAAGGAAAAAGAACTAACAGGCGAAATGAGAAGTGACAAGCTTAATCCTCCACTAAGTATGACAAATCTAACCCAAGCTGGGGTACAGAAACGCCTCAGTAACATTAAAATAAACAAATCACCAGGACCTGATGGCATACACCCACGGGTACTAAGGGAACTAAGTAATGTGATAGACAGACCGTTATATCTTATATTTAAGGACTCTGTTGAGACTGGGTCTGTACCACTTGATTGGCGACAGGCGAATGTAGTGCCAATATTCAAAAAGGGAGCAAAAAGTGACGCCGGAAACTATCGGCCGGTGAGTCTGACGTCCGTTGTGGGCAAAATTTTTGAAGGCTTTATTAATGAGGCAATCATGGAGCATCTTGACGCTAATAATCTATTAACCCCGAACCAACATGGATTCATGAGGAATCGCTCCTGCCAAACAAACTTGATTGACTTCTACGAGGAGGTTAGCTCTCGAGTAGATCAGGGGGAACCAGTGGATGTCGTGTATCTCGACTTCTCAAAAGCGTTCGATAGCGTGCCACATAATAGGTTGGTATACAAAATGATAATGATGGGGCTGGGGGAAAATGTCTGCAAGTGGGTAGCTAACTGGCTAAAGGATAGAAGGCAGAGGGTGGTTATAAATGGAATATACTCAGATTGGGTAAGCGTCACTAGTGGGGTACCACAGGGGTCTGTACTAGGCCCAATGTTATTTAATATCTTTATTAACGACATAGTCAACGGGATAAATAGTAAAATATCAATATTTGCAGATGACACAAAGTTATGTAAAACAATTAATACAAAAGAGGATAGTGAAGACCTTCAGAGGGATTTGGATAAGCTGGGTAGGTGGAGCATTAAATGGCAAATGAGGTTTAACGAGGAGAAATGTAAGGTCATACATATGGGAAGGAAAAATGTAAGTCACCAGTACTCACTGAATGGGAAATCATTGGGGAATTCAGAGATGGAGAAGGACTTGGGCATCTTGATTGATAGCAAACTAAATTGGAGTGCCCAAAGTCAGGCCGCTGCTGTAAGGGCAAACAGGGTAATGGGATGTATCAGAAGAGGTATAGCTGCAAAGGATGAGAACATTGTTCTTCCACTGTACAAAGCACTGGTCAGACCACACTTGGAATACTGTGCTCAGTTATGGGCCCCAATATATAGAAAGGATATAAATGAGCTTGAAAAGGTACAAAGGAGGGCAACAAAATTAATAAAGGGAATGGAGGGACTGCAATACCCAGAGAGGTTGGCAAAACTAGGACTATTCAGCCTGGAAAAGAGAAGGTTGAGGGGGGACATAATAAATGTGTACAAATATGTTAGGGGACAGTATAGAGACCTTGCCCGGGATTTGTTCAAAAGGAGGGATATTACGGTAACAAGAGGGCACTCACTAAGACTGGAAGAGAAAAGGTTTCAGCACCAGCATAGGAAGGGGTTCTTTACAGTAAGAGCAGTGAGAATATGGAATTCACTGAGTGAGGAGACGGTAATGTCGGATTCACTACACCAGTTCAAGCGGGGACTGGATGCTTTTCTAGATACCAGGCAGATTTCTGCATATACTTAAAAATAGAATAAAATAGTAGGTTGATACAGGGATTTATTCTGACTGCTGGTTTCAGAGTCGGGAGGGAATTTTTCCTCAGGTGAAGATTGGCTAAATCATTTGGGGTTTTTGCCCTCCTCTGGATCAACTTTAGCAACTACAGAACTTACAGGTCGAACTTGATGGACGCAAGTCTTTATTCGGCTTTACAAACTATGTATCACTATGTGTCAGGTTGAAAGAGCAGCGGCAAAAAAGCCTTGTCATAGCAGCAGACAAGTTTTTGAAGCTGCTTGTGCCTCCAACGTCCCCCGAACAACAAGATGCAGGGTCCTTCAGAGGTTTGCAGCTGTGCATGCGCCATCCTGTCGACCTCCTCTATCCACTTCACACAAGCAGAAACGGCTCCAGTGGGCCAAACATTACATGAAGACTGATTTCAAAACTGTTTTGTTCACGGATGAGTGCCGTGCAGCGCTCGATGGTCCAGATGGATGGAGTGGAGGATGGCTGGTTGATGGACACCCCACGCAAACACGGCTACAGCGCCAACAAGGAGGAGATGGAGTAATGTTTTGGGCTGGAATCATGGGGAGAGAGATTGTCGGCCCCTTTAGGATCCCTGAAGGCGCTAAAGATGAACTCCATAATGTATGTGGATTTTCTCAAACAGCACTTCCTGCCATGGTTCAAGAAGAAGAACCGTGTATTTCACAGCAAGATCATTTTTCTGCATGATAATGCACCATCTCATGCTGCACATAAAACATCTGCATCTCTGGCTGATATGGGCATAAAAGGGGACAAACTTATGGTGTGACCCCCATGCTCCCCTGACCTCTACCCCATTCAGAACCTTTGGAGCATCATTAAAAGGAGTGTCTATCATGGCGGGAGGCAGTTCACACCTAAGCAACAGCTCTGGGAGGGTATTCTGTCCTCATGCAAAACAATTGAAGCAGAAACCATCCAAAACCTGACAAATTTAATGGACAAGAGAGTTCAGAAGCTCCTTTCGAACAAGGGGTCCTATGTGAAAATGTAACATCACCTAGAATAAAGTTTTGAGTTGAAAACTGTTTGATTTTAGTTTCTAACAACCTGCTAATGCTTATAATTTCAAAAATGACCATTTTTTTGGTCTTTATTAAAATGAAAAGGTTGATCGAAAAGTTTGGGGGATCTAAGAGTGTGGCAACCCAGTAGTCATGATTACTTCGAATTCTGACAATATGAGGGTCATGCTGCAGGTAGTGCAGCAAGAAGGCACTTATGTGCCTTGCGCATCTCGGAGCCCCAAAATTATTTTCCGGGCTAGATGCAGCTAAAAATTATTTTTAATTTTAAATCTGGTGAAGCTTTAGTATAGATGGCCTAATAGGATCAGTGCTGCACACTGCTACAAGGCCCAAATTATTTTCCAGTCAAGATACAGATAAACATGATTAGTAATTTGAAAGCTTAAAACGGTTGGTAGGGTGATTTTAACCAATCATCAAGCTTTTACTCTCCCCAGGATGACACAGGGGTAGAAAAGTCGTTTCGGATCCATGATTTGTTCATCTTTATGAACGTGAGTCTGTCTACATTATCAGTGGAGAGCCGCGTGCGCTTATCTGTCAGCACACCACCAGCAGCGCTGAACACACGTTCAGACAGAACGCTGGCTGCGGGGCATGACAAGATCTCCAAGGCGTAAGTGGCTAGCTCCGGCCATTTATCCAGATTGGAAGCCCAAAAAGAGCAAGGGTCCAGTGACACAGTCGTGGCTTCAATGTTTACTTGGAGATACTCCTGTACCATCGCCTCTAGGCGTTGACTATGTGTCAGACTTCTTGTCTCCTGTGGCCTTGCAAAGGATGGGCTAAAAAAGTGGTGAAATGATTCCGCAAAATTGATGTTACCAGCAGATACTGTGGTTCTGTTACGGTTTGAGTGCTGAACACTTGACGGTCCCACGGTTGGCAAGTTGGAACTGTGAGATTCACTACGTGCACCACTGGTATTTTGTGGAAAAGCACATGTAAGATTCTGCAACAGTCTCTGCTGATACTCCTGCATGCGTGCATCCCTTTCTATGGCAGGAATAATTTCTGCAAATTTACTTTTGTACCGGGGATCTAACAGTGTGGCAACCCAGTAGTCAGGATTATTTCTAATTCTCACAATTCGAGGGTCATGTTGCAGGTAGTGCAGCAAGAAGGCACTCATGTGTGTTGCGCATCCAGGAGCACCAAGTCCCTGTTGTGTTGGTGGCGAGGTAACAATCATGCTTCCTTCCTCTGTCCTCTCCCCCCAACCTCGCACAACAGAAATGTGATCAAGGTCTCCCTCATCTGATGAGTCTTCCATCAGTTCGTCCTCCACTTCTTCCTGGGCTCCTGCACCTTCCTCACTAGTTTGGCTGCTACCATGCGCCCTGGTAAAACCATCTCCCCCACCCTCACATGCCTGCCGCCTTGGTGCTGCCGACCGTCTGGACCTTGCAGATGTTAGCCCTTCCGCATACAACTCCTCCTCCTCTACTTCCTCCACCTCCTCTTGTGCCACCACCTGACTCCGAATTCTGTTTAACATGTGCTCCAGCATGTAAATCACCGGAATAGTCATGCTGATAATGGCATCGTCAGCACTAAACATCTTCGTCGCCATTTCAAAACTGTGCAGAAGGGTGCATAGGTCCCTGATCTGAGACCACTCCTCCAGCGTGATTTGCCCCACCTCTGAATCTCGTTGGCCCAGGCTATACGTCAGAACGTATTGCACCAGGGCTTGTCGGTGCTGCCACAGTCGCTGCAACATGTGCAGAGTTGAATTCCACCGGGTAGGCACATCGCATTTTAGCCGGTGAAGTGGCAGGCCCAACGACTTCTGTAGAGATGTAAGTCGCTGAGCTGCGGGATGCGAACGGCGGAAGTGAGCACACAGCGACCGTGCCCTCTGCAGAAGGCCATCTAGTCTGGGATAGTGGGCTAAAAATTGCTGGACAACCAGGTTCAACATGTGAGCCATACAAGGCACGTGTGTGACATTGCCCCGGCGAAGGGCCGCACCCAGGTTTGCAGCATTGTCGCACATGGCCTTCCCTGGTTTCAGGTCCAGTGGAGACAACCATTCATGAAATTGGTTCTCCAGAGCTGACCACAACTCCTCAGCTGTGTGACTCACATTTCCCAGACATTTCAATGTAAAAACCGCCTGATGACGTTGAGCCCTACTGCCAGCATAGTAAGGAGGTGTGCAGGATCCCTTCTGCGCAGTTAGAAAGCTTGTGGCATGACCAGACAGGCTTTGGGTGCAGGTGGAAGACCGAGAGGAGGTTGAGGAGGCAGAAGCAGTGGAGGAACTTTGACATAAAGAGGATTGACGCACAACTCGTGGGGACGGCAAGACTTGGACAGCAGCCCCTTGTCCTGCTGTCACCATAGTTACCCAGTGCCCAGTCAGCGACATGTAACGCCCCTGTCCATGCCTACTCGTCCAAGTGTCTGTGGTGAAATGCACCCTGTCACACACAGAGTTTCTCAAAGAAGCGGTGATGTTATGTGCGACATGCTGGTGGAGCGCAGGCACACCTTTCTTTGAGAAGTAGTGCCGACTGGGCATCTGGTACTGGGGCACTGCGACGGACATAAGGTCTCGAAAATCCTCTGTGTCCACCAGGCGGAAAGGCAGCATTTCTGTAGCCAAGAGCTTGCAGATGGTGAAATTCAACCTCTTAGCTTTCTCATGGCTAGGAGGAAATGGTCTTTTACTTGTCCACATCTGAGGGACCGAGGGCTGGCTATTGTGCTTAGACGGGGTTGATAAGGGTGTCCCCGGCAAACTGCCGGTCTGTGAGGAAGATGCAGGCGGACATGTTAGGTTGCCTTGATCCAAAGGTGGTGCTATCGATGTCGGACAGCGCTCAACACCAGCTGGTGTTACCACCTCCAAAGAAAATGATGACCTGCCAATCACGCTGGCTGTTGCGGGTAAAGAGGTGGCAGGTCTGCGCCCCAAAACAGGTGTGACTGCTGTCCCCCCAGTCACAGAGGATGAAGAGGCCGCGGATGCACAAGATATGGCAGACGGTGGTTGGCCCGGCCGGCTAGGCCGCATTGTAGCACACTGAGCTTCCCACTGCAACTTATGCTTCATGTCCATGTGCCGGTTCATGCATGAAGTACTCAAACTATGTATTTTTTGGCCTCTACTTAGCTTTTGCTGACAAATGTTACAGATAACACGAGTTGGGTCATCTTTATCGATCTGAAAAAATGCCCAGGCTATGCAAGGCTTAGCACCCATGCGACCTGAAGAGCCACCACGACTTGTGGTGAGAGGCAGAGTTGTGTTTGAGGATGCAGTTGTTGACGTGCTTCCAGTACTACGTCTCTGTCCAGGAAGGCGCAACCTGACCTCGTCGTCACTAGCATCTTCCTCCACCTCCTCTGCTGACCTCATCTCTTGGCTGACTGTGGGTTGACAGTAAGTGGGATCTCCGACCTCATCATCATCACCCTGTGCGTTATCACACCCGTCGTCCTCAGAGCCAACCTGTTCCTGCCCTGACAAAAAACTAAAGTTGTCGCTCCAATCAGGTATTTGAGTCTTATCATCGTCTTCCTCATTGTCTCCACCAACAGGAGTTACAGTTTGGGAATGAGGGTCTACATTATGGTCAGAACCTTCTGCGTCTGGTCCTGGATCCGACTCATAAAGATTCTGGGCATCAGTGCAGATCATTTCCTCGTCTGGATTCACAGAAGCGCTGGAGTCGACCTCTGATTCCCAGGCTATAGTATGAGTAAACAGCTCTGCAGACTCAACCATCTGTTCTACCTCATACTCAGACGGGCAGCTGGAGATTTGGGAGCTGTGAGGAAGCAAGTGCGATTTGGGTGACACCTTTGAGGACTGGAGTATTTGTGATGTTGAAGTTGATGTGGAGGAGAGCCCACTTAAAGGAGCACTTGATATCCGTTGAAGCACCTGCTGTTTTTGTGCCTCATCTGGAATTTGTAGCGATTGGCGTGGCCGTAAGAAAGGGATCTTATCACATTGTCCGCTAAAAGAAGTAGACATTTTAGTTTGGCTGGAAGATGGTCTTTCTTCTGCAGATGTTACTGTTGCTTTAACACCTACCCCACGGACACAACCTTTTTTCCCCTTCCCAACACGCCTATTCCCCTTTCCACCAGCAGCAGGCCTTTTTCCACTCATTTTGGTGGTTAACTAATTCACAACTCTGGAGTTGTTTGCACAAAAAAACAATGGATGGTAACCGAGCAGAGCTGAGTGGCCAAACTGTGGTATTAGGCCAAAACTATTGGCTGGGTTAGATGCAGAAAAAAATTATTTTGAATTTGCAACCTGATGGAGGTCAGTATAGATGGATTAATAGAACAAGACCCACACACAGCTAGAGGCCCAATATTTTTTCAGAGGTAGATGCAGGAAAAAAATATATTCAGTTTGCAACCTGATGGAGGTCAGTATAGATGGATTAATAGAACAAGTCCCACACACAGCTAGAAGCCCAAATATTTTTTCAGAGGTACTGTAGATGCAGATAAAAATTAGTTTTAATTTGCAACCTGATGGAGGTCAGTATAGATGGACTAATAGAGAAAGTCCGACACACTACTAGAAGGCCAAATATTTTTTCAGAGGTAGATGCAGAAAAAAATATATTCAGTTTGCGACCTGATGGAGGTCAGTATAGATGGACTAATAGAGAAAGTCCGACACACTACTAGAAGGCCAAATATTTTTTCAGAGCTAGATGCAGAAAAAAATTATATTCAGTTTGCAACCTGATGGAGGTCAGTATAGATGGACTAATACAACAAGTCCCACACACAGCTAGAAGCCCAATATTTTTTCAGAGGTAGATGCAGAAAAAAATATATTCAGTTTGCAACCTGATGGAGGTCAGTATAGATGGACTAATACAACAAGTCCCACACACAGCTAGAAGCCCAAATATTTTTTCAGAGGTACTGTAGATGCAGATAAAAATTAGTTTTAATTTGCAACCTGATGGAGGTCAGTATAGATGGACTAATAGAGAAAGTCCGACACACTACTAGAAGGCCAAATATTTTTTCAGAGCTAGATGCAGAAAAAAATTATATTCAGTTTGCAACCTGATGGAGGTCAGTATAGATGGACTAATAGAGAAAGTCTGACACACTACTAGAAGGCCAAATATTTTTTCAGAGCTAGATGCAGAAAAAAATTATATTCAGTTTGCAACCTGATGGAGGTCAGTATAGATGGATTAATAGAACAAGACCCACACACAGCTAGAAGCCCAATATTTTTTCAGAGGTAGATGCAGAAAAAAATATATTCAGTTTGCAACCTGATGGAGGTCAGTATAGATGGACTAATACAACAAGTCCCACACACAGCTAGAAGCCCAAATATTTTTTCAGAGGTACTGTAGATGCAGATAAAAATTAGTTTTAATTTGCAACCTGATGGAGGTCAGTATAGATGGACTAATAGAATGATGCTATGCCCAAAAGATTTTACTTCACTAGGTGCAGTAAAAAAATTGGTATTCTATACACAGGTGGTATATCTTGCAACACAGATAGGCTACTCCACTGACTAACACACTCTGCAATAGGCCAAAAAGGATTAGCTTTGCTAGATTCAGCCAAATGCTGTGAAAAAAACTTGCACAGCACTGGCACAGACCTGCCTGGCAAAAACTGATAGGAACTGATGTAACCTAGTCCTGAAAAGGACTCCAATTACAATTAGTCTTTACTCCCACAACCTATCTATTTAAGAGCACAGACCTCCCTGATAAAAGTTGTAGGAAATGCTGTAACCTAGTCCTTAAAAGGACTGCAATCACAACTATTCCCTACTCCCAAGCTATCTGTATATTTGTGCGAAAATTGGCTTGAAATTAACAAGGTATAGCGCACACAGCAACAGCGGTGCCGTCTAACACGCAGCTGCAGCAGTGAGAAAATGGTGGCGACGGGGAAAATGGCTTGGTCTTATAGGGCAAGGACATGTGACATACACTGCCAATGACACATGCCCTTGCTTGTGTGAAAAAAAGCACTTCGCTCCGTGTGTGCGCTGCTGATAGGCTGACAGATTGCACCTCCCCACTGCAAATGCGGGAAAGAGAAAAAAAAATGGAGATCTTCATTGTTCCTGCAGAGATCCATCCCCTGCCCCTCCCCCCACCCCGCTGTACACTCAAACTGCGTATTAACATTAATTTTCATCATTACTGAGAAAAAATCCAGTTATGATTTTGGTGCACGAACAGTTATCGAACATAACCTCGAACAGCCGAATTTTTCTCAAATTGTTCGTGTTCGCCGAACGGCTCGAACACCGCCCAAAACAGCTCGAATTTGAGATTGGCGAACAGTTCGAGTAGAACAACGCTCATCTCTATTCAAAACATGGAGAAATGTAGATAATTTTTAACTACTTTACAGAAAATAACAAAAAATTAACATTGTGCTGTTCTAAAAAATAGCAGTGTCTGCATTTGTCTTTTCACACTCACAATATGTACTCTTCTTTTTGAGGATTTATCATTCCTGGGAATGACTAACCTAATATTTAGTTGTATACCCACAGTTTTTTAGAACTGCTTCAAATTTATATGCAAACTGGTCCATGATCCCTGGTATGCGGTAAATAGGTCCGGCACCATAGTAAGAGAAACATGCCCATATCATGATGCTTCCACCATGCTTCACTGTCTGCAGAGTGCTCTGTGGCTTGAATGCAGAGTTTTTGGGTCATCTGACGAACTGTCTGTGGTCCTTGGACCCAAAAGGAACAATTTTACTTTCATCAGTTGACAAAATGTTTTTCTATTATCTTTAGGCTAGCTGATGTGTTCTTTTGCAAATTGTATCCGCTTCAGTACGTCTTTTTTTTTTTAACAGTGGGACTTTGCAGAGACTTCTTGCTAAGAGATTAGCTTCACACAGGTAACTTCTAACTGTCACAGTCCTCACAGGTAACTTGAGACTGTTTGTGATCATCCAGGAGCTGATCATTGGCTGAGCCTTTGCCATTCTGGATATTCTTCCATCCATTTGAATGGCTGTCTTCTGTTATCTTCCACGTCTCTCTGGTTTTGCTTTCCATTTTAAAGCATTGGAGATCATTTTAGCTGAACAGCCTAAATATTTCTCAGGCTTTCAAGGAGAAATGCATGTACAACATGTGCTGGCTTCACCCTTAAATAAGGGCCACCTGATTCACACCTAATTCTTCACAGAATGATTGACCTCACTGATTGAACTCCACACTGCTATTATTTTAAACACTCCCCGTACAATTAATTATTGAAATACACAGACTCAAAAACACTCAGATCATGAATGCGGAGTCTGGTGGTTTTCTTAGAATCTACTGTACCAACTGGTAAATTGTTTGATATGTGGTAAAATAATTTATACCAAAAACAGAGAATAACCTAGTTATATTGGACTGCTATTATTTTGAACACTACTGTACATAAATACAATATGTAGCATAGTAAAATACATAGTATTTGGCAACATTATAGGAACAATATACAGTTGTGCTCAAAAGTTTACATACCCCGGCAGAATTTTTGCTTTCTTGGCTTTGTTTCAGAGAATATGAATGATAACAAAAAACCTTTTTCTCCACTCATGGTTATTGGGTGGGTGAAGCCATTTATTGTCAAACTACTGTGGTTTCTCTTTTTAAATCTTAATGACAACCAAAAACATCCAAATGACCCTGATCAAAAGTTCACATACCACAGTTCTTAATGCCGTGTATTGCTCCCTCTAACATCAATGACAGCTTGAAGTCTTTTGTGGTAGTTGTGGATGAGGTTCTTTATTTTCTCAGATGGTAAAGCTGCCCATTCTTCTTGGCAAAAAGCCTCCAGTTCCTGTAAATTCCTGGGCTGTCTAGCATGAACTGCGGGCTTGAGATCTCCCCAGAGTGGCTCAATGATATTGAGGTCAGGAGACTAAGATGGCCGCTCCAGAACCTTCACTTTGTCTGTAGCCAATGACAGGTCGACTTGGCCTTGTGTTTTGGATCGTTGTCATGTTGCAACGTCCAAGTAATTCCCATGTGCAGCTTCCAGGCTGATGAGAGCAAATTTGCCTCCAGTATTTGCTGATAACGTGCTGCATTCATCTTTCCTTCAATTGTTACCAAGTTTCCTATGCCTTTGTAGCTCACACATCCCCAAAGCATCAGCGATCCACCTCCGTGCTTTACTGTAGGAATGGTGCTCCTTTCATCATAGGCCTTGTTGACCTCTCTCCAAATGTAACGTTTATGGTTGTAGCCAAAAAGTTACAATTTGGTCTCATCACTCCAAATTACCTTGTTCCAGAAGTTTTGAGGCTTGTCTCTGTGCTGTTTGGCGTATTGTAGGCAAGATACTTTGCGGCATTTGCGCAGTAATGGCTTTCTTCTGCGACTCGACCATGCAGCCCATTTTTCTTCAAGTGCCTCCTTATTATGCATCTTGAAACAGCCACACCGCTAGTTTTCACATACTCCTGAATTTCATCTCATGTTGTTTGTGGGTTTTCTTTGCATCCCGAACAATTTTCCTGGCAGTTGTGGCTGAAATTTTTGTTGGTCTACCTGACTGTGGTTTGGTTTTTAGAGAGCCCCTGATTTTCCATTTGTTAATCACAGTTTGAACGCTGCTGACTGACATTATCAATTCCTTGGATATCTTTTTGTATCCCTTTCCTGTGTTATTCATTTCAACTACCTTTTCCTGTAGATCTGTTGACAATTCTTTTGCTTTCCCCATGACTCACAATCCAGACACGTCAGTGGCTGAATGAAAGATGCAAGAGTCTGTCTGGACTCCAGAAACTCACTCAGCTTTTATGCACACACACTGATTACAAGCAAACAGGTCACAGATGAGGATGTTACCTTTAGTAGCCATTCAAACCCATTTGTGTCAAATTCTGTGCATGTTATCAGGCCAAAATCACCAGGGTATGTGCACTTTGGATCAGGGTCATTTGGATGTTTTTGGTTGTCATTAAGATTTAAAAAGAGAAAACACAGTAGTTAGACAATAAATGGCTTCACCCACCCAATAACCATGAGTGGAGAAAAAGTTTTTTTGCTATCATTCATATTCTCTGAAATAAGGCCAAGAAAGCAAATAATCTGCCGGGGTATGTAAACTTTTGAGCACAACTGTACTTAGGATATCGTTTTTTATTATTATAGCTCCATTTATTCCATGACACTTTACATGTGAAAAAGGGGGCATACATAGCAAAAACACTTGCAATAATCTTGGACAAAACGAGTCAGCGACTGGTACAGGAGGAGAGAGGACCCTGCCCGTGAGGGCTCACAGTCTACAAGGGATGGGTGAGGATACAGTAGATGGGGGTAGAGCTGGTCGTGCAGCGGTGTAGTGGAGCAGTGGTTACTGCAGGTTGTAGGGTTGTCAGAAGAGGAAGGTCTTCAGGTTCCTTTTGAAGGTTTCCACGGTAGGTGAGAGTCTGATATGTTGGGGTAGAGAGTTCCAGAGTAGGGGGGATGCATTGGTGAAATCTTGTATGCAATTGTGGGAAGAGGAGATAAAAGGGGAGTAGAGAAGAAGATCTTGTGAAGATCGGAGGTTGCATGTAGGTAGGTACTGGAAGACTAGGTCACAGATGTATGGAGGAGACAGGCTGTGGATGCCTTTGTATGCCAGGGTCAGGGTCTTGAACTTGAGTCTCTGGGCAATGGGGAGCCAGTGAAGGGATTGACAGAGAGGAGAGGCCGGGAAATTGCGGGGGGAAAGGTGGATTAGTCGGGCAGTAGAGTTTAGGAAAGATTAGAGGGGCGCGAGTGTTAGAAGGGAGGCTACGGAGCCGGAGGTTGCAGTAGTCGAGGCGGGAGATGATGAGGACATGCACTAGTGTTTTTGCAGAGTCTTTGCTGAGGAATGTGAGTATCCGGGAGATATTTTTGAGTTGGAGTCGGCAGGAAGTGGAAAGGTTTTGAATATGTGGTTTGAAGGAGAGATTATAGTCCATTATTACCCCGAGGCAACGAGCTTGTGGGACTGAGGAGAGTGGGTAGTCATTAACTTTGATGGATTGGTCAGATGGGGGGGTTAAGTGAGGTGGGGGAAAGATGATGAATTCTGTTTCATCCATGTTAAGTTTTAGAAATCTAGCAGAGAAGAAGGATGAAATAGCGGACAGGCAGTGTGGGATTTTGGTTAGTAGGGAGGTGATATTGGGTCCAGGGAGGTAGATCTGTGTGTCATCAGCATAGAGGTGATACTGAAAGACATGAGACTCTATGAGCTGTCCCAGGCCAAAGGTGTAGATGGAGAAGAGCAGGGGCCCTGGAACTGAACCTTGGGGGACACCGACAGCTAGAGGGTGAGATGAGGAGGTGGTGTGTGAGTGGGAGATGCTGAATGTCTGTTCTGTTAGGTATGAAGAGATCCAAGATAGGGCCAAGTCTATGATGCCAAGAGATAAGAGAGTCTGTAATAAGAGGGAATGGTCCACTGTGTCGAAGGCAGATGACAGGTCCAGGAGTAGGAGGACGGAGTAGTGTCGCTTGGATTTGGTGGTTAGTTTCGTTGTTAGTGACTTTAGTCAGGGTAGTTTCAGTGGAGTGATGCAGTCGAAAGCCAGATCGTAAGCGGTCGAAGAGGGAGCATGAGAAGAGGTGGAAGGACAGTTCAAGGTGGACATGCTGTTACAGTAGTTTTGAGGCATAGGGAATAAGTGATATGGGGCGATAGCTAGTTGGAGAGGATGGGTCAAGGGAGCGCTTTTTGAGGATGGGTGTGATTGAGGCATGTTTGAAACATGAAGGGAGACACCAGCTGTTAGTGACAGGTTGAAGAAGTGGGTTAGGGTTGGGATGAAGACTGTGGTAAGGTTAGGGATGAGGTAAGACGGGTCAAGTTCGCAGGTGGTGAGATGTGATTTGGAGAGTAAAGAGGAAACTTGATCTTCTGTAATGGTGGAGAAGTTAGTATGAATAGATTAGGGTTAGGGTCTGATGGTGTCAATCTTTGGCTTGAATAATGAAGCAAATTCTTCAGCTGAGATGAGAGAAGAGGGAGGAAGCGCTGGGGGACGGAGGCGATAATTGAAAGTGTTGAATAGCTGTTTGGGAGGGAGGATATGAGAAATGAGAAGTAGGTTTGTTTTGCTGCTGTGAATGTGGACTTGAAAATAGTGAGGGATTGTTTGAATGCGATTAAGTGCTCACTGGAGTGGACCTTTTTCATCTCCGCTCAGCAAACCTTGGTGCTCGTCGTAGTTCTCTAGTCAGGTTGGTGTGCCAGGGTTGCCTATTAAATGTGTGAGCTTTGGTATGTGTGAGAGGGGCGACCGAATAGAAAGCTGCAGCTGTTGTGGTGTTATATAAAGCCGCAGCAACATCTGCGTCGTGTAAGGATTTTATGTCTGTAAGGGGGAGGAGGGATTCAGAGAGTGAGTGTAGGTCAAGGTGTTTGAGATTTCTGCGAGGGTGTGCAAGTTTGTGGGGGGTTGTGGACCTGGAGAAGAGAGGGCAGAGAATGTAAGTAGGTTGTGGTCAGAAAGAGGAAGAGGAGAATTAAAGAGGTTAGATAGGGAACAGAGGAGGGTGAAGTTGAGGTCCAGAGTGTGGCCATCTTTGTGAGTGGCTGCGGAAGACCATTGAGCAAGGCCGAAGGAGGAAGTGAGGGATAGAAGCTTAGAGACAGATGTGTCAATAGGGATGCTGAAGTCGCCCATGATGATAGTAGGGATGTCAGTGGAAAGAAAGTGAAGTTTATGGTTTCTTATTTGCCTGTACGCCGATTTTTGTAGGTTTGTAGAAGACAATAATTGCTAGTCGGTTACACGTGATAGTTTTTGTTGGATTTGAATATCAGCAGCCTGTCTAGAAGCCACTGGAGACTTTTTTAATCTGTTAGTAAAGGAGTTTGTTAACCCTTAATTCATTTACATTGTACTCTACTTTGCGGCTGAATTTCGGTTTGTATTCCACAACAGAAATCGTTCAATAAACACGCTGCAATTGAAGAAATCCCAGTGAAAACAAAGCCACCTGTATTGTAATACAAAGATGTTATCCTGCAATAGTCAGAAAAGAGTAACTGTTTTAAGCAAAGTATCATAGATGTAATGGTAAAATATATAAGCTATCTCTTAAAGGATGTGTCACTCATATTGACAATTGAAGCATGGCTTAATTATAGCTTGGGAAAGGAACAAGAGCTAGCACTTCATCTGCTTTATGACCTCCTGCTGTGAACAGGTAATTGAAGTGGGTTATCTGCTGAAAAGCAGACAAGAAGTCCGGGCTCAGTGGATACAAGAGGCTGGGCTGCGTGACTTTTCTTGCCTAGGGAAGTAAGTTTCATCTTTCAAACCCACATTTGACCAAGAATATCAAATATTAGGGCACAGAAGTCCTGTTATGAATATTATTTTTATTTGTGAACAATGTAGGTCCTCTAGTTATGGGAGACATATTTTCGGCGTCATGGAAAAGCAGCAAACGTAAAGCATTTACTTACATCACTGGGCGGTCTCCGCATCAGCTTCACATTAATATTGGACAGATGGATGACGATATATATGCCATGTTTCCCATCTATGGAAAGCTAAAATCATGACAGGAAATATGGTAGTGATATCTCCCGCCTGGAACTTACAGGTGGGGAGATATCCCGAAAATCAGGAATCCCATAATTTTTTGTGACCTAGCCGCATCCCATTGACTTGCCTCAATCTGAGGTCATCCAGTGGAGGTGTGTGGGGGTAACTTTTATCTGGTAAATACAGATTTTGATTTATCATTGTCAGTCCTGGAAGACACAGTTTGTTGTAGTTCTGCACCATTTTCTTAAAAGGAGAGCTTCCCTCCACTAAACACGGTGGCTCAGTGGTTAGCATTGCAGCACTAAGGTAATGGGTTCAGATTCCACCAACGACAACATCTGCAAGGAGTTTGTATGTTCTCCCTGTGTTTGCGTGGGTTTCCTCCACACTCCAAAGACATACTGATAGGGAACCTAGATTATGAGCCTAAAAGGGGACAGTGATAGCCGATCTAGCTTAATTCCACCCAACAATTAAACATTCTATTCGCCTATAAACATTCTCTGAATAACCTGATGTAACATATTTTTTATCTTACAACATTTTTCACATTCCAAACAAGAAAATGCATTCTTCTCTTTGTGAATTCTCTGAGTTTATATATTTATTTCATTGCAAAATGTTTTTCTGAGATAGCACATCAAATTGTCTTCTCGCTAATGTGACTTCTCTGATGTTTACCAAGATGTGATTTGTCTACAAAGCATTTCCCACATTCTGAGCATGAGTATGGCTTCTCTCCTGTGTGAATTCTCTCATGTTTAACAAGATGTGATTTATCTGTAAAGCATTTCCCACACATTGAACATGAATACGGCCTCTCTCCTGTGTGAATTCTCTCATGTATAACAAGGCTAGATCTACCTGTGAAACATCTCCCACATTCTGAACATGAGAATGGCTTCTCGCCTGTGTGGATTCTCTGATGCTCCTTGAGTTTGGCATTGGTAATAAAACATTTCCCACATTCAGAACATAAATATGGTTTCTCTCCTGTGTGAATTTTCTCATGTGTGACAAGATTTGATTTTGATTTAAAACATTTCTCACATTCAGAACACGAATACGGCTTCACTCCTGTGTGAGTTCTTTCATGAATAACAAGACTTAATTTACCTGTAAAGCATTTTCCACATATTGAACATGAATAAGGCTTCTCCCCTGTGTGACTTCTTTCATGGATAACAAGACTTGATTTATCGGTAAAACATTTCTCACATTCTGAACATGAAAAAGGCTTCTCTCCTGTGTGGATTCTCTTATGTGTGACAAAATTCGATTTATCTCTAAAAAGTTTCCCACAATCTGAACAGGAGTACGGCTTCTCTCCTGTGTGAATTCTCTCATGTATAACAACTTTTGATTTTTCCATAAAACATTTCCCACATGCTGAACATGAATATGGCTTTATCCCTGTGTGAATTCGCTCATGTGTAACAAGACTTGATTTTTTTTTAAAACATTTCCCACATTCTGAACATGAATACGGCTTCTCTTCTGTGTGAATTTTCTCATGCTGAACAAGACCTGATTTACAAGTAAAACATTTTCCACATTGTGAACAGGAGTATGGCCTCTCTCCTGTGTGAATTCTTTTGTGTGTAAAAAGAACTGAGATATAAGGAAACCATTTGCCACATTCAGTACACTGAAACCTTTTAACTCCTTTCTGACTTGTGGTGATATTCTGTGATTGGTAGGAAGGTTCCTCATCAAGGGTCTTATAGGATAGAGTTGTAGATTGAAGTTCTGGATTAAGGGTATTGCATTTTTCTTCTGAAGTATGCTGCAGGATATCTTCATCTTCTACTTTATCAAGTAGCGATAATTTGAAACTTCCTTTAGAGTTCTTACAGGAATTTTCTGTTAGAATTAAAAACGGATTTAATGATTTTTTTAATCACAAAGCAGACAAATTTAAGATATCTTGACAAGAAACACATGTAGATTTTACATATATTTTTTTTAACCCTTTAACGCCAAAGCCAGTTTTCCCTTGCTTCCCTTGCTGATGAGGACATACAGTTGTCCTCAAAAGTTTACATACCACGGCAAATTTTTTCCTTTCTTGGCCTTGTTTCAGAGAATATGAATGATAACAAAAAAACTTTTTCTCCGCTCATGGCTATTGGTTGGGTGAAGCCATTTATTGCCAAACTACTGTGTTTTCTCTTTTTACATCTTAATGACAACCAATACCGTGTATTGTCCCCTCTAACATCAATGACAGCTTGAAGTCTTTTGCGGTAGTTGTGGATGAGGTTCTTTATTTTCTCAGATGGTAAAGCTGCCCATTCTTCTTGGCAAAATGCCTCCAGTTCCTGTAAATTCCTGGGCTGTTTAGCATGAACTGCGCGCTTGAGATCTCCCCAGAGTGGCTCAATGATATTGAGGTCAGGAGTCTGAGATGGCCACTCTAGAACCTTCACTTTGTTCTGCTGTAGCCAATGACAGGTCAACTTGGCCTTGTGTTTCGGATCGTTGTCATGTTGGAACGTCCAAGTACGTCCCATGCGCAGCCTCCGGGCTGATGAGTACAAATTTGCCTCCAGTATTTGCTGATAACGTGCTGCATTCATCTTTCCTTCAACTTTTACCAAGTTTCCTGTGCCTTTGTAGCTCACACATCCCCAAAACATCAGCGATCTACCTCCATGCTTTAGAGTAGGAATGGTGTTCCTTTCATCATAGGCCTTGTTGACCTCTCTCCAAATGTAACGTTTATGGTTGTGGCCATCAAGTTCAATTTTGGTCTCATCACTCCAAATTACCTTGTTCCAGAAGTTTTGAGGCTTGTCTCTGTGCTGTTTGGCGTATTGTAGGCAAGATACTTTGTGGCATTTGTGCAGTAATGGCTTTCTTCTGGCGACTCGACCATGCGGCCCATTTTTCTTCCAGTGCCTCCTTATTGTGCATCTTGAAACAGCCACACCGCTAGTTTTCACAGAGTCCTGAATTTCAGCTGATGTTATTTGTGGGTTTTTCTTCGCATCCAGAACAATTTTCCTGGCAGTTGTGGCAGAAATTTTTGTTGGTCTACCTGACCATGGTTTGGTTTTTACAGAGCCCCTGATTTTCCATTTGTTAATCACAGTTTGAACGCTGCTGACTGGCATTATCAATTCCTTAGATATCTTTTTGTATCCCTTTCCTGTGTTATTCATTTCAACTACCTTTTCCCGTAGATCCGTTGACAATTCTTTTGCTTTCCCCATGACTCACAATCCACAAACATCAGTGGCTGGATAAAAGATGCAAGAGTCTGTCTGGATCCCAGAAACTCACTCAGCTTTTATGCACACACACTGATTACAAGCAAACAGATCACAGATGAGGATGTTACCTTTAGTAGCCGTTCAAACCCATTTGTGTCAAATTCTGTGCACGTTATCAAGCCAAAATCACCAGGGTACGTGAACTTTGGATCAGGGTCATTTGGATGTTTTTGGTTGTCATTAAGATTTAAAAAGAGAAAACACAGTAGTTTGACAATAAATGGCTTCACCCAACCAATAACCATGAGTGGAGAAAAAGTTTTTCTGTTATCATTCATATTCTCTGAAACAAGGCCAAGAAAGCAAAAATTCTGCCGGGGTATGTAAACTTTTGAGCACAACTGTATTTTTCAATTCGGACTTGTCAATTTATGTTGTACGAACTCTGGAATTCTTCAACATATTCCAGTGATTCTGAGAGATTGTGACCCGGCCTCCTGGGCATCTTATGGTCCACAAAATACAGTAACTAAAGAAAATCTGTCACCAGGTTCTTACTAGCTCATCTGAGAGCCGCATAATGTAGCGAAAGTGACCCTGATTCCAGCAATGTATCACTTAGTTTACTGAGTACAGCAGTTGTGATACTATCGGAGTCTTCTCTGCTGTAGATGTAGTACACCTCAGAAAGCGGACCCTACAAACACCCCTGATTAGCAGCTTTCTATGTACATTGTATATTGACAGTAAGATGCTAAATCAGTGCTGTGGGTGGGGATGGACCAGGAGGCAGGTGGGCAGCTAGTCCAGCAGGGTCTCAGGCTTTATCTCATGCTGCCCTCATCTTACATAGAAAAAAACTGTTGACAGATTCCCTTTAATAAGTAACACTTTCCAAAAGTTAACTTTACATCAACATTAGTTTTGAAACATGTTATATATTTTGTTGCAAATGTAGAAGGGTTAAACGTTTAGCAGCAATTTTTCCAACAATATTTACAAAAACTTTTTCATTAGGTACCGCTTCACACTTAAAGCGACTTTTAGGGGCCTATGCCATGACACCCCTAAAAGTGACCTCCTTTTAAAACTGTACGCATCAAGTTATTCAAAAGTACATTTGGGAAGTTTACTGCTTCAGGTGCTTCACAGGATTTAAAACAAGATGTAAGCAAAAAATAAAAGAATGTGTTATTTTCCACAAAAATGTTGTTTTAGCCCCCATTTTTTTTATTACTACACTTGTAACAGGGATAAATGGAATGACTAACTTATGTCATTTTTCCTCAGTAGAATGATACCCCATATGTGGTGTGACAGAGTCACTGGTATTATATGCGAGGGGAGGTATGTATCACTCAGGATGCTCTCCTGTGAGAACTAAGACCTACTGAATTTCTGCCAGCATGTTATATGCTGGGGGTTACCTCTTTTAAAGGGTGTGGTTTATGGGAATGACGTAGAGATGGGAGGGAAGTCATTCCCCATACCTCCTCCTCAGGGTGTGGCTTAGCAGGGTTTAAATGCTCGGTCACCATTTTTTTTTCTGTTGTTGTTGAGTTTGGAGTGGCAAAGACTACAGTCTGAAAAGCTTCAGCTCAGAGAGGAGCTGAAAGTTTGGACTACAACCTGTACGGCTAATCCCACACTGCTATGGACATTGCTATCATTTACCTTTTGTTTTCTTGTTTTGCCAGTAAGGCTGTGTTTATTTTTGCTGGAGCTGCAGAGCTTTATGCCATTAACTAAAGCCTGCAGAGAAAACACGGTTCTTGAGTCTACTTACGGAAGCGGCTGAGTGAGGCGTCTTACCACAGTTAGTGCGAGAGTGGTTGCAAGATTCCAGGAACACGTGTACCTGCTACACAGAGACCGATGCATGTCTTGGGTGAAGGCTGCCAGCCAGCAGGAGATGTCCGACAGCATGGAAGAGCTAATTAAGCACCTGGTGCAGAGCCAGCAGAGCATGCAGCAACAGCACTTGCAAAGCCAGCAGAGCATGCAGCAGAGCCAGCAGAGAATGCAGCAGCAGCACCGTGAACAGGTACAGCAGCAACTCGAGACCACTAAGCAGCTGATTCAACAGGTTCAGCTCTAGAAACAGCAGCAACAGGATCAGCATCGCCAACAGCAACAGCAGATATAGTTACTGGCAGAGGCGTCCGTGTCAAGGCGACGGCTCCGACAACTCCAGGTGATGACGCATACGTCAGGAAGAGGGTAAGGAGAGCATTACAGAAGATGACCCCGGGGGATGATGTTGAGGCATTCCTGACTGTTTTTGAGAGGGTGGCGGAACGGTAGAAATTGCCGCTGGAGCAGTGGGCGGAGGTTCTAGCGCCATATTTGACCGGGGAGCCGCAGAAGGCCTATTACAATCTGACTTTACAGGATGAAAAGGAATATGCTAAATTAAAAACTGTAATATCAGCAGAGGGATATAAACCACAGGTATTCAATGGAACGACGAGCAAAAAGTGGCAAAGTGTAATATAAAGATTAAGAATTAACTTTTATTTAGCGATTTAAAATAGTAGTGAATAAATAAAATTAGAATATAAAATATAAGAAAGAAGTGATGGCAAGTCTTACAAACGGTACTCAGCCGCCTGAAAAAAGTAAGTCTGTGGAACTGTTAACACTCCTAATATAGTTCCTTTTTGCACAGGAACATAGCGGACCACAGTTACATAACGCTATAGACCACCACTTCAATTCCAACTAAGTGGTTTTAGTCCAAA
Source organism: Phyllobates terribilis (assembly GCF_046119375.1). NCBI lineage: Eukaryota > Metazoa > Chordata > Amphibia > Anura > Dendrobatidae > Phyllobates > Phyllobates terribilis. The sequence continues at coordinate 648,798,615 of NW_027362763.1, forward strand.
TCAACAAAGGCAGAGAATGCTTCTTTAGGTATACATCAAAGCATATTAAACAGACAGGCATGCATTAAAGCTCTCCTACACCCATGACATTAACTCAGAGATGGGTGAGGAAAAGAAGATAGACCAATTGTGATATAGAGTCTGGATGTGACATAAAGTACTTGGTAAACAATTAATACATGGAACAGTCTCACCGTTAGAATGTCAGTATCATCACTGTTGACTCATGTCTGTGCAGTTTTGAGGCAAACCCTTTGGATGTGGCATTAACCAGTGCCCTCCTCACCCTGTTGGTCTGAAGTTCTGCCAGATGAAAGGAGTCTTGTACTCGACTGGTTAATGCCACATCCAAAGGGTTTGCCTCAAAACGGCACAGACATGAGTCAACAGTGATGATACTGACATTCTAACGGTGAGACTGTTCCATGTATTAATTGTTCACCAAGTACTTTATGTCACATCCAGACTCTATATCACAATTGGTCTATCTTCTTTTCCTCACCCATCTCTGAGTTAATGTCATGGGTGTAGGAGAGCTTTAATGCATGCCTGTCTGTTTAATATGCTTTGATGTATACCTAAAGAAGCATTCTCTGTATGACAGCCTTTGTTGATTTGGACTAAAACCACTTAGTTGGAATTGAAGTGGTGGTCTATAGCGTTATGTAACTGTGGTCCGCTATGTTCCTGTGCAAAAAGGAACTATATTAGGAGTGTTACCAGTTCCACAGACTTACTTTTTCCAGGTGGCTGAGTACCGTTTGTAAGACTTGCCATCGCTTCTTTCTTATATTTTATATTCTAATTTTATTTATTCACTACTATTTTAAATAGCTAAATAAAAGTTAATTCTTAATCTTTATATTACACTTTGTTAAATTAAAAACTGAGACATTGGCACACTCAGGAGTGACTATGTCTGTCAGAGCGCAAAGGATCCACCACTGGGCGTATGCTGGCGACAAACCCCCACACTCACAGATGTTTGACTTGCTGCATCTAGTCCAGAAGTGGCTGCAGCCAGAGTCTCCTCTCCTGCCCAGATGGTTGAGCGTGTGATGATGCATTCCCTACCCCGGCCGGTGAAGACCTCGGTTGCCCAGGGCGACTCTCGGAATGCAAATGACCTCGTGGGCCTGGTAGAGAGGTACCAAGTGGTAGAAAAATCCTTAGGGAAACCAGACAGTCACCTCCCCGTAATGGAGTGCCCAAAAGGGGGCGGGTTCACCATGGAAGGGGTTCAGAGCCACAACTGGGGGGGTCCCACTTCCACTGGGGGGGGTCCCACTTCCACTGAAGGGGCTGCAAGGACTGTTGTGAAGGATGTGATCTGTTGGCGATGTCGCAATCTGGGTCACGTAGCTGCCCAGTGTCATACGTCTGCTGAGCCAATGGACTGCAGCCTAGGCAGACGATGTTCATACTATGCGTACCGAGCCTGCAGTGTGGACTGTCAACACGGCGAGTGGCCGCAGGCGTGTGCTGTGTCCGTTAATGAAGTGATGGTCCTGGGGCTGTTGGACTCCGAGAGTCTGGTAACCTTTAATCAGTGCCACCCTTCCCCACCAGCTGATCCCCGCCAGATCTGTGGGCATCCGCTGCATACATGGGGACGCCAAGAACTACCCAGTGGCCAGAGTAACAATCGGACCAGACTGTGGCGCCCAATCCCAAGAGGTCGGGGTGGTCAAGGACCTGTTAAATCCCATCATATTGGGGCGTGATTTTCCCTTGTTCTGGGACGGACTTGTGGGGGAAGGGATCCAGACTTAGTCACAGGAACAAAAGCCAGGACCCTAGAGAAACACCCAGGTTGACATCAGAAGTGGATGAGTTTCCACTGTGTGTCCTTGTCGGCGACTAGGACAAAACTGTGATCGAGGGGGCCGACCTCCCTGAATTAGAGGTGCCTGGAGAGAACTTTGGGGCAGCTCAGCTCCGGGACTTGACCTTGAAAGGGGCGTGGGACAATGTTACGGTTTGTAATGGTGTTGCCCAAGAGCCGGGGGCGGACACCAGGTACCCACACTTTGCAGTTCAGGGGGAGCTATTATACCGGGTAACCAAACTGAAAGGTGAAGAGGTAGTGGAACAGCTGTTATTTCCAGGGCCATACCGTCGGAGGGTATTAGACATGGCCCACTCACATATTCTGGGGGGACACCTAGGGGTTGAAAAAACTCAGGAGAGAATAGTGAGGAGGATTTATTGGCCAGGATGTTACCGGGAGATCTTAAACTATTGTAGTTTAACCCCACCTGCCAGATAACCGCGCCCACCTCCCACTTCTGTAATCCCTTAGTTACACTATCTGTGATAGAAGTTCTCTTTGAGAGGATTGCCATGGACCTCGTGGGCCCCTTAGTTAAATCAGCTGGGGCCGCCAATACATCTTGGTCACCATTGACTATGCGACCCGGTACTCCAAACCGGTACCCTTTAGGAACTTGCCAGTAGGAGCATAGCCCGGGAACTTGTCCACATCTTTGCCAAGACCGGCTTGCCGAAGGAAGTCCTGACAGACCAAGGAACCCCATTCATGAGTAAGGTGATGAAGAAGCTGTGCAAAGTGCTTCAGATTAGCCAGCTGTGAACCTTCGTTTACCATCTGCAGACCGATGGCCTGGTGGAGCGCTTTAATAAGACCCTGAAAGCGATGCTCAAAAAGGTCGTCGAAAAGGATGGTCAAGACTGGGACTACCAGCTTCCGTTTCTACTTTTTTCCATAAGATAAGTTACCCAAGCCTCCACTGGCTTCTCTCCGTTTGAGTTTCTATATGGGCGGTGTCAGGAATTCCCACAGCGACAACAATGGGGAGATCACACAATATAAGGCAGTGTTTAGGAAAAATATATACAAGGATTTTATAAAGGAGACATTAAAATACATAAGCAGTTACATAAAATAAACAGGATTAAAGAGGAAACTTACGCTATACAGTTCGCAGGGACGAATCAACATAGGTGGAGAAGGGGCTCCCCAGTTTGATTTGAGCATTATCGAGCGCGACCCGTTGCTTATAGTCCTTATACCCCCCTGGCAATGAGTATTCTCCATGGATTCTCTTATACCTAAGGGGAGATCTGCCCACACGCCCATTGTGGTGATATCATGTGGGCCGGTCTCCAGCTTGTACATTTTTATTAAAAACGCTAACTTCTGCAATGACTTATCGCTCGTTGATCCCAGAAGCTTGCAAACGTCGCCATTTTTTCCGTTCTGATTTCACCTTCATTTAGAGACCAGCCTGGCCGAAGAAAGTTGCATCAAGTATACCATGTATATCAAGCCGTGGCGGGATTGGGAACCTGTGGAAACTTCTTGCCTGGGAGTCGCTCCCGAAGGCAAGTTGGAAGAGGTCACTATAACAGAGACTCTATCGCCGGCCCAGAAGCAACAGTGTCGAGAACTGCTACAGTGGAATCGGGAGCTGTTCTCAGAGTCCCGGGGCATACTCAGGTGGTAGAGCATGACGTGCTAACAGAACCACATGTGAGAGTGAATCTGAATGCCTTTCGGACTGCAGGGGGCACCAGCCACCTTCCAGAGGGCCATAAGTGATTAGACGACTTTATGCTTCGGTTTGGTGTGATCACAGCGATGCCAGATTTATATACACTGCTCAAAAAAATAAAGGGAACACTTAAACAACAGAATATAACTCCAAGTAAATGAAACTTCTGTGAAATCAAACTGTCCACTTAGGAAGCAACACTGATTGACAATCAATTTCACATGCTGTTGTGCAAATGGAATAGACAATAGATGGAAATTATTGGCAATTATCAAGACACCCTCAATAAAGGAGTGGTTCTGCAGGTGGGGACCACAGACCACATCTCAGTACCAATGCTCTCTGGCTGACGTTTTGGTCACTTTTGAATGCTGGTTGTGATTTCACACTCGTGGTAGCATGAGACGGACTCTACAACCCACAGAAGTTGCTCAGGTAGTGCAGCTCATCCAGGATGGCACATCAATGCGAGCTGTGGCAAGAAGGTTTGCTGTGTCTGTCAGCGTAGTGTCCAGAGGCTGGAGGCGCTACCAGGTGACAGGCCAGTACACTAGGAGACGTGGAGGGGGTCGTAGGAGGGCAACACCCAGCAGCAGGACAGCTACTTCCGCCTTTGTGCAAGGAGGAGCACTGCCAGAGCCCTGAAAAATGACCTCCAGTAGGCCACAAATGTGCATGTGTCTGCACAAACGGTTAGAAACTGACTCCATGAGGGTGGTATGAGGGCCCGACATCCACAGATGGGGGTTGTGCTCACAGCCCAACACCGTGCAGGACGCTTGGCATTTGCCACAGAACACCAGGATTGGCAAAGTCACCACTGGCGCCCTGTGCTCTTCACAGATGAAAGCAGGTTCACACTGAGCACATGTGACAGACGTGACAGAGTCTGGAGACGCCGTGGAGAGCGATCTGCTGCCTGCAACATCCTTCAGCATGACCGGTTTGGCAGTGGGTCAGTAATGGTGTGAGGTGGCATTTTTTTGGAGGGCCGCATAGCCCTCCATGTGCTCGCCAGAGGTAGCCTGACTGCCATTAGGTACCGAGATGAGATCCTCAGACCCCTTGTGAGACCATATGCTGGTGCGGTTGGCCCTGGGTTCCTCCTAATGCAGGACAACACCAGACCTCATGTGGCTGGAGTGTGTCAGCAGTTCCTGCAAGATGAAGGCATTGAAGCTATGGACTGGCCGCCCAGACCTGAATCCAATTGAGCACATCTGGGACATCATGTCTCGCTCCATCCACCAACGTCACGTTGCACCACAGACTGTCCAGGAGTTGGCGGATGCTTTAGTCCAGGTCTGGGAGGAGATCCTACAGGAGACCATCCACAACCTCATCAGGAGCATGCCCAGGCATTGTAGGGAGGTCATACAGGCACGTGGAGGCCACACACAATACTGAGCCTCACCAGGAGCATGCCCAGGTGTTGTAGGGAGGTCATACAGGCACGTGGAGGCCACACACAATACTCAGCCTCATCAGGAGCATGCCCAGGCATTGTAGGGAGGTCATACAGGCACGTGGAGGCCACACACAATACTCAGCCTCATCAGGAGCATGCCCAGGCATTGTAGGGAGATCATACAGGCACGTGGAGGCCACACACAATACTCAGCCTCATCAGGAGCATGTCCAGGCGTTGTAGGGAGGTCATACAGGCACGTGGAGGCCACACACAATACTCAGCCTCATCAGGAGCATGCCCAGGCGTTGTAGAGAGGTCATACAGGCACGTGGAGGCCACACACAATACTCAGCCTCATCAGGAGCATGCCCAGGCATTGTAGGGAGGTCATACAGGCACGTGGAGGCCACACATAATACTCAGCCTCAATGTGACTTGTTTTAAGGACATTACATCAAAGTTGGATCAGCCTGTAGTGTTTTTCCACTTTAATTTTGGGGGTGACTCCACATCCAGGCCTCTATTGGTTAATAAATGTGATTTCCATTGATGATTTTTGTGTGATTTTGTTGTCAGCACATTCAGTTTGTACAGAACAAAGTATTCAATGAGAAGATTTCATTCATTCACATCTAGGAGGGGGGATTTCAGGGTTCCCTTTATTTTTTTGAGCAGTGTAGTTTTTTTTGTTTAGCTACCTTTTTCTTTTACTTTTTTACTTCGTTCCTCTACGGGACTTTAACTTTTATTACTCTGATCACATGTGTAACACTGATAACATGCTTTTTAGACCATGCTCCTGGCATGGTGTTACAGGCCACCGTACCGGACAGATCAGGAGGTCATTATTTGATCGCCTTCTGTCATGGCAACTATCGGGCCAAGGAACACGCCGTGAAGGACGAACCAGTACGCAGCCGAGCTGGGACTTGTTTTTTTGTGGAACTTGAAGACTTTTTCAGGGTTACCATTTTTATTTATATTTGACTTTTCAGTCAGCGGTATGATGAAAAAAGCATAGTTTTTTTTTTTTTTAACAGTGTTCACGGAAGAGGTTAAATATTGTGGGTGTTTTATAGATCAGGTTGTTCCAGACAGAGCAACAACATACAGTACAGACCAAAAGTTTGGACACACCTTCTCATTTAAAGATTTTTCTGTATTTTCATGACTATGAAAATTGTACATTCACACTGAAGGCATCAAAACTATGAATTAACACATGTGGAATTATATACTTAACAAAAAAGTGTGAAACAACTGAAAATATGTCTTATATTCTAGGGTCTTCAAAGTACCTCTTGAAGCTCATCAAGAGAATGTCAAGAGTGTGCAAAGCAGTCATCAAAGCAAAAGGTGGCTACTTTGAAGAACCTAGAATATAAGACATATTTTCAGTTGTTTCACACTTTTTTGTTAAGTATATAATTCCACATGTGTTAATTCATAGTTTTGATGCCTTCAGTGTCAATGTACAATTTTCAAAGTCATGAAAATACAGAAAAATCTTTAAATGAGAAGGTGTGTCCAAACTTTTGGTCTGTACTGCATGTCTACCTTTTTTTATTGTTGTCCTTGCATATATACAGTGCTGGCCAAAAGTATTGGCACCCCTGCAATTCTGTCAGATAATACTCAGTTTCTTCCTGAAAATGATTGCAATCACAAATTCTTTGGTCTTATTCTCTTCATTTAATTTGTCTTCAATGAAAAAAACACAAAAAGAATTGTCCTAAAGCCAAATTGGATACAATTCTACACCAAACCTAAAATAGGGGGTGGACAAAAGTATTGGCACTGTTTGAAAAATCATGTGATGCTTCTGTAATTGGTGTAATTAACAGCACCTGTAACTTACCTGTGGCACCTAACAGGTGTTGGCAATAACTAAATCACACTTGCAGCCAGTTAACATGGATTAAAGTTGACTCAACCTCTGTCCTGTGTCCTTGTGTGTACCACATTGAGCATGGAGAAAAGAAAGAAGACCAAAGAACTGTCTGAGGACTTGAGAAACCAAATTGTGAGGAAGCATGAGCAATCTCAAGGCTACAAGTCCATCTCCAAAGACCTGAATGTTCCTGTGTCTTCCGTGCACAGTGTCATCAAGAAGTTTAAAGCCCATGGCACTGTGGCTAACCTCCCTAGATGTGGACAGAAAAGAAAAATTGACGAGAGATTTCAATGCAAGATTGTGCGGATGGTGGATAAAGAACCTCGACTAACATCCAAACAAGTTCAAGCTGCCCTGCAGTCCGAGGGTACAACAGTGTCATCCCGTACTATCCGTCGGCGTCTGAATGAAAAGGGACTGTATGGTAGGATACCCAGGAAGACCCCACTTCTTACCCCGAGACATAAAAAAGCCAGGCTGGAGTTTTCCAAAACTTACCTGAGAAAGCCTAAAACGTTTTGGAAGAATGTTCTCTGGTCAGATGAGACAAAAGTCGAGCTTTTTGGGAAAAAGCATCAACATAGAGTGTACAGGAAAAAAAAAGAGGCATTCAAAGAAAAGAACACGGTCCCTACAGTCAAACATGGCGGAGGTTCCCTGATGTTTTCGGGTTGCTTTGCAGCCTCTGGCACTGGACTGCTTGACCGTGTGCATGGCATTATGAAGTCTGAAGACTACCAACAAATTTTGCAGCACAATGTAGGGCCCAGTGTGAGAAAGCTGGGTCTCCCTCAGAGGTCATGGGTCTTCCAGCAGGACAATGATGCAAAACACACTTCCAAAAGCACTATAAAATGGTTTGAGAGAAAGCACTGGAGACTTCTAAGGTGGCCAGCAATGAGTCCAGACCTAAATCCCATAGAACACCTGTGGAGAGATCTCAAAATGGCAGTTTGGAGAAGGCACCCTTCAAATATCAGGGACCTGGAGCAGTTTGCCAAAGAAGAATGGTCTACAATTCCAGCAGAGCATTGTAAGAAACTCATTGATGGTTACCGGAAGCGGTAGTTCGCAGTTATTTTGGCTAAAGGTTGTGCAACCAAGTATTAGGCTGAGGGTGCCAATACTTTTGTCCGGCCCTTTTTTGGAGTTTAGTGTGAAATGATCAATGATTTGATTTTTGCTTCATTCTCTTTTGTGTTTTTTTCCTTGCAAGCAAATTAAATGAAGAGAATAATACCAAAGAATTTGTGATTGCACTCATTTTCAGGAAGAAACTGAGTATTATCTGACAGAACTGCAGGGGTGCCAATACTTTTGGCCAGCACTGTACATGCATTTATTGGTGTGATGTTTTTTTCCATTTGTTTTTTTATTTTGTTTTTTTTTAACATTTTTACAATATATATATTTTTTTTACTAAGTCTCTTTATGGGATTTTAAATGTTATTAGTCTCATCACTATTTAATGCATTGCAATGCACCAGACCACTGAGTTTTCACGGGCAGAATGCCTGTTACACTCTGCTCTTGGCATGGTCTTACAGGCCACCGTAGCTGGCAGATCCGGAGGTCATTATTTGACATACGGGTGCCATTACAACCATTGGATCTCCAATAGGGTGAAAATAAATCCACTCACTCAAACTTCTAAATGTTGCAATGTTGGCATGTAGGGGGTTAAACAGTCAGGGGTGGTGCAGGTACAGGCCCTGACTGTTACAGCAGGAGCTCGGCTATCAGTTCCTGTGCTCGCACAATCGCCAAAAAGTACCGGTGCGTCCATTTGCGGGTACGTATCGATTTGTCAGATGATGGGAAGGGGATAATGAAAGACAGAAATGAATCCAGCAAAAAAACTTCGGGATTTTATTAAAAAAAAAAAAAGAAAACCTGCATCAAAAACTACAAAATTGTATGTGTGATTGAAGCCTTGAGAAATGTAATATGCTGAATCCAACATGTCAGCCTCCGCTCTGCCCGATGGTCTGAAGGGAAGTCTGGACACCCCATACACAAGACCATGAGCACATTGAACCCTTTACTAACAGCTCATTGCTCTCCTGTCCTTCTTTCAGGTAAAAGCTATTTTCATTTGTGCAGTATCAGAGCCATACCAGAGCCTCTTTCATTGCGGGATAAGTTGCAGTTTTGAACATCATTCACTTTAACATACAATGTAATGAAAAACCAAATAAATCTTTGTAGGGTGAAATGGTGAAAAAAACCTCATAATTCTGACAGTTTGTAGGGTTTTGTTCTTACATTGTTCAGGGTGTGATGAAATGACCTGGCAACACGATTTTCAGGTCTATAAGATCATGGTGAACCTGTACTTAGATTGATTTCCTTTTTTTTTCCATCAATGAGGCAGAGTAGGGGAGTTTTTATGTGTGGCGGCTGCGTTTTTTGTTATTTTTAGGCACATATGATGTTTTGATTTAATTTCTTGGGGAGGTCCTTGGTGGGATTTGAGCCCAGCACTGCAGGGCTACCACACAAGCCCCTCAGCCACCATGCTACCCTTTGCTCCCCAGAATATTTTTTCCACCTTCCTTAACCGCTTCGCGACGGCCCACTGTAGATAAACGTCGGCGCTTGCTGGGCTCTGTGCAGCGCCGACGTTTAAAAACGGTGGGTGGTCTCGCAGCACTCAGGACCCCCAGGGTCCTGCAAGTGCTGCGTTTGCGGTGCAGAGCGATAGCTCTGACAGGGGACATCATCGGGACCTGATTGGATCAGGTCCCAATGATGTTAACCCTTTGCTATGTTCTATATGCCGCGATCTATAGTGATCGCGGCATATAGAAGATAGACAGAGGAGAGGGGGTCGTCTTACCTCTCCGAAGACCCCTGATACCTTCCAGGACCTGACGTTGCTATGGCAGCTGGAGGTCACATGACCGCCTCCAGATCTGCCATATATGGTGTCCTGCCTGGCTCAGCCTACAGCTGAAGCCTGGCAGGAGACTCTGACTGTGAAACAGTCAGCAAAGATCTCATGTAATGTAATACATGTCTATTACATTACATGAGATCAGTGATCAGAAAAATAAAAATTAATGTCCCATACAGGGACTAAGTAAAAATGTAAAAAAAAAGTAAAAAAAAAAGTTTTTAAACTGTTAAAAAAAATCACAAAATAAATAAAAATAAATAAATAAAATATTAAACCAATAAATCCGTATATTTATGCAAAAACAAAAAAAGTACACATATTTGGTATCGCCGCGTCCGAAACAACCCGATCTATAAAACGGTTACACTAATTAACTCCTTCTGTGCACACCGTAATAAAAATAAATAAAAAACGGAGCAAAAAAATATGCTTTTTCATCATATCGCCAAACAAAAAGTGGAAAAAAATGCGATCAAAAAGCAAAATGGAAATAAAAATGGTACCACTGAAAACGTCATCTTGTTCCGCAAAAAAAAAGTCGCCATACAGCTCCATCAGCCGAAAAATAAAAAAGTTATAGCGCTCAGAATAAAGCAATGCAAAAAAAATATTTTTTCTATAAAATTGTTTTATTGTGTAAAAGCGCCAAAACATAAAAAAAATATACAGTAAGTGTAGTATCGCTGCAAACGTACCGACCCAAAGAATAACGCTGCCTGATCACTTTTACCACACGCAAAACGGCATAAAAAAAAAACCTCAAAAAACAATTCCTGAATTGTTGGTTTTTGTTAATTTTACCTCCCAAAAAACGGAATAGAAAGCGATCAAAAAATGTCACGTGCCCAAAAATGGTACTAATAAAAATGTCAACTCGTCCCGCTAAAAACAAGGCGTCACACGACTCTGTCAGCCGAAATATGGAAAAATTATAGCTCTGAAAATATGGCGATGCAAAAACTACACACAAAAAAAAGCGTCTCTTAGTGTGTGACAGCTGTCAATCATAAAAACCTAATATAAATCTGGTATCTCTGTAATCGCAACGACCCGAAGAATAAAGTAATCTCATCACTTATACCGCACGAGGAACGGCGTAAAAAATAAATAAAACCAATTCTTCACCTGCTATTGATTTGTTTATTATGTCTCCCAAAGATCGCAGTAAGGCTCTGCTCACATTTATCCTGTGCTCTGCGCTGAGCGCTTACACCAGAGTTTCCGTGTAAATCTCTGAAATACGTGATTCAGCCGGAATCCATGACGGAAGATTCCCTGTAATGAGGCAGATATAGGCCACTGTGAATGCCGTCTGGCCTGTGATCCCACGGAGTCAGTTTTTTTAGGCGTCCATAAAAGTGCGGTTGGCCACAGTTTTGTGCACTTCTGAAAAAAATGACACCGCTAAACAGAGGCCAGACAGAGTCCAGAGTAACTCTGCTGCCTCATTACAGTGAATGGATCCCGAAGGGGTTTCATCTGAATTACATCACTTGGAAATTTAGATGGAAACCCCGATGTAAGTGCTCAGCCTAGAGCGCCGGATAAATGTTACGTAAAATGTTCCCAATAAAAGCTTCAACTCAGTCCTCAAAAAAAGCAAGTCCCCACTCAGGTCCATCATCTGTTAAAAATATAAGGGACTTCCAAGTTACTGGTAGCAGAAAGGCTCTGGAAAAGCGAAATGGTCCTTGCCCCCCAAAAGAAATTCAGAAAATGTTGTGCTCCCAAATCCAAATGCCTATTCTACAATAATTTGTTCTCCAATTGTCAAATAGCGCTCCGTCCCCCCCAGATCTCGCCGTATGGCTGAGCGGTACGATACAGCCACATATGGGGTATTGCCACTTTTAGAAGAAATTGTGTGACACATTTCGGCACCATTTTTACCCATTGCCCTGTGTGAAAATGTAAAATCTGAGGGTAAAACATTTTTTTGTGGTAAAAATATAATTATGTTTTTTTCACTGCCCAATGGTATAAATTTAAAAATTAAAAAATACTCACTACTCCCCTAGATGAATTCCTTGAGAGGTGTAGTTTACAAAATGGGGTCACTTGTGGGGGTTTCTGCTGTTTCGGCATGTCAGCGACTCTTCAAATGTGACATGGTGTCTGCAACCTATCCCAGCCAACATAGCGCTTCTTTCTCTTCCGAACCCTGCCGTACACCAAAGCAGTGGTTTTCCCCCACATATGGGGTATCGGCGTGTTCAGGAGAAATTGTACAACAAATTTCATGGTGCAATTTATCCTGTTACCCTTATGATAATGCAAAATTAAGGGATGAAAAACGTTTTTGTGGGAAAAATGTGAAAATTTTATTTTTACAGCTCAATATTATAAACTTCTGTGAAGCACCTTGGGGTTCAAGGTGCTCACCACACATCTAGATAAGTTGCCTAAGGGGTCTAGTTTCCAAAATGGTGGCACTTGTGTGGGGTTTCCACTGTTTAGGAACATCAGGGGCTCTCCAAACGCAACATGGCGTCTGCTAATTATTCAAACAAATTTTACATTCAAAAAGTCTAATGGCGCTCCTTCCCTTCCGAACCCTGCAGTGCGCCCAAACAGTGGTTTTCCCTCACATGTGGGGTATCAGCGCGCTCAAGAGAAATTGCACAAAAAATTTTGGGGTCCATTTTTTCCTGTTACCCCTGTGAAAATAAAAAAAATTGGGTCTAAAGTAACGTTTTTGTGAAAAAAAGTTAAATGTTAATTTTTTTATTCCACATTCCAAAAATTCCTGTGAAGCACCTGAAGGGTTAATAAACTTCTTGAATGTGGTTTTGAGCACCCTGAGGGGTGCAGTTTTTAGAATGGTGTCTCTTTTGGGTATTTTCTGTCATAAAGACCCCTCAAAGTGACTTCAAATATGATGTGGTCCCTAAAAAAAATGTTTTTGTAAATTTTGTTGGAAAAATGAGAAATCGCTGGTCAACTTTTAACCCTTATAGCTTCCTAACAAAAAAAAATTTTGTTTCCAAAATTGTGCTGATGTAAAGTAGACATGTGGGAAATGTTATTTATTAACTATTTTGTGTGACATATCTCTCTGATTTAAGGGCATGAAAATTCAAAGTTTGAAAATTGCAAAATTTTCAAAATTTTCGCAAAATTTCCAATTTTTTCACAAATAAACGCAAGTGATATCGAAGAAATTTTACCACAGTCACGAAGTACAATATGTCACGAAAATACAATCTCAGAATCAGTGGGATCCGTTGAAGCGTTCCAGAGTAATTACCTCATAAAGTGACAGTGGTCAGAATTGAAAAAATTGGCCTGGTCACGAAGGCAAAAACAGGTTCTGGCGCGAAGTGGTTAAACACCAGTGTTCAAAGTCCCATATGGCAATCCTAGCAGAACCAGCAGCGGCTGAGAAGTCATCGCTTTCTTAACCCGCATAGCTGAGCAGATGAAGGCATAATATACTACCCTGCTATTTACAGAATTACCAATGGGAGAACCTGTGCTTCCCGGATCATCTCCCCATAAAATCCCCTTTAATACGCTACAGGCAGAGATTCATGGAAGTACAAAGTAAGCTAAACTCAAGAAGAGTAGTCAGCTCACCTGTGAGGGGTGTGGAGCAATCTGTGCCCGCATGGATCCGGCCACAGAAAGTAGGAGAGGATCCCAAACAAGTCAAAGGATCCAGCGAAGACGGCATATAGATAAAAATAATACGTAGCTTTTATTAGTCATATAAAATATTGCTTCACATGGTGTTACAGGCAAAGTGCAGCCGTGCAAAGATAAAGACCACGCGTTTCCACAAAGAGTCTTAATCATGGCCTAAGTAAGATAATGTCAATGTGTAAAGTCATTAATACACCCCTGTGATATCACTGTATATAGTCATTATTACACCCCTGTGATATCACTGTATATAGTCATTATTACACCCCTGTGATATCACTGTATAGTCATTATTACACCCCTGTGATATCACTGTATATAGTCATTATTACACCCATTTGATATCGCCGTATAAAGTCATTATTACACCCCTGTGCTATCACTGTATACAGTCATTATTACACCCCTGTGATATCACTGTATATAGTCATTATTACACCCCTGTGATATCACTGTATATAGTCATTAATACACCACTGTGATATCACTGTATATAGTCATTATTACACCCCTGTGATATCACTGTATATAGTCATTATTACACCCCTGTGATATCACTGTATATAGTCATTATTACACCCGTAATATCACTGTGTATAGTCATTATTACACCCGTGATATCGCTGTATATAGTCATTTTTACACCCGTGATATCGCTGTGTATAGTCATTATTACACCCCTGTGATATCACTGTATATAGTCATTATTACACCCCTGTGATATCACTGTATACAGTCATTATTACACCCCTGTGATATCACTGTATTTAGTCATTATTACACCCCTGTGATATCACTGTATATAGTCATTATTACACCCCTGTGATATCACTGTGTATAGTCATTATTACACCCCTGTGATATCACTGTATATAGTCATTATTACACCCCTGTGATATCACTGTATACAGTCATTATTACACCGCTGTGATATCACTGTATATAGTCATTATTACACCCCTGTGATATCACTGTGTATAGTCATTATTACACCCCTGTGATATCACTGTATATAGTCATTATTATACCCCTGTGAATTTTCTGTGTATAGTCATTATTACACCCCTGTGATATCACTGTGTATAGTCATTATTACACCCCTGTGATATCGCCATATATAGTCATTATTACACCCCTGTGATTTTTCTATGTAGTCATTATTACACCCCTGTGATATCACTGTATATAATTATTATTACACCCCTGTGATATCACTGTATACAGTCATTATTACACCCCCGTGATATCAATTGAGTATAGTCATTATTACACCCCTGTGATATCAATTGAGTATAGTCATTATTACATCCCTGTGATATCACGGTATATAGTCATTATTACACCCCTGTGATATCACTGTGTATAGTCATTATTACACCCCTCTGATATCACTGTATATAATCATTATTACACCTCTATGGTATCACTGTATATAGTCATTATTACACCCCTGTGATATCACTGAGTATAGTCATTATTACACCCCTGTGATATCATTGTATATAGTCATTATTACAGCCCTGTGATATCACTGTATACAGTCATTATTACACCGCTGTGATATCACTGTATATAGTCATTATTACACCCCTGTGATATCACTGTATACAGTCATTATTACACCGCTGTGATATCACTGTATATAGTCATTATTACACCCCTGTGATATCACTGTATATAGTCATTATTACACCCCTGTGATATCACTGAGTATAGTCATTATTACACCCCTGTGATATCACTGTGTATAGTCATTATTACACCCCTGTGATATCACTGTATATACAGTCATATGAAAAATTTTGGGCAACCCTATTAATCTTAGGCTTAATGTTTTATAAAAATTGGTGTTTTTGCAACAGCTATTTCAGTTTGATCTATGTAATAACTGTTGGACACAGTAATGTTTCTGCCTTGAAATGAGGTTTATTGTACTAACAGAAAATGTGCAATCTGCATTGAAACAAAATTTGACAGGTGCATAAGTATGGGCACCCTTATCATTTTCTTGTTTTAAATACTCCTACCTACTTTTTACTGACTTACTAAAGCACTTTTTTTGGGTTTGTAACCTCATTGAGCTTTGAACTTCATAGCCAGGTGTATGCAATCATGAGAAAAGCTACTTAAAGTGGCCACTTGCAAGTTGTTCTCCTGTTTGAATCTCCTCTGAGGAGTGGCATCATGGGCTCCTCAAAACAACTGTCAAATGATCTTAAAACAAAGATTATGCAACATAGTTGTTCGGGGGAAGGATACAAAAAGCTGTCTCAGAGATTTAACCTGTCAGTTTCCACTGTGAGGAACATAGTAAGGAAATAGAAGAACACAGTTCTTGTTAAGGCCAGAAGTGGCAGGCCAAGAAAAACATCAGAAAGGCAGAGAAGAAGAATGGTGAGATCAGTCAAGGACAATCCTCACACCACCTCCAGAGAGCTGCAGCATCAACTTGCTGCAGATGGTGTCACTGTGCATCGGTCAACTATACAACGCACTTTGCAGAAGGAGAAGCTGTATGGGAGAGTGATGCGAAAGAAGCCGTTTCTGCAAGCACGCCATAAACAGAGTCGGCTTAAGTATGCAAAAGCACCTTTGGAGAAGTCAATTTCTTTTTGGAAGAAGGTCCTGTGGACTGATGAAACCAAGATTGAGTTGTTTGGTCATACAAAAAGGCGTTATGCATGGCGGCAAAAAAACACAGCATTTAAAGAAAAACACTTGCTACCCACAGTAAAATTTGGTGGAGGTTCCATCATGCCTTGGGGCTATGTGGCCAATGCCGGCACCGGGAATCTTGCTAAAGTTGAGGGACGCATGGATTTCACTCAGTATCAGCAGATTCTTGACAATAATGTTCAAGAATCAGTGATAAAGTTAAAGTTACGCAGGTGATGGATCTTTCAGCAAGACAATGATCCAAAACACCGCTCCAAATCTACTCAGGCATTCATGCAGAGGAACAATTACAATGTTCTGGAATGGCCATCACAGTCCCCAGACCTGAATATCATTGAACATCTGTGGGATCATTTGAAGAGGGTTGTCCATGCTCGGCGACCATCAAACTTAACTGTACTGGAATTGTTTTGTAAAGAGGAATGGTCAAAAATACCTTCATCCAGGATCCAGGAACTCATTAAAAGCTACAGGAAGCGACTAGAGGCTGATATTTTTGCAAAAGGAGGATCTACTAAATATTAATGTCACTTTTCTAGTGGGGTGCCCATACTTATGCACCAGTCAAATTTTGTTTGAATGCAGATTGCACATTTTCTGTTAGTACAATAAACCTCATTACAAGGCAGAAACATTACTGTGTCCAACAGTTATTACATAGATCAAACTGAAATAGCTGTTGCAAAAACACCAATTTTTATAAAACATTAAGCTTAAGATTAATAGGGGTGCCCAAACTTTTCCATATAACTGTATTCATTATTACACCCTGTGATATTGCTGTATATAGTCAATATTACACTCCTGTGATATCACTGTATAGGCATTAGTACACCCCTGTGATATCACTGTGTATAGTCATTATTACACCCCTGTGATATCACTGGGTACAGTCATTATTACACCCCTGTGACATTCCTGTATAGTCGTTATTACACCCCTGTGATATCATTGTATATAGTCATTAGTACACCTGTGTGGTATCGCTGTTTATAGTAATTATTACACACCTGTGATATCACTGTAAATAATCATTACACCCCTGTGATATCATTATATGTAGTCACTATTACACCCCTGTGATATCACTGTGTATAGTCATTATTACACCCCTGTGATATCACTGTGTATAGTCATTATTACACCCCTGTGATATCACTGTGTATAGTCATTATTACACTGCTGTGATGTCACTGTGTATAGTCATTATTACACACCTGTGATATCACTGTTGTCAGGTATTCCACAGCGACGACACCGGGGAGATCACGCAATATCTCAACGTGCCGTCACTGTGTCACGGATTTTGTCCGGAATCGAGAGCACACGATCCAGACTACTCACTACTTAGGTATCGGCAAGCTACCAGTGAGAGTATGGAGTCACACCTCCGGATTCCAAAGCATGGATTATGTGTAGACGCCCCGTACGGTCACTCTCAGCTTCATGATAGCCTAATTATTAATACACTGCTCAAAAAAATAAAGGGAAAACTCAAATAACACATCCTAGATCTGAATGAAAGAAATCTTCTCATTGAATACTTTGTTCTGTACAAAGTTAAATGTGCTCACAACAAAATTACAAAAAAATCTTCAATGGTAATCAAATGTATGTACAAATGGAGGCCTGGATTTGGAGTCACCCCCAAAATTAAAGTGGAAAAACCCACTACAGGCTGATCCAACTTTGATGTAATGTCCTTAAAACAAGTCAAAATGAGGCTCAGTATTGTGTGTGGCCTCCACATGCCTGTATGACCTCCCTAAAATGCCTGGGCATGCTCCTGATGAGGTTGCAGATGGTCTCCTGCGGGATATCCTCCCAGACCTGGACTCCTGGACAGTCTGTGGTGCAACGTGACGTTGGTGGATGGAGCGAGATATAATGTCCTAGATGTGCTCAATCAGATTCAGGTCTGGGGAACGGGCGGGCCAGTCCATAGCTTCAATGCCTTCATCTTGCAGGAACTGCTGACACACTCCAGCCACATGAGGTCTGGCATTGTCCTACATTAGGAGGAACCCAGGGCCAACCGCACCAGCATATGGTCTCCCAAGGGGTCTGAGGGTCTCATCTCGGTACCAAATGGCAGTCAGGCTACCTCTGGAGAGCACATGGAGGACTGTGCGGCCTTCCAAAGAAATGCCACCCCAAACCATTACTGACCCACTGCCAAACCGGTCATGCTGAAGGATGTTGCAAGCAGCAGATCGCTCTCCACGGCGTCTCCAGACTCTGTCACGTCTGTCACATGTGCTCAGTGTGAACCTGCTTTCATCTGTGAAGAGCACAGGTCACCAGTGGCCACTTTGCCAATCCTGGTGTTCTGTGGCAAATGCCAAGCATCCTGCATGGGTGTTGGGCTGTGAGCACAACCCCCATCTGTGGACGTCGGGCCCTCATACCATCCTCATGGAGACGGTTTCTAACTGTTTGTGCAGACACATGCACATTTTTGGCATGCTGGAGGTCATTTCACAGGGCTCTGGCAGTGCTGCTCCTGTTCCTCCTTGCACAAAGGCAGAGGTAGCGGTCCTGCTGCTGGGTTGTTGCCCTCCTACGGCTCCCTCCACGTCTCCTGGTGTACTGGCCTGTCTCCTGGTAGCGCCTCCAGCCTCTGGACACTACTCTGACAGACACAGCAAACCTTCTTGCCACAGCTCGCATTGATTTGCCATCCTGGATGAGCTGCATTACCTGAGCAACTTCTGTGGGTTGTAGCGTCTGTCTCATGCTACCACGAGTGTGATAGCACAACCAACATTCAAAAGTGACCAAAACATCAGCCAGAAAGCATTGGTACTGAGATGTGGTCTGTGGTCCCCACCTGCAGAACCACTCCTTTATTGAGGGGGTCTTGATAATTGCCAATAATTTCCATCTATTGTCTATTCCATTTGCACAGCAGCAGGTGAGATTGATTGTCAATCAGTGTTGCTTCCTAAGTGGACAGTTTGATTTCACAGAAGTTTCATTTACTTGGAGTTATATTCTGTTGTTTATGTGTTCCTTTTATTTTTTTGAGCAGTGTATTATTTGCTACCACCACCGGCAGAGTTTGAAATATAATACAGGCCCGGCCGGACACCTGAGTACTGGTAGCGTATGGCTACAGGGAAGGGAACGATTACAAGACAAAAGAAACAGAAGCATTAAATTTTATATTTGAACAAAAAGGGAGGCAGTGTTTAAGAAAAATATACAAGATTTCACAAAGGAAACATACAATACATAAGCAGTTATACAAAATAATAAGGATTAAGGAAGAGACTTACTATACGATCGCTGAACGATTCAATATAGGTGGAGGAGGGGCTCCCCGATTTGCTTTAGATGATATCGAATGTGACCCGCTGCTTATAGTATCTATACCCCTGTGGCAATGAGTGCTACTCCAGCCTCAGTAGACTATCTTATGCTGAAGGGAGAGATCTGCCCACACCCCCCTGTGCCAACATCACAGGTGCTGGGCTCCACCCTTCATGTTTTTATTAAAAACGCTAACTTCTGCAATAACTTATCGCTCGTTGATCGCAGAAGATTGCAAATAACGCCATATTTTCTGTTATGATTTTACCTTTCTTTAGTGACCACACATGGCGTAGTTCTGATCTGCTAGTCTGGTACTTTTGCATTATAGCTCTACGGAGGGGTTTTCAGTGACAGAAAAATATCCCTATCATTCCATAGCTGGCCCTGTCACTAAAAATATGGGTCCCATCATTATCGGATGTATGGAACTTTAGTTATTCCATATTTTGTTTTCGGCTCCGAAGCGTCTGGAAATTTTTGTTAAACTCTCTTTGAGACTAAACGAGCCATTTCCTCCTTCCTTCCATTTCTGCCCCTATGCTGGAAGGTGTCAATCTATCCCAGGTCTGTGTTAAGAGGAAATGCATTCATATGTTAAGTAGAGTAGGCTATTGAGCTTCTTGCACTGTTATTTGCTTACAGACAGCTGCGTAGACTGTCAGCTCTTGTCTCGTGACAAAAGATGGATAAGGGAGGGGTGAGGGAGGCTTCAGAGGAAGCAAAAAATAATATGTTCAATATGTCTCAATATCTCCTTGACAACTGTGTATAGTCATTATTACACCTCTGTGATATCACTGTGCAAGTCATTATTACACCCCTCTGACATCCCAGTATAGTCGTTATTACACCAGTGATATCACTGTGTATAGTCATTATTGCACCCCTGTGATATCACTGTGTAGAGTCATTATTACACCCCTGTGACAACCCTGTAAAGTCGTTATTACACCCCTGTGATATCATTGTATATAGTCATTATTACACCCCTGTGATATCACTGTGTATAGTCATTATTACACCCCTGTGACATCCCTGTATAGTCATTATTATACCCCTGTGATATCATTGTATATAGTCATTATTGCACCCCTGTGGTATCACTTAATAGTCATTATTACACCCCTGTGATATCACTGTGTATAGTCATTATTACACCCCTGTGACATCCCTGTATAGTCATTATTATACCCCTGTGATATCACTGCATATAGTCATTATTACACCCCTGTGGTATCACTTTATAGTCATTATTACAACCCTTTGATATCACTGCATATAGTCATTATTACAACCCTGTGATATCACTGTATATATTCATTATTACACACCTGTGATATCACTGTATAGTCATTATTACCACCCTGTGATATCACAGTATAGTCATTATTACAACCCTTTGATATCACTGCATATAGTCATTATTACAACCCTGTGATATCACTGTATATATTCATTATTACACACCTGTGATATCACAGTATAGTCATTATTACCACCCTGTGATATCACTGTATATATTCATTATTACACACCTGTGATATCACTGTATAGTCATTATTACCACCCTGTGATATCACTGTATATATTCATTATTACACACCTGTGATATCACTGTATATATTCATTATTACACACCTGTGATATCACTGTATATTCATTATTACACACCTGTGATATCACTGTATAGTCATTATTACACACCTGTGATATCACTGTATAGTCATTATTACCACCCTGTGATATCACTGTATATATTCATTATTACACACCTGTGATATCACTGTATATATTCATTATTACACACCTGTGATATCACTGTATAGTCATTATTACACACCTGTGATATCACTGTATAGTCATTATTACACCCCTGTAATATCACTGTATATATTCATTATTACACACCTGTGATATCACTGTATATATTCATTATTACACACCTGTGATATCACTGTATAGTCATTATTACACACCTGTGATATCACTGAATATATTCATTATTACACCCCTGTGATATCACTGTGTATAGTCATTATTACACCCTGTGATATCACTGTATATATTCATTATTACACACCTGTGATATCACTGTATATATTCATTATTACACACCTGTGATATCACTGTATAGTCATTATTACACACCTGTAATATCACTGTATATATTCATTATTACACCCCTGTAATATCACTGTATATATTCATTATTACACACCTGTGATATCACTGTATATATTCATTATTACACACCTGTGATATCACTGTATAGTCATTATTACACACCTGTGATATCACTGTATATATTCATTTTTACACACCTGTGATATCACTGTATAGTCATTATTACACACCTGTGATATCACTGCATATAGTCATTATTACACACCTGTGATATCACTGTATATATTCATTATTACACAGCTGTGATATCACTGTATATAGTCATTATTACACACCTGTGATATCACTGCATATAGTCATTATTACACAGCTGTGATATCACTGCATATAGTCATTATTACACACCTGTGATATCACTGCATATAGTCATTATTACACACCTGTGATATCACTGCATATAGTCATTATTACACACCTGTGATATCACTGTATATAGTCATTATTACACACCTGTAATATCACTGTATATAGTCATTATTACACACCTGTGATATCACTGTATATATTCATTATTACACACCTGTGATATCACTGTATAGTCATTATTACACCCCTGTGATATCACTGCATATAGTCATTATTACACACCTGTGATATCACTGTATATATTCATTATTACACACCTGTGATATCACTGCATATAGTCATTATTACACCCCTGTGATATCACTGTATATATTCATTATTACACACCTGTGATATCACTGTATAGTCATTATTACACCCCTGTGATATCACTGTATATAGTCGTTATTACACCCCTGTGATATCACTGTATATAATCATTATTACACACCTGTGATATCACTGCATATAGTCATTATTACACACCTGTAATATCACTGTATATAGTCATTATTACACACCTGTGATATCACTGTATATAGTCATTATTACACACCTGTAATATCACTGTATATAGTCATTATTACACACCTGTGATATCACTGTATATATTCATTATTACACACCTGTGATAGCACTGTATAGTCATTATTACACCCCTGTGATATCACTGCATATAGTCATTATTACACACCTGTGATATCACTGTATATATTCATTATTACACCCCTGTGATATCACTGTATATATTCATTATTACACACCTGTGATATCACTGTATAGTCATTATTACACCCCTGTGATATCACTGTATATAGTCGTTATTACACCCCTGTGATATCACTGTATATAATCATTATTACACAGCTGTGATATCACTGTATATATTCATTATTACACCCCTGTGATATCACTGTATATAATCATTATTACACAGCTGTGATATCACTGTATATATTCATTATTACACCCCTGTGATATCACTGTATAGTCATTATTACACCCCTGTGATATCACTGTATATAGTTGTTATTACACCCCTGTGATATCACTGTATATAATCATTATTACACAGCTGTGATATCACTGTATATATTCATTATTACACCCCTGTGATATCACTGTATAGTCATTATTACACCCCTGTGATATCACTGTATATAATCATTATTACACACCTGTGATATCACTGTATATATTCATTATTACACACCTGTGATATCACTGTATAGTCATTATTACACCCCTGTGATATCACTGCATATAGTCATTATTACACACCTGTGATATCACTGTATATATTCATTATTACACCCCTGTGATATCACTGTATATATTCATTATTACACACCTGTGATATCACTGTATAGTCATTATTACACCCCTGTGATATCACTGCATATAGTCATTATTACACACCTGTGATATCACTGTATATATTCATTATTACACAGCTGTGATATCACTTTATATATTAATTATTACACCCCTGTGATATCACTGTATAGTCATTATTACACCCCTGTGATATCACTGTATATAATCATTATTACACCCCTGTGATATCATTGTATATAGTCATTATTACACCCCTGTGATATCACTGTATATAGTCGTTATTACACCCCTGTGATATCACTGTATATATTCATTATTACACACCTGTGATATCACTGTATATAGTCATTATTACACAGCTGTGATATCACTGTATATAGTCATTATTACACAGCTGTGATATTACTGTATATATTCATTATTACACCCCTGTGATATCACTGTATAGTCATTATTACACCCCTGTGATATCACTGTATATATTCATTATTACACACCTGTGATATCACTGTATATATTCATTATTACACACCTGTGATATCACTGTATATAGTCATTATTACACCCCTGTGATATCACTGTATATATTCATTATTACACCCCTGTGATATCACTGTATATAGTCATTATTACACCCCTGTGATATCACTGTATAGTCATTATTACACCCCTGTGATATCACTGTATATAGTCATTATTACACCCCTGTGATATCACTGTATAGTCATTATTACACCCCTGTGATATCACTGTATATAGTCATTATTACACCCCTGTGATATCACTGTATAGTCATTATTACACCCCTGTGATATCACTGTATAGTCATTATTACACCCCTGTGATATCACTGTATATAGTCATTATTACACCCCTGTGATATCACTGTATAGTCATTATTACACCCCTCTGATATCACTGTATATAATCATTATTACACCCCTGTGATATCATTGTATATAGTCATTATTACACAGCTGTGATATCACTGTATATATTCATTATTACACAGCTGTGATATCACTGTATATAGTCATTATTACACAGCTGTGATATCACTGTATATATTCATTATTACACCCCTGTGATATCACTGTATATATTCATTATTACACCCCTGTGATATCACTGTATATATTCATTATTACACACCTGTGATATCACTGTATATATTCATTATTACACACCTGTGATATCACTGTATATAGTCATTATTACACCCCTGTGATATCACTGTATATATTCATTATTACACCCCTGTGATATCACTGTATATAGTCATTATTACACCCCTGTGATATCACTGTATAGTCATTATTACACCCCTGTGATATCACTGTATATAGTCATTATTACACCCCTGTGATATCACTGTATAGTCATTATTACACCCCTGTGATATCACTGTATATAGTCATTATTACACCCCTGTGATATCACTGTATAGTCATTATTACACCCCTGTGATATCACTGTATATAGTCATTATTACACCCCTGTGATATCACTGTATAGTCATTATTACACCCCTGTGATATCACTGTATATAGTCATTATTACACCCCTGTGATATCACTGTATAGTCATTATTACACCCCTCTGATATCACTGTATATAATCATTATTACACCCCTGTGATATCATTGTATATAGTCATTATTACACAGCTGTGATATCACTGTATATATTCATTATTACACAGCTGTGATATCACTGTATATAGTCATTATTACACAGCTGTGATATCACTGTATATATTCATTATTACACCCCTGTGATATCACTGTATATATTCATTATTACACCCCTGTGATATCACTGTATATATTCATTATTACACACCTGTGATATCACTGTATATATTCATTATTACACACCTGTGATATCACTGTATATAGTCATTATTACACCCCTGTGATATCACTGTATAGTCATTATTACACCCCTGTGATATCACTGTATATAGTCATTATTACACCCCTGTGATATCACTGTATAGTCATTATTACACCCCTGTGATATCACTGTATATAGTCATTATTACACCCCTGTAATATCACTGTATAGTCATTATTACACCCCTGTGATATCACTGTATATAATCATTATTACACCCCTGTGATATCATTGTATATATTCATTATTACACAGCTGTGATATCACTGTATAGTCGTTATTAAACACCTTTGACATTATTGCATAGTCATTGCTACGCACCTGTAATATCGTCTCCTGGAATCTCCTCCTTCATGTCAATCATACACGGCTGATGACCTATAATCCGCTCTTCTTCATCTTTTACTTTAATATAACGCATATCTCTAACCTATACACACATATATATAACAATTCAGTACAATATTGCAGCAACAAGAACAAAGAAACCCCCTAATATATCTTAGCCCAGCTATGAGCGCGGCCCCATATAGATGTGGTGCATGCTCAGCTTCTCCTACCTGATGCCTCTCCTGACAGTCCAGGAAACACAGAGGAGCCGGACATCCCTCCAAGGGATCTCCTACACCGAGTCCATCTGAAGGAAACAGCGAGACAAGAGCCTGTTACATGGAAAGATGGGAGAAGAATCTAGGTGACCCTCTAACAGACATGAGCATCTCCCCTCCTTACACTGCGGCTCGGCCATGAAATCCATCTCCTCTTCTTCATCTACAATCTCAAGCTTAAAGTCAATCATATCTTCTCCCTAAAATACAAGAAAAGTATGAAAATAGCCACGAATCAGTGATTGATGGAGACATGTGAACGAGACGATAACGCCACCTACCTGATGATTCTCCGGGACACTTTCCTCTAGGCGGTCCTGGGAATAGTGAGGAGACGGACATCTCTCCAGGGGATACATTGTACGGTATTCATCTGTGGGAGACAGACAGTGTCTGCATACTCGTTCCCTGTATATCTATATACCAGTGACTACACATCCCCCGTATATCTATATACCAGTGACTACACATCCCCCGTATATCTATATACCAGTGACTACACAACACCCGTATATCTATATACCAGTGACTACACATCCCCCGTATATCTATATACCCATGACTACACATCCCCCGTATATCTATATACCAGTGACTACACATCCCCCGTATATCTATATACCAGTGACTACACATCCCCCGTATATCTATATACCAGTGACTACACGACACCCGTATATCTATATTCCAGTGACTACACATCCCCCGTATATCTATATACCAGTGACTACACGACACCCGTATATCTATATACCAGTGACTACACATCCACCGTATATCTATATACCAGTGACTACACGACACCCGTATATCTATATACCAGTGGCTACACATCCCCCGTATATCTATATACCAGTGACTACACGACACCCGTATATCTATATACCAGTGACTACACATCCCCCGTATATCTATATACCAGTGACTACACATCCCCCGTATATCTATATACCAGTGACTACACATCCCCCGTATATCTATATACCAGTGACTACACATCCCCCGTATATCTATATACCAGTGACTACACGACACCCGTATATTTATATACCAGTGACTACACATCCCCCGTATATCTATATACCAGTGACTACACGACACCCGTATATCTATATACCAGTGACTACACATCCACCGTATATCTATATACCAGTGACTACACGACACCCGTATATCTATATACCAGTGGCTACACATCCCCCGTATATCTATATACCAGTGACTACACGACACCCGTATATCTATATACCAGTGACTACACATCCACCGTATATCTATATACCAGTGACTACACGACACACGTATATCTATATACCAGTGACTACACATCCACCGTATATCTATATACCAGTGACTACACGACACCCGTATATCTATATACCAGTGGCTACACATCCACCGTATATCTATATACCAGTGACTACACGACACCCGTATATCTATATACCAGTGACTACACATCCACCGTATATCTATATACCAGTGACTACACGACACCCGTATATCTATATACCAGTGGCTACACATCCCCCGTATATCTATATATCAGTGACTACACGACACTCTTATATCTATATACCAGTGACTACATGACACTCTTATATCTATATACCAGTGACTACACATCCCCGGTATATCTATATACCAGTGACTACACGACACCCGTATATCTATATACCAGTGACTACACGACACTCTTATATCTATATACCAGTGGCTACACGACACTCTTATATCTATATACCAGTGACTACACATCCCCGGTATATCTATATACCAGTGACTACACATCCCCCGTATATCTATATACCAGTGACTAAGCGACACCCGTATATCTATATACCAGTGGCTACACGACACTCTTATATCTATATACCAGTGGCTACACAACACCCGTATATCTATATACCAGTGACTACACGACACCCGTATATCTATATACCAGCGACTACACATTCCCCGTATATCTATATACCAGTGACTGCACATCCCCCGTATATCTATATACCATTGACTACACAACACCCGTATATCTATATACCAGTGACTACACGACACTCTTATATCTATAAATCAGTGGCTACACAACACCCGTATATCTATATACCATTGACTACACATCCACCGTATATCTATATATCAGTGACTACACGACACCCGTATATCTATATACCAGTGACTACACGACACTCTTATATCTATATACCAGTGGCTACACGACACCCGTATATCTATCTACCAGTGACTACAATTCCCCCGTACATCTATATACCAGTGACTACACGACACCCGTATATCTATATACCAGTGGCTACACAACACTCTTATATCTATATACCAGTGACTACACGACACCCGTATATCTATATACCAGTGGCTACACGACACTCTTATATCTATATACCAGTGACTACACGACACCCGTATATCTATATACCAGTGACTACACGACACCCGTATATCTATATACCAGTGACTACACGACACTCTTATATCTATATACCAGTGGCTACACGACACCCGTATATCTATCTACCAGTGACTACAATTCCCCCGTACATCTATATACCAGTGACTACACGACACCCGTATATCTATATACCAGTGGCTACACGACACTCTTATATCTATATACCAGTGACTACACGACACCCGTATATCTATATACCAGTGGCTACACGACACTCTTATATCTATATACCAGTGACTACACGACACCCGTATATCTATATACCAATGGCTACACGACACTCTTATATCTATATACCAGTGGCTACACGACACTCTTATATCTATATACCAGTGACTACACGACACCCGTATATCTATATACCAGTGGCTACACGACACTCTTATATCTATATACCAGTGGCTACACAACACCCGTATATCTATATACCAGTGACTACACGACACCCGTATATCTATATACCAGTGACTACACATCCCCCGTATATCTATATACCATTGACTACACAACACCCATATATCTATATACCAGTGACTACACGACACCCGTATATCTATATACCAGTGACTACACGACACCCGTATATCTATATACCAGTGACTACACGACACTCTTATATCTATATACCAGTGGCTACACGACACCCGTATATCTATATACCAGTGACTACACGACACCTGTATATCTATATACCAGTGGCTACACGACACCCGTATATCTATATACCAGTGGCTACACGACACTCTCATATCTATATACCAGTGACTACACGACACCCGTATATCTATATACCAGTGACTACATGACACCCGTATATCTATATTCCAGTGACTACACGACACCCGTATATCTATATACCATTGACTACACGACACCCGTATATCTATATACCAGTTGCTACACGACACCCGTATATCTATATACCAGTGGCTACACGACACCCGTATATCTATATACCATTGACTACACGACACCCGTATATCTATATACCAGAGCCTACACGACACCCGTATATCTATATACCATTGACTACACATCCCCCGTATATCTATATACCAGTGACTACACATTCCCCGTATATCTATATACCATTGACTACACAACACCCGTATATCTATATACCAGTGACTACACGACACTCTTATATCTATATATCAGTGGCTACACAACACCCGTATATCTATATACCATTGACTACACATCCACCGTATATCTATATACCAGTGGCTACACGACACCCGTATATCTATATACCAGTGACTACACATCCCCTGTACATCTATATACCAGTGACTACACGACACCCGTATATCTATATACCAGTGGCTACACGACACTCTTATATCTATATACCAGTGACTACACGACACCCGTATATCTATATACCAATGGCTACACGACACTCTTATATCTATATACCAGTGGCTACACGACACTCTTATATCTATATACCAGTGACTACACGACACCCGTATATCTATATACCAGTGGCTACACAACACTCTTATATCTATATACCAGTGGCTACACAACACCCGTATATCTATATACCAGTGACTACACGACACCCGTATATCTATATACCAGTGACTACACATCCCCCGTATATCTATATACCATTGACTACACAACACCCATATATCTATATACCAGTGACTACACGACACCCGTATATCTATATACCAGTGACTACACGACACCCGTATATCTATATAACAGTGACTACACGACACTCTTATATCTATATACCAGTGGCTACACATCCACCGTATATCTATATACCAGTGACTACACGACACTCTTATATCTATATACCAGAGGCTACACGACACCCGTATATCTATATACCAGTGACTACACATCCACCGTATATCTATATACCATTGACTACACATTCACCGTATATCTATATATCATTGACTACACAACACTCATATCTATATACCAGTGACTACACGACACCCGTATATCTATATACCAGTGGCTACACGACACCCGTATATCTATATACCATTGACTACACATCCCCCGTATATCTATATATCATTGACTACACAACACTCATATCTATATACCAGTGACTACACGACACCCATATATCTATATACCAGTGGCTACACGACACCCGTATATCTATATACCATTGACTACACATCCCCCGTATATATATATACCAGTGACTACACAACACCCGTATATTGATAAACCAGTGACTACACGACACCCATATATCTATATACCAGTGGCTACACGACACCCGTATATCTATATACCAGTGACTACACGACACCCGTATATCTATATATCAGTGACTACACGACACCCGTATATCTATATACCAGTGACTACACATCCACCGTATATCTATATATCAGTGACTACACGACACCCGTATATCTATATATCAGTGACT
This sequence comes from Phyllobates terribilis, assembly GCF_046119375.1. Taxonomy (NCBI): domain Eukaryota; kingdom Metazoa; phylum Chordata; class Amphibia; order Anura; family Dendrobatidae; genus Phyllobates; species Phyllobates terribilis. The sequence goes on from NW_027362763.1 coordinate 648,829,221, forward strand.
ACACGACACCCGTATATCTATATATCAGTGACTACACGATACCCGTATATCTATATACCAGTGACTACACATCCACCGTATATCTATATATCAGTGACTACACGACACCCATATATCTATATACCAGTGACTACACATCCCCTGTACATCTATATACCAGTGACTACACGACACCCGTATATCTATATATCAGTGACTACACGACACCCGTATATCTATATATCAGTGACTACACGATACCCGTATATCTATATACCAGTGACTACACATCCACCGTATATCTATATATCAGTGACTACACGACACCCATATATCTATATACCAGTGACTACACATCCCCCGTACATCTATATACCAGTGACTACACGACACCCGTATATCTATATACCAGTGAGTACACATCCACCGTATATCTATATACCAGTGACTACACGACACCCGTATATCTATATATCAGTGACTACACGACACCCGTATATCTATATACCATTGACTACACGACACCCGTATATTGATAAACCAGTGACTACACATCCACCGTATATCTATATACCAGTGACTACACATCCCCCGTATATCTATATACCATTGACTACACAACACCCGTATATCTATATACCAGTGACTACACGACACCCGAATATCTATATACCAGTGGCTACACATCCCCCGTATATCTATATACCAGTGACTACACATCCACCGTATATCTATATACCAGTGACTACACGACACCCGTATATCTATATACCAGTGACTACACGACACCCGTATATCTATATACCAGTGACTACACGACACCCGTATATCTATATACCAGTGACTACACGACACCCGTATATCTATATACCAGTGGCTACACATCCACCGTATATCTATATACCAGTGACTACACATCCCCCGTATATCTATATACCAGTGGCTACACGACACTCGTATATCTATATACCAGTGGCTACACGACACTCGTATATCTATATACCAGTGGCTACACGACACTCTTATATCTATATACCAGTGGCTACACAACACCCGTATATCTATATACCAGTGACTACACGACACCCGTATATCTATATACCAGTGACTACACATCCACCGTATATCTATATACCAGTGACTACACATCCACCGTGTATCTATATACCAGTGACTACACGAACTCTGTATATTCTAAGGTGACTGTTAGACACATAGTGGATAAACCTGGAGTAATATTTTACTACACATAGGGGTTAATCGACTATGACAGGTTGATTATGAGGGGCTGAAGAGTTGGGAGAGATGGCTATCGACCATATCCCCACCCTTGGTTGTGGCTCACTTTGTAAAATGAGACCTGTTTGTCTCACACATTGTTCTGTGTATGAAGGTGTGCAGACCTCCTGGATTGAGTCCTTTGCTTAAGACTAAGCTGGACTCTGAGCCAGATGGGCTAACCGGCACTATTGTATGGACTTTTTGCTTCATGCTGTATTTTGTGCCAGACAAGGGCTGTGTTAGGGGTTCCTGTGATGTGGTTTATGACGAGTGAAATAAACCAACCGGAATTTTAATAGAAACGGTTCCTGTTATAGCCAATATCATTCCCAAGTGAGTAGCATTGTTACATTTGGTGTTAGAAGTGCGGGCAGGAACATGTGTGACTGCTACAGAAATACTACATGTCATGGGTGAGGGCGGTCATAAGCCAGGGAGCAATGTCAGACAGCATGGAGGACCTGATAAAACACCTGGTGCAAGCCCAGCAGCAACAGCTCCAGCAGCAACAGCTGGCACAACAGGAGACAACTAATCTGCTTATGCCAACAGATCTAGCAGCAGCACCAGCACAGCAACAAATTCAGCAGTAGCAGCAGAACTGACAACAGCTGCAGACTGAATTTCTCACAAAGGCGGTTCGTGGCACGGCGGCAGCGCTGACTCAAAGATCGGCTGATGATTTTTCTATCCAGAAGGCGGTGAGGAGAGCGTTGCAGAAAATGATCTCAGGGGACACGTAGAGGCCTTTTTAACCGTGTATGAAAGTGTCGCTGATGGGGAGAAACTCCGCCAGAGCAGTGGATGGAAGTCCTGGCGCCATATTTAACAGGGGAGCTACAAAATGTCTACTATGATCTAGACTTACAGGAGGCCAAAGAATATGCGAAATTGAAAGCAGAAATTTTGGCGCACTTGGGGGTGATGATGTCTGTCAGGGCACAACGGGTCCATATCAGTGTAGCAATCCCTCTCACTGCAGAATGTTTGATCTGCTGCACCTCGTCCAAAAGTGGTTGCAGCCGGAGCCCCTTACCCCAGCGCAGAGGGTAGAGCGAGTGGTAATGGACCGGTTCATGCACTCCCTTCCGAGCCCGATGCAGACTTGGGTTGCATAGGGAGATCCCCAGAATGCCAAAGATTTGGTCGGACTAGTCGAAAGGTATCAGGGAGTCGACTGTTCCTTGGGGAGGCAACCCACTCCAAACTGGGGGTCCCATCAGGGGGAAGAGGCTAAAAAGGTGGGGCATCCAAAATCCAAGCGGTCAGAGAGCTCAGCCTGGGGAAAGTGTATATAACAGTATGGACTGGAGGGCAGAGATACAGGAGATCTGTGACTACACAGGGCCGTATATCACACAGCGGTCAGAGGGATCAGCCTGGGGAAAGTGTATATAACAGTATGGACTGGAGATCTGTGACTACACAGGGCCGTATATCACACAGCGGTCAGAGGGCTCAGCCTGGGGAATGTGTATATAACAGTATGGACTGGAGGGCAGAGATACAGGAGATCTGTGACTACACAGGGCCGTATATCACACAGCGGTCAGATGGATCAGCCTGGGGAAAGTGTATATAACAGTATGGACTGGAGGGCAGAGATACAGGAGATCTGTGACTACACAGGGCCGTATATCACACAGCGGTCAGAGGGCTCAGCCTGGGGAAAGTGTATATAACAGTATGGACTGGAGGGCAGAGATACAGGAGATCTGTGACTACACAGGGCCGCATATCACACAGCGGTCAGAGGGATCAGCCTGGGGAAAGTGTATATAACAGTATGGACTGGAGGGCAGAGATACAGGAGATCTGTGACTACACAGGGCCGTATATCACACAGCGGTCAGATGGATCAGCCTGGGGAAAGTGTATATAACAGTATGGACTGGAGGGCAGAGATACAGGAGATCTGTGACTACACAGGGCCGTATATCACACAGCGGTCAGAGGGATCAGCCTGGGGAAAGTGTATATAACAGTATGGACTGGAGGGCAGAGATACAGGAGATCTGTGACTACACAGGGCCGTATATCACACAGCGGTCAGAGGGATCAGCCTGGGGAAAGTGTATATAACAGTATGGACTGGAGGGCAGAGATACAGGAGATCTGTGACTACACAGGGCCGTATATCACACAGCGGTCAGAGGGCTCAGCCTGGGGAAAGTGTATATAACAGTATGGACTGGAGGGCAGAGATACAGGAGATCTGTGACTACACAGGGCCGTATATCACACAGCGGTCAGAGGGCTCAGCCTGGGGAAAGTGTATATAACAGTATGGACTGGAGGGCAGAGATACAGGAGATCTGTGACTACACAGGGCCGTATATCACACAGCGGTCAGATGGATCAGCCTGGGGAAAGTGTATATAACAGTATGGACTGGAGGGCAGAGATACAGGAGATCTGTGACTAATGTAATGCAGCGGCTTTCTGCATTGCTAAAATGTCCAGGGGGTGTGTTCTGGCTGACCATTTACCTCCCCCTCAGGTGACTGATCACATGACTGTGACATCAACACAGGTCCTGTGTGCACAGAAGGATATATAAATCCTGGTGGTTTGAAAAAGAGAAGGAGAGAGGCCTGGTGAAGCCTGGAAGGCAGAGGCTGGATCCCTGTGTTTGGGGATACCAGTAGCCTTGGAAGGCACGTGGTCTAGAGACTACAGCTACTGAGCCTTAAACGACAGCTTTGGCAGAACAGAGCTGAGAGAAGCAGCTAAGACCCGGCAAAGGTAAAAACGTTGCTTGATGTGGACATTGATATTGTTACCTTGCTGAAGGCTGTATCTGGAGCCAAGTGGGCATATCTGTCACTGGAAAGGCTCTTGGATATTATATGTGTAACATGTCGGCGAGCCACTGAGATGGACTATGTTATGAGCGGTTTATGATATGTAATAAACTGCTGGACTGTGAATTACCGGAAAAAAACGTTGCATGTGTGCTTTAATTGACCCGGTGAAGCGAGTACCCCAGAGTGATGAATAGCGCTACCTTACATGTGGTTGGAGAATGCGGGCAACTGCAGCCTGGTTGCTAGAGGTAAAGGCACAGGACGACGATTGTGGATGCTAGCATCTTGCTGTGGCTCAGCGGGGTCACGAAGATTAACCACTTCGCGCCAGAGCCTGTTTTTGCCTTCGTGACCGGGCCAATTTTTTCAATTCTGACCACTGCCAGTTTATGAAGTAATTACTCTGGAACGCTTCATCGTATTCCCCTGATTCTCAGACTGTTTTTTCGTGACATATTGTACTTCATGATAGTGGTAAAATCTCTTCGATATAACTTGTGTTTATTTGTGAAAAAATTGGAAATTTGGCGAAAATTTTGAAAATTTTGCAATTTTCAAACTTTGAATTTTCATGCCCTTAAATCAGAGAGATATGTCACACAAAATAGTTAATAAATAACATTTCCCACATGTCTACTTTACATCAGCACAATTTTGGAACCAAAATTTTTTTTTGTTAGGGAGCTATAAGGGTTAAAAGTTGACCAGCGATTTCTCATTTTTCCAACAAAATTTACAAAAACATTTTTTTAGGGACCACATCATATTTGAAGTCACTTTGAGGGGTCTTTATGACAGAAAATACCCAAAAGTGACACCATTCTAAAAACTGCACCCTCAAGGTGCTCAAAACCACATTCAAGAACTTTATTAACCCTTCAGGTGCTTCACAGGAATTTTTGGAATGTGGAAGAAAAAAATTAACATTTAACTTTTTTCACAAAAATGTTACTTTAGACCCAATTTTTTTTATTTTCACAGGGGTAACATGAAAAAATGGACCCCAAATTTTTTTGTGCAATTTCTCTTGAGCGTGCTGATACTCCATATGTGAGGGAAGACCACTGTTTGGGCACATGGCAGGGTTTGAAAGGGAAGGAGCGCCATTTGACTTTTTGAATGTAAAATTTGTTTGAATAATTAGCGGACGCCATGTCACATTTGGGGAGCCCCTAATGTGCCTAAACAGTGGAAACCCCCCACAAGTGCCACTATTTTGGAAACTAGACCCCTTAGGGAACTTATCTAGATGTGTGGTGAGCACCTTGCACCCCCAGCTGCTTCACAGAAGTTTATAATATTGAGCCGTAAAAATAAAATTTTCACATTTTTCCCTCAAAAAATGTTTTTCATTCCCTAATTTTGCATTATCATAAGGGTAACAGGATAAATTGCACCATGAAATTTGTTGTACAATTTCTCCTGAGTACGCCGATACCCCATATGTGGGGGAAAACCACTGCTTTGGTGTATGGCAGGGTTCGGAAGAGAAAGAAACGCTATGTTGGCTGGGATAGGCAGCAGACACCATGTCACATTTGAAGAGTCGCTGACATGCCAAAACAGCAGAAACCCCCACAAGTGACCCCATTTTGTAAACTACACCTCTCAAGGAATTCATCTAGGGAAGTAGTGAGCATTTTTTAATTTTTAAATTTATACCATTGGGCAGTGAAAAAAGCATAATTATATTTTTACCACAAAAAATGTTTTACCCTCAGATTTTACATTTTCACACAGGGCAATGGGTAAAAATGGTGCCGAAATGTGTCACACAATTTCTTCTAAAAGTGGCAATACCCCATATGTGGCTGTATCGTACCGCTCAGCCATATGGCGAGATCTGGGGGGGACGGAGCGCTATTTGACAATTGGAGAACAAATTATTGTAGAATAGGCATTTGGATTTGGGAGCACAAAATTTTCTGAATTTCTTTTGGGGGGCAAGGACCATTTTGCTTTTCCAGAGCCTTTCTGCTACCAGTAACTTGGAAGTCCCTTATATTTTTAACAGATGATGGACCTGAGTGGGGACTAGCTTTTTTTGAGGACTGAGTTGAAGCTTTTATTGGGAACATTTTACGTAACATTTATCCGGCGCTCTAGGCTGAGCACTTACATCGGGGTTTCCATCTAAATTTCCAAGTGATGTAATTCAGATGAAACCCCTGCAGGATCCATTCACTATAATGAGGCAGCAGAGTTACTCTGGACTCCGTCTGTCCTCTGTTTAGTGGTGTCCTTTTTTTCAGAAGTGCACAAAACTGTGGCCAACCGCACTTTTATGCACGCCTAAAACAAATGACACCGTGGGATCCCAGGCTAGACGGCATTCACAGTGGCCTATATCTGCCTCATTACAGGGAATCTTCCATCATGGGTTCTGGCTGAATCACGTATTTCAGAGATTTACACGGAAACTCTGGTGTAAGTGCTCAGCGTAGAGCGCAGGATAAATGTGAGCAGAGCCTTACTGCGATCTTTGGGAGACATAATAAACAAATCAGTAGCAGGTGAATAATATTTGTTTTATTTATTTTTTATGCCGTTCCTAGTGTGATATAACTGATTAGATTACTTTATTCTTCGGGTCGGTGCGATTACAGAGATACCAGATTTATATCGGGTTTTTATGTTTGGCAGCTGTCACACACTAAAATACGCTTTTTTTGCAAAATCTAGTTTTTGCAGCACCATATTTTGAGAGCTATAATTTTTCCATATTTCGGCCGATAGAGTCATGTGACGGCTTGTTTTTTGTGGGACGAGTTGACATTTTTATTGGAACCATTTTTGGGTACGTGACATTTTTTGATCGCTTTCTATTCCGTTTTTTGGGAGGTAAAGTTAACAAAAACAAACACTTCAGGAATTGTTTTTTGAGTTTTTTTTTTATGCCGTTCTGCGTGTGGTAAAAGTGATCAGGCAGCGTTATTCTTCGGGTCAGTACGTTTACAGCGATACTACACTTACTGTATTTTTTTATGTTTTGGCGCTTTTACACAATAAAACAATTTTATAGAAAAAAAAATATTTTTTTTGCATTGCTTTATTCTGAGCGCTATAACTTTTTTATTTTTCGGCTGATGGAGCTGTATGGCGGCTTTTTTTTGCGGAACAAGATGACGTTTTCAGCGGTACCATTTTTATTTCTATTCTGCTTTTTGATCGCATTTTTTTCCACTTTTTGTTTGGCGATATGATGAAAAAGCATATTTTTTTGCTCCGTTTTTTATTTATTTTTATTACGGTGTGCACAGAAGGAGTTAATTAGTGTGACAGTTTTATAGCTCGGGTTGTTTCGGACGCAGTGATACCAAATATGTGTACTTTTTTTGGTTTTGTAATAATATACGGATTTATTGGTTTAATATTTTATTTATTTATTTTTATTTATTTTGTGATTTTTTTTTTTAATAGTTTAAAAACTTTTTTTTAACTTTTTTTTACATTTTTACTTAGTCCCTGTATGGGACATTAATTTTTATTTTTCTGATCACTGATCTCATGTAATGTAATAGACATATATTACATTACATGAGATCTTCACTGACTGTTTCAGTCAGTCTCCTGTCTGGCATCAGCTACATACAGGCTGAAGCCAGACAGGAAGGACACCATATATGGCAGAGCTGGAGGCGGTCATGTGACCTCCAGCTGCCATAGCAACCCCAGGTCCTCAAACGAAACGGAGGTCTTCGGAGGTAAGTAAGACGACCCCCTCTCCTCCTGCTGTCTCCTATATGCCGCGATCACTATAGATCGCAGCATATAGAAGACAGCAAAGGGTTAACATCACTGGGACCTGATCTAATCAGGTCCCGATGATGTACCCTGTCAGAGCTAACGCTCTGCACCGGAATCGCAGTGCTTGCAGGACCCTGGGGGTCCTGAGCACTGCGAGACCACCCACCGTTTTTAAACGTCGGCGCTGCACAGAGCCCGGCAAGCGCCGACGTTTATCTACAGTGGGTGGTCGGGAACCGGTTAAAGCATCTGGCTGTAACTCGGCGGGGTTACGAAAATTGTCGACGCACTCAAACCTGGTTTGCTGTGGCTCGGCGGGGTCACGAAGATTAAAGCATCTGGTGGTAACTCGGCGGGGTTACGAAAAATTGTCGTCGCACTCAAACCTGATTTGCTGTGGCTCAGCGGGGCCACGAAAATTTTCCGGGGAGAGCGGTGCGAAGTGTCTAGTGTGAACAGTGTACCGCGATGGCTATGAATGGAGCAGTATCCCCAGACGGAATGGAGAAGTGGTTAGATGACCGGCTGCAATCGCTCTTCAGCATAATGGAGTGTCCTAAAAAAATGCAGGAACAGTTAAAGATGGCTGTGAAAGGAGCAGCAAATGAGAATGAAGCTATTGAGCGATGAAAGTGCCTGTCAAAAGCACAGCAGCAGGCATTTGAGAAACAGCAACAGGACTCGCAGCAAGCATTTGAGAAACGGTATCAGGAATTGCTGCGGGAACGGCAGGAGCTGTTGGACAGAATGGCAGCAGAGGACCATTCTGTGAGTTCTCCTGGGACGCCGGTATTGTCTCAGAGTGCCCGGGGAGGTGGTAAGAGATGTTGTGAACTGGGTCCTAAGACTATTGCTGTTTTTCTATAAAAAAATCGCGCTACAGGTGTGGGTGTCCAAAAGGGGGCGGCGTTTCAAAAGAGCGTGGAGTATAGAAAACCCAAATTGGTTACAGGTTGTGGGTTGGTAACGCCTAAAAATGACAATTGGACCGTTGATAACGGGGTAGCTCCAGTTGAAGGGGTTGACGTCAAAGTGGGAGGTGACTTGTTGGTCCACAACACCATGAGGAGTGACACAGACCCCATAGCTGACGGTGACACTACGAAAGTAAAAAGAAAGTTCAGTCAGGAGGAGCTAGACGAGGTGAAAAATTCCCCTTCTCGTCGACGGCGCAAGGACCACAAAAAAGTTGCTCCTGTAGCCTTTGCTGAAAGGGCAAATAAAGAAAATGCAATGTTGTGTGCCTTTACTCCGAGTGTGGATCCTCCTTTAGAAGATCAGGAGGAAGAGTTGGATGCAGTTCTGCAGATTGGTTACAAGCAGGATGATCTACTGAGACAGAAAGATCAGGAAATGGCAGTCCTGAAAGAGGAGGTGGCCAATCCTGACCAAGAGCTGGAGCCTGTCAGACAGCAGTATCAGAGTGACGTGCAGCAACTAAGGAAAAACCTGGAGAACGTGTCCTCAGACCAGCTGAGCCTGGAGTCTGAAAGGCAGAAAATAAACCAGGTTGTGAGGAACTTACAGCGAGAACTGGAGGAAAGCAGCAAGGAAGTCAACAATTGGAAGGAAAAGTTCCAGAAAAATAAAGAGGAGGTTTTTCAGTTGGAGCTTGACAAAACGGAGTTTGAAGATGAGCTGTGCGAGATGAAAGATCGTTTCTCCTTGGTACAGTTAGAGCTGATGCAGGCGAAGCAAAACCTGGATGAGGGTCTACACCAGAGGGATAGGGAGCTGTCTGCCTTAAAGGAGGCGCTGCAGGTTGAAGTTTCTGAACGTGACCAAAACCTAAACCGACTGCGCGAACAGTTCAACCAGGAGCTGTGTGACTCCAAGAAGGAGTATGGTGAACTCATGAGGGAGCTGCAGCAATTCCAGGACCAAGTAAAGCCTCTAATGCAGGAGAAGGAGCGGCTGGTGGACTCAATGAACCAGTGAGGCCGGGAGCTATCCGCCCTGAAAGAGGCAATTAAAGATGAAGTGTCTGGTCACGACCGTGAGGCAGAAAAGAGGCATGAAAAGTTCAATAGGGAACTGCAACAAATCAAGAGAGACTATGAGGATCTCCTCAAGGTTAAGGAAAAACTAGAGGATGATAAAACTGATGCAGAGCACATGCGCCAAGTGATTGAGACTACTCTACAGGACACCTGTGATAAGAATGATGATCTCCGCAGAAAGATCCCAGGTCTGGAAGCTCAGGTTGTTAGAACTCTCCTGTTAGGTTTTTTTTAGTTTGCTGGTCACATGACCATTTTTGCCTATTTAATCCGGCTCCGCCCTCCTGGTCTTGCTGGACTTCATTGTATTTACTACTCTTGAGCTAGCTTGGTGCTGTTATGTTCTGCTACCAGAGCTAAGGAAAGAGAGGAGATCTGTCCCTACGATAGAACTCAGCTGAATCCCTACGATGTAACAGGGAACCTGATCCTGCGATCAGAACTGCTAAAGTCCTAAGCTAGTCTGTACGGAGACCTATAGATGTGGGGAAGGAATCCCTACAAGTACTAAGGACTGGGAGGAAAATGGGACACCTCCTAACAGAAATAGTAGCAGACAGACGAACAAACAAAATATATAGAACATAGAGGTCCGTAGACCAAGCAAACTAACAGAGTTAGATACAGAGCACAGGCTAGCTAGAAAGTAGTTATACAATGAAGTCCAGCAAAGCCAGAAGGGCGGAGCAGGATTAAATAGGCCAACAAGGTCATGTGACCAGCAAAGGAAAAAACCTAAGAGCAAGGTTCTAACAGTACCCCCCCTTCTAAGAGGATCCTCCGGATCCCCTAGGACCAGGCTTATCAGGAAATCTCCTGTGAAACGCTCTGATAAGTCTGGACGCGGAAACATCATCCGACCTCACCCAAGAGTTATCCTCGGGTCCGAAACCTTTCCAGGCCACAAGATACTGCAAACAACCTCTATACCGTCTAGAGTTAAGGATGCGAGAAATTTCATATTCCCCGTCCTCCACCACCGGAGGAACAGAGGCAGAGGCGTCACCATCCGACACAACAGCTTTTTTTAACAGAGAGACATGAAATACCGGATTAATTCTCCAGGAGGTAGGAACCTCCAACCTAACAGCAGATTGGTTGACAACCTGAAGCACCTTAAAGGGCCCTACAAACTTGGGACCCAATTTCTTAGAAGGAATCCTCAACCGCAGATTCCTAGAGGACAACCAAACCATGTCACCAACAGCGAACAAAACCTGTCGTTTTCTATCAAAGTAGTCTTTAGATTTTCTGTTGGCCTCCTGAAGATTACCACGCACATCCGTCCAAACTCTCTCCAAATCACCGGAAAAATTCTCCTCCTCAGGCACGGCAGATTCCAACTTGGAGAACGACCCAAACGACGGATGTCTCCCAGAACAACAAAAAAAAGGCGAACAACCAGCAGAAGAAGATGTATGATTGTTCAGAGCAAATTCAGCAAGTGGCAGAAACTCAGACCACCCCTCTTGATTGTCTGCCACAAAACAACGCAAGAACTGCTCAACATCCTGGTTTTTCCTTTCTGTCTGGCCATTAGAGTCAGGATGATATCCGGACGAGAACGACAAATGAACTCCCAACCTGTCACAAAAGGCACGCCAAAAACGAGCCACGAACTGAGGACCCCTATCAGAAACAATGTCAGTAGGAACGCCATGAAGTCTGACAATTTCCTTGACAAAGGCCTTAGCGAGAGTTTTAGCGCAGGGCAGTTTGACGAAGGGAACCAAGTGACACATCTTGCTAAAACGGTCCACGACCACCCAGATGACAGTAAAACCCTCAGAGGGGGGAAGGTCAGTTATAAAGTCCATAGCCAAATGTGTCCAAGGAGCACTGGGAACCTCCAAAGGACAAAGCAACCCCGCAGCAGGAGTATGTGAGGACTTAGATCTAGCACATATAGTACATTGACGCACCCACTTAATGACTTCCTTCTGCCAACCAGGCCACCAAAAACTGCGACCCACCAGTCTCTTGGTCTCAGAGATTCCGGGATGACCTGCCAACCGAGATTCGTGACACTCAACAAACAAATCTCTCCTAAAGGTCCCAGGCACAAACAACCTCCCATGAGGAGTGTTAGATGGGGCATTCTCCTGTGCTTTAAGAATCTCATCCTCCAAAACGGAGTCCAAAGCAGCAATCACAACACCTTCTTGTAAAATGTTCTCCTCTTTCTCAGCACCGACTATGGGAGAAAAACTGCGAGACAAGGCATCCGCCTTAACATTCTTAGTACCTGGGATGTAAGTAACGGAAAAATTAAACCGCGAGAAAAACAGTGCCCACCTAGCCTGACGGGCATTCAGGCGCTTGGCAGCATCAAGATATATCAGATTTTTATGATCCGTAAGAACCTGAACGGGAAATTCCGCACCTTCCAAGAAGTGGCGCCAGTGTTCAAATGCGAGTTTAATAGCCAATAATTCCCGATTACCAATATCGTAATTCAGTTCAGTCTCCGAAAATTTTTTTGAAAAAAAGGCACAGGGATGTAATCCATCCCCGTTATCCTGAGACAATACTGCGCCAACCCCCACGGAGGAAGCATCAACCTCAACCAAAAACGGCTTAGTCACATCAGGCTGCATAAGGATGGGAGCAGAGGTGAACCTCTCCTTGAGATACACAAAAGCTTCAATGGCCTCAGAAGACCACTGAACCGCATCAGCACCTTTCCTGGTGAGATCGGTCAGAGGTTTGACAATACTAGAAAATTTTTTTATGAATTTTCTGTAATAATTGGCGAAACCTAAAAACCTCTGTATCGATTTCAAACCAATAGGCCTAGGCCATTCCTGTACAGCTTGAACTTTAACCGGGTCCATCTCAAAACCTTCGCTGGAGATAATGTAACCGAAAAAACTAATTCTCTGTACAGCGAACTCACATTTCTCCAGCTTAGCAAAAAGCGAATTGTCCATTAATAACTGTAATACCTCACGTACACTCCGCCAATGAGACTCCAGATCCGGCGAATAAATCAAAATGTCATCCAAATACACAACCACATTTTTGCCGATCAAAGGTCTAAGGATGTCATTAATAAGATTCTGAAAAATTGCAGGAGCATTAGTAAGACCAAAAGGCATAACCAGATTCTCAAAATGACCCACAGGAGTGTTAAAAGCAGTCTTCCATTCGTCACCCTCCTTCATGCGCAACAGATTGTATGCCCCCTTAAGGTCAATTTTAGAGAACCACTTGGCCCCCATTAACTGGTTAAACAGATCAGGAATCAATGGCAGTGGGTAAGGATTGCGTACAGTAATTTTGTTAATCTCACGAAAATCCAGACAAGGACGTAAACCGCCGTCCTTTTTTTTTCCAAAAAAAAATCCAACCGCCACAGGAGACTTAGAGGGCCTAATGTGACCGGCGGCCAAACTTGTCTGTATGTATTCCTCCAAAGCCTTCCTCTCAGGAATAGTAAGGTTAAATAAACGACTTTTAGGAAGAGTCGCTCCAGGGACAAATTCAATAGAACAATCATAGTCTCTATGGGGAGGCAAAACCTGCGATTCCTTCTCAGAAAAAACTCTCCAAAAATCCTGAATAGGAACAGGCAATTCCCCTCTATCCACAGCAGCAATACGCCCGTTACAACACTTGTCATAACATTTATGGCTCCAGGATTTAATTTCACTGGTAGACCAATCCAGTACAGGATTGTGAAATTTTAACCAGGGCAATCCCAATATTACTGGAGAAGGCAAGTTATTCAAAACTACCAAATCCAATTTCTCATGGTGAACACCATTAATAGTGAGAGGAAATTCACAGACCTTGAGAGTAATATTCTTCAAAGGGGAGCCATCCACAGAAACCACAGCAATGGGGGATGATAAAGGTTCGGGTTTTAAATTGAGTCTTTCCAAGAATCCCCCATCAATTACATTCAGAGTAGACCCACAATCAACAAACACCCGAAATTCCATTAATTTTTCCTGAGCAATCGTGGAAGCAGCTAAAAATACACCCTTGGAATTTAAACAGGCAATACGGGCATGACTGACCCTTTTTTTTTTCTTTCTTCATACGAAGCTCACAGTCTTTAATCAAATGACCAGATTTTCCGCAATAGAAACACAAGCCTTCAGAAAATCGACGGTCTTTTTCTTGAGAGCGAGGTGCCACCGATCCAATCTCCATCGGTTCACCACTGTTAGTACACACATTCTCATAACCAGAAACTGACATAGCAGAGGATTTGCTCTCATTAACCCTTGCACGCAGTCTCCTATCCACCCGTATAGCTAATTGCATAGCCTGTTGCAAATCTTCAGGTGTAGGATAAGCAATTAGCAGGTCTTTAACCCTTTCATTGAGCCCAGCAAGAAATAGACTTTTCAGAGCAGAATCGTTCCACCCTGTTTGAGTAGACCACCGACGGAAATGAGTACAATATTTTTCCACATTACCTGATCCCTGTTTCAAACGTCTCAACTCAGTCTCAGCTGATGCGACACGGTCAGGATCATCATATAATAGTCCCAAAGCAGAAAAAAAACTATCCACTGATCTGAAGCATGTATCACTAGGTTGCAAAGAAAAGGCCCACTCCTGAGGCTCTTTGCGCAAAAGTGACATTATGAACCCTATGCGCTGGGATTCATCCCCAGAGGACTTGGGTCTCAAACGAAAATACAATAAGCAAGCATTTTTAAATGAAAAAAATTCTAGGTGTTCACCAAAAAATAAATCCGGCAAACATACCTTAGGCTCCAAGAAATGTGCTCCAGGACAGTTACTCACGTGCTGACGGAGCTCGACCACCTCCAGAGAGAGTCCCTGCAGGCGATGAGCCAAATCCTGAACCGACACCATGATGGAACAGAAAAATCTTTCCTTAGAGAATTTGCAGGCTGGACTTACTGTTATGTTCTGCTACCAGAGCTAAGGAAAGAGAGGAGATCTGTCCCTACGATAGAACTCAGCTGAATCCCTACGATGTAACAGGGAACCTGATCCTGCGATCAGACCTGCTAAAGTCCTAAGCTAGTCTGTACGGAGACCTATAGATGTGGGGAAGGAATCACTACAAGTACTAAGGACTGGGAGGAAAATGGGACACCTCCTAACAGAAATAGTAGCAGACAGACGAACAAACAAAATATATAGAACATAGAGGTCCGTAGACCAAGCAAACTAACAGAGTTAGATACAGAGCACAGGCTAGCTAGAAAGTAGCTATACAATGAAGTCCAGCAAAGCCAGAAGGGCGGAGCAGGATTAAATAGGCCAACAAGGTCACGTGACCAGCAAAGGAAAAAACCTAAGAGCAAGGTTCTAACAGGTGCTCTGTTGCCGTTCTCTGTTAGTTTTGCTAGGTCTTCTGACCTCTATGCTTTTTGTTGTGTGTTTGTCTTTGACTGCTACTATTTCTGCTAGGAGGTGTCCAACTTATCCCAGTCCCTAGTTCTTGTAGGGATCCCTCCCTCACATCTATAGGTCTTCGTTCAGACTAGCCGAGGACTTTAGCGGGTCTGATCGCAGGATCAGGTTCCCAGTTACATCGTAGGGATCTAGTTTAGTTCTATTGTAGGGACAGTTCTCCTGTCTTTCCTTAGTCCCTGTAGCAGATCATAACAGTAAGTCCAGCCCTAAAAGAAAAAAAAAAAAAAATTTTCTCTAAGGAAAGACCTCCAGTTTTCCATCATGGTCTCGGTTCAAGATTTGGCTCAACGCTTGCAGGGACTCTCTCTGGAGGTGGCCAAGCTCCAACAACACGTGAGTAGCTGTTCTGGAGCACATTTTGTGGAACAAAAGGTACGTCTGCCTGATTTATTTTTTGGCGAACAACAAGATTTTTTTTCTTTTAAAAATGCTTGTTTATTGTATTTTCGTTTGAGACCTGGATCCTCTGGTGATGAATCACAGCGCATAGGGTTCATAATGTCACTTTTGCGCAAAGATCCTCAGGGATGGGCCTTCTCTCTCCAACCTAGTGATCCGTGCTTTAGATCAGTGGATAGTTTTTTTTCTGCTTTGGGTTTGTTGTATGATGATCCTGATCGTGTCTCATCTGCTGAGTCTGAATTGAGACGTTTGAGGCAGGGATCAGGTAATGTGGAAAAATATTGTTCTCACTTCCGTCGGTGGTCTGCCCAGGTGGGGTGGAACAATTCAGCTTTGAAAAGCTTGTTTCTTGCAGGGCTAGGTGAAAGGGTTAAGGATTTACTGATTGCTTATCCCACACCTGGAAACTTGCAGGAGGCTATGCAATTAGCTATACGGGTGGACAGGAGACTGCGTGCAAGAGTTAATGAGAGCAAATCCTCTGCTATGTCAGCTCTGAGTCTTGAGAGGGTCTGTGCTGACAATGGAGAGCCGATGGAGATTGGGGCGATGCCACCCCGCTCTCAGGAAAAAGATCGCAGGCTTTCTGAAGGCTTGTGCTTCTATTGCGGAAATTCTGGTCATTTTATTAAGAACTGTGTGCTTCGTTTGAAGAAAGAAAAAAAAATGGTCAGTTATGCCCGTATTGCCTGTTTAAATTCTAAGGGAGTATTCCTATCTGCCACTACTGCTGCTCAGGATGAATTAATTGAATTTCGGGTATTTGTGGATTGTGGTTCTACTCTGAATGTGATTGATGGGGGATTCTTGGAAAAACTTAGATTAGAACCTAAAACTTTGTCATCCCCTATAGCTGTGGTTTCTGTTGATGGCTCTCCCTTGAAGAGTGTTACTCATAAGGTCTGTGAATTTCCCCTCACTATTAATGGTATTCACCAAGAAAATTTGGATTTGGTGGTATTGGATAATTTGCCTTCTCCAGTAATATTGGGGTTACCCTGGTTAAAATTGCACAATCCTGTACTGGATTGGTCTACCAATGAAATTAAGTCCTGGAGCCCTAAGTGTTATGACAAGTGTTGTAACGGGCGCATTGCTGCTGTGGATAAAGGGGAATTGCCTGTACCTATTCAGGATTTTTGGAGAGTTTTTTCTGAGGAGGAGTCACAAATTTTGCCTCCCCATAGAGACTATGATTGTACCATTGAATTTGTCCCTGGAGCGACTCTTCCTAAAAGTCGTTTATTTAATCTTACTATTCCTGAGAGAAAGGCTTTGGAGGAATACATACAGACAAGCTTGGCCGCCGGTCACATTAGGCCTTCCAAGTCTCCTGTGGCTGTTGGATTTTTTTTTGTAAAAAAAAAAAGATGGCGGTTTAAGTCCTTGTCTGGACTTTCGTGAGATTAATAAAATTACTGTACGCAATCCTTACCCACTGCCATTGATTCCTGATTTATTTAACCAGTTAGTGGGGGCCAAGTGGTTCTCTAAAATAGATCTCCGGGGGGCATACAATTTGTTGCGCATGAAGGAGGGTGATGAATGGAAGACTGCATTTAACACTCCTGTGGGTCATTTTGAGAATCTGGTGATGCCTTTTGATCTTACCAATGCTCCAGCATTTTTTCAGAATCTTATTAATGACATCCTTAGACCTTTAATCGGCAAAAATGTGGTTGTGTATTTGGATGACATTCTGATTTATTCGCCTGATCTGGAGTCTCATTGGCGGAGCGTACGTGAGGTATTACAGTTATTAATGGACAATTCGCTTTTTGCTAAGCTGGAGAAATGTGAGTTCGCTGTACAGAGAATTAGTTTTTTGGGCTACATTATCTCCAGTGAAGGTTTTGAGATGGACCCGGTTAAAGTTCAAGCTGTGCAGGAATGGCCTAGGCCTATTGGTTTGAAATCGATACAGAGGTTTTTGGGTTTCGCCAATTATTACAGAAAATTCATAAAAATTTTTTCTATTATTGTCAAACCGCTGACCGATCTCACCAGGAAAGGTGCTAATGCGGTTCAGTGGACTTCTGAGGCCATTGAAGCTTTTGTGTTTCTAAAGGAGAGGTTCACCTCTGCTCCCATCCTTATGCAGCCTGATGTGACTAAGCCGTTTTTGGTTGAGGTTGATGCGGTGTTGTCTCAGGAAAACAAGGATGGAGTACATCCCTGTGCCTTTTTTTCAAAAAATTTTTCTGAGACTGAACTTAATTACGATGTTGGTAATCGGGAATTGCTGGCGATTAAACTCGCATTTGAACACTGGCGTCACCTCTTGGAAGGTGCTGAATTTCCCATTCAGGTTTTCACTGATCATAAAAATCTGATCTATCTTGATGCTGCCAAGCGCTTGAATGCCCGTCAGGCTAGGTGGGCACTTTTTTTCTCGCGGTTTAATTTTTCCGTTACTTACATCCCGGGTACCAAGAATGTTAAAGCGGATGCTTTTGTCTCGCAGCTTTTCTCCCATGGTCGGTGTTGAGGAGGAAGAGGAGAGCATTTTACAAGAAGGTGTTGTGATTGCTGCTTTGGACTCCGTTTTGGAGGATGAGATTCTTAAAGCTCAGGAGAATGCCCCATCTAACACTCCCCATGGGAGGTTGTTTGTGCCTAGGACCTTTAGGAGAGATTTGTTTGTTGAGTGTCATGAGTCTCGGTTGGCAGGTCATCCAGGAATTTCTGAGACCAAGAGACTTGTGGGTCGCAGTTTTTGGTGGCCTGGATGGCAGAAGGAAGTCATTAAGTGGGTGCGCCAATGTACTGTGTGTGCTAGATACAAGTCTTCGCATGCGCCTGCTGCGGGGTTGCTTTGCCCTCTGGAGGTTCCTAGTGCACCTTGGACACATCTGGCTATGGACTTTATTACTGACCTTCCCCCCTCTGAAGGTTTCACGGTCATCTGGGTGGTCGTGGACCGTTTTAGCAAGATGTGTCACTTGGTTCCCTTCATCAAACTGCCTTGCGCTAAGACACTCGCTAAGGCCTTTGTCAAGGAAATTGTCAGACTACATGGTGTTCCTACTGACATTGTTTCTGATAGGGGACCTCAGTTCGTGGCTCGTTTTTGGCGTGCCTTTTGTGACAGGTTGGGAGTTCATTTGTCGTTTTCATCTTGATATCATCCTGAGTCTAATGGCCAGACAGAAAGGAAGAACCAGGATGTTGAGCAGTTCTTGCGTTGTTTTGTGGCAGACAATCAAGAGGGGTGGTCTGAGTTTCTGCCACTTGCTGAATTTGCTCTTAACAACCATACATCCTCTTCTGCTGGGTGTTCGCCTTTTTTTTGTTGTTCTGGGAGACATCTGTCTTTTGGGTCATTCTCCAAATTGGTTTCGGCTGTGCCTGAGGAGGAGAGTTTTTCCGGTGATTTGGAGAGAGTTTGGACGGATGTGCGTGGTAATCTTCAGGAGGCTAACAAAAAATCTAAGAGGTACTTTGATAGGAAACGGCAAGAGGTTTTGTTTGCTGTTGGTGACATGGTTTGGTTGTCCTCTAAGAATCTGCGATTGAGGATTCCTTCTAAAAAATTGGGTCCCAAGTTCGTAGGGCCCTTTAAGGTGCTTCAGATAGTTAACCAGTCTGCTGATAGGTTGGAGGTTCCCACGTCCTGGAAGATTAACCCGGTGTTTCATGTTTCTCTGTTGAAAAAAGCTGATGTGTCTGATGGTGACGCCTCTGCCACTGTTCCTCCGGTGGTGGAGGACGGGGAATATGAAATTTCCCGCATCCTAAATTCTAGACGGTATAGAGGGAGTTTGCAGTATCTCGTCGCTTGGAAGGGTTTCGGACCTGAGGATAACTCATGGGTGAGGGCGGATGATGTTTCTGCTTCCAGACTTGTCAGAGCGTTTCACAGGAGGTTTCCTGGTAAGCCTGGGCCTAGGGGATCCGGAGGATCCTCTTAGAAGAGGGGGTACTGTTAGAACTCTCCTGTTAGTTTTTTTTTTAGTTTGCTGGTCACATGACCATTTTTGCCTATTTAATCCGGCTCCGCCCTCCTGGTCTTGCTGGACTTCATTGTATTTACTACTCTTGAGCTAGCTTGGTGCTCTATTGCCGTTCTCTGTTAGTTTTGCTAGGTCTTCTGACCTCTATGCTTTTTGTTGTGTGTTTGTCTTTGACTGCTACTATTTCTGCTAGGAGGTGTCCAACTTATCCCAGTCCCTAGTTCTTGTAGGGATCCCTCCCTCACATCTATAGGTCTTCGTTCAGACTAGCCGAGGACTTTAGCGGGTCTGATCGCAGGATCAGGTTCCCCGTTACATCGTAGGGATTTAGTTGAGTTCTATTGTAGGGACAGTTCTCCTGTCTTTCCTTAGTCCCTGTAGCAGATCATAACACAGGTGAAGGAGCTGCAGACGTTCTGTGGTGATCTCCAGAGGGCAGAGACGTGCCTTAAGGATAGAATCTGCAGGATGGAGGAGTCTATTGGAGAAGGGAGGTATGAAGCAAATGCCTCTTCGAATAATGCGAGCTTGGATGATTCGGTGGATGTAAGAGCCGAGATCAAGGAGCTCAAGGAGACACTACAAGCCCATTTGAAGCAAGAGAAGCTTGAGAGACTGGCTGTTGAGAGCCGAGTGGGGGCATTGGAGACAGAGTGGTCTGAGAGAATTTTGCTGATAAAGGAGCAATTGAAGCAGGAAAAGCTTCAGAGATGGGCTGCTGAGAGGCGAATAGCTGGGCTAGAGAAAGAAGTTGTCAAGCTCAAAGGTCGCCTGGCAAAGTACCAGTTAGTGAATGAGGCCTCCTTGGAGAGGGAAAAGAGCAAACAAGTTGCTCTTAATCATTTATACCATGAGAAGGTGGACCTGAGGAGAGCTGAGAGAGTGTTAAAAGAAGATAAGTATAAAATGGAAGTGGTCAAGACGAGAATTCTTGAATTCATAGCTGTGAGTCAGCTCAGGGGAAGCAAACAGGGTGAAGAAGCTGAAAGTCAGTTGTCCCTGAAACCTGAGCCAGATGATCATTTGGAGACCACTGGTGAGACAGAAACGTCTCGGTACAAGTGTCTCATAGATGTACCCGAAGATTTGAGAGAAGAATGCACCAGAGAGTCAGTGCATGAAGAGTTCAAGAAGGCTGTGGGAGACTGTAAGGTGTACTCTACCTCAGAAGCTAAACAGCTGGTGGTCCTGTCCACAACCAAAGTCACAGTGAAAAGGGTGGCTATCCTAAGTGACATGCACTGGCGATGTATTCGCACGAAGCGGTTTGTCCGGTTGAAGACGGAACAAGCTGTTAGGGATCCGGGTGGTGGAACCTCTGTGCTGCGGTGCAAGGAGGGACCAGAGGGGCGTAACTAGGTATCAACTCGGACCGACCAAGGTTGTAAGGCGGCTCAATCGACTCTGTGACCAGGGAAGGACCGAGCAGAGGGACCAGGTGCTACTCTGGGACCGACCTTGTGTGAGAGCAGGTGACGCCCACGGGTCAGAAGGCAGGGACTGACCGGTACAGCAGATGATCACGGGAGGCAGGCTGACGGGTGATCCGGGTAGACGGACTGGCAGACACGGCAGGTAACAAGCAGGAGCCTCCAGGTAGGCTGGCTGGTAGGCACGGCAGGTAACAGGCAGGTGCTTCCAGGTAAGCGGGCTGGCAGGCACGGCAGGTAACAGGCAGGTGCATCCAGGTAAGCAGGCGGGCAAGGCCCATAGACAGACTGGCGGACTGGACTGTAGACAGACTGTCGGGCTGGAGAGTAAACAAGCTGGCGGACTGTACTGGTAGTCAGGCTGGCGGACTGGACTGGTAGTCAGGCTGGCGGACTGGACTTGTAATCAGGCAGGCGGACCGGACTTGTAGTCAGGCTGGCGGGCTGGACTGGTAGTCAGGCTGGCAGCGGGACCTGAGGGCTGAAGCAGAGTTTAACACACAAAGCTACAACCTTGCACGGGCACCTCCATTTTGGAGGAGGTGCCTTTTATATGGGAGGTCCTCCAGCCATTGGCCGGAGACTCCTTAGGATGGCGCGCGCGGCCCCTTTAAGAGGGAGGGAGCGAGCGCGCGTGCACGCGCCTTAAGCACAGTGCCCGGGAAGCTGCGTGCGCCGGCAGCAGCAGATGCAGGAGCGCCAGAGGACGCCGGGCGGGGAGCGCGGCGGTAAGAGGTACGACGTCTCTGCCTGTCAGGGGGCAGAGACGCCGATACTACAGTACCCCCTCCCTTTACGCCCCCTCTTTTTTAGGCCTGAAAGAAATTTTTAAAGGAGAAGCGGGGCATGGATGTTCTCCCTGGGTTCCCAAGTTCTCTCCTCTGGGCCAAATCCCTTCCAATCCACCAGAAAAAAGGTTTTTCCTCTTACCCTCTTGGTGGCCAGAATGTTCTCTACCTCATAGACGTCCTCAGCGGAGACCGGAGCTGGGGAGGTACCTGGATTGTCGGAAAAAGAATTAAGCACAACAGGTTTGAGGAGAAATACGTGGAAGGAGTTGGGAATCCGTAAGGTGGCCGGGAGTTTTAACTTGTAGGCTACTGGGTTGATTTGCTTGAGGACTTCAAATGGACCGATGAACCGTGGACCCACCTTATAGGAGGGTATTTTGAGATGAACATGTTTGGAGGAGAGCCAAACCTTGTCTCCCGGATGGAATTGAGGCGGATCCAGACGTCTCTTATCAGCAAGTTTCTTCATCCGCTCGGAGGATTGAAGAAGTGCGGATCTAGTGTCCTCCCAAATAGTGGAAAATTCGCTGACCAGAGACTCCGCGGCAGGGTTGTCCACTGAAGCGGAAACGGGAAACGGAATCCGGGAATGTTGACCGTAGACCACAAAGAACGGGGACTTGAAAGAAGATTCGCTCTCATGGTTGTTATAGGAGAACTCGGCCCATGGTAGGAGCTCCACCCAATCGGTATGGTGAGCGTTGACGAAGTGCCGGAGGAAGCTGGTAAGGATCTGGTTGATACGTTCCACTTGGCCATTGGACTGCGGATGGTAAGCAGAGGAGAAATTCAGGGTGGCATCGAGCAGCTTACACGTAGCTCTCCAGAAGTGCGAAGTGAACTGGACCCCCCGATCAGACACAATGTGGAGGGGTAGGTCGTGGAGACGAAAGATGCGATGGATGAAGTCCTTAGCCAGCACAGTAACAGACGGGAGACCAGGCAGAGGGATGAAGCGGGCCATTTTAGAAAAGCGGTCAGCGACTACCTAAATGACCGTACAACCGGCAGAAACAGGAAGATCGGTAATAAAGTCCATAGCAATGTGTTGCCACGGGGCAGCAGGTACAGGAAGAGGCAGGAGACGGCCGGCTGGAAGTTGTCTGGCAACCTTCTTGCGGGCACAGGACGAACAGGCCGTGACGAAGTCTACAACATCCCTGCGCAGGGTAGGCCATCAGTAATGCCGGGTAATGAGCAGGAAGGTCTTCTTCTGACCAGCATGGCCGGCTAGTTTGGATGAATGACCCCAGTGAAGAACCTTCTTACGATCCGGAACCGCTACGAACGTCTTAACGGGTGGAAGAGGAGACAGGTCCAAGGGGGCCACATTCATCAATTTGGAGGGTTCGATGATATGCATAGGCTCCTCCTCTTGTTCGGAAGACAGGAAGGATCGGGACAAGGCGTCGGCTTTAACGTTCTTGTCCGCCGGGCGGTAATGTAGGGTAAAGTTGAAGCGGGCGAAGAACAAAGACCATCAGGCCTGACGCGGATTGAGTCTTTGGACATTCTGTAGATATGCCAGGTTTTTGTGGTCAGTATAGATGACCACCGGGTGCAGAGTCCCCTCGAGCAGGTAACGCCACTCCTCCAGCGCCAATTTGACGGCTAGCAATTCTCGGTCTCCTATGGAGTAGTTGCGCTCAGACGAGGAGAAGAGCATGGAGAAGAAGCCGCAGGTTACCATTCTCCCGGATGAAGATTTCTGGGTGAGCACCGCTCCGGCTCCGGAAGAGGAAGCATCAACCTCCAGAAAGAACTGTTTGTTGCTATCCGGACGGTGCAGCACAGGGCAGAAGAGAAGGCTTGTTTTAAGGAGAGGAAGGCCTCTTCCGCTTCGGAAGGCCATTCCTTAGGATTTGCTCCCTTTCGGGTGAGAGCAGAGATGGGAGCAGTCCGGGAAGAGAAATGTGGGATGAAGAGACGGTAATAATTGGCGAAGCCCAGGAATCGCTGAATCGCCTTCAACCCCTCCGGACGGGGCCACTTTAGGATGGCAGAGACCTTCTTGGGGTCCATCCGTAGACCAGTCTTAGAGATAATATAGCCAAGGAATGGTAGAGAGGTCTGCTCGAAGAGGCATTTCTCAAATTTTGCATATAGGTGATTCTGCCTGAGCCTAAGCAGGACCTGACGAACATCCCTCCGGTGTGTAGGAAGATCCGGAGAGAAGACCAAGATGTCGTCCAGGTACACCACTACGCAAGAATATAAGAGGTCACGGAAGATGTTGTTAACTAGTTCTTGGAAGACGGCGGGAGCATTACAGAGACCGAAGGGCATCACACGGTATTCAGTGACCGTCCCGGGTATTGAATGCCGTCTTCCACTGGTCTCCTTGGCGGATCCGGACCAAGTTATACGCCCCACGAAGATCGCGCTTGGTGAAGATCTTCGCGCCTTTAAGGCGGTCGAACAGCTCAGAGATGAGCGGCAGGGGGTACTTGTTTTTGATAGTAATTTGGTTGAGTCCTCTATAATCGATACAGGGGCGTAGTGAACCGTCTTTTTTTTTAACGAAGAAGAATCCGGCTCCAGCTGGGGAGGAAGATTTCCGGATAAATCCCCTAGACAGATTTTCTTCGATGTACTCCGACATGGTCCGAGTTTCGGCCAACGACAACGGGTAAATTCGCCCACGGGGTGGAGTGGCACCGGGTACAAGGTAGATAGGGCAATCCTATGAGGTGGCAGAGTCTCTGCCTCCTTCTTGTCGAAGACATCAGCATAGGACCAGTAAGATGCCGGTAGACCAGGTAAATTAGCCGGAGTAGACGGAGGTCGAGCCGGGCGAACCGGAACCAAGCAGGTCTCATGGCAATCCTGCCCCCAACGGAGCACCTCACCAGATTGCCAATTCAGAACGGGTTCATGTCTCTGTAGCCAGGGTAGACCTATTAAAAGGGGGTGAGAGAGTCCAGAAAGCACATGGAAGGAGATCCTCTGCAGGGTTACAGGCTCTGTGACGAGCAAGATGGTCACCGGAAAGAGTCTTCCATCCACGGAAGCGACTGCCAATGGTTCAGCCAGAGGTTTGGTAGGAATCTGATACTTCTCTACAAGGGACTGGGAAATGAGATTCTCAGCGGCTCCGGAATCCAGATGTGCGGTTTCAAAGAAGCGGTTCTCTCCACAGGAGATAGAGATGGACAGAGTCAAGAACGAAAAGGATTTGCTCCTGCCTAGGATGACCTCTCCGAGCGGTCCTAGACACTGGAGTTTCCTGGCTTCACCGGACAGGAACGGATCAGGTGCTCCTTACTACCACAGTAGAAACAGCTCCCCTCGGCTCGGCGTGTTTATTGGCGAGACTTGACCATCTTGATCTGGTCGATCTGCATAGGTTCGGGCGAGCGGGCCCGGGGAGTTGCTGGTTGGGAAGCCGGTTTCTGGAAAACAGGAGCAAGACGGGGAAATCTTCTCTCCCGCATAGTCTACTTAGCACGTTCTAGGAAACGGATGTCAATCCGGGTAGCTAGTGACACCAGGTCATCCAGGGTGGTAGGAATATCCCGACCGGCTAACTCGTCCTTAATCCGACCGGAAAGGCCCTCCCAGAAGGTGGACACCAGGGCCTCATTGTCCCAGGCAAGCTCAGAAGCGAGGGTACGGAACCGTATGGCATACTGGGCCACGGTGAGACTCCCTTGGCAGAGACGGATCAATGAGGAGGCAGTAGAAACCCTTCGTCCGGGTTCATCGAAGACCCTCTGGAAGGCAGTGAGGAAAGCTGGAAGATCGGACACCAGGGAATCCCCTCTCTCCCATAGAGGGTTTAGCCATGCCAATGCTTCCCCGGTGAGGTGGGACATGATGAACGCCACCTTGGCCCTGTCGGAGGGAAACTGATGTGGCAGAAGTTTAAAGTGCAGCGTGCACTGGTTTAGAAAGCCCCGACATAAGACGGGGTCACCTCCAAAACGAGGAGGCGCAGAAAGCCGGGGTCCTAGGCTGGATGCCGTGGTATTGGTAGGCAGAGGCGCTGCCAGAGCGGGTGTCGCTCGACTCGAGGCGGGCACAGGTGGGAGACAGTGTGTCCAGGCGAGAGTTGACAGAACGCAGGTAGGTCAGGATGGTCTCCTGTTGGGATCTCTGACGAGAAACCTCCTGGTACAGGTCAGCAAGCGAAGGGGCCTGGGGGCCACCGGGTTCCATGGCCCGTGCAAACTGTTACGGATCCGGAAGGTGGAACCTCTGTGCTGCGGTGCAAGGAGGGACCAGAGGGGCGTAACTAGGTATCAACTCGGACCAAGGTCGTACGGCGGCTCAATTGACTCCGTGACCAGGGAAGGACCGAGCAGAGGGACCAGGTGCTACTTTGGGACCGACCTTGTGTGAGAGCTGGTGACTCCCACGGGTCAGAAGGCAGGGACTGACCAGTACAGCAGATGAGCACAGGAGGCAGGCTGACGGGTGATCCGGGTAGACGGACTGGCAGACACGGCAGGTAACAAGCAGGAGCCTCCAGGTAGGCTGGCTGGTAGGCACGGCAGGTAACAGGCAGGTGCTTCCAGGTAAGCGGGCTGGCAGGCACGGCAGGTAACAGGCAGGTGCTTCCAGGTAAGCAGGCGGGCAAGGCCCATAGACAGACAGGCGGACTGGACTGTAGACAGACTGTCGGGCTGGAGAGTAGACAAGCTGGCGGACAGGACAGGTAGTCAGGCTGGCGGACTGGACTGGTAGTCAGGCTGGCGGACTGGACTGGTAGTCAGGCTGGCGGACTGGACTGGTAGTCAGGCTGGCGGACTGGTAGTCAGGCTGGCGGGCTGGACTGGTAGTCAGGCTGGCAGCGGGACCTGAGGGCTGAAGCAGAGTTTAACACACAAAGCTACAACCTTGCACGGGCACCTCCATTTTGGACGAGGTGCCTTTTATATGGGAGGTCCTCGGGCCATTGGCCGGGGACTCCTTAGGACGGCGCGCGCCGCCCCTTTAAGAGGGAGGGTGCGTGCGTGCCCTAAGCACAATGCCCGGGAAGCTGCGCGCTGGCAGCAGCAGATGCAGGAGCGCCAGAGGACGCCGAGCGGGGAGCGCGGCGGTAAGAGGGACGGCGTCTCTGCCTGTCAGGGGGCAGAGACGCCAATACTACACAAGCCAATAGACAACTGGAGCTTATGAGAAAAGCTCAAAGTCTGCAGGAAAAAGTCATCCGGGTGCCTCATGCTCTGGTAAGAAAGCTCATTGGGAGAAATGGCCGAACCATGCAAATGATGGTAAAGAAGTCTGGTGTGATGAAAGTAAGCAGTCCACGTGATCATCAGGACTGGATACCAGATGAAGACGGCATGGTGTCATTCTCCGCTGTAGGAACAGAAGAAAATCTTGTATATATACGCATGCTGATGGAGTACCTTGTGATCTACCTGCGAGAGGTAGAACAGTTGAATCTCGCCAGACTGCGAATGGAAAGACAGCATCGTCTGAGCAGCAGAAGATGGCAGCAGTCTATAAATTGTGAGACCAGACAGAGAAAGGGCCCTTCAAATAATAGGATGGCTACAGTAGAAGTTAGAGACCTTTCAAGATGTCCTGATGATAGTGGGCGTGGGTTTAGAGGTAGTGAGACCTCCAGTAACTCAGGTCTGAGAGGCCCATACAAACGACCCAATAGAGTACGGGACAGCACGAAGTCAGACCTGACCGTAGATACAAGGGCAAGTAAGTCACACTGCTGTATTGACCGCTAGGAGCAGGGGAGGTCTGACAAAGTTACGACTCGGAAATGTGACTTGACGAAGTTAGTGACAATGACAGATGGTAGGTCCCTAAGGAATGGGATAATGTTTATGACTAATGTTCCAGGGGCTGAGCAGCGCAATTGTCAAGTACATGGTCTCTGTGTGAACTGTGGGTTATAATGTGATTGTGTATACTATGTGTTCAACCCCATAAGTTTGAACAGAGGAGGGGGATATGTAATGCAGCGGCTTGCTGCATTGCTAAAATGTCCAGGGGGTGTGTTCTGGCTGACCATTTACCTCCCCCTCAGGTGACTGATCACATGACTGTGTCATCATCAGAGGTCCTGTGTGCACAGAAGGATATATAAATCCTGGTGGTTTGAAACAGAGAAGGAGAGAGAGAGGCCTGGTGAAGCCTGGAAGGCAGAGGCTGTGCAACATCCCTGGTGGTGTGCTTGCATGGTGCACCACCTCCCACCATGCAAGACCGCAATCTTACCTGTCAATTCATGCTGCACTCTTTGCTCCAGTACCTGCTGTGTCCATGTCTCTTGTCTGATTGCTTAGGGCGTCGGCGCGGCTTTCTGCTTGTTTCTTATAGCTACTGTGTGCACAGTCCTAATGCGTCCCCAGCCTATTGCTGTGAGTCACTGGATACTTAAACCCCCTCCACCCAGTGGGAGGTGCCTGAGCAACACTTTCACTCAGTTCGTCTTTTGCAAATGAGGTGCCAGGTCCTGTCCTGGCTCTAGTCTGTCCGCCAACCTGGGGGCTGAGTACCTAGGGCCTTTTCCTGTACCTGTGACTTATAGTCAATTTCCGCAACCCTGGGGGCCGAGTACCCAGGGCCGCTACCTGTATCTCTTACTTCTAGCCTGTTTCCGCCACCCTGGGGGCTGAGTTCCCAGGCTCGTTCCTGTATCTTGTTCCCGGTTCAGTTCCTGTCTGAACAGTGTCCTAGCCCGTTACTTGTTTCTCTCTATGTCCGTACCTTCCCTTTGCCTGCAGTGTCTGAACCTGCACCTAACTCCAACTCGTTGTCTCGGTACTTCTGTTTGTGAGTTTTGTGTCCACTCGCTACTTCATTGTAAGTACCTTGTGTGTATCTGGTTCTGCTTGTCCCCTTTCCCTGCCTCCGTATCTACCTCCTGTGTTCTAACCATCTTCCTGTATTTTACAGTTTGTTCCATGTGAACAGAGCCCTGTCCTGTCTGCCTTCACCTTCTGCTCTGTTCTGCTCTGCTTGTTTACCGCACCTGCGGTTCTGTTCTGCTCTGCTTGTTCACCGCTCCGGCGGTTCTGCTCTGTTCCGCTTGCTTACCGCACCTGCGGTTCTGTTCAGCTCTGCTTGTTCACCGCTCCGGAGGTTCCGCTCTGCTTCGCTTGTTTACCGCACCTGCGGTTCTGCTCCGCTCTGCTTGTTCTCTGCACCTGCGGTTTTGCTCCTCTGCTTGTTCACCGCACCTGCGGTTTTGCTCCACTCTGCTTGCTCACCGCACCTGCGGTTTTGCTCCGCTCTGCTTGCTCACCGCACCTGCGGTTTTGCTCCGCTCGGCTTGGTCACCGCACCTGCGGTTTTGCTCCGCTCTGCTTGTTCACCGCACCTGCGGTTTTGCTCCGCTCTGCTTGCTCACCGCACCTGCGGTTTTGCTCTGCTCTGCTTGTTCACCGCACCTGCGGTTTTGCTCCGCTCTGCTTGTTCACCGCTCCTGCGGTTTTGCTCCGCTCTGCTTGTTCACCGCACCTGCGGTTTTGCTCCGCTCTGCTTGTTCACCGCTCCTGCGGTTTTGCTCTGCTAGT
The DNA here is from genome assembly GCF_046119375.1 of Phyllobates terribilis. Taxonomy (NCBI): domain Eukaryota; kingdom Metazoa; phylum Chordata; class Amphibia; order Anura; family Dendrobatidae; genus Phyllobates; species Phyllobates terribilis. The sequence continues at coordinate 648,858,498 of NW_027362763.1, forward strand.
CCACTGCACCTGCGGCTCTGTTCCTGTATCCCAGTCTGTACTGGTCCCTATCCAGCCTGCGTTCATACCTGCCAGTATCTGCGTGTCTGCATACCAGCCGCGCCTGCCAGTACCCACCTGCCTACATACCAGCCGTGCCTGCTAAGTACCCACCTGCCGTCATACCAGCCGTGTCTGCCAGTACCCACCTGTCTGCATACCAGCTAACCTGCCTGTTCCTGCATTCCCCGGTGTGGGTCAACAGCTGTGATTGGGGTCTGACCTGGAGTAGCACGTGGTCCCTCTGCTCGGTTCCTCCCTGGTTCACGGAGTCGACTGAGCAACCGTGCGACCTTGGTCGGACCGGGTTGATACTTAGTTACGCCCCTCCAGGCACTCCTCGGTTCATGGTACAGTGGGATCACTAATCACGCTCACGCCAGTCAGTCCGGGCGCGAGCGTAACAGTTTGCTCAGGCCATGGTTCCCGTTGAGCCCCACAGCCCTTTGCTCTCACAGACATTTGAATCCTTGTCTGGCGAATACGTGCACTAAGAAAAAAATGTTTTCTCAAGCTGAGGTTCAGGCGATTTACGCATCAGCCCAAATGGACCTATCGGCACTCGTTCCTGCGGATCCACCACGGTACTATGGGGGTCCAAAACGAAGCCGTGCATTTGTGGAGCAATGCATGCTGCATTTCAAATTCTATGCTCACTATTTTCCTACCGATCGGGTTGAAGTAGCATTTATGATGTCCTACCTAGCGGGTGATGCCTTGAAATGGATCACCTCCCTATGGGAAGCATGGGATCCTATCGTCTCTGACCTGCAGGCCTTCCTGGTGACCTTTATAATGGTCTTCGATGACCCTAATCCTGAAGCTTCTGCTAAAGCTTCCCTTCCCAATATCCTGGTGCAGCCCCGATGGGTGATGTGTGTAGGTAGCCTACCAGTTCTCCAGCCTGAAGAGACTGCTGCCCACACAGAATCCACACAGGATGACAATGTGTTAGAACCCTCCTGCTAGTTTTTTCTATCTTGTGTTTTGCGGTCACGTGACCATCTGCCTATATATTCCAGCTCCGCCCTTCTGGCTTTGCTGGGCTTCAGTGTTGTTTGATTGTTTTGCTAGCCTGGTGCTTCGGTGCTTATCTCTGTCAGTTTGCTTGGTCCTCAGGGACCTCTAGTACTTTTTGTCAGTTTGTCTTTTGTGTTCTACAAGAAATTCTGTTTAGGAAGTGTCCCATTTTTGTCCCAGTCCTTAGTTCTTTTAGGGACCCCTCCCTTAATTCTATAGGTCTTCGTAGGGATTCAGCTTAGTCTTATTGTAGGGACAGCTTTCCCCTATCTTTCCTTAGTTTTTGTTGCAGATCACAACACAATGCTCCACAGAATACTTCCCTTCCCAACGTCAAGAGGCAGTCCAGACGTGCAAGGCGTAGAGGTAAACCGTCACGCAGGGTTCTGTCCTCCCAAAGACCTCCTGTTCCCCAGCCTGTGGAGGCAGCTATCCGCACAGAGTCCATGAAGGATGACTATGTTCGTCAGGCAAAGCAGAGGCCAGAACTCAGTCACAAAGTCGGATTGCGGTCCCGCTGCGGTTGTTTGGGACCCCCTGACGGTCTTTGTCCAGTGAAGGTTGGAGAATCCCAAGACATTAGGCCTGTGGGAGAGGCTGCCCTTGGCGTTAGTGTTTCCTCTCCACAAATGACCATGACTGTCTCCATGGCAAGTGAAGGCCTCAGATTAACCGGAAGTTTCGGGCTTAAAGCCTTGAAGAGTCAGTGTCTGATTCCTGTCCGACAACTCCAGAAGCCGGTTTGGGCATTGTCAGCGGAAGGACGAGCCCTACTCAGAAACAGTCAAAATATGTCTGTACAAATTAAGCTCCAGATTGGAGCATTACACATGAAGAAGTTCACATTTCAGGTGCTGTCTGGTTTACCCACAGGTCGTCCAGAGCCGAGAGATCTAGTGCCACTCAGGTCTGGAGATCCTGCATGGTGTTTCCTGGTTGACTGCTGAGGTGCAAGGGGTGTCCAGTCATCATATCTTCAGGTCAGTCAGCAGTTTCTTCTTCTTCTTCACCAGATCTGCTAGTCGCTGACTCGCTGTGCGCTGAAGTCTCCAAAGTAAGGGAAGCGGAGGCATTGTCCCCACACTGTCTCAACGATTGTACCAATGATCTGGCTTTAGGCACCGCCCTGCCTCGCAGACGTGTCATCTCAGAAACCAGACTGAAGTTGGTCCCTAAGCAAGGATCCTCCATCTTTAACAAATCTGGCAATAAGTCCATCAAGGCGATGGCTACCTCCAAGTCTCTGCACCCCTCCAACCAGGAGGAGGACCTCCAGTTGCCTCCTGAAACCTCCGGGTGCTATCTGATAACAAATGGAGAGAGACTTTTCTGCACCCTGTACCTGGTACTTCGCCCACTTCATCCAGTAAGCTTGGCAAAGTGTACGTCAAGGCGGTGGTTACCCCTGAGTCTCTGCACCCCTCCAACCAGGCGGAGGACTTCCAGTAGTCTCCTGAATCCTCTGGGGTGCTACCTGATAACAAAAGGAAAGAGACTTTTCTGCACCCTGTACCTGGTACTTCGCCCACTTCATCCAGCAAGCTTGGCAAAGTGTACGTCAAAGCGGTGGTTAACCCCGAGTCTCTGCACCCCTCCAACCTGGTGAGGACCTCCAGTTGTCCCGTGAATCCTTCGGGGTGCTACCCGATATTAATAAGTGGAGAGAGACTTTCCTGTGTCCTGTTCCTGGTACCTCGCCCACTTCATCTGTTGCTGAGGATGGCCCGATGGAAGGAAGCATCCTAGTTACCAAGATGATGAGACCAGCTTTGTTCCCTCTAGAGGACAGAAGAGGAAATCTTCTTGAGGAGAAGGATCGGCCACCAAATTCTCTGCAGAAAATCCTTGCTGGCTGGAGGTAGAGGGGGTGTAAAAGGGGGGGTACTGTAACATCCCTGGCGGCGTGCTTGCATGGTGCACCACCTCCCACCATGCAAGACCGCAATCTTACCTGTCAGTCCATGCTGCACTCTTTGCTCCAGTACCTGCTGTTTCCATGTCTCTTGTCTGATTGCTTAGGGCGTCGGCGCGGCTTTCTGCTGGTTTCTTATAGCTTGTGTGTATCTGGTTCTGCTTGTCCCCTTTCCCTGCCTCCGTATCTACCTCCTGTGTTCTAACCATCTTCCTGTATTTTCCAGTCTGTTCCATGCGAACAGAGCCCTGTCCTGTCTGCCTTCACCTTCTGCTCTGCTTGTTCACCGCCCTGGCGGTTCCGCTCTGCTCCTCTTGTTTACCGCACCTGCGGTTCTGTTCTGCTCTGCTTGTTCACCGCTCCGGTGGTTCCGCACTGCTTCGCTTGTTTACCGCACCTGCAGTTCTGCTGTGCTTTTCTGATTCTCCGTACCTGCGGGTTTGCTCCGCTCTGCTTGTTCACCGCACCTGTGGTTTTGCTCCGCTCTGCTAGCTCACCGCACCTGCGGTTTTGCTCCGCTCTGCTTGCTCACCGCACCTGCGGTTTTGCTCCGATCTGATTGTCCACCGCACCTGCGGTTTTGCTCCGCTCTGCTTGCTCACCGCACCAGCAGTTTTGCTCCGCTCTGCTTGTTCACCGCACCTGCGGTTTTGCTCCGCTCTGCTTGTTCACCGCTCCTGCGGTTTTGCTCTCCTAGTCCACCGCACCTGCGGCTCTGTTCCTGTATCCCAGTCAGTACTGGTCCCTATCCAGCCTGCGTTCATACCAGCCAGTATCTGCCTGTCTGCATTCCAGCCGTGCCTGTCAGCACCCGCCAATCTGAATACCAGCCGCACCTGTCAGCACCCGCCTGTCTGAATACCAGCCGCGCCTGCCAGTACCCACCTGCCTACATACCAGCCGTGCCTGCCAGTACCCACCTGTCTGCATACCAGCTAACCTGCCTGTTCCTGCATTCCCCGGTGTGGGTCAACAGCTGTGACCGGGATCTCACCTGGAGTAGCACCTGTACCTCAGCTCGGTTCCTCCCTGGTTCACGGAGTCGACTGAGCCGCCGTGCGACCTTGGTCGGACAGGGTTGATACTTAGTTACGCCCCTCCAGGCACTCCTCGGTTCATAGTACAGTGGGATCACTAATTACACTCACGCCAGTCAGTCCGGGCGCGAGCGTAACAGGCTGAATCCCTGTGTTTGGGGATACCAGTAGCCTTGGAAGGCACGTGGTCTAGAGACTACAGCTAGTGAGCCTTAAACGACAGCTTTGGCAGAACAGAGCTGAGAGAAGCAGCTAAGACCCGGCAAAGGTAAAAACGCTGCTGGATGTGGACATTGATATTGTTACCTTGCTGAAGGCTGTATCTGGAGCCAAGTGGGCATATCTGTCACTGGAAAGGCTATTGGATATTATATGTGTAACATGTCGGCGAGCCACTGAGATGGACTATGTTATGAGCGGTTTATGATATGTAATAAACTGCTAGACTGTGAATTACCGGAAAAAAACGTTGCATGTGTGCTATAATTGACCCGGTGAAGCGAGTACCCCAGAGTGATGAATAGCGCTACCTTACACTACACAGGGCCGTATATCACACAGCGGTCAGAGGGCTCAGCCTGGGGAATGTGTATATAACAGTATAGACTGGAGGGTAGAGATACAGGAGATCTGTGACTACACAGGGCCGTATATCACACAGCAGTCAGATGGATCAGCCTGGGGAAAGTGTATATAACAGTATGGACTGGACGGCAGAGATACAGGAGATCTGTGACTACACAGGGCCGTATATCACACAGCGGTCAGAGGGCTCAGCCTGGGGAAAGTGTATATAACAGTATGGATTGGAGGGCAGAGATATAGGAGATCTGTGACTACACAGGGCCGTATATCACACAGCGGTCAGATGAATCAGCCTGGAGAAAGTGTATATAACAGTATGGACTGGAGGGCAGAGATACAGGAAATCTGTGACTACACAGGGCCGTATATCACACAGCGGTCAGATGAATCAGCCTGGAGAAAGTGTATATAACAGTATGGACTGGAGGGCAGAGATACAGGAGATCAGACTAAGCAGAGGGAAAAAATTATGGAATCACTCAATTCTGAGGAAAAAATGATGAAACCACCCTGTAAATTTTCATTTCCAAAACTGCATCAAATTAGATCTGCTCGTTAGTCTGCATCTAAAAAGGAGTGATCACACCTTGGAGAGCTGTTGCAGCAAGTGGACTGACATGAGTCATAGCTCCAACACGAGAGATATTAATTGAAACAAAGGAGAGGATTATCAAACTCTTAAAAGAAGGTAAACCATCATGCAATGTTGCAAAAGATGTTGGTTGTTCACAGTCAGCTGTGTCTAAAATCGGGACCAAATACAAACAACATGGGAAGGTTGTTAAAGGCAAACATACTGGTAGACCAAGGAAGACATCAAAGCGTCAAGACCGGAAACTTAAAGCAATATGTCTCCAAAACAGGAAATGCACAACAAAACAAATGAGGAACGAATGGGAGGAAACTGGAGTCAATGTCTGTGACCGAACTGTAAGAAACCGCCTAAAGGAAATGGTATTTACATACAGAAAAGCTAAACAAAGCCATCATTAACACCTAAACAGAAAAAAACAAGGTTACAATGGGCTAAGGAAAAGCAATCGTGGCCTGTGGATGACTGGATGAAAGTCATATTCAGTGATGAATCGCGAATCTGCATTGGGCAAGGTGATGATGAAGGAACTTTAGTTTGGTGCCGTTCCAATGAGATTTATAAAAATGACTGCATGAAGAGAACAAGCAAATTTCCACAGTCATTGATGATATGGGGCTGCATGTCAGGTAAAGGCACTGGGGAGATGACTGTCATTACATCTTCAATAAATGCCCAAGTTTACATTGATATCTTGGACAGTTTTCTTATCCCATCAATTGAAAGGATGTTTGGGGATGATGACATCATTTTTCAAGATGATAATGCATACTGCCATAGAGCAAAAACTGTGAAAACATTCCTTGAAAGAAGACACATAAGGTCAATGTCATGGCCTGCAAATAGTCCGAATCACAATCCAATTGAAAACCTTTGGTGGAGGCTGAAGAAAATGGTCCATGACAAGGCTCCAACCTGCAAAGCTGATCTGGCAACAGCAATCAGAGAAAGTTGGAGCCAGATTGATGAAGAGTACTGTTTGTCGCTCATTAAGTCCATGCCTCAGAGACTGCAAGCTGTTATTAAAGCCAGAGGTGGTGCAACAAAATACTAGTGATGTATTGGAGTGTTCTTTTGTGTGTTTGTTTTTCATGATTCCAAAATTTTTTCCTCAGAATCGAGTGATTGCATAATTTTTTCCCTCTGCTTGGTCTGAATAAAATGATCCTTACTGAGTACCACACTTTTTATCTTGATTTCTTATAGTGTTTCTTAAAGCCCTAAAGTTGCCATGTGAGATGACTTTAGCTTTGTGTCAAGTCTGTGATCTGCTTTTTTACAACAACATTAAACAACTGAATGAACATGCTCCGTGCCCGGGGATTCCATAATTTTTGCCAGGGGATGTACATCTCCTCTATCTACATCTGCAGACGTGACTAGAGAAGCGGAATTATAATCTAAGGCATTCACTGGAGATGTGACACAACCCGACCAAGGGAGCAAACCCCCAACAATACACCATTACATACAATATCCTCCCACACAATGCACCATTATATACAATATCCCTCCACAATGCACCATTATATACAATATCCCCCCACACAATGCACCATTGCATACAATATTCCCCTCCAAATGCACCACTACATACAATATTCCCCCACACAATGCACCATTACATACAATATCCCCCTCACAATGCACTATTACATACAATATCCCACCACAATGCACTATTACATACAATATCCCACCACAATGCACCATTGCATACAATATCCCCATCACAATGCACAACTACATACAATATCCCCATCACAATGCACAATTACATACAATATCCCCCTCACAATGCACAATTACATACAATATCCCCCCCACAATGTACCATTACATATAATATCCCCATCACAATGCACCATTACATACAATATCACCCCCACAATGCACCATTACATACAATATCCCCCTCACAATGCACCATTACATACAATATCCCCCCCACAATGCACCATTACATACAATATCCCCCTCACAATGCACCATTACATACAATATCCCCCCCACAATGCACCATTACATACAATATCGCCCCACAATGCACCATTACATACAATATCTCCCTCCAATGCACCATTACATACAATATCCCCTCCACAATGCACCATTACATACAATATCTCCCCCACAATGCACCATTACATAAAATATTCCCCTCACAATGCACAATTACATACATCCCCCTCACAATGCACCATTACATACAATATCCCGCGCACAATGCACCATTACATACAATATCCCCCCCACAATGCACCATTACATACAATATCCCCCTCACAATGCACCATTACATACAATATCCCCCCAAAATGTACCATTACATACAATATCTCCCTCCAATGCACCATTACATACAATATCCCCCTCACAATGCACAATTACATATATCTACCCACAATGCACCATTACATACAATATCTCCCTCACAATGCACCATTACATACAATATCCCCCTCACAATGCACCATTACATACAATACCCCCTCCACAATGCACCATTACATACAATATCTCCCCCACAATGCACCATTACATAAAATATTCCCCTCACATTGCACAATTACATACAACATCCCCCTCACAATGCATCATTACATACAATATCCCCCCCACAATGCACCATTACATACAATATCCCCCTACAATGCACCATTACATACAATATCCCCCTCACAAAGCACCATTACATATAATATCACCCCCAACAATGCAACATTACATACAATATCCCCCCCACAATGCACCATTACATCCAATATCCCCCCGTAACAATGCACCATTACATACAATATCTCCCCCACAATTTTCCATTACATAAAATATTCCCCTCACAATGCACCATTACATACAATATCCCCCTCACAATGCACCATTACATACAATATCCCCCACACAATGCACCATTACATACAATATCCCCCACACAATGAACCATTACATACAATATCCCCCTCACAAAGCACCATTACATACAATATCCCCATCACAATGCACCATTACATACAATATCCCCCTCACAATGCACCATTACATACAATATCCCCCCCACAATGCACCATTACATACAATATCCCCCACACAATGAACCATTACATATAATATCCCCATCACATTGCACCATTACATACAATATCCCCCACACAATGCACCATTACATACAATATCCCCCACACAATGAACCATTACATACAATATCCCCCTCACAATGCACCATTACATACAATATCCCCATCACAATGCACCATTACACACAATATCTCCCTCACAATGCACCATTACATACAATTTCCCCCTCACAATGCACCATTACATACAATATCCCCATCACAATGCACCATTACATATAATATCCCCCTCACAATGCACCATTACATACAATATCCCCCCACAATGCACCATTACATACAATATCCCCCTCACAATGCACCATTACATACAATATCCCCCCACAATGCACCATTACATACAATATACCCCCCCCACAATGCACCATTACATATAATATCCCCATCACAATGCACCATTACATACAATATCTTCCTCACAATGCACCATTACATACAATATCCCCATCACAATGCAAAATTACATACAATATCCCCCCACAATGCACCATTACATAAAAAATTCCCCTCACAATGCACCATTACATACAATATCCCACCCCACAATGCACCATTACATACAATATCCCCCCACAATGCACCATTGCATACAATACCCCCCCACAATGCACCATTACATACAATATCCCCCTCACAATGCACAATTACATATATCTACCCACAATGCACCATTACATACAATATCTCCCTCACAATGCACCATTACATACAATATCCCCCTCACAATTCACCATTACATACAATATCCCATCCACAATGCACCATTACATACAATATCTCTCCCACAATGTACCATTACATAAAATATTCCCCTCACATTGCACAATTACATACAATACCCCCCCTACAATGCACCATTACATATAATATTACCCCCAACAATGCACCATTACATACAATATTCCCCTCACAATGAACCATTACATACAATATCCCAACCACAATGCACCATTACATACAATATCTCCCTAACAGTGCACCATTACATACAATATCCCCCCCACAATGCACCATTACATACAATATCCCCATCACAATGCACCATTACATACAATATCTCCCTCACAATGAACCATTACATACAATATCTCCATCACAATGTACCATTACATAAAATATCCCCCCCACAATGCACCATTACATACAATATCCCCCCCACAATGCACCATTACATACAATATCCCCATCACAATGCACCATTACATATAATATCCCCCTCACAATGCACCATTACATACAATATCCCCCACAATGCAACATTACATACAATATACCCATCACAATGCACCATTACATACAATATCCCCCACAATGCAACATTACATACAATATACCCATCACAATGCACAATTACATACAATATCCCCTTCACAATGAATCATTACATACAATATACCCCCACAATGTACAATTACATATAATATCCCCTTCACAATGCACCATTACATACAATATCCCCCCACAAAGTACAATTACATATAATATCCCCTTCACAATGCACCATTACATACAATAACCCCCCACAATGCACCATTACATACAATATCCCCCTCACAATGCATCATTACATACAATATCTCCCCACAATGCACCATTAAATACAATATTCCCCCCACAATGCACCATTACATATAATATCACCCTCACAATACACCATTACATACAATATCTCCCTCACAATGCACCATTACATACAATATCTCCTTCACAATGCACCATTACATACAATATCACCCTCACAATGCACCATTACATACAATATCTCCCTCACAATGCACCATTACATACAATATCTCTCCACAATGCACCATTACATACAATATCCCCCTCACAATGCACCATTACATACAATATCCCCCCACAATGCACCATTACATACAATATCCCCCTCACAATGCACCATTACATACAATATCCCCCCACAATGCACCATTACATACAATATCACACTCACATTGCACCATTACATACAATATCTCCCTCACAATGCACCATTACATACAATATCTCCTTCACAATGCACCATTACATACAATATCCCCCTCACAATGCACCATTACATACAATATCTCCCTCACAATGCACCATTACATACAATATCTCCCTCACAATGAACCATTACATACAATATCCCAACCACAATGCACCATTACATACAATATCTCCCTAACAGTGCACCATTACATACAATATTCCCCCACAATGCACCATTACATACAATATCCCCATCGCAATGCACCATTACATACAATATCTCCCTCACAGTGCACCATTACATACAATATCCCCACCACAATGCACAATTACATACAATATCCCCATCACAATGCACCATTACATACAATATCCCCCTCACAATATACCATTACATACAATATCTCCATCACAATGCACCATTACATATAATATCCCCCTAACAATGCACCATTACATACAATATCCCCCACAATGCACCATTACATACAATATACCCATCAGAATGCACCATTACATACAATATCCCACACCCACAATGCACCATTACATACAATATCCCCTTCACAATGCACCATTACATACAATATACCCCCACAATGTACAATTACATATAATATCCCCTTCACAATGCACCATTACATACAATATCCCCCCACAACGTACAATTACAAATAATATCCCCTTCAAAATGCACCATTACATACAATATCCCCCCACAATGCACCATTACATACATTATCCCCCTGACAATGCACCATTACATACAATATCTCCCCACAATGCACCATTACATACAATATCCCTCCCACAATGCACCATTACAAACAATATACCCATCACAATGCACCACTACATACAATATCCCCCTCACAATGCAACATTACATACAATATCTCTCCACAATGCACCATTACATACAATATCCCCCTCACAATGCACCATTACATACAATATCCCCCTCACAATGCACCATTACATACAATATCTCCCTCACAATGCACCATTACATACAATATCTCCCTCACAATGCACCATTACATACAATATCTCCCTCACAATGCACCATTACATACAATATCCCCCCACAATGCACCATTACATACAATATCCCCCTCACAATGCACCATTACATACAATATCTCCCTCACAATGCACCATTACATACAATATCTCCCTCACAATGAACCATTACATACAATATCCCAACCACAATGCACCATTACAAACAATATCTCCCTAACAGTGCACCATTACATACAATATCCCCCCCACAATGCACAATTACATACAATATCCCATCACAATGCACCATTACATACAATATCCCCCCACAATGCACCATTACATACAATATCTCCCTCAAAATGCACCATTACATACAATATACCCCCACAATGTACAATTACATATAATATCCCCTTCACAATGCACCATTACATACAATATCCCCCCACAATGTACAATTACACATAATATCCCCTTCACAATGCACCATTACATACAATATACCCCCACAATGCACCATTACATACATTATCCCCCTGACAATGCACCATTACATACAATATCCCCCCCACAATGCACAATTACATACAATATCCCCTCACAATGCACCATTACATACAATATCCCCCCACAATGCACCATTACATACAATATCCCACCCACAATGCACCATTACATACAATATACCCCCACAATGTACAATTACATATAATATCCCCTTCACAATGCACCATTACATAAAATATCCCCCCACAATGTACAATTACATATAATATCCCCTTCACAATGCACCATTACATACAATATACCCCTGACAATGCACCATTACATACAATATCTCCCCACAATGCACCATTACATACAATATCCCCCCCACAATGCACCATTACATACAATATCCCCTCACAATGCACCATTACATACAATATCCCCCCACAATGCACCATTACATACAATATCTCCTTCACAATGCACCATTACATACAATATCACCCTCACAATGGACCATTACATACAATATCTCCCTCACAATGCACCATTACATACAATATCTCTCCACAATGCACCATTACATACAATATCCCCCTCACAATGCACCATTACATACAATATCTCCCCACAATGCACCATTACATACAATATTCCCCCCACAATGCACCATTACATACAATATCACCCTCACAATGCACCATTACATACAATATCTCCCTCACAATGCACCATTACATACAATATCTCTCCACAATGCACCATTACATACAATATCCCCCTCACAATGCACCATTACATACAATATCCCGCACAATGCACCATTACATACAATATCTCCCTCACAATGCACCATTACATACAATATCACCCTCACAATGCACCATTACATACAATATCTCCCTCACAATGCACCATTACATACAATATCTCCCTCACAATGCACCATTACATACAATATCCCCTTCACAATGCACCATTACAAACAATATCCCCCTCACAATGCACCATTACATACAATATCTCCCTCACAATGCACCATTGCATATAATATCCCCCACAATGCACCATTACATACAATATCCCCCTCACAATGCACCATTACATATAATATCCCCCACAATGCACCATTACATACAATATCCCCTTCACAATGCACCATTACATACAATATCCCCCGCACAATGCACCATTACATACAATATCCCCTCACAATGCACCATTACATACAATATCCCCATCACAATGCACCATTACATACAATATACCCCCACAATGCACCATTACATACAATATCCCCCCACATTGCACCATTACATATAATATCCCCCTCACAAATGCACCATTATATACAATATCCCCCTCACAATGCACCATTACATATAATATACCACCACAATGCACCATTACATACAATATCCCCCTCACAATGCACCATTACATACAATATTCCCCCCACAATGCACCATTACATACAATATCCCCCCACAATGAACCAATACATTCAATATCCCCTCACAATGCACCATTACAGACAATATCCCCCTCACAAATGCACCATTACATACAATATCCCCCTCACAATGCACCATTACATACAGTATTCCCCCCACAATGCAACACTACATACAATATCCCCCTCACAATGCACCATTACATATAATATCCCCCCACAATGCACCATTACATACAATATCCCCATCACAATGCCACACTACATACAATATCCCCCTCACAATGCACCATTACATATAATATACCACCACAATGCACCATTACATATAATATCCCCATCACAATGCACCATTACATACAATATCCCCCCACAATGCACTAATACATTCAATATCCCCTCACAATGCACCATTACAGACAATATCCCCCTCACAAATGCACCATTACATACAATATCCCCCTCACAATGCACCATTACATACAATATTCCCCCCACAATGCACCGTTACATACAATATCCAACACACAATGCACCATTACATAAAATATCCCCCTCACAATGCACCATTACATACAATGTCCCCCTCACAATACACCATTACATACAATATCCCCATCACAATGCACCACTACATACAATATCCCCCTCACAATGCACCATTACATATAATATACCCCCACAATGCACCATTACATATAATATCCCCATCACAATGCACCATTACATACAAATTCCCCCCACAATGCACCATTACATACAATATCCCCATCACAATGCACCATTACATATAATACCCCCCACAATGCACCATTACATACAATATCCCCCTCACAATGCACCATTACATACAATATACCCCTCACAATGCAACATTACATACAATATCCCCCTACAATGCACCATTACATACAATATCCCCCTCACAATGCACCATTACATACAATATCTCCCTCACAATGCACTATTACATACAATATCCCCTTCACAATGCACCATGACATATAATATCCCCCAAAATGCACCATTACATACAATATCCCCCTCACAATGCACCATTACATATAATATCCCCCACAATGCACCATTACATACAATATCCCCTTCACAATGCACCATTACATACAATATCCCCCCCACAATGCACCATTACATACCATATCCCCTCACAATGCACCATTACATACAATATCCCCCTCACAATGCACCATTACATACAATATCCCCTCACAATGCACCATTACATACAATATCTCCTTCAAAATGCACCATTACATACAATATCCCCCCCACAATGCACCATTACATATAATACCCCCCACAATGCACCATTACATACAATATCCCCCACAATGCACCATTACATACAATATTCCCCTCACAATGCACCATTACATACAATATCCCCCTCACAATGCACCATTACATACAATAAACCCCCACAATGCACCATTACATATAATATCCCCCTCACAATGCACCATTACATACAATATCCTCCCACAATGCACCAATACATACAATATCCCCTTCACAATGCACCATTACATACAATATCCCCCCACAATGCACTATTACATACAATATCCCCCTCATAATGCACCATTACATACAATATCCCCCCCACAATGCACCATTACATACAATATCCCCCTCACAATGCACCATTACATATAATACCACCCACAATGCACCATTACATACAATATCCCCCCCACAATGCACCATTACATACAATATCCCCCCCACAATGCACCATTACATACAATATCCCCCTTACAATGCACCACTACATACAATATCCCCATCACAATGCACCATTACATACAATATCCCCCTCACAATGCACCATTACATACAATATTCCCCTCACAATGCACCATTACATACAATATCCCTATCACAATGCACCATTACATACAATATCCCCCCACAATGCACCATTACATATAATATCCCCCCCCACAATCCACCATTACATACAATATCCCCCCCACAATGCACCATTACATACAATATCCCCCCACAACGCACCATTACATACAATATCACCCTCACAATGCACCATTACATACAATATCCCCCACCCACAATGCACCATTACATACAATATCCCCTTCACAATGCACCATTACATACAATATCCCCCCACAATGTACAATTACATATAATATCCCCTGCACAATGCACCATTACATACAATATCCCCCCACAATGCACCATTACATACAATATCCCCCTCACAATGCACCATTACATACAATATCTCCCCACAATTCACCATTACATACAATATCCCCCCCACAATGCACCATTACATATAATATCCCCCTCACAATGCATCATTACATACAATATCCCCCACAATGCACCATTACATACAATATACCCATCACAATGCACCATTACATACAATATCTCTCCAAAATGCACCATTACATACAATATCCCCCTCACAATGCACCATTACATACAATATCCCCCCACAATGCACCATTACATACAATATCTCTCTCACAGTGCACCATTACATACAATATCACCCTCACAATGCACCATTACATACAATATCTCCCTCACAATGCACCATTACATACAATATCTCCCTCACAATGCACCATTACATACAATATCTCCCTCACAATGCACCATTACATACAATATCCCCCTCACAATGCACCATTACATACAATATCCCCCTCACAATGCACCATTACATACAATATCTCCCTCACAATGAACCATTACATACAATATCCCAACCACAATGCACCATTACATACAATATCTCCCTAACAGTGCACCATTACATACAATATCCCCCCACAATGCACCATTACATACAATATCCCCCCACAATGCACCATTACATACAATATCCCAATCACAATGCACCATTACATACAATATCTCCCTCACAGTGCACCATTACATACAATATCCCCACCACAATGCACCATTACATACAATATCCCCCCACAATGCACCATTACATACAATATCGCCATCACAATGCACCATTACATACAATATCCCCCTCACAATGAACCATTACATACAATATCTCCATCACAATGTACCATTACATAAAATATCCCCCCCCACAATGCACCATTACATACAATATCCCCCCCCACAATGCACCATTACATACAATATCCCCATCACAATGCACCATTACATATAATATCCCCCTCACAATGCACCATTACATACAATATCCCCCACAATGCAACATTACATACAATATACCCATCACAATGCACCATTACATACAATATTCCCCACCCAGAATGCACCATTACATACAATATCCCCTTCACAATGAACCATTACATACAATATACCCCCACAATGTACAATTACATATAATATCCCCTTCACAATGCACCATTACATACAATATCCCCCCACAATGTACAATTACATATAATATCCCCTTCACAATGCACCATTACATACAATAACCCCCCACAATGCACCATTACATACAATATCCCCCTCACAATGCACCATTACATACAATATCTCCCCACAATGCACCATTACATACAATATTCCCCCCACAATGCACCATTACATACAATATCACCCTCACAATGCACCATTACATACAATATCTCCCTCACAATGCACCAATACATACAATATCTCCTTCACAATGCACCATTACATACAATATCACCCTCACAATGCACCATTACATACAATATCTCCCTCACAATGCACCATTACATACAATATCTCTCCACAATGCACCATTACATACAATATCCCCCTCACAATGCACCATTACATACAATATCCCCCCACAATGCACCATTACATACAATATCTCCCTCACAATGCACCAATACATACAATATCTCCTTCACAATGCACCATTACATACAATATCACCCTCACAATGCACCATTACACACAATATCTCCCTCACAATGCACCATTACATACAATATCTCTCCACAATGCACCATTACATACAATATCCCCCTCACAATGCACCATTACATACAATATCTCCCCACAATGCACCATTACATACAATATTCCCCCCACAATGCACCATTACATACAATATCACCCTCACAATGCACCATTACATACAATATCTCCCTCACAATGCACCATTACATACAATATCTCTCCACAATGCACCATTACATACAATATCCCCCTCACAATGCACCATTACATACAATATCCCCCACAATGCACCATTACATACAATATCTCCCTCACAATGCACCATTACATACAATATCACCCTCACAATGCACCATTACATACAATATCCCCTTCACAATGCACCATTACAAACAATATCCCCCTCACAATGCACCATTACATAAAATATCTCCCTCACAATGCACCATTGCATATAATATCCCCCACAATGCACCATTACATACAATATCCCCCTCACAATGCACCATTACATATAATATCCCCCACAATGCACCATTACATACAATATCCCCTTCACAATGCACCATTACATACAATATCCCCCCGCACAATGCACCATTACATACAATATTCCCTCACAATGCACCATTACATACAATATCCCCATCACAATGCACCATTACATACAATATACCCCCACAATGCACCATTACATATAATATCCCCCTCACAATGCACCAATACATACAATATCTCCCTCACAATGCACCATTACATACAATATCTCCCTCACAATGCACCATTACATACAATATCCCCCTCACAATGCACCATTACATACAATATACCCCCACAATGCACCATTACATACAATATCTCCCTCACAATGCACCATTACATACAATATCCCCCTCACAATGCACCATTACATACAATATACCCCCACAATGCACCATTACATACAATATCTCCCTCACAATGCACCATTACATACAATATCCCCATCACAATGCACCATTACATACAATATACCCCCACAATGCACCATTACATACAATATCTCCCTCACAATGCACCATTACATACAATATCTCCCTCACAATGCACCATTACATACAATATCTCCCTCACAATGCACCATTACATACAATATCCCCCTCACAATGCACCATTACATACAATATCCCCCTCACAATGCACCATTACATACAATATCTCCCTCACAATGAACCATTACATACAATATCCCAACCACAATGCACCATTACATACAATATCTCCCTAACAGTGCACCATTACATACAATATCCCCCCACAATGCACCATTACATACAATATCCCCCCACAATGCACCATTACATATAATATCCCCCTCACAAATGCACCATTATATACAATATCCCCCTCACAATGCACCATTACATATAATATCCCCCACAATGCACCATTACATACAATATCCCCCTCACAATGCACCATTACATACAATATCCCCTCACAATGCACCATTACATACAATATTCCCCCCACAATGCACCATTACATACAATATCCCCCTCACAATGCAACACTACATACAATATTCCCCCCACAATGCACCATTACATACAATATCCCCCCACAATGAACCAATACATTCAATATCCCCTCACAATGCACCATTACAGACAATATCCCCCTCACAAATGCACCATTACATACAATATCCCCCTCACAATGCACCATTACATACAATATTCCCCCACAATGCAACACTACATACAATATCCCCCTCACAATGCACCATTACATATAATATCCCACCGCACAATGCACCATTACATACAATATCCCCTCACAATGCACCATTACATACAATATCCCCATCACAATGCACCATTACATACAATATACCCCCACAATGCACCATTACATATAATATCCCCCTCACAATGCACCAATACATATAATACCCCCCCACAATGCACCATTACATACAATATCCCCCCACAATGCACCATTACATATAATATCCCCCTCACAAATGCACCATTATATACAATATCCCCCTCACAATGCACCATTACATATAATATCCCCCACAATGCACCATTACATACAATATCCCCTTCACAATGCACCATTACATACAATATCCCCTCACAATGCACCATTACATACAATATTCCCCCCACAATGCACCATTACATACAATATCCCCCTCACAATGCAACACTACATACAATATCCCCCTCACAATGCACCATTACATATAATATACCACCACAATGCACCATTACATACAATATCCCCCTCACAATGCACCATTACATACAATATTCCCCCCACAATGCACCATTACATACAATATCCCCGCACAATGAACCAATACATTCAATATCCCCTCACAATGCACCATTACAGACAATATCCCCCTCACAAATGCACCATTACATACAATATCCCCCTAACAATGCACCATTACATACAATATTCCCCCCACAATGCAACACTACATACAATATCCCCCTCACAATGCACCATTACATATAATATCCCCCCACAATGCACCATTACATACAATATCCCCATCACAATGCCACAATACATACAATATCCCCCTCACAATGCACCATTACATATAATATACCACCACAATGCACCATTACATATAATATCCCCATCACAATGCACCATTACATACAATATCCCCCCACAATGCACTAATACATACAATATCCCCTCACAATGCACCATTACAGACAATATCCCCCTCACAAATGCACCATTACATACAATATCCCCCTCACAATGCAGCATTACATACAATATCCCCCCACAATGCACTAATACATTCAATATCCCCATCACAATGCACCATTACATAAAATATCCACCTCACAATGCACCATTACATACAATATTCCCCTCACAATGCACCATTACATACAATATCCCCATCACAATGCACCATTACATACAATATCCCCCCACAATGCACCATTACATATAATATCCCCCCCCACAATGCACCATTACATACAATATCCCCCCTACAATGCACCATTACATACAAAATCCCCCTCACAATGCACCATTACATACAATATCCCCCACCCACAATGCACCATTACATATAATATCCCCTTCACAATGCACCATTACATACAATATGCCCCCACAATGCACCATTACATAAAATATCCCCCCCACAATGCACCATTACATACAATATCCTCCCCACAATGCACCATTACATACAATATCCCCCCACAATGCACCATTACATACAATATCCCCCTCACAATGCACCATTACATACAATATTCCCCCCACAATGCACCATTACATACAATATCCCCCCACAATGCACCATTACATATAATATCCCCCCCCACAATGCACCATTACATACAATATCCCCCTCACATTGCACCATTACATACAATATCCCCCCACAATGCACCATTACATATAATATCCCCCCCCACAATGCACCATTACATACAATATCCCCCCCACAATGCACGATTACATACAATATCCCCCCCACAATGCACGATTACATACAATATCCCCTTCACAATGCACCATTACATACAATATCCCCCCTACAATGCACCATTACATACAATATCCCCCTCACAATGCACCATTACATACAATATCCCCCACTCACAATGTACAATTACATATAATATCCCCTTCACATTGCACCATTACATACAATATCCCCCCACAATGCACCATTACATATAATATCCCCCCCACAATGCACCATTACATACAATATCCCCCCCACAATGCACCATTACATACAATATGCCCCTCACATTGCACCATTACATACAATATCCCCCCACAATGCACCATTACATATAATATCCCCCCCCACAATGCACCATTACATACAATATCCCCCCCACAATGCACGATTACATACAATATCCCCCCCACAATGCACGATTACATACAATATCCCCTTCACAATGCACCATTACATACAATATCCCCCCTACAATGCACCATTACATACAATATCCCCCTCACAATGCACCATTACATACAATATCCCCCACTCACAATGTACAATTACATATAATATCCCCTTCACAATGCACCATTACATAAAATATGCCCCCACAATGCACCATTACATAAAATATCCCCCCCACAATGCACCATTACATACAATATCCTCCCCACAATGCACCATTACATACAATATCCCCCCACAATGCACCATTACATACAATATCCCCCTCACAATGCACCATTACATACAATATTCCCCCCACAATGCACCATTACATACAATATCCCCCCTACAATGCACCATTACATACAATATCCCCCTCACAATGCACCATTACATACAATATCCCCCTCACAATGCACCATTACATACAATATCCCCCTCACAATGCACCATTACATACAATATACAGACACAATGCACCATTACATACAATATCCCCCTCACAATGCACCATTACATACAATATACAGACACAATGCACCATTACATACAATATCCCCCCACAATGCACCATTACATACAATATCCCCCCCACAATGCACCATTACATACAATATCCCCTCACAATGCACCATTACATACAATATCTCCCCACAATGAACCATTACATATAATATCCCCATCACAATGCACCATTACATACAATATCCCCCCCACAATGCACCATTACATACAATATCCCCTCACAATGCACCATTACATACAATATCCCCCCCACAATGCACCATTACATATAACACCACCCCCCACAATGCACCATTACATACAATATCCCCCTCACAATGCACCATTACATACAATATCCCCACCACAATGCACGATTACATACAATATCTCCTCACAATGCAACATTACATACAATATCCCCCTCACAATACACCATTACATACAATATCCCCCCAAAATGCACCATTAGATACAATATCTCCCTCACAATGCACCATTACATACAATATCCCCCCCACACAATGTACCATTACATACAATATCCCCCAACAATGCACCATTACATACAATATCCCCCCAAAATGCACCATTACATACAATATCCCCCCCACAATGCACCATTACATACAATATCCCCCTCACAATGCACCATTAGATACAATATCCCCACACAATGCACCATTACATACAATATCCCCCCAAAATGCACCATTAGATACAATATCTCCCTCACAATGCACCATTACATACAATATCCCCCCCACACAATGCACCATTACATACAATATCCCCCAACAATGCACCATTACATACAATATCCCCCAAAATGCACCATTACATACAATATCCCCCCCACAATGCACCATTACATACAATATCCCCCTCACAATGCACCATTACATACAATATCCCTCCACAATGCACCATTACATACAATATCCCCCCACAATGCACCATTACATACAATATCCCCCCAAAATGCACCATTAGATACAATATCTCCCTCACAATGCACCATTACATACAATATCACCCCCACACAATGCACCATTACATACAATATCCCCCAACAATGCACCATTACATACAATATCCCCCCAAAATGCACCATTACATACAATATCCCCTCACAATGCACCATTACATACAATATCCCCCTCACAATGCACCATTACATACAATATCCCTCCACAATGCACCATTACATACAATATCCCCCCACAATGCACCATTACATACAATATCCCCCCAAAATGCACCATTAGATACAATATCTCCCTCACAATGCACCATTACATACAATATCCCCCCCACACAATGCACCATTACATATAATATCCCCCAACAATGCACCATTACATACAATATCCCCCTCACAATGCACCATTACATACAATATCCCCCCCACACAATGCACCATTACATACAATATCCCCCAACAATGCACCATTACATACAATATCCCCCACAATGCACCATTACATACAATATCCCCCCCACAATGCACCATTACATACAATATCCCCCTGTGTACGCAGAGCTCAGTTATTGTTGTTTACTTATTACCTGCTGATGTCACGGGGCGCAGCTCCTCCGTCATGCCCAGGTACTGATCCCGGTGTCCTTCTACATAATCCCACTCCGCCACGGAGAAATAGAGAGCAACGTCCTGACACCTGAGCGGAACCTGACAACCAACGAGACCGACATCACCCAGAATCCTCCAGTGTACACTGTATAATCTCCCAGCAGTCTCCTCTCCGCTCATCACCCAGAATCCTCCAGTGTATACTGTATAATCTCCCAGCAGTCTCCTCTCTGCTCATCACCCAGAATCCTCCAGTGTATACTGTATAATCTCCCAGCAGTCTCCTCTCCGCTCATCACCCAGAATCCTCCAGTGTATACTGTATAATCTCCCAGCAGTCACCTCTCCGCTCATCACCCAGAATCCTCCAGTGTATACTGTATAATCTCTCAGCAGTCTCCTCTCCGCTCATCACCCAGAATCCTCCAGTGTATACTGTATAATCTCCCAGCAGTCTCCTCTCATCACCCAGAATCCTCCAGTGTATACTGTATAATCTCCCAGCAGTCTCCTCTCATCACCCAGAATCCTCCAGTGTACACTGTATAATCTCCCAGCAGTCTCTGCTCATCACCCAGAATCCTCCAGTGTATACTGTATAATCTCCCAGCAGTCTCCTCTCATCACCCAGAATCTTCCAGTGTATACTGTATAATCTCCCAGCAGTCTCCTCTCCTCTCATCACCCAGAATCCTCCAGTGTACACTGTATAATATCCCAGCAGTCTCCTTTCCGCTCATCACCCAGAATCTTCCAGTGTATACAGTATAATCTCCCAGCAGTCTCCTCTCATCACCCAGAATCCTCCAGTGTATACTGTATAATCTCCCAGCAGTCTCTGCTCATCACCCAGAATCCTCCAGTGTATACTGTATAATCTCCCAGCAGTCTCCTCTCCTCTCATCACCCAGAATCCTCCAGTGTATACTGTATAATCTCCCAGCAGTCTCCTCTCCTCTCATCACCCAGAATCCTCCAGTGTACACTGTATAATATCCCAGCAGTCTCCTCTCTGCTCATCACCCAGAATCTTCCAGTGTATACAGTATAATCTCCCAGCAGTCTCCTCTCCTCTCATCACCCAGAATCCTCCAGTGTATACTGTATTATCTCCCAGCAGTCACCTCTCCTCTCATCACCCAGAATGCTCCAGTGTAAACTGTATAATCTCCCAGCAGACTCCTCGCCGCTCATCACCTAGAATCCTCCAGTGTATACTGTATAATCTCCCAGCAGTCTCCTCTCCGCTCATCAACCAGAATCCTCCAGTGTATACTGTATAATCTCCCAGCAGTCTCCTCTCATCACCCAGAATCCTCCAGTGTACACTGTATAATCTCCCAGCAGTCTCCTCTCCGTTCATCACCCAGAATCCTCCAGTGTATACTGTATAATCTCCCAGCAGTCACCTCTCCGCTTATCACCCAGAATCCTCCAGTGTATACTGTATAATCTTCCAGCAGTCTCCTCTCATCACCCAGAATCCTCCAGTGTACACTGTATAATCTCCCAGCAGTCTCTTCTCCTCTCATCACCCAGAATCTTCCAGTGTATACTGTATAATCTCCCAGCAGTCTCCTCTCCGCTCATCACCCAGAATCCTCCAGTGTATACTGTATAATCTCCCAGCAGTCTCCTCTCCGCTCATCACCTAGAATCTTCCAGTGTAAACTGTATAATCTCCCAGCAGTCTCCTCTCCTCTCATCACCCTGAATCCTCCAGTGTATACTGTATAATCTCCCAGTCTCTTCTCCTCTCATCACCCAGAATCCTCCAGTGTAAACTGTATAATCTCCCAGCAGTCTCCTCTCCGCTCATCACCCACAATCCTCCAGTGTATACTGTATAATCTCCCAGTCTCTTCTCCTCTCATCACCCAGAATCCTCCAGTGTAAACTGTATAATATCCCAGCAGTCTCCTCTCCGCTCATCAACCAGAATCCTCCAGTGTATACTGTATAATCTCCCAGCAGTCTCCTCTCATCACCCAGAATCCTCCAGTGTATACTGTATAATCTCCCAGCAGTCACCTCTCCGCTTATCACCCAGAATCCTCCAGTGTATACTGTATAATCTTCCAGCAGTCTGCTCTCATCACCCAGAATCCTCCAGTGTACACTGTATAATCTCCCAGCAGTCTCTTCTCTCATCACCCAGAATCTTCCAGTGTATACTGTATAATCTCCCAGCAGTCTCCTCTCCGCTCATCACCCAGAATCCTCCAGTGTATACTGTATAATCTCCCAGCAGTCTCCTCTCCGCTCATCACCTAGAATCTTCCAGTGTAAACTGTATAATCTCCCAGCAGTCTCCTCTCCGCTCATCACCCACAATCCTCCAGTGTATACTGTATAATCTCCCAGTCTCTTCTCCTCTCATCACCCAGAATCCTCCAGTGTATACTGTACAATCTCCCAGCAGTCTCCTCTCCTCTCATCACCCAGAATCCTCCAGTGTATACTGTATAATCTCCCAGCAGTCTCCTCTCCTCTCATCACCCAGAATCCTCCAGTGTATACTGTATAATCTCCCAGCAGTCTCCTCTCCTCTCATCACCCTGAATCCTCCAGTGTATACTGTATAATCTCCCAGCAGTCTCCTCTCCGCTCATCACCCAGAATCCTCCAGTGTATACTGTATAATATCCCAGCAGTCTCCTCTCCGCTCATCACCCAGAATCCTCCAGTGTATCCTGTATAATCTCCAAGCAGTCTCCTCTCCTCTCATCACCCAGAATCCTCCAGTGTATACTGTATAATCTCCCAACAGTCTCCTCTCCTCTCATCACCCAGAATCCTCCAGTGTACACTGTATGATCTTCCAGCAGTCTCCTCTCCTCTCATCACCCAGAATCCTCCAGTGTATACTGTATAATCTCCCAACAGTTTCCTCTCCTCTCATCACCCAGAATCCTCCAGTGTATACTGTATAATATCCCAGCAGTCTCCTCTCCACTCATCACCCAGAATCCTCCAGTGTATCCTGCATAATCTCCAAGCAGTCTCCTCTCCTCTCATCACCCAGAATCCTCCAGTGTATACTGTATAATCTCCCA
Organism: Phyllobates terribilis; assembly: GCF_046119375.1. Lineage (NCBI taxonomy): Eukaryota > Metazoa > Chordata > Amphibia > Anura > Dendrobatidae > Phyllobates > Phyllobates terribilis. Next base: position 648,884,759 of record NW_027362763.1, read on the forward strand.
ACAGTCTCCTCTCCTCTCCTCTCATCACCCAGAATCCTCCAGTGTACACTGTATGATCTCCCAGCAGTCTCCTCTCCTCTCATCACCCAGAATCCTCCAGTGTATACTGTATAATCTCCCAGCAGTCTCCTCTCCGCTCATCACCCAGAATCCTCCAGTGTAAACTGTATAATCTCCCAGCAGTCTCCTCTCCGCTCATCACCCAGAATCCTCCAGTGTATACTGTATAATCTCCCAGTCTCTTCTCCTCTCATCACCCAGAATCCTCCAGTGTATACTGTATAATCTCCCAGCAGTCTCCTCTCCTCTCATCACCCAGAATCCTCCAGTGTATACTGTATAATCTCCCAGCAGTCTCCTCTTCTCTCATCACCCAGAATCCACCAGTGTATACTGTAAAATCTCCCAGCAGTCTCCTCTTCTCTCATCACCCAGAATCCTCCAGTGTATACTGTATAATCTCCCAGCAGTCTCCTCTCCGCTCATCACCCAGAATCCTCCAGTGTATACTGTATAATCTCCCAGCAGTCTCCACTCCACTCATCACCCTGAATCCTCTAGTGCATAATGTGTAATCTCCCAGGAGTATCCTCTCATCACCCAGAATCCTCCAGTGTATACTGTATAATCTCCCAGCAGTCTCCTCTCATCACCCAGAATCCTCCAGTGTATACTGTATAATCTCCCAGTCTCTTCTCCTCTCATCACCCAGAGTCTTCCAGTGTATACTGTATAATCTCCCAGCAGTCTCCTCTCCGCTCATCACCCAGAATCCTCCAGTGTATACTGTATAATCTCCCAGCAGTCTCCTCTCCGCTCATCACCCAGAATCCTCCAGTGTATACTGTATAATCTCCCAGCAGTCTCCTAACCGCTCATCACCCAGAATCTTCCAGAGTATACGGTATAATCTCCCAGTCTCTTCTCCTCTCATCACCCAGAATCCTCCAGTGTATACTGTATAATCTCCCAGCAGTCTCCTCTCCTCTCATCACCCAGAATCCTCCAGTGTATACTGTATAATCTCCCAGCAGTCTCCTCTCTGCTCATCACCCAGAATCCTCCAGTGTATACTGTATAATCTCCCAGCAGTCTCCTCTCTGCTCATCACCCAGAATCCTCCAGTGTATACTGTATAATCTCCCAGCAGTCTCCTCTCCTCTCATCACCCAGAATCCTCCAGTGTATACTGTATAATCTCCCAGCAGTCTCCTCTCTGCTCATCACCCAGAATCCTCCAGTGTACACTGTATAATCTCCCAGCAGTCTCCTCTCTGCTCATCACCCAGAATCCTCCAGTATATACTGTATAATCTCCCAGCAGTCTCCTCTCCGCTCATCACCCAGAATCCTCCAGTGTATGCTGTATAACCTCCCAGCAGTCTCCTCTCCGGTCATCACCCAGAATCCTCCAGTGTATACTGTATAATCTCCCAGCAGTCTCCTCTCCGCTCATCACCCAGAATCCTCCAGTGTATAATCTCCCAGCAGTCTCCTCTCTGATCACTACCCAGAATCCTCCAGTGTATACTGTATAATCTCCCAGCAGTCTCCTCTCTGCTCATCACTCACAATCCTCCAGTGTATACTGTATAATCTCCCAGCAGTCTCCTCTCATCACCCAGAATCCTCCAGTGTAAACCGTATAATCTCCCAGCAGTCTACTCTCATCACCCAGAATCCTCCAGTGTATACTGTATAATCTCCCAGCAGTCTCCTCTCTTCTCATCACCCAGATTCCTCCAGTGTATACTGTATAATCTCCCAGCAGTCTCCTCTCATCACCCAGAATCCTCCAGTGTATACTGTATAATCTCCCAGCAGTCTCCTCTCATCACGCAGAATCCTCCAGTGTATACTGTATAATCTCCCAGGAGTCTCCTCTCATCACCAAGAATCCTCCAGTGTATACTGTATAATCTCCCAGCAGTCTCCTCTCATCACCCAGAATCGTCCAGTGTAAACCGTATAATCTCCCAGCAGTCTCCTCTCATCACGCAGAATCCTCCAGTGTATACTGTATAATCTCCCAGCAGTCAACTCTCCGCTCATCACCCAGAATCCTCCAGTGTATACTGTATAATCTCCCAGCAGTCACCTCTCCGCTCATCACCCAGAATCCTCCAGTGTACACTGTATAATCTCCCAGCAGTCTCCTCTCATCACCCAGAATCCTCCAGTGTATACTGTATAATCTCCCAGCAGTCTCCTCTCATCACCCAGAATCCTCCAGTGTATACTGTATAATCTCCCAGCAGTCACCTCTCCGCTCATCACCCAGAATCCTCCAGTGTACACTGTATAATCTCCCAGCAGTCTCCTCTCATCACCCAGAATCCTCCAGTGTATACTGTATAATCTCCCAGCAGTCTCCTCTCATCACCCAGAATCCTCCAGTGTATACTGTATAATCTCCCAGCAGTCACCTCTCCGCTCATCACCCAGATTCCTCCAGTGTATACTGTATAATCTCCCAGCAGTCTCCTCTCATCACCCAGAATCCTCCAGTGTATACTGTATAATCTCCCAGCAGTCTCCTCTCATCACGCAGAATCCTCCAGTGTATACTGTATAATCTCCCAGGAGTCTCCTCTCATCACCAAGAATCCTCCAGTGTATACTGTATAATCTCCCAGCAGTCTCCTCTCATCACCCAGAATCCTCCAGTGTAAACCGTATAATCTCCCAGCAGTCTCCTCTCATCACGCAGAATCCTCCAGTGTATACTGTATAATCTCCCAGCAGTCAACTCTCCGCTCATCACCCAGAATCCTCCAGTGTATACTGTATAATCTCCCAGCAGTCACCTCTCCGCTCATCACCCAGAATCCTCCAGTGTACACTGTATAATCTCCCAGCAGTCTCCTCTCATCACCCAGAATCCTCCAGTGTATACTGTATAATCTCCCAGCAGTCTCCTCTCATCACCCAGAATCCTCCAGTGTATACTGTATAATCTCCCAGCAGTCACCTCTCCGCTCATCACCCAGAATCCTCCAGTGTACACTGTATAATCTCCCAGCAGTCTCCTCTCATCACCCAGAATCCTCCAGTGTATACTGTATAATCTCCCAGCAGTCTCCTCTCATCACCCAGAATCCTCCAGTGTATACTGTATAATCTCCCAGCAGTCACCTCTCCGCTCATCACCCAGAATCCTCCAGTGTACACTGTATAATCTCCCAGCAGTCTCCTCTCATCACCCAGAATCCTCCAGTGTATACTGTATAATCTCCCAGCAGTCTCCTCTCATCACCCAGAATCCTCCAGTGTATACTGTATAATCTCCCAGCAGTCACCTCTCCGCTCTTCACCCAGAATCCTCCAGTGTATACTGTATAATATCCCAGCAGTCTCCTCTCCTCTCATCACCCAGAATCCTCCAGTGTACACTGTATAATATCCCAGCAGTCTCCTCTCCGCTCATCACCCAGAATCCTCCAGTGTATGCTGTATATTCTCCCAGCAGTCTCCTCTCCGCTCATCACCTAGAATCCTCCAGTGTACACTGTATATTCTCCCAGCAGTCTCCTCTCTGCTTATCACCCAGAATCCTCCAGTGTATACTGTATAATCTCCCAGCAGTCTCCTCTCCTCTCATCACCCAGAATCCTCCAGTGTATACTGTACAATCTCCCAGTAGTCTCCTCTCCTCTCATCACCCAGAATCCTCCAGAGTATAGTGTATAATTTCCCAGCAGTCACCTCTCCTCTCATCACCCAGAATCCTCCTGTGTACACTGTATAATCTCCCAGCAGTCACCTCTCCTCTCATCACCCAGAATCCTCCAGTGTACACTGTATAATCTCCCAGCAGTCACTTCTCCTCTCATCACCCAGAATCCTCCAGTGTATAGTGTATAATTTCCCAGCAGTCACCTCTCCTCTCATCACCCAGAATCCTCCTGTGTACACTGTATAATCTCCCAGCAGTCTCCTCTCCTCTCATCACCCAGAATCCTCCAGTGTATACTGTCCAATCTCCCAGTAGTCTCCTCTCCTCTCATCACCCAGAATCCTCCAGTGTATAGTGTATAATTTCCCAGCAGTCACCTCTCCTCTCATCACCCAGAATCCTCCTGTGTACACTGTATAATCTCCCAGCAGTCACCTCTCCTCTCATCATCCAGAATCCTCCAGTGTACACTGTATAATCTCCCAGCAGTCACCTCTCCTCTCATCACCCAGAATCCTCCAGTGTATACTGTATAATCTCCCAGCAGTCTCCTCTCATCACCCAGAATCCTCCAGTGTATACTGTATAATCTCCCAGCAGTCTCCTCTCATCACCCAGAATCCTCCAGTGTATACTGTATAATCTCCCAGCAGTCACCTCTCCGCTCATCACCCAGAATCCTCCAGTGTACACTGTATAATCTCCCAGCAGTCTCCTCTCATCACCCAGAATCCTCCAGTGTATACTGTATAATCTCCCAGCAGTCTCCTCTCATCACCCAGAATCCTCCAGTGTATACTGTATAATCTCCCAGCAGTCACCTCTCCGCTCTTCACCCAGAATCCTCCAATGTATACTGTATAATCTCCCAGCAGTCACCTCTCCGCTCATCACCCAGAATCCTCCAGTGTATGCTGTATATTCTCCCAGCAGTCTCCTCTCCGCTCATCACCTAGAATCCTCCAGTGTACACTGTATATTCTCCCAGCAGTCTCCTCTCTGCTCATCACCTAGAATCCTCCAGTGTACACTGTATAATCTCCCAGCAGTCTCCTCTCTGCTCATCACCTAGAATCCTCCAGTGTATACTGTATAATATCCCAGCAGTCTCCTCTCCGCTCATCACCCAGAATCCTCCAGTGTATACTGTATATTCTCCCAGCAGTCTCCTCTCTGCTCATCACCCAGAATCCTCCAGTGTATACTGTATAATCTCCCAGCAGTCTCCTCTCCTCTCATCACCCAGAATCCTCCAGTGTATACTGTACAATCTCCCAGTAGTCTCCTCTCCTCTCATCACCCAGAATCCTCCAGTGTATAGTGTATAATTTCCCAGCAGTCACCTCTCCTCTCATCACCCAGAATCCTCCTGTGTACACTGTATAATCTCCCAGCAGTCTCCTCTCCTCTCATCACCCAGAATCCTCCAGTGTATACTGTACAATCTCCCAGTAGTCTCCTCTCCTCTCATCACCCAGAATCCTCCAGTGTATAGTGTATAATTTCCCAGCAGTCACCTCTCCTCTCATCACCCAGAATCCTCCTGTGTACACTGTATAATCTCCCAGCAGTCACCTCTCCTCTCATCACCCAGAATCCTCCTGTGTACACTGTATAATCTCCCAGCAGTCACCTCTCCTCTCATCACCCAGAATCCTCCAGTGTACACTGTATAATCTCCCAGCAGTCACCTCTCCTCTCATCACCCAGAATCCTCCAGTGTATACTGTATAATCTCCCAGCAGTCTCCTCTCATCAGCCAGAATCCTCCAGTGTATAATCTCCCAGCAGTCACCTCTCCGGTCAGCAGCTCGGTGATCTTGTTGGTGAGGTGGAGGATCTTCCGCTCATTGATTTCTTCATGTACATGTATGGGGGGCTCTGGGTTTGGGCTCATGGTTCTTCCCCACCCTTTGGACACAGGAGCTGGGTCGCAATCCCTGTGGATTTTCTCCGGTGACGCGTAATTCTGAGAACAGAGAATTATTACACATGATTACAGTCTTCTGCAGGGTCAATTCCCCCTGTGACTAGCACAGTAATGCCACATCATCCGCAGCTCTCACCTTTCCTGTGAGCTGGAAAAGGATTTCTAGGGTGAGATTCAGTATTCTCTGTGCCGTCTTCTTCTTGTCCTCATCCATCCTGGACGAGTCGGTCAGTACAACGCTCCTAAAACTGAAAGGAAAGAAGACGTAGAGTATGAGACCCTGCGGCCACCTCTAGAAAGAGAAAGTCAGGGGACGTTCTCATGTACAAATAGGCCTCACCGATGTGTCCCCCGGGAGAATGAAATATCCCCACCCAATCAGTGTCCAGAAAGCTCCAAGACGTAATGATACACAAGACATGTTATATGATGCAACACATTATGTCACAGATGGAGGCAGAAGACCAAAGGTAACCGGCCTCCGAACAGGAAAGAGAAGAGGTCGCATACACCGCAGCTGCACAATCACGACTCGCTGACTCTGGTGTGGCAGGTTTTCTGCACCTATTGACAGGGTGGTGGAGGGTAAGCCAAACCTCCGACTCCTGAATTTCCCTGACTCCTACCCCAGAGCACCGGTCACTACTGAGCGTGTACATAAAGTGCAGCCCCGGTCACTACTGAGCGTGTACATGAAGTGCAGCCCAGGTCACTACTGAGCGTGTACATAAAGTGCAGCCCAGGTCACTACTGAGCGTATACATAAAGTGCAGCCCAGGTCACTACTGAGCGTATACATAAAGTGCAGCCCCGGTCACTACTGAGCGTATACATAAAGTGCAGCCCCGGTCACTACTGAGCGTGTACATAAAGTGCAGCCCCGGTCACTACTGAGCGTGTACATAAAGTGCAGCCCCGGTCACTACTGAGCGTGTACATAAAGTGCAGCCCAGGTCACTACTGAGCGTATACATAAAGTGCAGCCCAGGTCACTACTGAGCGTATACATAAAGTGCAGCCCCGGTCACTACTGAGCGTATACATAAAGTGCAGCCCCGGTCACTACTGAGCGTGTACATAAAGTGCAGCCCCGGTCACTACTGAGCGTGTACATAAAGTGCAGCCCCGGTCACTACTGAGCGTGTACATAAAGTGCAGCCCAGGTCACTACTGAGCGTGTACATAAAGTGCAGCCCAGGTCACTACTGAGCGTATACATAAAGTGCAGCCCAGGTCACTACTGAGCGTATACATAAAGTGCAGCCCCGGTCACTACTGAGCGTATACATAAAGTGCAGCCCCGGTCACTACTGAGCGTGTACATAAAGTGCAGCCCCGGTCACTACTGAGCGTGTACATAAAGTGCAGCCCCGGTCACTACTGAGCGTGTACATAAAGTGCAGCCCAGGTCACTACTGAGCGTGTACATGAAGTGCAGCCCCGGTCACTACTGAGCGTGTACATAAAGTGCAGCCCCGGTCACTACTGAGCGTGTACATAAAGTGCAGCCCCGGTCACTACTGAGCGTGTACATAAAGTGCAGCCCCGGTCACTACTGAGCGTGTACATAAAGTGCAGCCCCGGTCACTACTGAGCGTGTACATAAAGTGCAGCCCCGGTCACTACTGAGCGTGTACATAAAGTGCAGCCCCGGTCACTACTGAGCGTGTACGTAAAGTGCAGCCCCGGTCACTACTGAGCGTGTACGTAAAGTGCAACCCCGGTCACTACTGAGCGTGTACGTAAAGTGCAGCCCCGGTCACTACTGAGCGTATACATAAAGTGCAGCCCCGGTCACTACTGAGCGTGTACATAAAGTGCAGTCCCGGTCACTACTGAGCGTGTACATAAAGTGCAGCCCCGGTCACTACTGAGCGTGTACATAAAGTGCAGCCCCGGTCACTACTGAGCGTGTACATAAAGTGCAGTCCCGGTCACTACTGAGCGTGTACATAAAGTGCAGCCCCGGTCACTACTGAGCGTGTACATAAAGTGCAGCCCCGGTCACTACTGAGCGTGTACATAAAGTGCAGCCCCGGTCACTACTGAGCGTGTACATAAAGTGCAGCCCAGGTCACTACTGAGCGTGTACATGAAGTGCAGCCCCGGTCACTACTGAGCGTGTACATAAAGTGCAGCCCCGGTCACTACTGAGCGTGTACATAAAGTGCAGCCCCGGTCACTACTGAGCGTGTACATAAAGTGCAGCCCCGGTCACTACTGAGCGTGTACATAAAGTGCAGCCCCAGTCACTACTGAGCGTGTACATAAAGTGCAGCCCCGGTCACTACTGAGCGTGTACGTAAAGTGCAGCCCCGGTCACTACTGAGCGTGTACATAAAGTGCAGCCCAGGTCACTACTGAGCGTGTACATGAAGTGCAGCCCAGGTCACTACTGAGCGTGTACATGAAGTGCAGCCCCGGTCACTACTGAGCGTGTACATAAAGTGCAGCCCCGGTCACTACTGAGCGTGTACATAAAGTGCAGCCCCGGTCACTATTGAGCGTGTACATAAAGTGCAGCCCCGGTCACTACTGAGCGTGTACATAAAGTGCAGCCCCGGTCACTATTGAGTGTGTACATAAAGTGCAGCCCCGGTCACTACTGAGAGTGTACATAACGTGCAGCCCCGGTCACTACTGAGCGTGTACATAAAGTGCAGCCCCGGTCACTACTGAGCGTGTACATAAAGTACAGCCCCGGTCACTACTGAGCGTGTACATAAAGTGCAGCCCTGGTCACTACTGAGCGTGTACATAAAGTGCAGCCCCGGTCACTACTGCGCGTGTACATAAAGTGCAGCCCCGGTCACTACTGAGTGCGTACATAAAGTGCAGCCCCGGTCACTACTGAGAGTGTACATAAAGTGCAGCACGGATTCATCTAAATTAAAAGCCGAGATCCTGAGATCAGGAACAGAACAGACATTTACAGAACATTTCTTCACTTCTTACAGAATATCCTGATTTGTACTTGTGAAGAACCAGGGTCTTCTGTGGGTGTAATACTACTCAGACAACACAGGGTGATAGTAACACAGTGTGGCAATACTTTATTGAACCACCAAATGGACTCTTCGAGAGTTTCCATGGGGCCAGATGACCGACTGATCCCAATCTGGCTTCTCCGAATGTCTCTATGGGTTCCAGCTGACCGGAGGGTCCCACCTGGCAACCCCAAACAACATATCCATGGGGCCAGGTCACTTCATTGTCCCAACCTGGTCTCCCCAAATGTATCCATGGGCTCTCTGATGGTCAATGGAGCAGATCCGTATCTTTCCAGTCAGGGCCATATACCCATAGGCTGGAATCATGTAGAATCCAAATCTGTGTCTATTTGTATATACCCATGCTACCAAGCTGATGGTCTTAAGAGAGTCTGATCTTTGATTCTCATTGTAAAGTCTCTTTCAATTCTGCCTGCTACAAAGGCACATGTCCTTTCAAGTACAACATCCACAGGTCAAGGGTTAGAGATGGTATTATTCCACAGGGCTCAGGTCTCATTTGTGCAATCAATTTACATACAAAAATAGATTTCCTAAAGGAGAAAAAAGCATATGTTCCTTAAATAGTTCATATTTGTTCTTTCAAGTACACATCCACAGGACAAGGGTTAGGGAGGGTATTATTCCACAGGGCTCAGGTCTCATTGTTTGAGCATTTAATCAATTTACATCGTTGGTATAGCAGGGGGCTCTTATAAATAAACATCATTGTTTCAGAAACAAGAGAAGACCACATACTGGTCTGTCCTTCTTGACCCACCAAAGAAACACACACAAGTTCTAAAGTCAACACAAATACAATAGTGCATTTCTCTTGACTTAACAAATCTAGAAGTCTGGCTGATTAAGAAAACAAGCTGTTTCGTCACAGTACTACTGTTCCCAATGTATTATATATATTGTACTACTGCACCCAATGTATTATATTTTGTAGAAAGATATTTAGATTTGAGAGTCCTCAGTGTTTGGTACCTTTTAATGGCTAGCTTAAAAGATGGTAACAAATTGCAAGCTTTCGAGACTACTCAGGTCTCTACATCAGGCATAGTATAACACAAAATCTAAAGAGGCACATATTTATACACAGCAAGACACAGAAATAATGCAATAGATGAGACAAGTGACATAAAGCAGAACTATTAGTATGGGAGAGGGATAACACGATGCACTGGCGTCCTCTAGGACTTCCGTGCCAGCGCGGACACTAGCCAATCAAAATCTTGGCGTCTCTGTCACCAGGTTAACACTACATGGTCATGAGCAGCACATGAGTATACACAGGCCAATCGTATTCCTAGTGTCCCTGTAACTAGGCATCATCAGTAACTATACAGGTAAGGCTGTATATTCCGCCATCACCTGCACATGAGCACAGAGTACCACCTAAAGCCACAGTGTCTTACTCATCGGTCAACACTGCTCTACGCATCTTGAGGGTGCTGAAGTAGGTTTGTTTGGAGAGGTGAAGGACGGAGTTGTAGGTTTTAAGCATAAACTTATAATGGATGAAATCTTCAGCTAGATTGGATTTTCTCCAGAGACGTTTCCAAGGCGCAGCAGGTCAATTTCTCTTGAGGAGACGCTGAGTCTTCAGTGCGGATTTTCCCCATAAACTTGCATTAGGTGCGGAAAATCCACAGTTAAAAAAAAGCATGTGTTGTAAGTGCTTTTTTTTCTTTTTGACAAATCACAGTTGTCATCAACCTCAACTACCATTACCCCGATTGCCACCGTACCAGGGCAATCGGGAAGAGTAAAAGGTAAAGCACCAGAATTGGTGCATTTGATGTGATGTTCCACTTCTGGGACAGCTACAGGCTGGTAGGGGGCCAATATCCAAGGCTAAAAACACACTTTATTGCCTTTCATGTGGCACTAAGGGGTGCAAAGTTTACAATATGTTGGGGTGGTAGGATTGTGATTAGCTATCTGCATGATCTTTATTTATTCTATTTTCTTTACTGAACTCTTTGCTTTGGGAAACTTCCAGTTTGCTCTACCCCCTGTGTTTCAACTACCTTTATTAAGACAAAAACGCCCAAGTCAAAAAAGCAAATGAGCCGAGTTGTGGGAATCATGCGGAAATTCAGCTGCATGAAAACCTGAATAAGCATTGATCGTGGGAACATACCCCTAGGCAAGCTAGGGACAAGACTCACATCTGCTATCCATTAGAGGATTCTCTCTAAATTACCTGTTTGAAAAGGAGAGGGTCAGATGTGTCTCAGCCAAAGGTAGAGTCATCTAAAGTTTAAAAAGAGTGCTAGCTTTGCTTCAGTATTCACTAGAACTATGAGAAATCTTATAGATTTGCAATCATATCTATAACATACTCACGTAAAATCTACTTGTCGCCTTTGAACTGACTCCAACTTCTGAATATCCGTTTTAAAATGTGGAGCCCAAAACTTGATCCCATATTAAAGAAGCGGCCTCACCAGTGATTTATAGGAGGGGTAATAAACTCCCGTAATCAAAATGTATTATCTTTTTTATACACCATAAAATCTTGCTTGCTTTTGCAGCTGCTGCCTGATATTGAGTGCTGCTGCTCAGCTTACTTGTATCCAGAATACCTAGCACATGGCTGGAGTGCCAAAAGAGAGAGGCCAAGGCTAGTGGATGCGGATATAAAAGAGAGAGGCAAAGGCTAGTGGATGCAGATATAAAAGAGAGAGGCAAAGGCTAGTGGATGCGGATATAAAAGAGAGAGGCAAAGGCTAGTGGATGCGGGTATAAAAGAGAGGCAAAGGCTAGTGGATGCGGATATAAAAGAGAGAGGCAAAGACTAGTGGATGCGGATATAAAAGAGAGAGGCAAAGGCTAGTGGATGCGAATATAAAAGAGAGAGGCAAAGGCTAGTGGATGTGGATATAAAAGAGAGAGGCAAAGGCTAGTGGATGCGGATATAAAAGAGAGAGGCAAAGGCTAGTGGATGCGGATATAAAAGAGAGAGGCAAAGGCAAGTGGATGCCGGTATAAAAGAGAGAGGCAAAGGCTAGTGGATGCGGCTATAAAAGAAGAGGCAAAGGCTAGTGGATGCGGGCATAAAAGAGAGAGGCAAAGGCTAGTGGATGCGGGTATAAAAGAGAGAGGCAAAGGCTAGTGGATGCGGATATAAAAGAGAGAGGCAAAGGCTAGTGGATGCGGGTATAAAAGAGAGAGACAAAGGCTAGTGGATGCAGATATAAAAGAGAGAGGCAAAGGCTAGTGGATGCGGGTATAAAAGAGAGAGGCAAAGGCTAGTGGATGCGAGTATAAAAGAGAGAGGCAAAGGCTAGTGGATGCGGGTATAAAAGAGAGAGGCAAAGGATAGTGGATGCGGATATAAAAGAGAGAGGCAAAGGCTAGTGGATGCGGATATAAAAGAGAGAGGCAAAGGCTAGTGGATGCAGATATAAAAAAGAGAGAGGCAAAGGCTAGTGGATGCGGGTATAAAAGAGAGAGGCAAAGGCTAGTGGATGCGGATATAAAAGAGAGAGGCAAAGGCTAGTGGATGCGGGTATAAAAAAGAGAGAGGCAAAGGCTAGTGGATGCAGGTATAAAAGAGAGAGGCAAAGGCTAGTGGATGCGGATATAAAAGAGAGAGGCAAAGGCTAGTGGATGCGGGTATAAAAAAAGAGAGAGGCAAAGGCTAGTGGATGCAGGTATAAAAGAGAGAGGCAAAGGCTAGTGGAAGCGGATATAAAAGAGAGAGGCAAAGGCTAGTGGATGCGGATATAAAAGAGAGAGGCAAAGGCTAGTGGATGCGGATATAAAAGAGAGAGGCAAAGGCTAGTGGATGCGGGTATAAAAGAGAGAGGCAAAGGCTAGTGGATGTGGATATAAAAGAGAGAGGCAAAGGCTAGTGGATGCGGGTATAAAAGAGAGAGGCAAAGGCTAGTGGATGTGGATATAAAAGAGAGAGGCAAAGGCTAGTGGATGCGGATATAAAAGAGAGAGGCAAAGGCTAGTGAATGCGGACTACTTCCTATAAGATAATAGGAAGTAGTCCTACCGGTAATTGTGTTTCCAGGAGTCCATCATAACAGCACGACAGGAGGTTGTCCTTCTCACCCTCTAGGGACAGGAAACAGAAGAGATTAAAGCCCCCCTCCCATACCACACCCTCAGTGTTTTACCAATCACCACACCAGAATGGATGCAACATTATTTTATTGAATTATCTCACATAAAATGCTATATTCACATACATATAAGGAATTCAGGGGAGGAAATGTAATAGTGTTGTCATGATGGACTCCTGGAAATACAAATTACCGGTAGGACTAATTCCTATTTTCCCAGGACGTCCCTCATGACAGCACGACAGGAGAATACCAAATCAATGGATTATTAGGATGAGACTACTGCCTGAAGGACTTTCCTTCTGTAGGCTAATTGTTGACCTGATGATATGTACAGCTTATAATGTCTACAGAAAGTGGTTACGGCCCTATAAATCTGCTCCACAAAGGATCCTTCCCTCTCGGCCCAAGAGATGGAAATTGCCCTAGTGGAATTTGCCTTGATGTCAAGCAGAGAGTCTCTTCCTTACGATTCATACGTCAGAGATATGGTTGGAGTAATCCACCTGGCTAAAGTCACTTTTCATGCTTCCTTGCCCCAGTTTTGTCCCGAATGCAGGATAAAAAGATTTGAGTCCTGTCTCCAGGCCTTCGTAATTTTCACATAACGCATCACCCATTTTCTTACATCTAGTGTATGTAATAACTTTTCCTTTTCGCACTTCAGGTGCTGACAAAAGAAAGGCAGAATGATTTCTTGATTTAGATTTGTAGTAGACACTATCTTCGAAAGGAAGGATGGGTCAAGCTTGAATACTATCTGGTCATCCAGAATGCGTAAATACAGATCTCTTATTGATAATGCCTGAATCTCTCCCACTCATTTTGCGGACGTGACAGCTAACAGGAATGCTGTTTTCATGGAGAGTAATTTGATATTGGTCTCCTCTTGTGGCTTGAATGAGATTTACATAAGGCGCCTAGTACCAGGTTTAGGTCCCATGGCGGCACGGACTTTCTAATTGTAGACCTTAATCTGGTGACCGCTTTTGGAAATCTAGCAATCCAGGGATGATCTGCTAGTGGGTAGTCTAGAAAGACGCTGAGAGCAGAGATTTGTATTTTCAGCGTGCTGGGCCTCAAACCTTTCTCAAACCTGGAATTCTAGAAGTTTGGGAATATCGGGCTGGGAAGAGCTTCCTATGGATTCTCTGACATGAGAACAGATTTTATTCCATACTTTGGAGTAAATAGCAGAAGTGACTGGTTTTCTACTTGCCTCTCAGTATCCAAGCTGTCTGGCGTAGGAAGCCAGGAGCCTGAGACAAAAGGTCATATTTCTCCGAAAGAGGGAATGGGTCCTCTAGGGCTATGTGGTCCAACAATGGGAACCAACTTCTTTCGGGCCACCAGGGAGCTACTAGTATTACAGCGGCCCGGACTTCCTGGATCTTCCTTAGGACCCTTGGGATCAATGGAAATGGAGGAAATGCGTATACCAGGCCTTCTTCCCAGCTCTGAGACAAGGCATCCACCCCATCGGGGTTGTCTCCTGGATCCATGGAGAAGAATCTCTTCACCTTGGTATTTCTTTGGCTTGCAAAGAGATCTATGCATGGGATGCCCCAACTGTGGGTTAGTAGATGAAATACCTCTGTGTTCAGCTCCCATTCAGATAACCATACTGTATTCCTGCTGAGAAAATCTGCCACACACAGGGATAGGATCCATGGTTCCCCTTTTTGGAGGAGATGTCCACCATGACAGGGAGGATCTTAGACTTCCAGAGATATTCATTTGTTTGTCTAGTCCGGATGGATGTCTGTTCCAGGCTGACAGAATTGACTGCTGTAGTTCTCTCGAGTTGGCCTGACTCCATTGTATGCTTGGGATGCATGTCGTCATCAATCCTAAGATTCTCATAGGCTGTGTGCCCATGATGCGTTTTTTAAGCGTTTCCGCAGCGGCAAAAACGCTGCAGAAACGCTTAAAAAACGCTTGGTAGAAGGCCTGCCATGTTCCCAATGATAATCCGCATGCTGTGCACATGCTGTGGAAATTTCCGCTGCGGATTATCATTGCGGAAAAAAACGCAGCACTACCAATTATTTTGCGGAAGTGCTGCATTTTCGCCGCCATTGACTTGCATTGGAACGCATGTATTCCGCTTCACTAGATAAGGACATGCGAAATACATGCGTTCAATGTGCGGATGGTACCCGGGTGTGGAGGACAGGAGACTCTCCTCCGGACCCGGGTACCATAGAAACTGTGAAAAAAAGAATAAAATAAAAAATAAAGATTATATTTACCTTCTTGCGCTCGTCCCTTCATGCCAGCAGCTAGCGATGGACTGAAGGACCTGCGCTGATGTCATAGTCATGTGACGGGTCACGCGACGCTGGCGTCGGCAGGTCCTTCAGTGTACCGCTGCCGGCAGCCAGGACGGAGGGAATAAAGACTGCGGGGGCCATCAGAAGGTAAGTATAGATTTATTTTTTATTTTTAACCATTCTTTTACAGTCACACTATATATGCCGGTTGCCGTTTGCATGGATTTATATAGTGTGACAAAGTTGTCAAGCACTTTCCAAGTGATGCTAAAATCACAACCCACATGTGGAAATGCATGTGAAGAACGCTTCACATCCGCATGTCCCTGGCAGGAAAAACGCATGCACAATCCGCATGTACAATCTGCATGTACAATCCGCATGCGTTTTTTCTGCCAGGGAGATGCAGAAACGCTCAGGAAAAAATCCTGACCATTTCTGCATTGTGGGCACATAGCCATAGCGTACCTTATTGACGATGTTCTCTTCTGAAATGACAGAATTCTGCACCTGATCTCTTCTCCTTTTGTAAGAGGTAGAGAGGATATTTTGCTATGTGAGTCGAGGAGGACTCCTAGAAACACCTTTTGCATGTCTGGTTGTAAATTGGACTTCTCCCAGTTGATGCACCAGCCTAGATCTTCTAGCGTGCGGATGATCTGGGCGAAATGCTGGTTGAGTAGAGATACTGAGTCCGCCACCAAGAGAAGATCATCCAAGTATGGTATGACCATTATTCCTTTCTTTCTCAAGAACGCCGCCAACAATGTCATTATTTTTGTGAAGACACGAGGTGCCGAGGACAGGCCAAACAGTAGGAACTGGAGCTGGAAGTGGTTGGTTTCTCCTTGATAGTCCAGTGCGAATCTTAGGAATGGTTGGCAAGCGGGATGGATGGCCATGTGATAGTATGCATCTCTTAGATCTACGGTGCACATGACTGCATTACTCTTTATTAATGCAATAATTCATTTTATAGTTTCCATTTTAAATTTTTTCTATTCTACACTTTGGTTGATAGTGCGGTACTTTCCCGAGGGTTTCTTTATGGAGAAAAGTTAGGACTAAACGCTCTGTCCCATTTCTGAGAGCGGTAGTGGACTGACCGCCCCGGATGTTAGTAGGTCCCTGACATCTACCCAGTCTTTTTAAGGAAGCAGGGGATTGAGGAATGGTGAGCAGATACCTTTGAGATGGGGAAGGTGGGATATTCTATTTTGTAGCTTTCTCCTATGGTTCTCAAGATCCACAGATTTTCCGTGATAGCCTGCTAACCCCTTCAGAAAAAAATGTCTTCCTCTGTAATCAGGGTCTACCCAATAGGCCTGAAGTAAAGAGGTGGTTCTACCCTTACCTCCCTTGGGGTAACTTCACCTTCCCGTTCTCCCCTTTCCCTTGCAATTCTGTCTTTGTGATGGGCTGGGTCTGCGAAAGGAGTTGTATTTTTTGTTTTTTTTTCCCTCTGGAAATCCCTTTTTTTCATCAGAAGCCCTCTCCAAAATCTAGTCTAGGACGGGGCCAAAGACATGTACTCCTGAAAACAGGATGGAACAGAGTTTATTTTTAGAATGGCTATCCCCTTATCATAATTTCAGCCAGATAGCTCCTCTTGTTGTACTGGACAAGCCATTACTCCTAGCTGAGAACCTCTTCCATGGGCGTAATACTACTCAGACAACACAGGGTGATGGTAAAACAGTGAACAGTGTGGCAATATTTTATTGATCCACCATACAGACAATTAACAAATAGAACAATCCCAGTTAATGGCCAAGATGGTGCAAAATTACACAGTCTCACCCTTCCGCTGGCCCACCAGGGATAGGCGAGGGTCCCACCCTGGACTCTCCGAGAGTTTCCATGGGGCCAGATGACCGGCTGGGAGTGTTGGATTTTAATTGTGATGTTAACTCATCAATCCAAAGGCACATGGATTTGGTTACCGAAATGGCAGCTGATGCTTCCCAGCTTCTCCTTAGCAACCCGTCAGCGTTTCTATCCATGGCATCACAGAGGCACAATGAATCCTTAAATGGTATTGAGGTTTTATTCGCCACTCGGGCGATAGGTATGTCAATTTTTGGGATCTCTTCCTAAATCTTGACCTCCTCTGGATCAAAGGGGAGACGAGCCTTGAAATCCCTGGGAATGACAAGCCTCTTCTCTGTATCTTCCCATTCCTCCATGTTCATGGCTTTTATATGTTAGTTGACTGGGAACACAACTTCTTTGGGTCCTCAGTCCTCGAACATCTCGTCCTGGATGGTGTGCGATACCTGAGTATTTTCGATCCTCATAGTACTTCGCACTGCTCTTAGTAAATCATCCGTATTTTCGGATGAGAAAAATTATTTTTCCTTTCCTCTGAGAGAATTTGGGGGAGGTGGGGGGTTTGTTTCCTCTTCTTTTGGGTCCTGGTCAGAACCATATGAATACCCTTCTTCCTCTGACAATTCCTCCATCTCCCATGTGGCCCTCTTGTGACGGGATGTATTCTGAACGGTCTGGGGTTGCATTAGACTAGAGACCGTGCTGTGGACCCCTTCCGAGGATCATAGATCGCATATCGGCCATAAACGTGGATTGCTCCTCTTTAAGGATTTTGGCTATACAATCTGCACATAAAAAGCAATTATGTATCTCAGGCAGTTTAGCGTTACAGGTTGGTCATCTCCTCAGTGTAGCGCTGGCGTCCCTGCCCTCTGCTAGGCAGGGACGCTGCTCCCCTCACCGCTCTGCTCCGTGCCCGGCGTCCTCTCCCCGCTCTACTGTCAGCGCGCGCTCCTTCCCGGCGTCCTCTCCCCGCTCTGCTGTCAGCGCGCGCTCCTTCCCGGCGTCCTCCTCCCGCTCTGCTCTCAGCGCACGCTCCTTCCCGGCCCCTGTGCTTAGGGCGCACGCGCGCGCGCTCCCCTCCTCTTAAAGGGGCCGCGCGCGCCGCCCTAAGGAGTCCCCGGCCAATGGCCGGAGGACTTCATCATATATAAGGCACCTCCTCCAAAATGGAGGTGCCCGAGCAATGTTGTTTGCACCTGTGTCTCACCTGTGCTTCAGCCCTCAGGTCCCGTTGCCAGTTACCTGCCAGTTACCTGCCAGTTTCCTGCCAGTTACTTGCCTGATTCCTGCCTGAATACTTGTTACCTGTCTGCCAGTCTGAGGTCCGACGGTCTGCCTTACTACTCCTGTCAGTCTGTCTAAAGGACCAGCCTGCCCGCTCACCTGGGAGCGCACATCAGCTACCTGCCTACTTTCCTGAGGTCCGACGGTCTGCCTTACAACTCCGGTCAGTCTGTCTATGGACCAGCTTGCCCGCTCACCTGGGAGCGCTTCTCCGTTACCTGCCTGCTTGCCAGCCCGGAGGCTCCGTTGTCACGTGCTGTGACCATCAGCTACTTCAGACTCTTGTCCGCTCACCTGGGAGCGCTTCTCCGTTACCTGCCTGCTTGCCAGCCCGGAGGCTCCGTTGTCACGTGCTGTGACCATCAGCTACTTCAGAGACTCTTGCCCGCTCACCTGGGAGCGCTTCTCCGTTACCTGCCTGCTTGCCAGCCCGGAGGTTCCTCCGTCACGTGCCGTGACCACCTGTTATTCCAGAGACTCTCGCTTGCTCACCTGGGAGCACACGTCTACCATCTGCCTGCTAGCCTACCCGGAGGCTCTGCCATCACAGGTCGTACCTACCCTTTACCCAGAGACTGCCCTGATCACTTGCCGTATCTCCCTGTCCGTTCATCCAGAGACTGCCACCCGCTCCCTTACAAGGGCTGCCCCCTTGTATAGTAGCTCAGAGGTTCCGCCTCCCAGACCCGTTACAGTTTGCTCGGGCCATGGAACCCGGTGGCACCCAAGCTCCCTCGCTCTCGGACCTCTGTCTTGAACTGTCCCGTCAGAGGTCCCAACAGGAGGCCATCCTGGGTCACCTGCGGAATGTTAATACTCGCCTGAACACTCTGTCTGATCCACCAACAACCTCCGCCAGTGCCATATCTTGCAATCAGGCAGCTCCGCTGCCCACTAATACCATGGTATCCTACCCCGGACCCCGGCTTTCTGCACCTCCTCGCTTCGGAGGCGACTCCGTCCAGGCTCGGGGCTTCTTAAATCAGTGCACCCTGCATTTTGAACTTTTGTCCTACCAGTTTAACTCCGACCGGGCCAAAATTGCCTTCATCATGTCCCATCTCACCGGGGAGGCCCTGGCCTGGCTAAATCCTCTATGGGAGAGAGGAGACCCCCTGGTGTCCAACTTGCCTGCTTTTCTCACGGCTTTCCGGAAAGTCTTCGACGAACCCGGACGGAAGACCTCATCTGCATCATCGTTGCTACGCCTCCGTCAGGGGAGTCTCACCGTGGGCCAATATGCCATACGGTTCCGTACCCTTGCCTCGGAGCTGACCTGGGATAACGACGCTCTGGTTTCCGTCTTCTGGGAGGGTCTGTCCGGCCGTATTAAAGATGAACTTGCCGGTCGGGACACTCCTACCACTCTCGATGACTTAATAACTCTTGCCACCCGGATTGACCTACGGTTCCAGGAGCGTGCCAGAGAGGTCACCCGTGAGAGGAGGTTACCACGTCTAGCTCCTACTTTTCAGAAACCCGTCACTCCTTCTGTCTCTAACCAGGTACACCCTCCTGAGCCTATGCAGGTCGACCAGACCAAGATGGTCAAGACCCGTCAGGACTTACGCCGTGCCGAGGGGACCTGCTTCTACTGTGGCAGTAAGGAGCACCAGATCCGTGCCTGCCCGGAAAGGTCGGGAAACGCCTGTGTCTAGGTTCGCTCAGAGAGGTCCACCTAGACAAGAATAAATCCTCTCCATCCCTGCTGTTGTCAGTTTCAATCGTCTACGGGGAGAACCGTTATTTCGAACTAGCCCAACTGGACTCTGGAGCAGCCGGGAATCTTATTTCACAGTCCCTGGTAGAGAAATACCGCATCCCCACCAAACCTCTGGCTGTACCCTTGTCTGTGGCTGCCGTGGATGGGGGGCTCTTACCACGCCCCATCCAACTCATCACCGAATCCATTACTCTGCAGGTGGGAATGCTGCATTCTGAGAGTATCTCCTTTCATGTTCTGCCTGGACTCTCTCACGCCCTCTTGCTAGGTCTGCCTTGGCTCCAGAGACATGCACCCGTGCTTGACTGGCAAACCGGAGAAGTCCTTCGCTGGGGACAAGACTGTCATAAGACCTGCCTGGTTCCCGTCCATCCCGTCCGTCCCTCTCCTACCCCAGCTAATCTACCTGGACTTCCAATTCCTTATTGGTCTTATGCTGATGTCTTTAATAAAAAGGAGGCAGAGACATTACCCCCTCATAGACCATACGACTGTCCCATCGACCTGTTACCCGGTACTACTCCTCCCCGTGGGCGTATTTATCCTTTATCCGCTGCTGAGACCCGGTCGATGTCCGAATATATTGAGGAGAATCTGGCCAGGGGATTCATCCGGAAATCTACCTCCCCGGCGGGAGCAGGCTTCTTTTTCGTTAAAAAGAAGGACGGCTCTCTCCGTCCCTGTATAGACTATAGAGGCCTAAACCAGATCACGGTGAAGAATAAGTACCCCCTTCCGCTCATTCCAGAATTATTTGATCGTCTGAGGGGGGCTAGAATCTTCACCAAACTAGACCTCCGTGGGGCGTACAACCTGGTTCGTATCCGTCAAGGGGATGAATGGAAGACGGCATTCAACACCCGGGACGGCCACTATGAATACCTGGTAATGCCCTTTGGTCTCTGTAACGCTCCTGCCGTTTTTCAAGAGTTGGTCAATGACATCTTCCGGGACCTTCTCTACTCCTGCGTAGTGGTGTACCTGGACGACATCTTGGTCTTCTCTCCGGATCTCCAGACTCACCGGAGGGACGTTCGTCAGGTCCTGCTCAGGCTCAGGCAGAATCACCTCTTCGCTAAATACGAGAAGTGCCTCTTTGAGCAGACCTCGCTTCCGTTTTTGGGCTACATTATTTCTCAGACCGGCCTACGAATGGATCCAGAGAAACTGTCTGCCATCGAGAAATGGCCTCGACCGGAGGGGCTGAAGGCCATTCAGCGGTTCCTGGGCTTCGCCAACTACTACCGCCTCTTCATGCCACACTTCTCTTCTCGGACTGCCCCAATTTCCGCGCTCACCCGTAAGGGTACTAATCCCAAAGAGTGGCCGCCCGAAGCAGAAGAAGCCTTTCTTTCCTTAAAACAGGCCTTCTCTTCCGCCCCGGTGCTGCATCGCCCGGACGGCAACAAGCAGTTCTTCCTGGAAGTGGACGCCTCCTCCTCTGGAGCTGGAGCGGTACTTACTCAAAAATCTTCTTCCGGGAGGATGGTAACTTGCGGCTTCTTCTCTAAACTCTTCTCCTCCTCAGAGCGCAATTATTCCATAGGAGATCGAGAGTTATTGGCCATCAAACTGGCATTGGAGGAGTGGCGTTACCTGCTTGAGGGGGCTCTTCACCCGGTAATAATTTACACTGACCACAAGAACTTGGCTTATCTCCAGCATGCCCAGAGACTTAACCCGCGCCAAGCCCGGTGGTCCTTGTTTTTTGCTCGTTTTGATTTTGTCCTTCATTTTCGCCCGGCTGACAAAAACGTCAAGGCGGACGCCTTGTCTCGATCCTTTCTGGTATCTGATCTCGAGGAAGATCCGAAACACATCATCGATCCCGCCAGAGTAATGCAGGTGGCTCCCGTGAGTCTAAATCGTCTTCTTCCCGGAAAGACGTTCGTATCAGTACCTGATCGGGAGAAGATCCTTCACTGGGGTCACTCGTCTAAACTGGCTGGCCACGCTGGTCAGAAGAAGACCCTCCAGCTTATTTCCCGGCACTACTGGTGGCCTACCCTGCACAAGGATGTAATAGACTTTGTTTCTGCCTGTGTGTCCTGCGCCCGCAACAAGGTTCCGAGACATCTGCCAGCCGGTCGCCTCCTTCCGCTCCCAGTACCTGCTGCCCCCTGGCAGCATATTGCAATGGACTTCATAACTGACCTCCCACTCTCTGCCGGTTGTACGGTCATTTGGGTGGTCGCTGACCGCTTCTCCAAGATGGCTCATTTCGTTCCCCTGCCAGGCCTCCCGTCTGCACCCGAGCTAGCTAGAGACTTTATTTGTCACATCTTCCGTTTTCATGGCCTGCCCCTCCACATCGTGTCGGATCGTGGGGTACAGTTCACCTCACGCTTCTGGAGAGCCACTTGTAAACTACTAGACGTCTCCCTGGACTTCTCTTCCGCTTACCACCCACAGTCCAATGGTCAAGTGGAGCGGATCAATCAGAACCTGACCAGTTACCTCCGGCACTTCGTTAATGCCCACCATTCTGACTGGGTGGATCTCCTACCATGGGCCGAGTTCTCTTACAATAATCACGAGAGCGAATCCTCCTCCAAATCCCCGTTTTTTGTAGTCTTTGGTCAGCATCCTCGGATTCCTTTTCCTGTCTCCACCTCGGTGGACAACCCGGCTGCGGAATCTCTCGTTAGCAAATTTTCCTCCATTTGGGAGAGTACCCGATCCGCACTCCTTCAGTCTTCCGAGCGTATGAAAAGACACGCTGACAAAAAACGTCTGGACCCTCCTCAATTCCGTCCTGGGGATAAAGTCTGGCTCTCGTCCAAATATGTCCGGCTCAAGATCCCTTCCTATAAGTTAGGGCCTCGGTTCATCGGCCCACTGGAGGTCATCAGTCAGATCAACCCGGTGGCCTATAAATTGAAACTCCCGGCCAACTTACGGATCCCTAACTCCTTCCATGTATCTCTCCTCAAACCTGTGGTACTTAACTCTTTTTCCAAGTCTACAGGTACGCCTCCTGCTCCGGTTTCTGCTGAGGACGAGTTTGAGGTAGAGAACATTCTTGCCACCAAAAGGGTAAGAGGAAAGACCTTTTTTCTGGTAGATTGGAAGGGGTTTGGTCCTGAGGAGAGAACGTGGGAGCCCCGGGAGAACATCCATGCCCCTCTCATCCTAGCTAAATTTCTGTCTGGCCTAAAAAAGGGGGGGCCTAAAGGGGGGGTACTGTAGCGCTGGCGTCCCTGCCCTCTGCTAGGCAGGGACGCTGCTCCCCTCACCGCTCTGCTCCGTGCCCGGCGTCCTCTCCCCGCTCTACTGTCAGCGCGCGCTCCTTCCCGGCGTCCTCTCCCCGCTCTGCTGTCAGCGCGCGCTCCTTCCCGGCGTCCTCCTCCCGCTCTGCTCTCAGCGCGCGCTCCTTCCCGGCCCCTGTGCTTAGGGCGCGCGCGCGCGCGCTCCCCTCCTCTTAAAGGGGCTGCGCGCGCCGCCCTAAGGAGTCCCCGGCCAATGGCCGGAGGACTTCATCATATATAAGGCACCTCCTCCAAAATGGAGGTGCCCGAGCAATGTTGTTTGCACCTGTGTCTCACCTGTGCTTCAGCCCTCAGGTCCCGTTGCCAGTTACCTGCCAGTTTCCTGCCAGTTACTTGCCTGATTCCTGCCTGAATACTTGTTACCTGTCTGCCAGTCTGAGGTCCGACGGTCTGCCTTACTACTCCTGTCAGTCTGTCTAAAGGACCAGCCTGCCCGCTCACCTGGGAGCGCACATCAGCTACCTGCCTACTTTCCTGAGGTCCGACGGTCTGCCTTACAACTCCGGTCAGTCTGTCTATGGACCAGCTTGCCCGCTCACCTGGGAGCGCTTCTCCGTTACCTGCCTGCTTGCCAGCCCGGAGGCTCCGTTGTCACGTGCTGTGACCATCAGCTACTTCAGACTCTTGTCCGCTCACCTGGGAGCGCTTCTCCGTTACCTGCCTGCTTGCCAGCCCGGAGGCTCCGTTGTCACGTGCTGTGACCATCAGCTACTTCAGAGACTCTTGCCCGCTCACCTGGGAGCGCTTCTCCGTTACCTGCCTGCTTGCCAGCCCGGAGGTTCCTCCGTCACGTGCCGTGACCACCTGTTATTCCAGAGACTCTCGCTTGCTCACCTGGGAGCACACGTCTACCATCTGCCTGCTAGCCTACCCGGAGGCTCTGCCATCACAGGTCGTACCTACCCTTTACCCAGAGACTGCCCTGATCACTTGCCGTATCTCCCTGTCCGTTCATCCAGAGACTGCCACCCGCTCCCTTACAAGGGCTGCCCCCTTGTATAGTAGCTCAGAGGTTCCGCCTCCCAGACCCGTTACACTCAGTTTCTTTCGTAATATCCATGGTTAGACTGTGCACACCCCATACCACTGTAAGCAGCCTTGTATAGGGTCTTACCTTATCCCAGGTGCTTAGTGAAGTCCACCATCAGGGTTTCCTTGCGTTCCACCCTGGAATGCACACTGCGCCGTCCAAATCGGATGTTCCCCTCGACATCGGAAATGCATTACAGGCAGGAACGCATGCGTGTCATCAAAAGGCGCCCGGACAGTAAGTGCTTTCCATGCACTTGGCAGCTTGGCTTCACCATGAACAAGAGGTTGCGAAGCCCGGCCAGCGCAGGCGCACCACACGTCCGAATCTAAAGGGGAAATCGGCCCGTGTGTGAAATATACACTGAAAATAGACAGAAAAAAGGAAAAACAAACAATGGGGGAGGAAGGGTAATGGTGCCCACAAAGATCTCAGACAAAAAATTATAATAACTTACCAGTAATTAGATTTTTCTGAAACCCATGACAGCACACATGAGAGAGTAGGATCCGCCCCTATTACTGGACAGGAAGCCCTGAGCACAAAATAAAAAAGCAACTCCCACTTCCTCCTTAAATGTGGTTTTCAGGAGTCTAGTAAGAGTCACCCAATTCATCATCATTCTTATTTATACATTCACTCAAGCCCATTCTTCATTGTGAGAAGAAAAGATTAAGAATCACCATCAACCAAAAGCCAGAGGGAGGGAAAATAGGGTACTGTCATGGGTTTCAGAAAAACAAAATTACCAATAAGTCAGGGGCGGACATTGACAGCTTAGGGCCCCTGTGCAAGAAATGTGTCTGGGCCTCCCTCCCTGCCCGGCACGCCGCCTATGATGAGGGAAATCTGGCCATGAGACCCATGGAACCTCAGGCTCCAAGTAGCAAGCCAGGTTACCCTCATTATTGCCGCCCTGCAAGCAGGGGCAGGCATAGAAATCACAGGGCCCCACAACAAAAGTTCTATTTGGGCCTCCCCACACTGTGATATATACTGTGTGCATATATATAATATAAATACATATATATGTATATATATATATAAATATATATATATATATATATATATATATATAATCTCCATACAGATTCGGTTCTGCTGGATCCAGCGCAGTCATACTTGCAGTCAAGTGACAACTCGAGTGTCAGCTCTGTTGGTGAATAGAACACTCTATAGTTGACATATGACAGCAAGTGTGCAAAGCGCATCCTTGTGGTTACGCGATATCTGCAGAGCCCAACCATGTATATATTATATTAAATTATATGTCTGGTATCTACTTCATTCTTTGTCTATGGAGCTGATGGAAATAGCGAGTGCAGCGCTCAGCAGCTCTAAAGATAATGAATAGAGGCCATGTATGAACAACTCTGCTCCATTCAGGAAGAGACTGCAGAGTCCTGGTCTCAGAAATCTCTGGGGGGCCCAGTAGTCAAATTCCCAGTCATCAGCAAGTTAGCTTGATTATTTGGTGAATAACCCTTTAAAGAATCAGGTTTATTCTCCTATTCTTTAGAATCACAGTATCATACATGAATCGAAAACAAATGTGCTCACACACAAAAATATACTGTACATACACACACACATATACCGTACATATACATACGTACACATATATAAACACATATACCGTACATACACACACACATATACATGAAGAGCACATAAGGAAAAAAGAAAGACGATAAAGGGGCCACTGGATTTGAAAAGATTATAGCAAAATTTATTTATTATAGTTAGGCACACAACAGGGGTAAGTGCAGATACAATAGGTAAAGCTTTAAAAACAACGCACTCCACATGGCAATCTCCATAATAAGCCCTACGTTATACAAAATGAAGTCATTAGTTTCAGACATATAGGAACAAAGGGGATGTCACCCTGGGGAACAGCAACAGGTAACATCTCTATAAAAAATTCACAGATTATTATATTATAGTGCCCTTACAACATGGATGAAGTGATAAATTAATTAATACTATCACTCACTAGCTCTTGCATATATATATTCCCCAGAGCGCTCTCTGTATACATACCAGGGAAGTCAGACACACGTCACGAAACCGTCAAAGGGCAGTCAGGATTAGAGGAAGTAATTAGGAGGGCGCACACGTGGAGCAATATAAACATATATACCGTACATACACACATATACATACAGTACAGACCAAAAGTTTGGACACACCTTCTCATTTAAAGATTTTTCTGTATTTTCATGACTATGAAAATTGTACATTCACACTGAAGGCATAAAAACCATGAATTAACACATGTGGAATTATATACTTAACAAAAAAGTGTGAAACAACTGAAAATATGTCTTATATTCTAGGTTCTTCAAAGTAGCCACCTTTTGCTTTGATGACTGCTTTGCACACTTTTGGCATTCTCTTGATGAGCTTCAAGAGGTAGTCACCGGAAATGGTTTTCACTTCACAGGTGTGCCCTGTCAGGTTTAATAAGTGGGATTTCTTGCCTTATAAATGGGGTTGGGACCATCAGTTGTGTTGTGCAGAAGTCTGGTGGATACACAGCTGATAGTCCTACTGAATAGACTGTTAGAATTTGTATTATGGCAAGAAAAAAGCAGCTAAGTAAAGAAAAACGAGTGGCCATCATTACTTTAAGAAATGAAGGTCAGTCAGTCCGAAAAATTGGGCAAAAGTGTCCCCAAGTGCAGTTGCAAAAACCATCAAGCGCTACAAAGAAACTGGCTCACATGAGGACCGCCCCAGGAAAGGAAGACCAAGAGTCACCTCTGCTTCTGAGGATAAGTTTATCCGAGTCACCAGCCTCATAAATCGTAGGTTAACAGCAGCTCAGATTAGAGATCAGGTCAATGCCACACAGAGTTCTAGCAGCAGACACATCTGTTCAACAACTGCAAAGAGGAGACTTTGTGCAGCAGGCTTTCATGGTAAAATAGCTGCTAGGAAACCACTGCTAAGGATGGGCAACAAGCAGAAGAGACTTGTTTTGGGCTAAAGAACACAAGGAATGGACATTAGACCAATGGAAATCTGTGCTTTGGTCTGATGAGTCCAAATTTGAGATCTTTGGTTCCAACCACCGTGTCTTTGTGCGACGCAGAAAAGGTGAAAGGATGGACTCTACATGCCTGGTTCCCACCGGGAAGCATGGAGGAGGAGGTGTGATGGTGTGGGGGTGCTTTGCTGGTGACACTGTTGGGGATTTATTCAAAACTGAAGGCATACTGAACCAGCATGGCTACCACAGCATCTTGCAGCGGCATGCTATTCCATCCGGTTTGCGTTTAGTTGGACCATCATTTATTTTTCAACAGCACAATGACCCCAAACACACCTCCTGGCTGTGTAAGGGCTATTTGACCAAGGAGGAGAGTGATGGGGGGCTACGCCAGATGACCTGGCCTCCACAGTCACCAGACCTGAACCCAATCAAGATGGTTTGGGGTGAGCTGGACCGCAGAGTGAAGGCAAAAGGGCCAACAAATGCTAAGCATTTCTGGGAACTCCTTCAAGATTATTGGAAGACCATTTCTGGTGACTACCACTTGAAGCTCATCAAGAGAATGCCAAGAGTGTGCAAAGCAGTCATCAAAGCAAGAGGTGGCTACTTTGAAGAACCTAGAATATAAGACATATTTTCAGTTGTTTCACACTTTTTTGTTAAGTATATAATTCCACATGTGGTAATTCATAGTTTTGATGCCTTCAGTGTGAATGTACAATTTTCATAGTCATGAAAATACAGAAAAATCTTTAAATGAGGTGTGTCCAAACTTTTGGTCTGTACTGTACATACACATATACCATACATCCATACACACATATACTGTACATACACACATACCGTACATACATACACATATACCATACATACACAAACTATACATCCATACACACACCTACACAAATATACTGTACATACATACACACATATACATACTGTAACATGGCTGCCGGACATGTCCTTGAGGGGAGATATGCATCACTGAGGTTGGCAGCTTCAGTGATGTAAAACCGGGAATGCATACTCCGGCACACATAGTGCTGAGAGGGTTAATAGGGCGTATCAGGGCCAGTTTTACGAGCAGTCATAAGAGATGGGTGGGAGTGGCTGCTCACATATCCCCACCCCGGGGCGTGGTTTATGGTAAATAAAATGGAGGCCAAGCGTCTCATTTGGTGTCTGTGTCTGGAGACGTGTGGATCTCCAGTGTGTTGGTCTGTGCTAAGGCCGAGAGAACTGGACACTGACCTCTAAGGGTGAACCCGCATCATTGCATGGACATTTTGCTTGTGTTTTCCCTTTGTGCCGGAAAAGGCTGTCTTTTTGTTTGCCTATGCTAAGCGGTTTATGAAGTCAGAATAAACCTGCCTGAACATTTTTATGAAAAAGTTTCCTGTTCCTACCTGAACCGTGGCTGATTGAGTACCAAACCCCTACAATTGGTGGAGAATGCAGGCAAGATTCCAGGAAAACGTGTTCCTGCTGCAGAGATCGGTGGATGTCCTGGGTAAATGCCGCCAGCCAGAGATGTCCGGCACCATGGAGGAGCTACTCAAACACCTACTGCAAAGTCAACAGCACTTGCAGAGCCAGCAGAGCCTGCAACAGCAGCACCGGGAGCAGCAACAGATGAAGCAAGAGACTAATAAACTCCTGATGCAGCAGATTCAGCAGCAACAACAGCAGATGGAACTTCTAGTGGGGGAAGTTCACAGCAGAGAGGTTGCCCCTCCCCCAACTCCAGGTGATGATTCGCACGTCAGTAAGATGGTAAGGAAAACCCTGCAAAAGATGACTCCGGGAGATGAAGTCGAGGCGCTCCTGACGGTCTTTGAGAGGGTGGCGGAGTGGGAGAGATTGCCTCCGGAGCAGTGGGCGGAGGTGCTGGCGCCATATTTAACGGGCTAGCTGTAGAAAGCCTATTATGACTTGGCCCTGCAAAGAGAGAGTGCGCCAAATTAAAAACAGAAATTTTGGCACGCTTGGGAGTGACTCTGTCAGGGAGCAACGGGTGCACCACTGGGCCTATTGCAGTGACAAACCTCCCCGGTCCCAGATGTTCGACCTCCTGCACCTGGTTCAAAAGTGGTTGCAACCTGAATCCTCCTCCCCAGCACAGATGGTGGAAAGGGTTGTCATGGACAGGTTCATCCACTCCCTTCTGAGGTCGGTGCAAGCCTGGGTTGCCCAGGGTGATCCCTATCATGCCGATGATCTGGTGGGGTTGGTGGAAAGATACCAGGCGGTGAAAAGTTCGTTGGGAAAGCCCGGGGTCGTAGCGTCTCCATACTGGGGTTCCCAAAAGGGGGTGGACAATCAAAAGAGGGGAACTAGAGCCAAATCTGGGGGGCGTCCTAGAGCCAAGGTGGGGTCTGATTTGCTGCCAAAGGTCCCACCCCTTAACATAGTATGTTGGCGATGTCACATCTCAGGTCACATAGCCACCCGGTGCCCCATGACAACCGAGCCAATGGACTGCAGCGCAGGACAGCGTAGCTCATATTTTGCATATCCTGCCGGCAGTGCTGTCCCTCAACCAGGCGAGGGACCGCAGGCATGCTCTGTGTTGGTAAATGGAGTGCAAGTGACTGCTCTGTTACACTCGGGGAGTTTGGTAACCCTCGTAAGGGCTACAGGTCCTCATCAGCTGGATCCGGGGGAAAAGGTAGGCGTCCGTTGTATCCATGGGGACGCTAAGAACTACCCTGTGGCTTGAGTGGTCATAGACACAAACTGTGGCGCAGTCAAGGACCTGCTGCACCCTATGATAATAGGGAGGGACTTTGCCTTGTTTTGGGACTTGTGGGAGAAAGGGAGGAAGCCAGGTTGCCCGGACAACAACCAGGTTGCTCCTGAAGAAACCTTATCGCAGGCCACAGCCAACGGGTTTCCTTTTTGTATGCTTGTTGGAGACGAGGATGAGGGAGCATCCCCGGAGGCCAATATCCCTGAGCTGGAGGTGTCCGGGGGAAACTTTGGAACCGCCCAACTCAGGGACTTAACTCTAATAGGTGCATTTGATAATGTCACTGTTCTGAATGGTGTTGCTCAAGAGCCAGGGGCTGACACCCGATATCCGTACTTTGCTGTGAATGGGGAGTTGCTATATCGGGTCACCAAGCTCAGAGGGGAGATAATCGAGCAGTTACTAGTGCCAGGGCCGTACAGACGCAGGATGTTAGATATGGCCCATACACATGTCTTAGGTGGGCATCTGGGAGTAGAAAAAAATTCAGGAAAGGATCCTCCAGAGGTTCTACTGGCCCGATTATCACCAAGAGATCATGAATTATTGTAGGTCCTGTCCCACTTGTCAGCTGACCTCCCCTGTGGCTGACTTCCGTAGCCCCTTCTTGCTACTACCCATCATTGAGGTCCCATTCAATCGCATCGCCATGGATCTAGTGGGGCACCTGGTCAAGTTCGCCAGAGGACATCAGTATATCCTGGTGGTACTGGACTACGCTACTCGGTACCCAGAGGCTGTACCACTACGAAACTCCTCTGCCAAGTGCATAGCCCTGGAGCTGGTCCACATCTTTTCGAGAACGGGGTTGCCTAAGGAGATCCTAACGGACCAAGGGACCCCATTTATGTCAAGAGTGATGAGGGAGTTGTGCAAAACCCTGTAAATCACACAACTCAGGACCTCAGTCTACCACCCACAGACAGATGGCTTGGTGGAGAAGTTTAATAAAACCTTGAAGGCCATGTTGAAGAAGGTCGTGGAGAAAGATGGCCGGGACTGAGACTGCCTACTGCCGTACCTTCTGTTTTCCATTAGAGAAGTCCCACAGGCCTCTACTGGATTCTCCCCGTTTGAGCTGTCATATGGCCGACACCCCCGCGGACTCCTGGACGTAGCAAATGAGACCTGGGAGGCGGAGTCTACACCCTACCGGAGTGTAATCGAACACGTGGCCCAGATGCAAGAGAGGATTGCAGAGGTGATGCCCATTATGAAAGAACACCTTTTCAAAGCACAAGAGGCACAGTCGAGGGTGTACAATAGATCGGCGAGGGAGAGACACTTCAACCCTGGGGATAGGGTACTGGAACTGGTACCTATGGTGGAGAGCAAATTCCTGGCCAAGTGGCAAGGCCCCTATGAAGTGGTTGAAAAGGTTGGCGATGTCAACTATAGGGTCCACCAACCTGGGAGAAGGAAGCCTTACCAGGTGTACCACGTCAACCTGATAAAGCCATGGCGAGATAGGGAGTCAGTGGAAGCTCCGTGTTTGATGGCGAAGTCGGAAGCCGACGTGGGAGACGTCAAGGTGGCAGAATCGCTGTCACGTGCCCAGAAGCAACAATGCTAAGACTTGTTGCAATGGAACAAGGACCTGTTATCAGATCTACCGGGGTGTACTCAGATTGTAGAACATAATATGCTTACGGAGCCTCATGTCCGAGTGAACCTAAAGCCATATAGGATTCCTGAAACCCGCCAAGAGGCAATCTCGAAGGAGGTGAAGCGCATGCTGAGTCTAGGTGTCACTGAAGAGTCCAAGAGTGGCTGGTACAGTCCCATAGTCTTGGTGCCGAAACCAGATGGAGAATGGCGGTTCTGCAATGGCTATAGGAAACTAAATGAGGTCTTTAAGTTTGATGCGTACCCAATGCCAAGGGTAGATGAACTAATTGAAAGGCTAGGGCCGGCCAGGTACATTACCACCCTTGACCTTACAAAAGGGTATTGGCAAATTCCCATCTCCCAAGAGGCCAAAGAGAAGATGGCCTTTGCAACCCCGGATGGGTGTTTCTAATACACCAGGATGCCGTTTGGGTTGCAAGGAGCTCCAGCTACCTTCCAGAGAGCCATGGACCGGATCCTAGCTCCCCTCAAGAAGTATGCAGCGTCTTACCTGGATGATATCGTGATCTAAAGACAGGATTGGGGAAGTCATCTGAGCAAAGTCCAGGTGATATTCAATGCTCTACGGAAAGCGGAGTTTTCCATCAACCCAAAGAAATGTGCCATGTGCATGGAGGAAGCCAGATATTTGGGCTATGTCATAGGCAGAGGCGTGATAAAGCCCCAAATAAATAAAATTGAAGCGATCCAGGGTTGGTCACAACCTCTCTCAAGAAAACAGGTCAAAGCCTTCCTGGGCATCGTGGGCTACTACCGCCAGTTCATTCCTAACTTCGCCATGATAGCCGCCCCTTTGACAGACCTCCTGAAAGAGACAAAGTCGGCTATGGCTAAGTGGTCTCCAGAAGCTGAGACGGCTTTCCAGGAGCTAAAGCAGGCGCTGTGTAAACAGCCAGTGCTGGTAGCACCGGATTTCTCAAAAGAGTTTGTGGTTCAGACGGATGCGTCAGATGTCAGACTGGGGGCTGTCCTATCACAAGAGGTGAACGGGGACGAGCACCCCATAATGTATCTAAGCCGGAAGCTGACATCTTGTAAGAAGAATTACTTCATAGTGGAGAAGGAATGTTTGGTCATCAAGTGGGCGTTGGACACCCTGAGATACTACAGTGCTGTGCAAATTAATTGGGACAAAGCAAAAAAACACATATTTTTGAATATTTAATAATAAAATGTTATAATGCACTGTTACATACTAATTTTAGTAAGAAATATGTCCTCCTTTAGCAGATATGAGATTTTCAATGCGTTTTGGCATTGATTCTACCAAGTTTTTGCATAAATTCTTCAATTCTTCTTCATGGAACCACACTTGTATGGCACAGTTTATAATGCGTTTTTTGGTTGCACAGTGCATTTTGACAAGACGTCTCTTCACAATGCTCCACAAATTTTCTATAGGATTTAAATCTGGTGAATTGCCAGGCCAGTCCAGCACTTTTACTTTATTTTCTTCCAGGAATTTCTTCACACACTTGGAATTGTGGCATGGAGCCAAATCTTGTTGGAATGTCCCTTTAAATTTACACATGAATGGCACAATAAAACGTTTTAAAATGACTACGTATTTGGATGAATTCATCATACCATCAACAGGAAATAAGCTCCCTGTACCATCAGCTGTTAAAAAGCCCCAAAACATCTGAATCACTGACTGGTAACCAACTTACGATTTTACTTAAAAAATGCTGTCCCAATTAATTTGCACAGCACTGTACCTCTTAGGCAGAAAGTTCAGGCTAGTATCAGACCATGCCCCGCTAAGATGGATGAGAGAGAAGAAGGGGAACAATGCCCAAGTGACCAGGTGGTTCCTAGCTCTCCAGGACTTTAGCTTCCATGTAGAGCATAGGCCTGGGAAACTGCATGACAATGCTGATGCTTTGTCGAGGGTCCACTGTATGTTAGCAGAAGGTGCCAAGCCCCCCGGATTTAGGCAGGGAAGGGGGGGGGGGGGGGTATGTAAGATGGCTTCGGGAAATGTCCTTGAGGGAAGATATGTATCGCTGAGGTTGGCAGCTTCAGTGATGTAAAACCGGGAAAGCATGCTCCAACACACATAGTGCTCAGAGGGTTAATAGGGTGTATCAGGGCTGTTTTTTACCAGCAGTCAAAAGATGGGTGGGAGTGGCTGCTCACATATCACCACCGCGGGGCGTGGTTTGTTGTAAATAAAATGGAGGCCAAGTGTCTCATTTGGTGTCTGTGTCTGGAGACGTGTGGATCTCCAGTGTGTTGGTCTGTGCTAAGGCCGTGAGAACTGGACACTGACCTCTAGCGGGCGAACCTGCACCACTGCATGGACATTTTGCTTGTGTTTTCCCTTTGTGCTGGAAAAGGCTGTCTTTTTGTTTGCCTATGCTGAGCGGTTTATGAAGTCAGAATAAACCGGCCTGAACATTTTTATGAAAACGTTTCCTATTCCTACCTGAACCGCGGCTGAGTGAGTACCAAACTCCTACAATACATACACATATACCATACATCCATACACACACACATATACCATACATATAAACTGTACATACATACACACATATACATACACATATAGCATACATCCTGTCAGGGATTCACAGCGAGGCGACCCCGGGGAGATCATGCAGTATCTCGCCGTTGCCGTCACTCTGTCAGGATTTAGTCAGGGATCTGCGAGCACATGGTCCCCACTACTCCCTACGTAGGTATCGGCAAGCAACCAGTGAGCATATGGCGTCACAGCTCCGGATTCCAAAGCATGGAATATGTGTATACGCCCCCAGTACAGTCACGGTTGCTGCCACCACTGGCCAAGTTTGAAATAAAATACAGGCCTGGCCAGACGCCTGCATTCTAGCAGCGTATATGGCTTCGGGGGAGGGAACGATTACAGGACAAAAGAAACATAACTATTAAATGTTATATTTAATCCAATAGGGAGGCAGTGTTTAGGAAAAATATATACAAGGATTTTACAAAGGAGATATTATAATACATAAGCAGTTACACAAAATAATAAGGATTAAAGCAGAAACTTATTTTACGATCACTGAGACGATTCAATGTAGGTGGAGGGGAGACACTCCGCTTGATTATACTATTATCGAACAGGATCCATTGCATACAGTAAATATATCTCCTGGAATGAATGTGGATCAATCTTCAGTTGGCTCTTTTATGCTTAAGGGGACATCTGCCCACACACCCCTGTGGTAACATCATGTGGGCTCGGGCTCCACCCATCATGTTTTTATTAAAATAACTTCCGCGATAACTTATCCCTGGTTGCTCGCAGAAGCCCAAAAGTGATACCATATTTTCTATTATGTTTTTACCTTCATTTAGAGACCACTCATGGCGTAGTTGCGACCTGATATTTTGTTACTTTTGCACCACAGCCCCCTGGGGGGCTTATGGCTATGGAAAAATAAGCATATTGCTCCTTGGCTGACCCTGTCACTAAAAATATGAGTCCCATCATTATCGGATGTATGGAACTTTAGTTATTGCATATTTTGTTTCGGCTCCGAAGGGCGTGGGGACTTTTGTTAAACTCTCCTTGAAGTCCTGGGAATGAAATTTCAACAGGTATCTGTAGATTTATCGCAAGCCTGCGTCTAAATGTCCCCTGCCTTAGCCAGGGGAAATCTACTCGCATTTTAAGTAGGTTGGTGGCACCTCTCTTACCAGTATTTGTTTACAGGGCCTTACTCATCAGTGTGTTAATTGGGTTTTTGTGCTGAGATTTACATGGAGACAGCTCTTATACTGAAAAGTGGTCGATTGCTAGCTCTTGTCTTGTGACAAAGGTGGATAAGGGAGGGGTGAGAGGGGCTTCAGGGGAAGAAAGAAAGAATATTTTCAATATTTATCAATATTTCCTTGACATCCCCCCCTCTTTGAGGTGGCGTAGGGGGCTGATTTACAGATCGCCCCTTTAAGCCCACCTCCTGGCCCTCCATTTCCTGCTGATCTGACAAGCTGTGGACCCAACTTGCCCACCACTCTGACTGACTGGGGATCCAGCTTTCCTAACACACTGACAGGTTCGGGATACCTTTTCCCCACACCTCTGACCTTCCTCCCATACGCCTGACCGGTTGTGGGGCCTACCCTTCCTGCCATCACATCTGGAGCCGTGCTAGTGATGGGGCAGCTACCATTGACCATGCCACTATCTGGCGTGACCCTTCACATGCACGGGACGACCTGCTTCCTGGTATCCGTGCCTGCTCCCCTTGCCCATAGCACTTGGCTGGCTCGCTTTAGGGGATCCTCAGCAGCATCACCCCGCAGGGTGAGGTGGCTGAGTCCCCCTTTACCACAACACACATTTTTATTATGCATGACATTGGCATTGACAGTGGCATCATATGACATATCA
The DNA here is from genome assembly GCF_046119375.1 of Phyllobates terribilis. Classification (NCBI taxonomy): domain Eukaryota; kingdom Metazoa; phylum Chordata; class Amphibia; order Anura; family Dendrobatidae; genus Phyllobates; species Phyllobates terribilis. The sequence goes on from NW_027362763.1 coordinate 648,920,594, forward strand.
GACCTGGGAGGGTTGTCAGGGATGTATGAGGCAACTAAGCGTCCCAGATCAGTCCCCAATAGCACATTAGTGGGGAGATTCTCCGACACCCCCAGTTCCCTTAACCCCCTCCCCGCAACCCAGTCCAGGAAAACTCAGGCCATCGGTATGGGACGGCGAACACCCCTAAACCCGGTGACAGTCAGGGTCTTCCCAGGAATGAGTTCCTCTGGTAACGCGAACTCAGGGCGGATGAGGGTACGTTCTGCGTCAGTGTCCTTAAGGCCAACAGTGACGGTGTTGCCAACAGTAACCAGTTGTAAGTTCTCCCAGGCCCGGCCAACCACAAAAATAATTGCTGCAGTAGGCCCTGGGGCCTCAGGTGTGGGGTTCATCTTCTGCCTCTCCGGGCAGACAAGGCTGATGTGACACTTTGGTCACAAGTATAGCACTTACGGGAGTCAAATGCAGTCCAGGTGCCAGAAGATGGGGCAGAACCCTTTCCAGCTGGCGGCGGCTGATTTCCGCACCTCTGGTGTGCGGTTGGCCTCATAGGCATCTGCGATCTGGGCTGCTTTGGCGGCTTCCTTTGGCTCCCGGTCCAGCACAAACTGTCTCACCTCCACAGGGTAAAGATGAAGAAACAGGTCCTTCACCAACAGATTCTTCAGGTCATTGAAGGTGGTTAACTGACAGTCCTCGGACCCACTGCTCAAAGTTGGTTCTGAGCCCATCCACCACATCACTGTAGCTATCATGTGGTCCACATGGGAGGGCTCTGAACTTTTTCCAGCAAACCTCCGGAGTCAGCTGGTACTTTTTTTTATAAGGGCCTGCTTGACGGCCTTATAGTATCCATCGTGTTCTCGAGGGAGAGAAACAAACACCTCTAGATCTTTTCCTCTGAGCCCTGGAGTCTGCAGGCTTTTTCAAATTCCCACAAAAATATGTCCAAGTCTCCGTCCTTTTCCATTACAGGAAAATGCTCAGGACGGGGTTTAAAGCCGTTGGTGCTGCTGGACTCGCTGCTCGATGGGGTGGATCTCGGCAGCTGGATCCGGGCCAACTCCAGCTGGCACCGCTGCTCATCTTGCCACTTTCGCTCAGCAGGCTCTTGGGCAGCTTGGGCCTGACGCTCCTCTCAGTCAGCTTGGGCCCGGCGCTCAGCAGTCTCTCGGTCAGCTTGGGCCCGGTGCTCATAAGTCTCTCGGTCAACTTGGGCCTGACGCTCAGCAGTCTCTCGGTCAGCTTGGGCCTGACGCTCCTCTCGGTCAGCTTGGGCCCGGCGCTCCGCAGTCTCTCGGTCAGCTTGGGCCTGGCGCTCAGCAGTCTCTTGGTCAGCTTGGGCCTGGCGCTCAGGAGCCTCTCGGTCAGCCTCTCGGAATTTTAGGATGAGTTGCAGCGGTCCTTCATGATCGTCTGCGGTGAGCTGCTGCAAGGCTCTCTGCAGGTGGGGGTCCACACTATCCTGGCTGCGGGTATGGCTGGCAATCACAGGTGGGACCCTTGCAGCAGTGCCATCCGGGCCTTGGCTGGCCGCCCCTTCATCAGGGCTCTGCTGTGGGATGAGCTCTGCAGCACCTTGCAACAGTTCAGCAATCATTTGGCCCTTGTTTTTGCCTGTGTGGTCAATCTGTCTCAGCTCACAGAGGGCAGTGAGAGTGGTCTTCGACTGCTGGGTATACCATGGCTCTCCATGTGTAGCCATCATTGCTAAATAAAAGATAGGACAGAAAAAGAAGAGAAGGGGAGGGGATGCAACTGCTACACGTACAGTAATTTCCCAGATAAAAAATATTAAAACACTGAGTCTGATTTCTTAAAACTCTGCATAGAATTCTCGCAAGAACCGTTCAAGTTTTCAGTGACAGGAATGATTGCTCAATCCAGCCACTGATGTTCTGTAATATCCCACTGCTGCCAACAATTTGTCAGGGATTCACAGCGAGGCGTCACACCTCCAGATTCCAACGCATGGAATATGCGTATACGCCCCCCCTACAGTCACTGTCAGCTTCACGATAGTCCAATTATTATCCTTTGCTGCCACCACCGGCCGAGTTTGAAATAAAATACAGGCCTGGCCGGACGCCTGCGTTCTGGTAGGGTATATGGCTTCGGGAGAGTGAATGATTACAGGACAAAAGAAACGGAACTATTACATTTTATATTTAATCCATAAGGGAGGCAGTGTTTAGGAAAAATATATACAAGGATTTTACAAAGGAGACATTACAATACATAAGCAGTTACACAAAATAATAAGGATTAAAGCAGAAACTTACTATACGATCGCTGAGACGATCCAATAGAGGTGGAGGGGAAACACTCCGCTTGATTACACTGTTATTGAACAGGATCTGTTGCATATAGTAAATATATCTCCCGCAATGAATGTGGATCAATGTTCAGTGGGCTCTTTTATGCCTAAGGGGAGATCTGCTCACACACCTCTGTGGTGACATCATGTGGGCTTGGGCTCCACCCTTCGTGTTTTTATTAAAATAACTAACTTCCGCGATAACTTATCCCTGGTTGCTCACAGAAGCCCAAAATTGATACCATATTTTCTATTATGATTTTATCTTCATTTAGAGACCACTCATGGCGTAGTTGCGACCTGATATTTTGTTACTTTTACAGGTATCTACAGGTATCTGTAGATTTATCGCAAGCCTGCGTCTAATTGTCCCCTGCCTTTGCCAGGGGCAAATCTACTCGCATTTTAAGTAGGTTGGTGGCACCTCTCTTGCCAGCATTTGTTTACAGGGCCTTACTCATGAGTGTGTTAATTGGGTTTTTGCGCTGAGATTTACAGGGAGACAGCTCTTGTACTGTCAAGTGGTCGATTGCTAGCTCTTGTCTTGTGATAAAGGTGGATAAGTGAGGGGTGAGAGGGGCTTCAGGGGAAGAAAGAAAGAATATTTCTCAATATTTCCCTGACACATCCATACAAACACACATATACCATACAGACATAAATATATACTGTACATACATACACACATATACCATACATATACATATCATACACCGTACATACATATACTTATTATGTCACAATGTCTACAGACCAACAGTCGTCAGCATACAGGAGTATGGACACCAAACATAAAATATAATATTTTATTGAAATCAAAAAATTAAAAAACACATATAAACAGGAGAATTTAACCTCAGTTAATCAAGGAATCATGACACAAACCTATCTCAATAGTGAAATTTAACCCCTTTACCCCCGAGGGTGGTTTGCACGTTATTGACCAGGCCAATTTTTACAATTCTGACCACTGTCACTTTATGAGGTAATTACTCTGGAGCTTCAACGGATCCCCCTGATTCTGAGATTGTTTTTTCGTGACATATTGTATTTCATGATAGAGGTAAAATTTCTTTGATATCACTTGCGTTTATTTGTGAAAAAATGATAAATTCGGCGAAAATTTCGCAATTTTCAAAATTTTAATTTTCGTGCCCTTAAATCAGAGCGATATGTCTCACAAAATAGTTAATAAATAACATTTCCCACATGTGTACTTTACATCAGGACAATTTTCGAACCAAAATTTTTTTTTGTTAGGGAGCTATAAGGGTTAAAAGTTGACCAGCGATTTCTCATTTTTCCAACAAAATTTACAAAACCATTTTTTTAGGGACCACATCACATTTGAAGTGACTTTGAGGGGTCTATATGACAGAAAATACCCAAAAGTGACACCATTCCAAAAACTGCACCCCTCAAGGTGCTCAAAACCACATTCAAGAACTTTATTAACCCTTCAGGTGCTTCACAGGAATTTTTGGAATATAGAAGAAAAAAATGAACATTTAACTTTTTCCACAAAAACGCTACTTTAGACCCAATTTTTTTTATTCTCGCAACGGTAACAGGAAAAAATGGACCCCAGAATTTGTTGTACAATTTCTCCTCAGCACGCCGATACCCCATATGTGGGGGAAACCCACAAGGCAGGGTTCGTAAGGAAAGGAGCCATTTGACTTCTTGAAAGTAAAATTTGCTTGAATAATTAGCAAACGCCATGTTGCGTCTGGAGAGCCCCTGATGTGCCTAAAGAGTGGAAACCCCCCACAAGTGACACCATTTTGGAAACTAGACCCCTCAGGGAACTTATCTAGATGTGTGGTGAGCACCTTGAACCCCCAGGTGCTTCACAGAAGTTTATAACATTGAGCCGTAATAATAAAATTTTCACATTTTTCCCACAAAAATGTTTTTCAGACCCCAATTTTGCATTTTCATAAGAGTAACAGGAGAAATTGCACCAGGCACTTGTTGTGCAATTTCTCCAGAGTAAGCAGATACCCCATATGTGGGGGAAAACCACTGTTTGGGCGCACGGCAGGGTTCAGAAGGGAAGGAGCGCCATTTGACTTTTTGAATGTAAAATTTGCTTTAATAATAGCGGCGCCATATCGCGTCTGGAGAGCCCCTGATGTGCCTAAATAGTAGAAACCACCCAGAAAATGGACCCGAAAAAACTGTTGTGCAATTTCTCCTGAGTACGCCGATACCCCATATGTGGGGAAAATACACTGTTTGGGCGCACGGCAGGGTTCAGAAGGGAGGGAGCACTATGTGACTTTTTGAACACAAAATTGGCTGGAATCGAGAGCGGACGCCATGTCGCTTTTGAAGAACCCCTGAGCCGCCTAAACAGTAGAAACCCCCCACAAGTGACCCCATTTTGGAAACTAGACCCCTCAAGGATTTTATCAAGGGGTATAGTGAACATTTTGAACCCAGAGGTACGACACAGAATTTGATAACATTAAGTCATCATATTAAATTAGTTGTCATTAGTCTTGAGCGCAAGTGCTCGCTACTTAAGTTTGCATCGGGTACTCGGGTATGCACCATTGTATTGCGGGTGCTCGAGTGACATGCCCGAGTCCCCGCCCTGCATGCTTCACAGTTGTTAGACACCCCAAAAAAACATGCGGGGATCGCTCGTGCATGGCAGGCAATCCCCGCGAGGTCTTCTGGCTGTATAACAGCCGCGAAACATATAGAACGGAGACTCGAGCATGTTACTCGAGCACCCGCGATACTCAGTGCATACCCGAGCACCCGATGCAAACTCAAGTAGTGAACACTTGCGCTCAACACTAGTCGCCATATCGTCATCATTTTTTTTCTTTACTTGTGAAAAAATCCCAACCCCAACACAACCCTAACCCTAACACAACCCTAACCCTAGCACAACTCTAACCCTAGCACAACCCTAACCCCAGCACAACCCTAACCCCAGCACAACCCTAACACCAGCACAACCCTAGCCGTAGCACAACCCTAACCCTAGCACAACCCTAACACCAGCACAACCCTAACCCCAGCACAACCCTAACCCCAGCACAACCCTAACCCCAGCACAACCCTAACCCTTCCTCGTGCGGTATAAGTGATTGGACGACTTTATTCTTCAGGTCGGTGCGATTACAGCGATACCAGTTTCATATCGGGTTTTTATGTTTGGCAGCTGTCAAAGACGCTATTTTTTTTTTTTTTGCAAGGACTAGTTTTTGCAATCATTTTTTCATATTTTGGCCGACAGAGTCATGTGACGGCTTGTTTTTTGTTCAGTTCACGTTTTTATTGGTGCCATTTTCAGGCACATGACATTTTTTGATCACTTTCTATTCCGATTTTTGGGAGGCAGAATAAACAAAATCAGCAATTCAGGAAATGTTTTTTATTCTGTTCCGCATGTGGTGAAATTGATAAGGTAGCTTTATTCTGCGGGTCAGTACGTTTACAGCGGTACCACATTTATATCGTTTTTTTATGTTTTGGTGCTTTTACACAATAAAAACAATTTTATAGAAAAAAGGATTTTTTTTTGTATCGCTTTATTCTAAGAGCTATAGCTTTTTTATTTTTTTCAGCTGATGGAGCTGTATGGCGGCTTGTTTTTTGCGGGACAAGATGACGTTTTCAGAGGTACCATTTTTATCTACATTCGTATTTTTGATTGCGTTTTATTCCATTTTTTGTTTGGCGGTATGATGATAAAGCATCGTTTTTTGTTTATTTTTTTACCGTGTTCACTAAAGGGGTTAACTAGTGGGACAGTTTTATAGGTCAGGTTGTTCCGGACACGGCGATACCAAATATGTGTTATTTTATTGGATGGTTGTTTTTTTTCATAATAATTATTTATGGGTACAGTATATTTTTATTTTTTTGTATTTTTTCTTTTATATTTTTACAATTTTTTTTTTTTTTCACTTTCTGAAACTGTTTTTTTACTTTTACACTTTGTCCCATTATGGACATCTCTATGCTATGAAGGCTGTCAGCCCTGCACAGGCACAAGTTACTTTGATCGTGCACTGCGCATGATCAAAGTAACTTCCTGCTGCCTGGTGACCCGATGCCTGATGTTTGAGCATTTAATCAATTTGCATAGTTGGTATCCCCCTGCTCTTGTAAATCAACAATTAGCTGGCTTAGTACAATGTGTAATTAGCATACTAAACACTATAGTTTCCAGACCAACAGAAGTCAATATTCAGGTTTATACAAATACTAGTATGTCCTTCTTGACCAGCCAAAGAAACACACATACATTTAAAAGTCAACACAAACACAATAGTGTATTTATCTGGCACCTGAGTAATTAAGATTAGAAGCTGTGTCATCACAAGGTCACAGCTACGACCCACAGACGTAGGCAGATATTTCTCGCAGGTACGACCCGTAGACGGCAGGAGATTACGCACAAGTCAGGTCACAGGTGGGTCATTTCATGTCAAGTCTGAATATTGTTTTTTTTACCCGGGATCTTTGGATTTTTTTTCTTAGATTTTTTTTTAAGTGCTACTTAAATGAATTACAAAAAAAAAGTTTTGCATTTTTATCTTCATTAGTTAAATTTTTAAAGATTTCTACATTTTTGAAAAAGTCTGAATTTTGGGCTTGTATGATGTTACATTTGTTATCATATCTCAGGTCAGAAATAAGATAAAGAGATGGAGAAGCGGCGTTTTGTTTAGAATGGTTCTGGCTTTAATTTGATGTCACAAGATTATATTTGTTGCTATTTTTTTATTAAAACCAGGGGAGGAGTCCTGAGGAGATAATTTGCATATTCCCACTGCATTTTGGGGTAAGTGAAGAGTCTCCGCAAGCTCAAAGAACACTGGATTTTGGCTGTTGGAGCTGGAAAGAGGACATCGGTAAACCGCGCGCCGGTAGGCGCGCGCATATTGAAGCTTTTTTCACTGTTTTCAGAACATTAACAGTAAGAACATGGAAGAGTCCAGGAGCCATTTGGTGAGCTGCATATCCTGCTACATGTTCACAGACTTGCCAGTGGAAAAGCCAAACTTCACATGCCAGAAATGCAGCTTGTGTCCCTGTTGGAGGAAAAGTTGCGAAATCTAGAAGAGAGGTTAACTACCTTGAAAATCATTAAGGAAGGTAAAGAGTTCTTAGACAGAGCAGAATTATCTCTTCATGATTCAGAAAGAGAAGAAATTCGAACTGCACCTGACGAAACAGAAGAATGGAAGCATGTGACCCACAGAAGCAGGAGGATCGAGAGGCAGTCAGCACCCATACTGCTCAGGAACCAGTACCAGGCTCTCTCGCAGGAGAACCATGAAGAAATACAGCAAAATAAGACTTTGCCAGCAATGAATAACCTTGTAAGCCCTCAGAATCCTCCTGGATGGAGAAAGAAGAATGTTGTGAAGAAAAAACGGAGAGTGGTGGTCATGGGGGATTCCCTGTTAAGAGGAACAGAGGCCGCTATCTGCAGACCAGACATAACCTCAAGAGAAATGTGCTGTCTTCCTGGAGCAAAAATTAAAGATGTGTCTGACAGGATATCAAGACTCTTCAGACCTACAGATCACTACCCATTCCTGCTAATACATGTGGGGACAAATGACACCGCAAGAAAGGACCTGGAAACCATCTGCAGTGACTTTGAAGACTTAGGCAAGAAAGTGAAAGAATTGGGAGCGCAGGTGGTCTTCTCATCCATCCTCCCAGTGGATGGCCATGGAACAATGAGGTGGAATAAGATTCTACAGGTGAACAACTGGCTACGTCGATGGTGCCGTCAACAAGGATTTGGATTTCTGGATCACGGAATGAATTACCTATACGATGGACTACTTTCTAGAGATGGGGTGCACCTTACGAAGACTGGAAAACATGCATTTGGAAGTCGCCTTGCTACACTCATCAGGAGAGCTTTAAACTAGAACAATGTGGGAAGGGAAGCAAAAGGCCAGAAAAAGCCATACAGCTGACAAATACTATTGAGATCTCTGCTACTGGAAGTGGAAAGGAAGAACAAAGACAAAACAATTTAAATAATAAAAATATGGGAGGAAGAGAAACCAATCACAAACTAAAATGTTTTTATACAAATGCACAAAGCATGGGCAACAAACAAGGAGAATTGGAACTACTAATGCAGGAAAAGAAATAGGATGTCATTGGAATCACTGAAACTTGGTGGGACGATACACATGATTGGAATAAAAGGCTAAAAGGATACAACTTATTTGCAAGAAACAGACTTGATAAACGAGGAGGAGGTGTCGCATTGTATGTTAGAAAAGCGTATATCTGCACAGAGATTGAAGCTTCAGAGACTGGGAGATCTGTGGGAACTGTCTGGGTAAGAATACAAGGAGAGAACAACGGAAAGGACACCATTGTAGGCATTTACTACAGGCCACCTGGGCAAGCTGAAGATATGGATGAACTCTTTATGTATCAAATGACCAAGTTCTCCAAAAAATATGACGTAGTGGTCATGGGAGATTTCAACTATCCAGACATTTGTTGGGAATCTCTCTCAAGTAAAACTAACAGGTCAAGCAAATTCTTATCCTCTCTTGCTGACAACTTTATCTTCCAAAAGGTAGGGGAGAAAACAAGGGGATCTGCTACTTTGGATCTAATCCTTATAAACAGGGAGGAAATGGTTGAGGAGGTAAAAGTGGCTGGGACCCTAGGAGGCAGCGATCATGCTATTATAGAATTTTGGATAACTAGAGGAGGAAGACATGTGAAGACTCAAACTGCAAGGTTAGATTTTAGAAAGGCAGATTTTAAGAGACTCAGAAAGAGAATAGGAGGGATCCAATGGCTGGATGTCCTTAAGGACAAAAATGTCCAGGAAGGATGGGAAATTTTTAAAAATGAGATTCTCAAAGCACAATAGTTAACAATCCCGAAAAGTAGGAAGAATGGGAAGCATTTAAGGAAACCAGGATGGATGAACACAGAACTTAAACACATGCTAAAAAGAAAGAAAGAAATGTTTATTAAATGGAAAGAGGGAGGCATATCTAAAGAAGATTATAATGCAGTCTGCAGATCCTGCAGGGCACGTATCAGGTTAGCTAAAGCTGACAATGAATTAAGGCTTGCAAGAGATGTCAAAAGCAATAAAAAAGGATTTTGGGGGTATGTCAAAAGTAAAAGAAAAGTCAAAGATGCTATAGGATTTTTACAGGATGAAAATGGAGAAATGGTAAGAGAAGATGTTGAGAAGGCCGAACTTTTTAATTCCTATTTTGCATCTGTTTTCTCTCAGAAAGAAAATGTAACATCAACTGATCTTCACTGTCCTTTTAAAGGAATAGAAGAATCCAAGTTATCTGTAAACAGAAAGATTGTGAGGGAATATTTAGCTAACATAAATGAGCTCAACTCTCCAGGTCCAGATGAATTACACCCCAAAGTACTGAAGGAGATCGTAGAAGAAATTTTAGAACCACTCTCCATAATCTTTGAAAATTCTTGGAGAACAGGAGAAGTCCCAGAAGACTGGAGAAGAGCAAATGTTGTTCCTATCTTCAAAAAGGGGAAGAAGGTGGACCCAGGGAACTATAGGCCGGTGAGTCTGACTTCTATACCAGGAAAGATCTTTGAACAAATTATTAAACAACATGTATGTAAGTACATGGATAAGAATGAAGTGATTAACCAGAGTCAGCATGGGTTTGTAACTAACAAGTCATGTCAGACTAACTTAATTTCCTTCTATGACAGAATCACTGACTGGGTGGATCAGGGAAATGCTGTAGATATAGTATATCTTGACTTCAGCAAAGCATTTGACAAAGTATCTCACACCATCCTTATTGAAAAAATGACCAAGTATGCAATGGACAAGGCAACTGTTAGGTGGATTCATAACTGGCTTAGTGATCGGACTCAAAGGGTGGTTGTAAATGGCTTCACATCCAGCTGGATGAATGTCTCAAGTGGGGTACCACAGGGCTCTGTCCTGGGACCTGTATTGTTCAACATCTTCATCAATGAGTTAGATGAAGGAATTGAGGGTAAACTGATTAAATTTGCTGATGACACAAAGCTAGGAGGGATAGTTAATACTAGAGAAGAGAGAGAGAGGCTTCAAAAAGACCTAAATAAACTGGAGCAGTGGGCAGCAACCAACAGAATGGTTTTTAACAGGGAAAAATGCAAAGTACTACATCTGGGCAATAAAAATGAAAAAAGCATATACAGAATGGGAGGAATAGAGCTAAGCAACAGTACATGTGAAAAAGACTTAGGTATACTAATAGATCATAGACTGAACATGAGTCAACAGTGTGATGCAGCAGCAAAAAAGGCAAATACAATTCTGGGATGTATTAACAGAAGCATACAGTCTAGATCACGTGAAGTCATTATCGGTCTTTACTCCTCTTTGGTCAGACCTCATCTGGAATACTGTGTACAGTTTTGGGCACCACATTTTAAAAAAGACATCGACAAACTGGAGCAAGTTCAGAGAAGAGCGACCAGAATGGTGACCGGTCTGCAAACCATGTCCTATGAGGAACGGTTGCAGGATTTGGGAATGTTTAGCTTGCAAAAAAGAAGACTGAGAGGAGACTTAATAGCTGTCTACAAATATGTCAAGGGCTGTCACATTGTAGAAGGATCATCTTTATTCTCATTTTCACAAGGAAAGACTAGAAGCAATGGGATGAAACTAAATGGGAGGAGACACAGATTAGATATTAGAAAAAACTTTTTGACAGGGTGATTAATGAGTGGAACAGGCTGCCACGAGAGGTGGTGAGTTCCCCTTCAATGGACGTCTTCACACAGAGGCTGGACAGACATCTGTCTGAGATGATTTAGTGAATCCTGCTTTGAGCAGGGGGTTGGACCAGATGACCCAGGAGGTCCCTTCCAACTCTACCATTCTATGATTCTATGATTTTGTTTTTGAGGAGTCAAATTCAAAATTTTCATGCGCAATTTTGAAAAATACAATATGTTATAAAATTTTCAAAAAAGGCAAATGTGTTACTTGAGTTCTTGGTTACATTTGTACAAAGATTCAAGTTGGGCTCCTTGGGATCATATTTTTAAGTGTGATTTTCTAAATACAGTCAGTACAATAGGAAGTCTTTACGCGCAGCTTTTATCATCCGTTTCCTCCTTCTTCTGGGCGAGATTTCATCACAATCTTACTAACAATGGCCGTGTCCTTGTGTCAGTCTGTCCGGCTGTTATGGGGTTAATATCGGACTTTTTTACTTTTATAATATCTGGTTTTCTTGGATGCACAAAGTGATGGACTAGAGGGTGCAGAGAACTCACTTGTACTTCTTCATTATCTCTGGAGAGTCCATTAGCCGGCGGTGCCGATCACTCGCAGGTCCCATCACCAGTTCTGTCATCCATCGCGGATCTTCTGCCGTCTTCAGTCGTTGCTGAGTGAATAAACTCTTGTTGTTACTTCCGTCTCACTCCATGGAATGACCATGTGGTATTGTGAGCCCCTGTGATGGGTTCTGCTTTGCTTCTCTGCTTTTAAAACAATACTTCACTTCTGTCAGAATTAACCCCTTCAGGTAATCATTCATTTGTTCCTTTTGATTGCAATTCTTGCTATACTCTTCTGGGGTTGCTTGTGGTACTCGCCTGTCTAGAGTCTGTCCAGGTTGTCTGTTACTGGGCAGAGCTGGAGATGTATGAGTAGGTTTCAGTGGCGCTTTGCTAGGTTAGCCTCTTGGGGTCTGCTGCAAGTAAGACAACTTACCACGAGTGGTGCAAGGATATATACAAAATATAGTTAAGAACTTGCGCTGGACCCAGAGGTATAGAAAGGAGGAGACCAATGGATTAATGAAACCAGTGACAATTTATTAAAAACGTAATAGAAGTAAAAATGAATAATACTGATATATCTTTATAGACAGGGACGGGGAAAAATTACGTGAACGAGAGTCCACTATATTGGAGGTGAATTTTCTTCTGTGTTGAGTTGGTTTTAACCGGTTAGGGAGCAAGTCCTCACCTGGTGAAAGGGGGAGATGGTAAGTTTTTAGTCGGTTGAAGGGTGTTAGCCTTCCAATGGACTGAACAGATCTGCAGAGTAACCTGGTCAGGAGGACTTGAATGAGGAAGATGGATCTGTGGGCTAGGTAAGTACTCAGTATACGATAACTGAGGACAAAAGGCAAGGTAGTGGTTAAACTCGACGGCTGATGGAAATAGTTATGAGGTTTGATTATTATGATAATAGGCTGTTATACCTAATATGGTGATCGTGGGTGGGCTTGATTGTACCCGACATTGGGGAGCTTCTGAGGTCAGGCTTTCCCTTTACTTGGGGTGCAGTGGTACCTTCATACTTAATGAGGTTACTTTAAATACTTAAAGAATGTTAGAATTAGCTAAGATGGCTGTACTGTACCTGTGTGTACCTGGCGATTGGTATTCTGGTGAGTGGGGGAAGCACCTTGCTGCGGCTTTCCTCTTGGAAGGTAAGTGTGAGGTATGGTATGTACGTGGTAATGGTTACCTAGTTGTAGGTATAGGGTTAGTTTGTGCCCCCTGGGTAGGGTGGCATAGTATGTCCCCTTGTTATATCCCACCGTGGCAAGCAGAATTCGCTGCCTATATATCTAAATAATTTAATATTAGCTTTATAAGTGTTATTCATAAAAGTGATAACACAGGGTGTAGAGCTGTGTTTCTGTTACACTTTCCTCTGTTTTATAAAGTATAGTTAATTGGACAGAGCTAGCTTTCTAGCTTTCAAGGATGACTGTTATTTCCAATTAAAATGCTTTCTCTGTTAGGTAATGTTATCCATCCCCTTTCTTCTGGGGATAAATCCTTGTTGCTTTGGATCCGAGGGCAGAGAAGGATTGTACAGACACCGGCTGTGTGTTATTCTCTTCTCTCAGATGCATCGTATTGATTTATAGAATTACAACCAAACATGGCAGACAGATTTAGAGATAATTATCTCAATCCAAATTAGCTCTTCTTGGAAGGGCGACCACGACATTACATAGTGCCGAAAACCGGGATGTTAACTGGACCTCTCTGTGACCCGACTGCACGGACCTTTCCCATAAATCACTGAAAATAATTCCGTGGTGAGTAGCCCTTTGTGTTAAAAGGTTTCAGTGCTTTCTGGTGGTCCAAGACGAGTACGTAGTAGTCCTACAAGACCGTTGTTATCAAACCACTGCCATTGTTTGGATTTTGTGTGTATGATTGAACATATAGAGTTATAAGATAATTTGTTGTGTATTATGTGTTTCAGTGTGATTTTAGATATATATAACTAACAATTGTTGAATGAAATTGGATGAGTAACAGAGTATAAGGGACAAACAAATAAGTCCTTGATTGATATAAGAGGTCCCATTAGGCGTGTCCAGAGGACATTCAGCTCACTTTGAGTTGAAACAGGCGGAGTGATTGAGATACGGGACTCTACGTGAAGAAAAAAAAAGATCACTGTGGAGTAGATCCCTGAATGAGCACGCATGAAGGAATCGTCACTTGTCATTCTGGGAAAGATGCACAGAAGTGGTGCCCTGGGTGTAGTACGCCAGGCTGAGCCCTACAGGAGTTTCATGTGGAATTCTTGGAGTTTGTGTTATGCTGAACAAATGTAATAACTCTGTTAAGAAACTTCCATATCTGCTGCATTCTTCCTACTTCTGTGTAGAAGAATCCTTATCTTCATGCTGTGAAAAGGGAGGGGCTGGTGGTGCTGCGCAGGGGTGAAGCTGCAGCTGTGTGCAAGTTTTCTGTGCTGAGAAGTGTGTGCGTTTTTAAAGAGACAGTACTGTACAAAAGTTGAAAGTAAAACTTGCAAAAGATGAAAGTAAAATTGTAAGTTGAAGTTGGATGCTGAAACTAAATTATTGTGCCTATTTTAGGAAGATTTGGAAGTGATTATTTGGTCATCAGTGTGTGTTGTACCTGCTTCCAGTTGTGTGTTGTGTGGTTGCTGTACAGCTGGTTAATGGGGTTGTCTGGTACTTTTTTCAAGTTGCCCAATGTATTCAGCATGTGGGCATAAGTATCTCTGTAAATACCTTGTGTTGCAGATAATGCCTGTGAGCGGCGCTATCACTGGCCGCTCACAGGCATCACGTGACCCCCGGCTGCAGCCGGCACTGACATCCGCTGACGTCACGACAAGTCCAGGCTGCCGCCAAGGGTCCCTCTTCCGTATTCCACCGGTGGCTGCTGGGTTGAGGGCGGGGTTATTCCCCTGCGTCACACCCGGCATCCACCGCGCGCTCTCCCTCTCACCATTCATTGGGAAAGCGCGCGGTGGATGCTGGGTGTGACGCGGAGAATAATCCCGCCTACAACCCAGCAGCTGACTCACGCCTCACTTGTCGTGACATCAGCGGGGGGTCACGTGATGCCTGTGGGCAGCCACCGATAGCGCCGCTCACAGGCATTATTAGCAACACAAGGTGTGACGGATCAACCCCGTACTCCAAGATTTTGCCACATGGGGGTTGTCGTAGCGCCTATGCAGCTAATGGGACATAATGTTATAAAGTGGGGTGAATATTGTGGATCGCATATTGTTGGACATTCTGTGATGTGACCGAAGCACTCCTGGCCCCCACCTTCCTGTGCTCACTTAGCAGTGGCAAACAGACAATGTGCTGATTAATGGGTTGTTGCATAACTGCTGTCTGGGAGCCTACTGTGGGTATTATCTGGTGAGAACAATGGGTGCTAAAAATAGCCTGTGTGATTCTCTATAAAACCTGCTTGTGAGAATAAAAGTTAAGTTCATCTTGGAGACACTGTGCGATAGTCATATTTTATATATCCCAGTGTAAGAAAAGCCTTTCCATGTCAGGGGCCTGCAGAAGATTGGACATCTGCGGATGGGGTAACTAGCGCCCGTCACACAAGGTATTTACAAATATACTTATGCCCACATGCTGAATACGTTGGGCAATTTAAAAAAAAAAGTACCGGACAACTTCTTTAAGGATCTGCATAGGGGGTAGCCAACGGCACAGCTGGTCTAGTAGGTGAGAGGCCTACCACACCTGGGCCTTCCTACCTTAGTCAGGTTTTTAGTGGGTCAGAGAGCCATGTGAGCCTTCCCACTGTCCATGGAGCTGGTCTGGTAGGTGAGAGGCCTATCACATCTGGGACTTCTTATTACACTCAGCTGATTTAATGGGCGAGAGAACTCCCAGAGCCTTCCTGTAGGTCTAATGGGTGAGAGCTACGAGCTTTGTTTTCTTAAACTGAGAGACTCCAAAAAAAACAAAACAATGATCCTTGTAGAGAAAAATGTGCTTTCTAATGATATCAGAATTAATATATTTTAGGGTACCCTTTTTGAGAAATTTGACCTAAAGATAGGTAAAATTCGGGTTTTTTAAGTTTTTCATCATATGTGGGTGTGAATATTTCCACAAATACATACGATTTGACCGTGATATTGCAGCAATGCAAAGTCATGTAGATGTTTGGTGTACAGGGCAAAGCACCAGTTACTATTGGTTTTTGGTCTTGAGTTATATATGGGCAAAGTTTGGTATAAATTTTATGCGACGCGTTTTACAAGCTACTTTGACACAAAATTGCGGCCGAAATATGGTTTTGTCATAGCCGGTAATAATTTTATCGTGTTTAGCAGCAAAAGTTGAGCTAGTATGCCAAATTTCAGCATCATAGCCAGTATAAAACTCTAATGGCTATGTGCCAAAGTTTGCAAAATCCTCTTAGCTGAAGCCGCAGGCTTGGTGGAACCTCCAGTGAAAGGTCAACAGTGCCCAATGTATTTGAGAACTGGCCCTAAAAATTTACAGAACCTATTTTCAAACATACATGTACATCCTTATAAATTTTCAGCAAAATCGGAGAAGGTCAAGTGGGGACCACTGGTCCACTTGACATGGAATGACTCCTAGGTGTGCAGTCAGGGCCCCCAATGGGATCCAAAACAGCTATACAGATAGTAAAAATAACTTATTCTCCCATGACGTGTTATTTTTGACTAGTGGAAGTAATTGTAATAACTATTGGTAGTATCGTTTTTGGATTGTTATTTGTTTGGTTAGGTATCAAAGTTACATGAGTACATAGGGCTTGTTACCTGATGTTGATATTTCCTAAAATTCTTCTTTTTCGAGAACATTTTGGTTCTTGGAGTTGAATTCCTCCTCTTGCAAGCTGAGGAAGCTGGGAGAAGAGTAGAGTCTTCTGCGGTTAAGACTCTATGGGCCCATTCAGTTCTTCGGTTAACTGCAGGCATTAAAGTTGCAGTCATGAGGACTGGCAACTGAAAGGAAGTAAGCGATCTGAGAGGTACCACCTTTGTCCATGCATGTGATATAGTGAAAAGACTAAGAAGGAATGGGAGAAGTGTATTTGCAATCGGGAAAGATTACTAGAAGATAGATAGGAGCAGACTTGAGCTGGCTAGGATTTAGTTAGAAGTAGTCAAAGCATCTCTCAATGAGTGAACATAAATCAGGGAAAATAGACATAGAACTATGTATGTAATCTATGATACATGGAAATACAGAGATCCCTGTAGTCTCTGTACTTGATGTAAAACTTGCATCCCTTGTGACAGCCCTGCCTTATGCAGGAATTGAAGATATTGTGTACAGAATCCCCGTGGGGTTAATTATTGTGTCCTGTGGGTCCCCATGTCCATAGATGTCCAAGGTGCCTCTGACCCCATGAGGACCACGAGTCATGTACACTTTCTACCTCCTAGGATAAAAAGTAACCTGCTGGTACATGATCCACCATAGGTATAGCCAATAGAATGACACTGGCCCTGGTCTCCTAGTGAGCTCATCGCTCGCTACTCAGCTCCCGGACCCCCTAACATCTAAAATGCCTCTCTGTGGTGTTGAGGAGGCATATCGGGCCACTTGGGATGATCTAGTCTCAGTCATTTTACAGTGATCCCTTACTATTGCTGCAGTGATTCATGAATGGTCTTAGAGATATAGTCCAGACCGTAGTATACACTAGTCGCCAGGAGTGGCGCAATAGGTTGATCTGAAGGATTCAGCACGGGGCGCTGAAGTAGAAAACATGTCAAAGGAAGAGTTAATTAGGACCCTGTAGCAAGAAAGGGAAGAGGGAGGGGGAAGTAATCATTAAGTAATAGAGACATATTGATGTTGTGGAAAAGAAAGAAAGGGGGGGGGGGGGACTTTTTACGGCCAACTGTCCAGCAAGATTAACAGCTACTATCCTGAATCCCCTATAGGAAACTGGCAATCCAGACGTCTCCCTGTGCCCCATTGTCACCCCTCAAGGACCCACACTCACTGTCCCCATGATAGATACTGGAGCAGCCAGTAGAGTATTAATGCAAGAACACAGATCAGAAGGTATACTGTCCCCCGAATATGTCACTTGTGAAGGGGTAGAGGGACGAGCTACTAAATTACAAATGACTCAGGCCCTCCGACTGAATTTGCATGATTCAATTTCAATTGTGATCCAGGTTTTAGTTTCTCTGATGAATCTTTTGATTTGTCAGGGACAAAAGTGTTGCAGAAAATTGGAGCCTGCATGGAATTTGCTCCAAATGGCCCCAAGATGAAGGCATCCAGTGTAGTCTCTTGTCCCTGACACTTCCTACTGCCCTGGACAGCACACGCTCTGAGAGAGAAGGTCTTATTGTCCCTATAATCTCCTCGTTTAACCCCTTTGTGGCCCAGGGCGTACTAATATGTATCTGTGCCCTGGGCCTTAAGGGCCAGATACGTATTAGTATGCCTAGGCGAGATCACCTCCGGGTGTCAGCTGATTGTTACAGCTGGCACCCGATGCTATGTGCAAGGAGCGGTCCCACACCGCTCCCGGCACATTAACCCCTGTCATGCTATGATCGAAATCGATCGCAGCATTCCGGTGGCAAGAGGAGGTAAGCGCTATACTTACCTTCTCTGTCGGCATCCCGCGGCGTGTGAGTCCAGTCCCGGATGTTGCCATGGTGACCCGATGTCATCATGACAACATCCGGGTCACCAGGAGGCAGGAAGTTGCTTTGGTCATGCGCAGTGCGCGACCAAAGTAACTTCTCCCTGTGCAGCGCTGACAGACAGCTTAGCACAGGGATGGTTCTGCATTCCTGTGCTATACAGCCGATCAGGCTGCAAAAAGTGAAAGTCCCATAGTGGGACAATGTGTAAAAGTAAGAAAAGTGTCAGAAAGTGGAAAAAAAAAAAAAAAAAAAACACCTGTAAAAATATGTTTTTAAAAAAATGAAAAAAATAATAAAAATATATTGTACCCATAAATAAATAATCTTATGGAAAAAAATAATACACCAATAAAAGTACACATATTTGGCATCGTCACGTTCGTAATGACCTGACCTATAAAACTGTCCTGCTAGTTAACCCCTTTAGTGAACATGGTAAAAAATAAAAATAAAAAACAAAAACATAAAACAATGTTTTATCATCATACCGCCAAGCAAAAAATGGAATAACACGCGATCAAAAAGACAAATATAAATAAAAATGGCACCGCTGAAACCGTCATCTTGTCCTGCAAAAAACATGCCGCCATACAGCTCCAACGGCCGAAGAATAAAAAAGTTATAGCTCTCAGAATAAAGCGATGCAAAAGCAATTATTTTTTCTATAAAATAGTTTTTGTGTAAAAGCGCCAAAATGTAAAAAAAACAACATAAATGCGGTACCGCTGTAAATGTACTGACCCCAAGAATAAAGCAGCCTTATCAATTTTACCACATGCAGAACGACAGTAAAAAAAAAAACTATTCTGGAATTGCTGTTTTTTGTTTATTCTGCCTTCCAAAAATCAGAATAGAAAGCGATCAAAAAATGTCACGTGCCTGAAAATGGCACCAAAAAAAAGTCAACTCATCCCGCAAAAAACAAGCCATCACATGACTCTGTCGGCCAAAATATGGAAAAATTATAGCTCTCAAAATATGGCGATGCAAAAACTAGTCTTTGCAAAAAAAAAAAGGGTTTTTTTAGTGTGTGACAGCTGTCAATCATAAAAACCCGATATGAATCTGACATCGCTGTAATTGCACTGACCCAAAGAATAAAGTCGTCTAATCACTTATACCGCATGTGGAACGGAGTAAAAAATAAACTTTAGGGTTAGGGTTGGGCTAGGGTTGGGCCAGGGTTAGGGTTAGGGTTGGGCTAGGGTTAGGCTAGGGTTAGAGTTGGGCTAGGGTTAGGGTTGGGATTTTTTCAGAAGTACAGAAAAAAAAATGACGACGATATGGCGACTAATGTTGAGCGCAAGTGCTCGCTACTTGAGTTTGCATCAGGTGCTCGGGTATGCACCGAGTATAGCGGGTGCTCGAGTGACATGATGAGGGCAATCTGGGCTACCGCCCGGGGCCCGTGGCCAGATTGCCCTCATTATAATATGTGCGGCGCAAATGCGGTACATACTGCCAGGCAGAGGCGGGGGGGGGCCCCGGACCGCTCCCCCAGCAGCTGCACAGGGCCCCTGCTTCTTATTCGGCCGGGCCAGCACTGCACCTGTTAACTTCCCTGTGTGCTGACCCGGCCGCGTCACAGCTAGGAGACACGGCCCTGTGCGCGGCGGTGCTCAGTTCATCACCGGGTATGCAGTAGTCCACAGTGGTAAGGCAGTCATACATGAACCACTCTTCTCCAGCGGCTCTACGCCAGAGACTGAGCTGACGGTGCTCGCTGCACCGTGCAATCTGGGAAAGGTAAAGAGATTCATGTATTTTGGGACTCTAGATATGTTTTAAAGGGTCGCACATGCCTTTGGCGCAGCCGTAATTTTCTGGCCTCTGCTGGCAAACCTATGAGGCGGTAGAGCAGCTACTCACAGCACTCACCCTTCCCCGAAGGGCAGCTATCACCGTACACGGGAACAAACTCCCCTTGCAGAAGGGATTTCCCTGGCCATAGCAGACACGGCCCCGCTAGGGGGACTCAGTGACCGAGAGTGCGGGAAGCCCCTTTTCACCGCATCGGCCTCAGTGGCCGTTGATAGTGGACTACTGCAGGTCTTCCAGACCCAGGCTGCCCCACATGAACAGAACGCATAGGCCAAAGCAGGTGCTGTACGGTGAGAGTCAGGGGTATGGCAGGTAAACACCAGGATTTGCCTCCCACGCTGCCTGTTCCCCATGATGGCTGCCCTAGCACATTCCCCCGGCGCACAATTCAATGGGTATTGTGTGTGCAGTGGTGCTACAAAACTAGTGCGCCCCAGGGTTCCCGAATGCGGCTACAAAGTATGTCTCATTTGTGCGAAACTTAACCCCGGTAGACCTATTAAGAGTCCCACAAAATGCATGCCAAAACCAGATTACCCGTTTCAGAGACTGCAGGAGGACGACATCCAGCTACCTAAGGCGGGTACTTAAGAATACGTCCTGGTACACATCGATCTCGTCCCTTGGTTGCCTGAAGATTGGGACGTGACCAAAGTTAACACGAGCCCCAGGAGGACCACGCGCGGGCACCGGAGGCGGACCACGCGCGGGCATCGGCCCCAGGCGGAGGCGGACCACGCGCGGGCATCGGCCCCAGGCGGAGGCGGACCACGCGCGGGCACCGGCCCCAGGCGGACCACGCGCGGGCACCGGCCCCAGGCGGACCACGCGCGGGCACCGGCCCCAGGCGGACCACGCGCGGGCACCGGCCCCAGGCGGAGGCGGACCACGCGCGGGCACCGGCCCCAGGCGGAGGCGGACCACGCGCGGGCACCGGCCCCAGGCGGAGGCGGACCACGCGCGGGCACCGGCCCCAGGCGGAGGCGGACCACGTGCGGGCACCGGCCCCAGGCGGAGGCGGACCACGCGCGGGCACCGGCCCCAGGCGGAGGCGGACCACGCGCGGGCACCGGCCCCAGGCGGACCACGCGCGGGCACCGGCCCCAGGCGGAGGCGGGCACGAGCCGCAGGACCAGGCGGACCACGCGCGGGCACGAGACGCAGGAACAGGCGGACCACGCGCGGGCACGAGACGCAGGAACAGGCGGACCACGCGCGGGCACGAGACGCAGGACCAGGCGGACCACGCGCGGGCACGAGACGCAGGAACAGGCGGACCACGCGCGGGCACGAGACGCAGGAACAGGCGGACCACGCGCGGGCACGAGACGCAGGAACAGGCAGACCACGCGCGGACACGAGCCGCGGGTGGAGGCAGATTACACAGGTCAGTTCCTTACTCTGGTGATGTGCGCGGCGGCTTATGTTGGCGCCATGACCGGACACTTCCCTCGGGCTTCAGAGCGCGACAGTTTGTGTGACTCCGTGGTGAGAGGACCTGAGGTGATATCACAGTCATGTGAAAAGTCACGTGCAAGGGCGGAGTCTGGATCACATGATCAGGCTGTGAGTGACGTGCGCGTCCCGGTCACACCTGCTGGTGCGCGGCTGCGTACAGCAGATACCAGAATGAATGGGCTCCTGCCCCGTATGACGTCATTTCCGCCGGGTCTTGTGGGCGTGTTCTTGTTTCCCCAGCTTTAACTTTACTGCATCCGATCAAGGAGAAGATTCAATTGAAGAGGAGGAAATGCGGGTTCTGCAGAGCGGGGGGAGATCTGGAGGGGAAGACCTGTGGGGGTCGCTTGTGTCTGGTCGGAGGTGATTTCTTCTGCTCCTCGCTGTAGCCTCCGATCTAAACTCTTCACTGCAGAGTAGACTGGATCAGAGCTGCTGGAGTGAGGGTCTCAGTAATCCCCCCGATGTAGACAGTTCAGCGCTGACACCACTAGACCGATGTAGACAGTTCAGCGCTGACACCACTAGAGCGATGTGGACAGTTGAGCGCTGACACCACTAGAGCGATGTAGACAGCTCAGCGCTGACACCACTAGACCGATGTAGACAGTTCAGCGCTGACACCACTAGAGCGATGTAGACAGTTCAGCGCTGACACCACTAGACCGATGTAGACAGTTCAGCGCTGACACCACTAGAGCGATGTAGACAGTTCAGCGCTGACACCACTAGACCGATGTAGACAGTTCAGCGCTGACACCACTAGACCGATGTAGACAGTTCAGCGCTGACACCACTAGACCGATGTAGACAGTTGAGCGCTGACACCACTAGACCGATGTGGACAGTTGAGCGCTGACACCACTAGACCGATGTGGACAGTTGAGCGCTGACACCACTAGACCGGTGTGGACAGTTGAGCGCTGACACCACTAGACCGGTGTGGACAGTTGAGCGCTGACACCACTAGACCGGTGTGGACAGTTGAGCGCTGACACCACTAGACCGGTGTGGACAGTTGAGCGCTGACACCACTAGACCGGTGTGGACAGTTGAGCGCTGACACCACTAGACCGGTGTGGACAGTTGAGCGCTGACACCACTAGACCGGTGTGGACAGTTGAGCGCTGACACCACTAGACCGGTGTGGACAGTTGAGCGCTGACACCACTAGACCGGTGTGGACAGTTGAGCGCTGACACCACTAGACCGGTGTGGACAGTTGAGCGCTGACACCACGAGACCGGTGTGGACAGTTGAGCGCTGACACCACGAGACCGGTGTGGACAGTTGAGCGCTGACACCACGAGACCGGTGTGGACAGTTGAGCGCTGACACCACGAGACCGGTGTGGACAGTTGAGCGCTGACACCACGAGACCGGTGGGGACAGTTGAGCGCTGACACCACGAGACCGGTGGGGACAGTTGAGCGCTGACACCACGAGACCGGTGGGGACAGTTGAGCGCCGACACCACGAGACCGGTGGGGACAGTTGAGCGCTGACACCACTAGATGGCGCTTCTGCAGGCTCCTCATACTGCTGTCTAGTCGCCTCTTCTGGCTTTTTGATGTTTTCAATGGAGCAAACATCACAAGTTAGACAGGATTTTTTTATACTTTTATATATTTTATAGATTTGGGCAAAATTCTTTTTTTTTCTGATTAATAAAACGTGCATTTTTATTGTAGCTTTTTATAATATAAAAAAATTATCTTATCCCTTTTTGTTCACTTTTGCCAGAATGTGACTCTTCCCGTTTGTCCGCTGCACCGACATTGTGAAGAGTGGGCGGAGTTCCGCGGGGAGATAATGGCAAATAATTTAAATACAGATCAAAGAAAATGGATTTTAACAGAGTATTGGAACTCTCAAAATGCTGAAACCGTTAGAGCAAAATTGGGTTGAAACATTTGGTACTCAAGCCCCAAAGAGACAAACCATTTACCGCATTCGTGACAAATTCAATGCCACTGGCTCAATCCTTAATGCTCCAAAAACTGCTCGACCCAAAACCGTCTGTACAGAAGATAAGAAACAACTTGTTGCTGAAACATTTGTTCAGAGTCCAAAAAAGTCCACCAGAAGAGCTTGGAGTTTTCTGTCCACCTACTTTTGGACCACCCTGTATATATATGTATATGTATGTATATAGTAAATTATTACTGCAGAACTTTTATAACTTTCGCCACTTTTGTGCTGTACATTCTGATGATTCTGTCGGCTGCTCCGTCACTGGCGACTTGTGGACATACAGGAAAATTTGAATTCTATCAAAACTGAACAATCAGAGCTATGTGTAATTTTTTTATATTACAGAAAGCGATAATAAAAAAACAAACTTTATTAATTAAAAAAAAAATTCACAAAATGGTCGAGCTTTCTCCCTCTCACCCTTCATTAAAGGGTATATCCGGGACTTTATGAAAAGCAAAAAATGTGCCTAAGCACTAACAGGCAGGTAATTGCTACTTACCTACCTGTTGTGCCCGGCGGCGTTCTTCCCCGGCACAGAGCAGTCACAGACCGCTCCTGTCTAGGATTCAGCTGCCTCTGCTGACGTCACGTCGACAGTGGAGAGGCTTCTTTTCCGCTCTACTGTGTTGACAGGGCGGGAATTACAACATCATTCTGATTGACAGCTGGATTCCCGCTGTCTACCTGGGGGAGAAGGATGTCAATTAGAATGAGTCGGATATCACGCCCCGCCTGGTCAGCAAAGGCAGCTGAATGCCCGGCAGGAACGGTCTGTGACCGCTCTGTGCCGGGGTAGAATGGCACCAGGCACAACAGGCAGGTAGGTAGCAGCAACCTGCTTGTTATTGTCACGAGTGTATCAGGTTTGACAGGCAGTCATTCTGGATCCAGCTGTAGAAGGTCGCTGCGCTTGGCCTTGCTGATACCTGTCATGCTGGGTGAGGGAAGGAACAAGTGTACAACGACGGGAAGATGTGGAAGGAAACCTAACAACTAGGGAAAGGGGGAGTGGAGACCCCTAGGTAGATGTAATATCACCCTGTCTACCCTGTTGTCCCTAAATAGGTTCCACACCTATCACCAAGCAGGAAACCTAATCCCTGTGTAGGATCGGCGTCTCTGCCCCTTGCTAGGCAGAGACGCCGTCCCTCTCACCTCCCCGCTCCTGGCGCGGCGTCCTCTAGCGCTTCTCTCCCCGCTGCTTCCGGCACACGCTCCTTCCCCGGCTGTGTGCTTCGGGCGAGCGCGTGCGCGCTCACCCTCTCTTAAAGGGACCGCGCGCGCCGTCCTAAGGAGTCCCCGGCCAATTGCCAGAGGACCTCACATATGTAAGGCACCTCCTCCAAAATGGAGGTGCCCGAGCAAAGTTGTTTGCACTGTGTCTGTTCTGTGCTTCAGCCCTCAGGTCCCGCTGCTAGCATGACTTCTCGTCCTGCCTGCCAGCCTGTTATCTGCCCGTTACCTGCCGAGCCTGCCAGCCTGCTCACCTGGAGCGCTCACCTGTTACCTGCCTGTTACCTGCCTGTTACCTGCCTTGGCTATCTGTCCGCTCACCTGGGAGCATCCGCCTGCCTTGTCTGTCAGACCGCTCACCTGGGAGCGCCCACCAGTTACCTGCCAGCTACCTGCCTCGTCTGTCTGCCCGCTCACCTGGGAGCACCCGCCTGTTACCTGCTGTGTCCGTCAGCCCACTCACCTGGGAGCACCCGCCTGTTATCTGCCTCATCTGTCTGCCGGCTCACCTGGGAGCGCCCACCTGTTACCTGCCAGTTACCCGCCTCGTCTGTTTGCCCGCTCACCTGGGAGCACCTGCCTGTTTCCTGCCAGCCTGCCTGGAGACCCTGCCGTCACTTGCTGTGACCACCTTCTTGGTAAACCTAAAGACTGCTACTTGCCCTGCTTTCTCGAACTGTGACCACCTGCCAGCTACCAGAGACTTCCGCCTGCTTGCCGTGTCCATCCACCATACCGGTCAGTCCCAGCCATCTGACCCGTGGGAGCCACCTGCTCTCTTACAAGGTCGTCCCCAGAGTAGCACCTGGTCCCTCAGCCTGGATCCTCCCTGGTCACGGTGTCGTTGCTGCCGTACGACCAGGGTCGGTTCGGGTGGATACTTAGTCACGCCCCTCTGGGTCCCTCCTTGCACCTCGGCACAGAGGTTCCACCACCCGGACCCGTAACAGTTTGCTCGGGCCATGGAACCCGGTGGCACCCAAGCTCCCTCGCTCTCTGACCTATACCAGGAAGTCTCCCGTCAGAGATCCCAGCAGGAGTCCATCCTGAACCACCTGCGGAATGTCAACTCCCGCCTAGACACACTGACTGCTCCACCAGCAACCACCGCTAGTCGCACGACTCGCACCCCGGCAGCGCCGCTGCCCACCAATACCATGGCATCCTGTCCCGGACCCCAGCTTTCTGCACCTCCTCTTTTCGGAGGCGATCCCGCTCATGCTCGGGGCTTCATAAACCAGTGCACCCTGCACTTTGAACTCTTGGCACACCAGTTTATCTCCGACTGGGCCAAAGTGGCATTCATCATGTCCCATCTCACTGGGGAAGCACTGGCATGGCTTAACCCCCTGTGGGAGAGAGGGGGTTAAGCTTTCCGGAGAGTCTTCGATGAACCGGGACGAAAGACCTCATCTGCCTCCTCTCTGCTACGTCTCCGCCAAGGGAGTCTCACCGTGGGCCAATATGCCATACCTTTCCGCACCCTCGCTTCTGAGCTTGCCTGGGATAACGAGGCTCTGGTGTCCGTCTTCTGGGAGGGTCTTTCCGGTCGGATTAAAGATGAGCTCGCCGGTCGGGACATTCCTACCACCCTGGATGACCTGGTGTCGCTGGTTACCCCGGTTGACATCCGGTTTCAAGAACGCACCAAAGAGACCACCCGTGAGAGAAGATTTCCCCGCCTAGCTCCTACTTTCCAGAGACCTGTCTCCTGTTCTGTCACTCCCCGGGCGCACTCACCCGAGCCCATGCAGATCGACCAGACCAAGATGGTCAAATCTCGCCAAGAGTCGCGCCGAGCCGAGGGGAGCTGTTTCTATTGTGGCAGTAGGGAGCACCTGATCCGTTCCTGCCCGGAGAGGCCAGGAAACTCTAGTGTCTAGGACCGCTCGGAGAGGTCGCCCTAGACAAAAGTAAGTCCTCTCCAACCCTGACTTTGTCTGTATCTATCTCCTGGGGAGAGAACCGTCACTTTGAACTCGCCCACCTGGATTCTGGATCCGCTGGAAACCTCATCTCCCAATCCCTGGTTGAGAAATACCGTATTCCCACCAAGTCTCTGGCTGAACCTTTGTCAGTCGCCTCCGTGGATGGAAGACTCCTTCCGGTGACCATCCTGCTCATCACGGAACCCATAACCCTGCAGGTGGGAATGCTGCACTCTGAGGTAATCTCCTTCAATGTGTTGCCCGGACTCTTCCACTCCCTATTGCTAGGTCTACCTTGGCTCCAGACACATGAACCCGTGTTGAACTGGCATTCCGGTGAAGTACTCCGGTGGGGGCCGCTCTGCCATAAGACCTGCCTGGTTCCGGTTCGTTCGGTTCGTCCTCCACCTACCCCAGCTAATTTACCTGGTCTTCAGGCTCCTTACTGGCCCTATGCTGACGTCTTCGGTAAAAAGGAAGCTGAGCCATTGCCACCTCATAGGCCATATGATTGCCCGATCGACCTGGTACCTGGCGCCACTCCACCCCGTGGGCGTATTTATTCATTGTCTGCGGCTGAAACCCGGGCCATGTCTGAGTACATAGAGGAGAATGCGGCCAGGGGATTCATCCGGAAGTCTACTTCCCCGGCTGGAGCCGGATTCTTCTTTGTCAAAAAAAAGGATGGCTCGCTATGCCCCTGTATTGACTATAGAGGACTCAATCAGATCACGGTTAAAAATAAATACCCCCTTCCGCTCATCTCTGAGTTATTTGATAGCCTTAAAGGCGCCAGGATCTTTTCCAAGCTGGATCTACGTGGAGCGTATAACCTGGTCCGTATCCGTCAAGGAGACGAGTGGAAAACGGCATTTAATACCCGGGACGGACACTATGAGTACCGTGTGATGCCCTTCGGCCTCTGCAATGCTCCCGCCGTCTTCCAAGAACTGGTCAACGACATCTTCCGTGACCTTCTTTACTCCTGCGTGGTGGTATACCTGGACGACATCTTGGTCTTCTCTCCGGATCTTCCTACACACCGGAGGGATGTTCGTCAGGTCCTGCTTAGGCTCAGGCAGAACCACCTCTATGCTAAATACGAGAAGTGCCTTTTTGAGCAGACCTCTCTTCCATTCCTGGGTTATGTTATCTCCCAGACAGGCTTGCGAATGGATCCCGAGAAGCTCTCTAATGTCCTAAAGTGGCCCCGTCCGGAGGGCTTGAAGGCGATACAGCGATTCCTGGGCTTCGCTAATTACTATCGTCTCTTCATTCCTCACTTCTCATCTCGGACTGCTCCCATATCTGCTCTCACCCGTAAGGGAGCAAATCCCAAGGTATGGCCACCCGAAGCTGAGGAGGCCTTCCTTTCCTGGAAGCAAGCCTTCTCTGCCCCTGTGCTGCACCGTCGGGACTGCAACAAACAGTTCTACCTGGAGGTTGATGCTTCCTCCTCTGGAGCCGGAGCGGTGCTCACCCAAAGGTCTTCATCCGGGAGAATGGTAACCAGCTGCTTTTTCTCCAAAATCTTCTCCTCCTCTGAGCGCAATTACTCCATAGGAGACCGAGAACTGCTGGCCGTCAAATTGGCGCTGGAAGAGTGGCGCTATCTGCTTGAAGGGGCTCTATACCCGGTGATCATCTACACGGATCACAAAAACCTGGCATATCTCCAAAATGCCCAGAGACTTAATCCACGTCAGGCCCGGTGGTCTTTGTTTTTTGCCCGCTTCGATTTCATCGTTCATTTCCGCCCGGCGGACAAGAATGTCAAAGCTGATGCCTTGTCCCGATCCTTCCTGTCCTCCGACCAAGAGGAGGAGCCTATGCACATTATCGACCCCTCCAAGGTGATGAATGTGGCCCCCTTGGATTTGACTCGTCTTCCACCCGGCAAGACATTCGTGGCGGCTCCTGACTGTGAGAAGGTTCCTCGCTTGGGTCATTCTTCTAAACTAGCTGGCCATGCCGGCCAAAAGAAGACCTTCCTACTCATTTCCCGGCATTACTGGTGGTCTACCCTGCGTAAGGATGTGGTAGACTTAGTCTCTGCCTGTTCATCTTGTGGCCGCTACAAAGTTCCCAGACACTTACCAGCTGGTCATCTCCTGCCGCTTCCCATACCTGTTGCCCCGTGGCAACACATCGCTATGGACTTCATTACCGATCTCCCTGTTTCTGCCGGGTGTACTGTCATTTGGGTGGTCGCGGACCGCTTTTCTAAAATGGCCCACTTCATTCCCCTGCCTGGTCTCCCGTCTGCACCTGAGCTGGCTAAGGACTTTATCCGCCATATCTTCCGTCTCCATGGCCTACCCCTCCACATCGTGTCTTATCGAGGGGTTCAGTTCACCTCACGCTTCTGGAGAGCCACATGTAAACTGCTGGACGTCACCCTGGATTTCTCCGCTTACCACCCTCAGTCCAATGGTCAAGTGGAGCAAATCAATCAGATCCTTACCAGCTATCTCCGGCACTTTGTTAATGCCCACCATTCTGATTGGGTGGACCTCCTTCCTTGGGCCGAATTCTCTTATAATAACCACGAGAGCTAATCCTCTTCCAAGTCCCCGTTCTTTATTGTCTATGGGCAGCACCCCCGGATTCCATTTCCCGTCTCCGCCTCTGTGGACAACCCTGCCGCGCAGTCTCTTGTCAGCGAGTTTTCTACCATTTGGGAGAGTACTAGGTCCGCACTTCTTCAGTCCTCCGAGCGGATGAAGAGATATGCTGATAAGAGACATCTGGATCCGCCTCAATTCCATCCGGGAGACAAGGTTTGACTCTCCTCCAAACATGTACGGCTCAAGATACCCTCCTACAAGTTAGGTCCTCGCTTCATCTGCCCTTTCGAAATCCTCAGGCAAATTAATCCAGTGGCCTACAAATTAAAACTCCCGGCCACCTTACGGATTCCCAACTCCTTCCACGTATCTCTCCTCAAACCCGTTGTCTTTAACTCTTTTTCTAACAATCCAGGTACTCCCCCTGCTCCGGTTTCCGCTAAAGACGTCTTTGAGGTAGAGAGTATTCTGGCCACCAAGAGGGTAAGAGGAAAGACCTTTTTTCTGGTAGATTGGAAGGGGTTTGGTCCTGAGGAGAGAACTTGGGAACCCAGGGAGAACATCAACGCCCCGCTTCTCCTTGAAAAATTTCTTTCTGGCCTAAAAAAGAGGGGACCTAAAGGGGGGGGGTACTGTAGCATCGGCATCTCTGCCCCTTGCTAGGCAGAGACGCCGTCCCTCTCACCTCCCCGCTCCTGGCGCGGCGTCCTCTAGCGCTTCTCTCCCTGCTGCTTCCGGCACTCGCTCCTTCCCCGGCTGTGTGCTTAGGGCGCGCGCGCGCTCCCCCTCTCTTAAAGGGACCGCGCTTGCCGTCCTAAGGAGTCCCCGGCCAATTGCCGGAGGACCTCACATATATAAGGCACCTCCTCCAAAATGGAGGTGCCCGAGCAAAGTTGTTTGCACTGTGTCTGTTCTGTGCTTCAGCCCTCAGGTCCCGCTGCTAGCCTGACTTCTCGTCCTGCCTGCCAGCCTGTTATCTGCCCGTTACCTGCCGAGCCTGCCAGCCTGCTCACCTGGAGCGCTCACCTGTTACCTGCCTGTTACCTGCCTTGGCTATCTGTCCACTCACCTGGGAGCATCCGCCTGCCTTGTCTGTCAGACCGCTCACCTGGGAGCACCCGCCTGTTACCTGCTGTGTCCGTCAGCCCGCTCACCTGGGAGCACCCGCGTGTTACCTGCCTCGTCTGTCTGCCCGCTCACCTGGGAGCGCCCACCTGTTACCTGCCAGTTACCTGCCTCGTCTGTCTGCCGGCTCACCTGGGAGCGCCCACCAGTTACCTGCCAGTTACCCGCCTCGTCTGTCTGCCCGCTCACCTGGGAGCACCTGCCTGTTTCCTGCCAGCCTGCCTGGAGACCCTGCCGTCACTTGCTGTGACCACCTTCCTGGTAAACCTAAAGACTGCTACTTGCCCTGCTTTCTCGAACTGTGACCACCTGTCTGCTACCAGAGACTTCCGCCTGCTTGCCGTGTCCATCCGTCATACCGGTCAGTCCCAGCCATCTGACCCGTGGGAGCCACCTGCTCTCTTACAAGGTCGTCCCCAGAGTAGCACCTGGTCCCTCAGCCCGGATCCTCCCTGGTCGCGGTGTCGTTGCTGCCGTACGACCAGGGTCGGTTCGGGTGGATACTTAGTCACGCCCCTCTGGGTCCCTCCTTGCACCTCGGCACAGAGGTTCCACCACCCGGACCCGTAACACCCTGACTGTCTTTAAAGCTAGGCCCTATGTAGGGAGGGGACGGGGTAAGCACTAGTCAGCCCCCACTGCAACTAAAGACAACAA
Organism: Phyllobates terribilis; assembly: GCF_046119375.1. Classification (NCBI taxonomy): domain Eukaryota; kingdom Metazoa; phylum Chordata; class Amphibia; order Anura; family Dendrobatidae; genus Phyllobates; species Phyllobates terribilis. The sequence goes on from NW_027362763.1 coordinate 648,951,587, forward strand.
GGTAAACAGATAAAAGGATACACTTAGCTTGAGAAGACACCAGAGAGATCACAACAACTATCCTCCAAGGAACTCCAATAAGAAACTAGCCGACTGCTAGGACTCCAGACCTGGACAGAGTTAAATAGAAGTATCACCGGCGACTCTCTGGAGACACTGAGGGCCTTTAAATATCAAGCAAGGGTGTGTCAATTAGCAGGAGGTAGAGGTCACTGCTAGGTCCTAGAGAGAGAAAAATATCACTACACTACAGAGATGAAAGGATCAAGAAGGTGTCTGTAAAGCCAAGTTCAGCGACCTTCTACAGATGGATCCAGAATGACTGTCTGTCACACTTGATAAACCCGTGACAGTACCCCCCCACCTTCTACGAGTGGCCTCTGGACACTCAGGACCAGGTTTCTCTAGATGAGAGGCATGGAACGAACAAACCAGCCTAGGGGCACCTCCGATGCTGAAAGCCACATCCTTTTCTCTGGACCATAACCCCTCCAGTGCTCCAAGTACTGCAGGAAACGACATGTTACGGATCAGGGTAGTGGAACCTCTGTGCTGCGGTGCAAGGAGGGACCAGAGGGGCGTAACTAGGTATCAACTCGGACCGACCAAGGCCGTACGGCAGCTCAATCGACTCCGTGACCAGGGAAGGACCGAGCAGAGGGACCAGGTGCTACTCTGGGGACGACCATGTATGAGAGCAGGTGACTCCCACGGGTCAGAAGGCACGGACTGACCGGTACAGCAGATGAGCACGGCAGGCAGGCTGACGGGTGATCCGGGCAGACGGACTGGCAGGTAACAGGCAGGAGCCTCTAGGTAGGCTGTCAGGTGGTCACGGCAAGTGACGGGCAGGAGCCTCTAGGTAGGCTGTCAGGTGGTCACGGCAAGTGACAGGCAGGAGCCTCTAGGTAGGCTGTCAGGTGGTCACGGCAAGTGACGGGCAGGAGCCTCTAGGTAGGCTGTCAGGTGGTCACGGCAAGTGACGGGCAGGAGCCTCTAGGTAGGCTGTCAGGTGGTCACGGCAAGTGACGGGCAGGAGCCTCTAGGTAGGCTGTCAGGTGATCACGGCAAGTGACGGGCAGGAGCCTCTAGGTAGGCTGTCAGGTGGTCACGGCAAGTGACGGGCAGGAGCCTCTAGGTTGTCTGTCAGGTAGGCATGGCAGGTTCAAGCAGGAGCCTCCAGGTAACAGGCAAGTTCTCCAGGTAGGCAGGCTAGCCTAGCCCATAGACAGACTCGCGGGTTTGACTTTAGGCGAACTGTCGGGCTGGAGAGTGTCCTTAGCAGGCGGAGACAGGTAGCAGGTGAAGGCTCCGGATAAGCGGACTGGCCAAGCCCATAGACAGACTAGCGGACTGGGCTGTAAGAAGACTGTCGGGCTGGACTGGTAATCAGATAGGCAGCGGGATCTGTGGGCTGAAGCAGAGTAAAGCATACAGAGCAACAAACTTGCACGGGCACCTCCATTTTGGAGGAGGTGGCTTTTCAATGAGAGGTCCTCCGGCCATTGGCCGGGGACTCCTTAGGACCCCTTAAGAGGGAGGGAGCGCGCGCGCCCTAAGCACAGTGCCCGGGGAGCTGCGTGTGCCGGCAGCAAGAGGGGCAGGAGCGCCGGAGGACGCCCGGCAGGGAGCGTGGCGGTGAGTGGAGCGGCGTCTCTGCCTGTCAGGGGGCAGAGACGCCGATACTACACGACTCTGGAGACAAGAATCCACAAGCCTTGAAATTTGGAACTCCAAATTACCATCAACCATGATTGGGGGCGGCGACAGGGGAGAGGACTCAAGAAGTACCACATATTTCTGTGAAACACATTGTGGATTTTAAGAGCCTGAGGTAACTCATGACAAGACGCTGCTGGGTTAATGACGGCGGTTATTTTATGAGGGCCAATAAATCCAGGTCCCAGCTTCCAGGAAGGAACCTTCAACTTGATATTCCTGGTAGACAACGACACAAAGTCATTCACACTTAGGTCCGGACCTAGAGAGCGTTTCCTGTCAGCCATACGTTTGTACCTGTCTCCCATGATCTTCAAATTACTCTGAACCACCGCCACACCGAGGAGAGCGACGAAGCAAAACGTTCCTCCTCCGGAACTCCTGAAGCCCCTCCCCCACTAAAGGTACCAAACTGTGGATGTAAACAGTATGCACCAAAGAGATGACCTGCCGATAGATTCTTGGTGATGATTATTAATAGCAAACTCAGCCAACAGTAAGTAAGATGCCCAATCCTCCTGGTTCACGGAGACAAAACACTTCTGGTAAGTATCCAAATTCTGATTGACGCGCTCGGTTTGTCCATTCGACTGATGATGGAAGGCAGAGGAAAAGGACAGCTGCACCCCCAGTTGAGTACAGAAAGCTTTCCAGAACTTAGAAACAAACTGGGTCCCCCGATCTGACACCACATTGGAGGGCCCCTGTGAAGCTTCACAATCTCATTAATAAATACCTGAGCAAGTGTCTTGGCATTTGGAAGTGCCGGTGATGCGACGAAGTGAAACATTTTACTGAACCTATCTACAACCACCAGAACCACAGTCTTGCCTGCAGATACCGGTAGGTCAGTAATAAACTCCATGGACAAGTGTGTCCATGGCCTGCTAGGAATAGGCAGCGGAAGAAGAGGACCACCAACGGGTATGCGATACTTTAGAATTCGTGCAAATACTGAAAGCAGACACATGTTCAACCACATCCTGATGCAACCCCGACCACCAAAAACAACGAGAAAGGAGGTCCGCGCTTGCCTTACCACCTGGATGACCAGCAAGCACCGAATTATGATGTTCCCTAATTACTTTACGGCACAGATTAGATGGTGCAAATAACCCACCCGAAGGGCAGGAGGCAGGGGCGTCCCCCTGAGCCCCCAACACCTCACCCTCCAGGTCAGGATACAGTGCTGAAATGACTACCCCCTTTCTGTAATATCGGGGCAGGGTTCTCATGGTCACCACCACCAGGGAAGCTCCGGGACAAAGCATCAGTTCAGCCTTGATGTTATCAACCCCTGGACGGAAAGTGACAACAAAATTGAACCTAGTGAAAAAACAGGGACCATCTGGCTTGCCTAGGGTTGAGACGTTTAGCAGACTGAAGATATGACAGGTTCTTATGATCTGTGATAACAGTAATAGGATGGACAGCCCCCTCCAACCAATGTCGTCATTCTTCGACTACCAATTTAATCGTCAAAAGCTCCCTATTACCCATGTCATAATTTCTCTCAGCCAAAGATAATTTTTTGGAAAAGAAAGCACATAGACGCTGTTTACCAGGGGACAGACCCTGAGACAACACTGCCCCAAAGTATAGATACTGTGGCAAAATATCTCTTTAGGGAGGAAAAAGCCTGCTGGGCGGCATTCGACCATTTAGAAAAATCAGACCCCTTCCTTGTCATGTCAGTGAGGGGTTTCACAATTACCGAATAACTTTGGATACATTTCTGGTAAAAATTAGTAAAGCCCAGAAAGTGCTGTAATGTCTTCAGGTTCTCAGGACGGTCCCAATCAAGTATAGCACGGATCTTCTCCGGATCCATCCAAAAGCCAGACGATGACAACAGGTACCCCAAAAACTGCATCTCCTGAACGGTGGCATATAGTTTGTTATCCCTTAATATCTGAAGCACCTGTTTAACATGCCCCTGATGTGTCTCAAAATCAGGTGAGTAAACCAAAATATCATCCAGATAGACCACCACAAACCTCCCCACCAAATGAAGGAAAATATAGTTTATGAAATACTAGAACACTGCAGGTGCATTGGTCAGACCAAAAGGCATAACCAGACTCTCGAAATGCCCCTCATGGGTATTGGAAGCCATTTTCCATTCATCCCCTTCTCTGATTCTAACCAGATTGTAGGTTCCCCTTAATTCCAACTTGGAGAACATCTTAGCTCCCACTGGTTGAATAAATCTGGAATCAGAGGATGAGGGTATTTATCTCGGATGGTAATTTGATTCAATTCCCGGAAATCTAAACAGGGACATAGACCGCCATCTTTCTTATTCAAGAAGAAGAACTCTGCCACCACAGGCGAAGATGAGGGTCTGATATGTCCGTTCTCCAGACTCTCAGCAATGAAATCCTTCATGGCTTGTCTCTCAGGGCTAGAAAGATTATGCAGTCTGCTCCGGGGGTCAGGTTAATAGGACAGTCATATACACGATGAGGCAAATCCTGACACCCCTTCTCAGAAAATACATCCTAAAAACCAGACAAAAATGCAGGTAAGGTCTCTGTAGAGACTGCAGAAAGGGAAATGTTTAAGCAGTTCTCATGGCAGTAATCTCCCCATTCAACAATCTCTCTGGATTGCCAATCCACTATCGGATTATGATTCAACAACCAGGGTAGACCCAGTGCAGTCGGAGTGGGAAGGCCCTCCAGGACATAACAAGGAATTATCTCAGAATGAAAAGACCCCCCCCCCCTGGCAAAGGGGCATTGCCCCGAAAAGAGGGCTCAGGAGAAGGTGGTCTCAACCACCTATCCTGAAGGCGTCTATCCATTCGTATAGCCAATGACATGGCAGCTTCCAAGGACTCCGGGGTTTTGTACACTGCCAAGGCATCTTTCAACCTTTCTGTAAGGCCCTGACAAAATTGGCTTCTAAGAGCCAGGTCAGTCCATTTGGTATCAGTCGCCCATCTACGGAATTTGGAGCTATAAGTCTCCACTGACCGATTCCCCTGCTGAAGGCGACGCAGCCTGGATTCAGCCAAGGAGATTCGGTCAGGATCATCATAGATGAGGGCTAGAGCCCCGAAAAACTCTTCTACTGACTGGAGACAAATGGAACCCTGTGGCAAAGAGAAAGCCCAGGATTGAGGATCCCCTTGCAACAGTGAGATCACCATCCCCACTTGCTGCCCCTCATCTCCAGTGGAGTAAGGTCAAAGTTTAAAATACAACTTACAAGCTTATTTGAATACAAAAACTTGTCTCTACCTCCTGAAAACCTGTCTGGTAGGGAAACCTTGGGTTCAAGCTGGACCTGCCTACCCGCAGAGTCCCCAACATTAGGAGTCTGCAGCCGCTGCCGTTGCTGCTGAACCTCAGATTGAAGGTCAGTCACCTCCAGTGACAACCTCCGCAGCTGCTCTGCCAGCACTGAAATGGGATCCATGAACCAGGGGAAAGAAAAAAAACCACACCAAAAAAAAACAAAAACACATGTCACTTTTTTTTTTCTTTCTTCTTTTTAAACGGCCAGTGATAATGTCACGCTCGGTGAGAGAAGGACCAAGTGCACAACGTCGGGAAGAGTGGAGACCCCTAGGCAGATCTAACAACACCCTGACTCCCCTACTGTCCCTAAATAGGTTCCGACTTATCGCCGAGACTGTCCCTAGGTAGGGAGGGGACGGAGTGAGCACTAATCAGCCCCCACTGCAGCTAAAGACAAACAGGTAAACAGACAAGGGAACACATTTAGCTTGAGAAGACACCAGAGAGCTCACTACAACTATCCTCCAAGAGACTCCAAGAAGAAACTAGCCAACTACTAGTACTCCAAGCCTGTACAGAGGAAAATAGAGCTATCACTGGCCACTCTCTGGAGACACTGACAGTTTTTAAATATCAAGCAAGGGTGTGTCAATTAGCCGCAGAAGGTGGGGGTCACTGCTAGGTCCTAGAGAGAGAAGGATATCACTACACTACAAAGATGAAAGGATCAAGAAGACGTCAGCAAAGCCAATTACAGCAACCTTTACAGCTGGATCCAGAACGACTGTCACACTTGATACACCCATGACATCATGATTTCTGTACACACAGGACGGTCTATAAGGACATCCTTTGTACAGCATCCCCTTTCTAGCTGTCTCACTAAAGAGATGAGTAGATTGGAGTTACAGCACAGAGGTTCATGATTTCTGTGCACACTGTACTGTCTATAAGGACGTCCTCTGTACAGCAACTCCATTCTAGCTGTCTCACTATAGAGGTGACTAGATCAGAGTTACTGCACTGAGGCTCATGATCTCTGTGTGCACTGTACTGTCTATAAGGACGTCCCCTGTATAACTCCATTCTAGCTGTCTCACTATAGAGGTGACTAGATCAGAGTTACTGCACTGAGGCCTATGATCTCTGTGTGCACTGTACTGTCTATAAGGACGTCCTCTGTATAACTCCATTCTAGCTGTCTCACTATAGAGGTGACTAGATCAGAGTTACTGCACTGAGGCCTATGATCTCTGTGTGCACTGTACTGTCTATAAGGACGTCCCCTGTATAACTCCATTCTAGCTGTCTCACTATAGAGGTGACTAGATCAGAGTTACTGCACTGAGGCCTATGATCTCTGTGTGCACTGTACTGTCTATAAGGACGTCCCCTGTATAACTCCATTCTAGCTGTCTCACTATAGAGGTGACTAGATCAGAGTTACTGCACTGAGGCCTATGATCTCTGTGTGCACTGTACTGTCTATAAGGACGTCCTCTGTATAACTCCATTCTAGCTGTCTCACTATAGAGGTGACTAGATCAGAGTTACTGCACTGAGGATCATGATTTCTGTGTACACTGTACTGTCTATAAGGACGTCCCCTGTATAACTCCATTCTAGCTGTCTCACTATAGAGGTGACTAGATCAGAGTTACTGCACTGAGGCTCATGATCTCTGTGTGCACTGTACTGTCTATAAGGACGTCTAGTGTATAACTCCATTCTAGCTGCCTCACTATAGAGATGAGTAGATCAGAGTTACTGCACTGAGGCCTATGATCTCTGTGTGCACTGTATTGTCTATAAGGACGTCCTCTGTATAACTCCATTCTAGCTGCCTCACTATAGAGATGAGTAGATCAGAGTTACTGCACTGAGGCCTATGATCTCTGTATACACTGTACTGTCTATAAGGACGTCCTCTGTATAACTCCATTCTAGCTGTCTCACTATAGAGGTGACTAGATCAGAGTTACTGCACTGAGGCCTATGATCTCTGTGTGCACTGTATTGTCTATAAGGACGTCCTCTGTATAACTCCATTCTAGCTGTCTCACTATAGAGGTGACTAGATCAGAGTTACTGCACTGAGGCCTATGATCTCTGTGTGCACTGTACTGTCTATAAGGACGTCCCCTGTATAACTCCATTCTAGCTGTCTCACTATAGAGGTGACTAGATCAGAGTTACTGCACTGAGGCCCATGATCTCTGTGTGCACTGTACTGTCTATAAGGACGTCCCCTGTATAACTCCATTCTAGCTGTCTCACTATAGAGGTGACTAGATCAGAGTTACTGCACTGAGGCTCATGATCTCTGTGTGCACTGTACTGTCTATAAGGACGTCCTCTGTATAACTCCATTCTAGCTGTCTCACTATAGAGGTGACTAGATCAGAGTTACTGCACTGAGGCCTATGATCTCTGTGTGCACTGTACTGTCTATAAGGACGTCCTCTGTATAACTCCATTCTAGCTGTCTCACTGTATCCTTCCATACTTTGTGAGGAAATGGAAGGATCTGGCGTGTTGGAATTCCAATGGTTGATCCTCTTGTTCTCTCTGAAGATAAGCTTCCGCCATCAGTGCCTGATATCTGCTCTCTAATAGACAGCTCGAGAACGTGTGGTGAAGCGCTCCTGTGTATGTGATAGTCTGGAGAGCGAGCTGTCAGCCAAACCGCTGTAGGGCTGACAGTTATCTAATATGTTTGAGGGTCTTAGGCTATGGTCACACTATCAGTATTTGGTCAGTATTTTACTTCAGTGTTTGTAGGCCAAAACCAGGAGTGGAACAATCAGAGGAAAAGTAGAATAGAAACCCGTCTCCACTTCTGTATTTATTACGCACTACTGGTTTTGGCTTACAAATACTGAAGTAAAATACTGATGAAATACTGAACGTGTGAACGTGGCCTTAAAGGGACTCTGTCAGCACAGAATGACTGTTGAAACCAAGCACAGGCGCTCAATGCACCCTTGGTGCTGCCAAACATTTAAGTGCATCTTCCCACCTACTTGTTTTCCATCTATCTCTGCCCTTCTCAGGTTCTATAAAGCCAGAGCTGTCAATCAAAATAGAGAGAGGACGGAGATAGAGAAAAAAAAACAAGTAAATGGGAAGGAGCACTTAAATGTTTGGCCACACCAAGGCTGCACTGAGTACCTGAGCTTGGTTTGAATAGTCATTCTGAGCTGACAGAGTCCTTTTAAAGGGGTTGTGCATTAAAAACAAGTTATCACCTAACTAAGAGATAGGTGAGAATGATGCGCCCAAGGGATGGGGGCTCGGCACCCGGGCCTTGCTGTTAGTTTTGGGGGATGCCGCGGTGGCCGGCTCCCGAGGCCGTACCCTGGGGTCACTCTTAAAAGCAAAGGAATGGGGGAAAGGAATACGGGATAGGGAAAAGTTTGTGACGCCACCCGTGGTGTCTGGTGAGGATCACCAGCGCTGCTACAGTCCTCTGAGGCCGGTGTTCAGGCAGCTAGATGGTGCAGCTCCCCACAGGTGGAGCGGGGCCTCAGGGCAGCGTAGGAAAAGGGATGCAGGACAGAGGGGACCCAGCCGGGTCGGAGGAAGAATAGGCGCACACACGACAGTTCACTTCAGTACCTTTACTGGTGGTGTTTCAGGCACGATCCAGGGCACTGTAGGGTGAAGGGTGCATTTCGGGACTCTCCACAGTGAGTGGGTGTGGGGCCTCCTGTTTCTTGCCTTTTCCTATCAAGTTTATGACCTGCCTGAAGCTAGGCCTAACTTGGTCTCTGTCTTGCACCGGCTGACCTGGTGGTAGGGCCTTCTGTTGGAGTTCACACTCCCTGGAATTTTGGGCCTCAGTGACTCCTGACCCTGGTATTACGGTCAGCTTTTGGTGTTCCTGGGACATGTAGTTCTCCAGGGATTCAGGTTGTTTCTGCTGGTCCTAAAGATCCTGGCAGACGCGGACCCGGTGTCGGGTATATGGTTGTGGGGTGAGCTGGTTAAGCTCCTCTGCCCCCTATGTAGCTCGCTACTCCACTTGCCTTTGGCCGCGCTCGGGCCCTCACTAGGCTTCACACTGGCAGTAGGCCTTGCTACTCTTCACCGCTCTTATGGCGTCGGCACGCCTTAGGCTCACTAACCTGAGCTCAATGAGTCTGGACTGTGCTCCACTGCAGGATGGCTTCTGCAGGAGCTCCTCTCAACAGGCTTCCTTCTACAGGCTGGATTCTCACAGACTGGAACTAGCTCTGTTCCCTGAGGAAACTGTTCTCCAGACTAACTGCCTAGCTCCACCTTCCCTTTTTATATCCCTATCCGGGCTCCCTCTGGTGGTCTGAGGTGGAAGGTGGAGGTGTGTGTATGCTGTGAGGGCCTCTTGTGGAGGAATCCATCCATGCACCCCTCTAGGATCTGTGGCACCAATGTCCAGCAGGGTCGCCACATTCCCCCCTAGCAAAGCTCAGTACTCCCGGACTGAAGTACTTTTTATAACAACAATAATAACAATCTTCCCTTTATGGGAGGCAATTTGGCTTGAACGTTGCATATTAAAACATTATAAATAATTAATAGGTATATACAATTTGATAAGCAACCTCAGAATTCAAGTCTCCTTTGATGAGGTTCCCCGACAGGATGTCCATCTCACAGGGTAGAGTGCTTGGTAGCTTGAGGGACCTGTCCCAAACCCTCAACGTAGGCCCTGGGGTGGCTGCAGGGAATGAAGATCCCGAGTTGGACCTCCAGTAGAGCCACTCCAGACAGGTTTTTCTTCTGAGGTCACCTAAAGGGGCACTCTAGGGAGTGCAATTATTTACAAGAAGCAGTTTTTGGGCTGCACATTGTCCTCAGCCTCTAAGTTCTTTATATAACAAGGGAAGTGTCCATTTCACTTAAATTGTCCATTATAAAGGCAAAACTCAAGTTAATAAATACATAGATGAAAATACACAATATAATACCCCAGGGGCAACTATCTACACTGTCAGAGTTTCCTTCTTTACTCTCTGTATCTGACAGGGGTCTGACCTCTTGTGCTACGTGTTGATATGCGTAGTATGGGAGTGTGGATGGTATCTGTGTCTTCACCATCTGCTACTCTGTCAGTTCTACGTGTGGGTAGATTGTAAACCTGCCTTAACCGCTCTATGGGACTGGCAAGTGTACCACTGGCTGGGCCTTCTTGCTCTGCTCCAACCGGGGATCCTTCTTCCGGGGATTCTTCTTGAGCAGGCTCTTCTGTAGCACTTACAGGTTCTACTTGCTGTGGAGGGTCTACTGGATATTAAAAGAAGTGGATCACAGGTATTATTACTGCTCCTCCTAGTTGAGGCCAATCTGCCGGGAAGTCTTTTAAGTCAGTATGGATTACTGCTTCCTCAGGCTCCTCCGGTACAGTGAGAGGCACTTCTTCTTGGGGCTTTAGCAGGTCTGGACACAACTTCAGATGGTCCCTAGACACCATTGCAGTTGTTCTTCCTCCGTCTCTACTAATTAGGCAGGTCTTCCTGTTACCAAATCTTGAATTTAACACAGTGTAGAGTTCTCTCTCCCACTGGTCATCAAGTTTGTGGTTTCTCCTTTTTCTTTTTAACACCACTTCTCCTGGTGTGAAGGGTTCTGCGGGCGCACTTTTATTGTAGTGGGTTTCCTGCTTGTCCCTCACCCGAGTGAGACTGTCTTCGACACAGGCCTGTACTCTTCTGTGTAGAAAAAGAAACACCAGCTCACCTGAGTATAAGCGTCCTGGGGCACGGAGTGCGAAGAACCACCTCGAAACTCATGAAAGTAGAAAAAGGGAAAAGCTCCAGCCACAGGTAAGTCCCAAAAAGTCTTCTTTATTGAATTAAAATACAAATGCTACAGCACATGTCCATGAAAGCCCGTAAGAGCAACGCGTTTCGAACGCCAATGGTGCGTTCTTTATCCAAGCTACATACATATGGTGAATGCCTGGTATATATATGTGGCCCGACCAATAAAACAAAAGTATACAAATCACGTGACAATAAAAAACACACACTGCAATAGGGTGTTAACCCTAGCAAGATGGAGGGTTGGATAATGCAGAAAGAAACATATGATGGTAATTAAATGCAGAAAAACATAATGAAAGAAATTATGCATGTAACAATTATTCATGGTAATGGGAAAGAAGCTCTCTTCGCATATTTAGCCCAGGCGGGTGACACGTATCAAGAAAATACATCCAAAAGGCTTCACGATCCAGAAGTCGTCTCCGATTATCACCTCCTCTTGGATTCAGTGACAAGCATTCGATTCCAAATATTTGAAGGGAAGAAATATTTCTATTGTGGGACTGTATGAAATGCCTGGAAGCGCAAGATATGTTGCGGTTAGTAACATTAACGATATCTCTGACATGCTCTGCAATGCGCTTCTTCAGTTTTCTTATTGTTGAACCCACATAGAATAAATTGCAAATTGTGCACTCTATTACATATACAAGATATTCACTATTACTATTAATAAATTGTTTTATCTCATGTTGTTATGTTGTTGTGTTTTTTTCTGTATTGAAAAATTATTTTGTAACTTTGGCATACCGACATGTTCCACAACGATTTTGGTAACATCTGACAAAACCCTTACAATTGAGCCATGTGTGGCGTTGTTTTTTGGGGTTAGTAAAGCTGGGAGATAATAAATTACCTAAAGTTTGAGCCCGTTTAGCCAGTTCTCTGCATCCTGGTTGTAGTATATTTGCCAATACAGCGTCATCATACAACATTGGTATATGTTTTAGAATAATCTGTTTGATTTGAAAAAATTGGGGACTAAACTTTAGAGAAATAATTGGTTTATTACCCTGTTTGGCAATGGAAATAGATTCAGATAAGGTGTTCCTATGTGGTGGCTGAATAAGGTTAGCTCTGGGTTTGTTTTTGACTATGGCTTCAGGTCTCTTAAGTGTCCATAATGGATACCCCCTTTTCGTAAGTTTGTTTTTACATGCCTCAATTTCACTATATAATTTAGCAGCATTGCCACAATTTCTTTTTATGCGGGTAAATTCCCCCACTGGGATAGCTTTGATGGTGGAAAGTGGATGGCCACTGTTGGCATGTAGAATACTGTTACCTGCCATGGGTTTCACAATTGTAGATGTAGTAATTTTACCCTCAATAATCTCCAATTTGAGATCTAAAAAGGAAATACAGGCAGGATCAAAAGAATGAGTAAAAGACAAATTAGAGGTGTTGTTGTTAAGGTATGCCACAAACTCCGGTATGGCAGACACATTACCCCTCCAAATGAACATCAGGTCGTCGATGTATCTGCCATACCGGAAAAGGTGACCAGACCAAGGGTTAGAGACAACATACAGCATTTCATACTCCCAAAAGGACATGACCATGTTGGCAATAGACGGAGAATATTTGGCTCCCATAGAGACTCCTCTAGATTGAAGATAATATTGCTGCCCATACATAAAAAAATTATGAGTCATTAAAAATTGTGCAACAGTAAGTAAATAATTGGACAGCTCGGGAGTATATTTACTATATTGTTGCAGATGAAACTCTAATGCTTGCATTGCGATGTGGTAAGGTATACTGGTGTACAACGAAACCACATCACAACTGAGCCGTATGTATTCGTCTTTGCATTCTATTTGTGCCAACTGGTCTAATACATCCCTAGAATCCTTGAGGAAACCGACAGATCTTTCTGCTAGCGGTTGCAGCAATGAGTCAAGCCAATCCCCCAAATGTACCGTAACTGATTGAATACTGGAGATAATAGGTCTCATAGGTGGAGGTATGATTCCCTTGTGGGTTTTGGGTAACCCTTTATAGGCAAGGTAGCATGGGATAGTCCACTATCAAAAACTCTTTTTGTTTTTCCGAAATAACTCCTATAGCGAATCCTTCTGTAATGATAGCATGTGTAGCCAATTTATATGATTCTAGTGGATTCGAGGGAAGTTTTTTATACGTTGTAGTGTCAGACAACAATAAAGAAATTTGAGTGTCATACATTGTTGTATCCATGACTACCACACGACCTCCTTTATCTGACATCTTCACTACAATTTCTTCATTCTGCATGAGCTCATGAAGGGCTTTGTTTTGCCTTTTATTGAGGTTATTGGTGATTTTGTAAGTTTCCGTGGATGTATAAAGATTCTTCAATTCCCGCTGAATACTATCTTGAAACCTGTCCATGGATTCAGTCCTGGATTGTACAGGGTAAAAATATGGATTCCGGATTTTGAGGGAGGATGATTGGTTTACAAGAGATTGTTGGGAAATAGATGTTTCCTGGAGATCTTCAAGACTAATTATGGCTTGTTGCTCTTGAAAGTTAAAGTTGCGGTATTGATTGTGAAATTGTTCCACATTATCATCAACTAACTCCTCAGAATCTTCCTTAAAAAAATGCCTCTTAACCGTTAACTTTCTAACAAATTTGTTAATGTCCATGAGGGTGCCAAATAAATCTAATTTTTTTTTTGTACTCTTCTGTACTGCTCCTGTCTGGTCGTGTCCCAGTCCTCAGTGGACATATCTGCTTCGGGTTCTATTACACCAAGCTCCAGGTCCATGGGCAACTTCCCGGGTCTGGCTCGCATGAGATATGCTGGAGTACAATTGGTGGAACTCACAGGTATGTGGTTGTACAGATCCACCAGGTCAGGTAGTAGGTCCGGCCACTGATTTCTCTCCTCTAGTGGTAAGGTCTTCAGCAGGTCGATGATGATGTTATTCATCTTTTCGCAGAGACCGTTGGTTTGGGGGCGGTACGGTGTAGTCCTGATCTTTTTACACCCGTACAAATAGCAGAACTCCTTGAACAATTGGGCCTCAAAGGCTGAGCCTTGGTCTGTCAGCACCTGCTCCGGGTATCCATGGGGCCTGCAGAAATACGCCTGAAACGTCTTTGCTGCTGTTTCTGCCGTCAGGTCCTTGACGGGGGCAACCACCAGTAACCGGGAGTAGTGATCCACCATGGTCAGGGCATAGGAATATCCTGACCTGCAGGGTGACAGCTTGACATGACCCAGGGCCACGATCTCCAGGGGACGAGTCGTCTTGATGGGTTGCAGGGGTGCCTTCTGGCTGCTGTAGTCTTTTCTTCTGAGGCTACAGGGTCCACAGTTTCGGCACCACCTCTCAATGGAACTGCGCATTCCTACTCCAGTAAAACCGACACTTCAGTAGGGTCTCTAGCTTTTTCCAGCCAAAGTGCCCCGCTTGATCTTGGTAGGCTTCCAACACCATCTGGATGTCTGTCTTGGGCACTACTATCTGCCATACCATCTCATGGGTTTTTGGATTGACGTACCTCCGACACAGCTTCTCACGGTAGATAAACAGCCGGCTTCTCTCGTTCCACAGCTGCTTGGCTTGGAGAGATGCTTCCTTCTCCAGGGAGGAACCTTCCTGGGTTATCAGCTCCTTGATACGGCTGACAACCGGGTCGCTGTCCTGGGTCTCCTTCCAGCTGTGGTGAGGCAGGGGGTTTAACGTCTTACCACATTGCCTCCTGGAGGCTCGTTGCTCGTAGACCATTCCATTCCGATGAAAGGCAGGTAGTTCAATCTCTTCCAAGTCATCCACTTCTTCAGTGTCCGACTGGTGAGGCATCCTGGACAGGGCATTGGCATTGGCGTTCTTGCTACCCGCCCGGTACTTAATAGTGAATTGGTAATTTGAAAGCCTAGCCATCCCTCGTTGCTCCATGGCTAGAAGCTTGGCTGTTTCCAGATGAGTCAAGGGGTTGTTATCAGTGAAGGCAGTGAACTTGCTGGAGGCTAGGTAGTGCTTAGACCGCTCGGTGATGGCCCAGACCAAAGCCAGGAACTCTAGCTTGAAGCTGCTATAGTTCTCCGGGTTCCTCTCGGTCGGGCGGAGCTTCCTGCTTGCATAAGCGATCACCTTCTCTTTGCCATTCTGCTTCTGACTCAGTACAGCTCCTAATCCTTCATTGCTGGCATCAGTGTACAGCAGGAATGGTTGGCTGTAGTCAGGATAGGCTAGGATCTCTTCGCCGGTCAGGATCTCCTTCATCACATTAAAGGATTCAGCTTGCTCCTTACTCTACTGGAACGGGGTATTTCTGCCTCTGGGGGACTGTCCTGCCAGGAGGTCTTGCAGAGGCGCCGCTTTCTTGGTATAGTCCTTCACAAACCTCCGGTAATACCCGACTAGTCCCAGGAACTGACGTACCTCCTTGAGGCTCTTCGGCTCCCGCCACTTCTGGATGGCAGTGACCTTCTCCGGGTCTGGTGCTACCCCTTCCGGACTGACAATGTGCCCCAGGTACTGTACCTTTCTCTTGAGCAGGTGGCACTTTGAGGGCTTCAGCTTCATCCCATACCGGGACAGTGACTCAAATACCTCTGCCAGGTGCTTCAATTGGTCCTCATACGTTTTGGAGTACACTATCACGTCATCCAGGTATAGTAGTACAGTCTCGAAGTTGCGGTGTCCCAGGCTGCACTCCATCAATCTGTGGAACGTTCCGCGGGCATTGCAGAGTTCAAACGGCATACTGTTGAACTCGCAGAGTCCCATCGGGGTGGTAAAGGCCGTCTTCTCCCGATCCTCCTCAGCTACTTGCCAGTACCCACTAGTGAGGTCAAGGGTGGAGAAGTAATTTACAGACTTTAAGGCAGCCAGGGATTCCTCTATACGTGGTAAAGGGTATGCATCTTTATGTGTAATGTGATTTACTTGTCTGTAATCTACACACATTCTCATGCTTCCGTCCTTTTTCCTGACTAGAACTAGGGGAGCCGCCCAGGGACTACAACTATCCCTTACTACCCCTGCCTTCTTCATGTCTTGCAACATCTCTTTCGCCTTCTGGTAGTGTGCTGGTGGTATAGGCCTGTAACGTTCTTTGATGGGTGGATGGTCACCTGTGGGGATATGGTGTTGAACCCCCTTAATCCTCCCAAAGTCAAGTGAGTGCTTACTGAATACCTGCTCGTATTCCTGGACCACCCGGTGTACACCCTGTTTCTGATGGGCAGGAGTGGCGTCTGTCCCAACATGGAGCCTTTCACACCAATCCTCCACCTGGGTTCCCGGGTCATTATCCTCCATTTCGTCTGGTGAGGTTAAGGACTCCACCATGTGTATGGAGTTGTTATGTACTGTGTAGAGTTTGGCAACAGTGGCATAGCGTGGTAATCTAACCTCGTCCTCCCCATAGTTTAGGAGGCGTACGGGCACCCTCCCATTGCGTACATCCACTACCCCTCTGGCAGTCAAGAGTGTAGGCCTATGTTCCGAGCTAAGGAGCTCTACTACCGCCTGGTAGCTCCGTCCTTTAAGACCTTTTGCTGCTCTACACCATATCAGCATTTCACTCATCGGGGGAATCACAATGGGTATCGGGTCTGTTACCCGCACATTACCAATCTCACCACCTGCTAGCTTTACCTGTTGCTGGTACATAAGGGCTCGGATCTCCTTCTGCAGCGCCCTCCTCTGCCCTGGTCTGGCAGTGTCAGCTATCTGTTGGAGCAAGAACACAACTTCTCAAAACAGTTACTAACAATATTAGTGCCAAGTACCATATACAAGTCTGTATCATCAGGATTAGTCTCTACTACAATTAGTCCCTGGTCCTTCAGCTTCACTCTTCCCACCTTTATTGCCACATCCTTAACTCCGACTAGGTTAAGGGGGAGGCTGTTTGAGGCATAAACGGAAAGGTTTGGAGCTGGTGGGCTTAGGTCATCCATGGACCAGAACCTTTTGTAGAGGACGTCAGGCATGATGGTTACCTGAGATCCTGTGTCCAGCAGAGCGGATGTCGCGATGCCGTCCAGCACAACGGACAGGAAAGGTCTTCCTCCCACGAACTTGCTGTACCAGTCTGTTGGGCCTGGGGAGTCTACTCCTGGGTGTCGGCCCTCGGCCCCAGGGTTTTCTCATGTAAAGGACACCTCTGGATGGTGTGACATGACTTGTGGCAGCGGTGGCAGACAGGGTCCTTTGGCGGGCGGCGTTGGTCGCTGATCCTCCCAGGGGATGGCGTTGTCTTTTTCCTCCTTTTTATCCAGGGGACATCCTCAGGGCTGTCGGCTAGCAGGATCCTTCCTTCCGCCTCGGGCTCCATCCTCAGCTGCAGGGCACTCAGTACAGTGGTCAGGGTTTTGCTCAACTGACGCACTTCAGAGCGTAGGCTGTCCAGCTCTCTAGGGGACGTTGCTTGCACCTTGGCTTCAGCAGCCACCGGGGAAAAGGTGGATGCTGCAGGCACTGGGGTGGCCCCACCCTGGTAACATTGGATAGCAGTTGTTTCCAGGGGCTGCAGTCCTTTTATAGCCATGTCCTTAAGATTGTCAAAGGTGGCATCTGGATGATCTAGGGACCACCAACACACAGTCCTGCTCTCCTCTTGAGACCTCAGTCCCCGGATAAACTGTTCCTTCAGCATTTTATTTTCATTATCGATGCTGGTTGGACTAACCTGTTTCAGAGCCCGCAGGGTCCCTTTTAAACGCCAGGCATAGTCCCGAACACTGTCCTCTGGTTGCTGAGAGCAGTTGTAGAACCTCATCCGGAGGTCTGTCTCAGTACGATTCTCAAAGACAGTCTGAAACTTTTTAAAGATTGTGGACACTGACTCCTGGTCTGCGGCCGACCAGGTTTCTACTTCTCCCTCCGCAGCACCAGTCAATTGTCCTAAAACAACAGCTGCTCTTTGCTTGCCTGTCATAGAGTACATGTCCAGTATACCGCATATTTTCCGTTTAAATCCAGACAGGGTATCTGGTTTGCCGCTGTACTGGGGGAGCCACTTCGCTCCAGGGATGTACGGTAGGGCCATGGGTATGACAGGGGTTACAGGCCCTGCTGGTGGAGCGGCTGCTCCGGCCTGCTCGGTGTCGGGTGCAGGTTGAGCATCAGGGCTGTTAACCGGTATTCCGGCGTTGTGCTGTACTTCGGACATTCCGGCGCCCCCCTAGCGAACCGTGGCCTACCTTCTGTTCTTCCATTAGGCCGCAGCTCCGCAGGTGACGGTCTTCTTCAGGACCTTGCGACGCTTGCATCCTACGTCAGAGCGTTTAACGGCACTCCTTCCAGGACCTGGCGCTTCCTGGTTTGACGTCGAGGCGTGGGGCGTGTCCGGGGCTTCGCGCTCTTCAGCAGGTACGCCCCTCAGTTTCCCGCGGTTACGCCCTTCTTCTGTGCGCCTCAGTTTTTGATTAAAGGCGCACAGTACCCGGTGGCAACGGGCACAACTCTCCGTCGTTGCCGCGGGCACGGAATCCTGTTCGTGACGCCAGGAAGAGATGACGCGCCCAAGGGATGGGGACTCGGCGCCCGGGCCGTGCTGTTAGTTTTGGGGGATGCCGCGGCGGCCGGCTCCCGAGGCCATACCCTGGGGTCACTCTTAAAAGCAAAGGAATGGGGGAAAGGAATACGGAATAGGGAAAAGTTTGTGACGCCACCCGTGGTGTCTGGTGAGGATCACCAGCGCTGATACAGTCCTCTGAGGCCGGTGATCAGGCAGCTAGATGGTGCGGCTCCCCACAGGTGGAGCGGGGCCTCAGGGCAGCGTAGGAGAGGGGATGCAGGACAGAGGGGACCCAGCCGGGTCGGAGGAAGAATAGGCACACACACGACAGTTCACTTCAGTACCTTTACTGGTGGTGTTTCAGGCACGATCCAGGGCACTGTAGGGTGAAGGGTGCATTTCGGGACTCTCCCCAGTGAGCGGGTGTGGGGCCTCCTGTTTCTTGCCTTTTTCTATCAAGTTTATGACCTGCCTGAAGCTAGGCCTAACTTGGTCCCTGTCTTGCACCGGCTGACCTGGTGGTAGGGCCTTCTGTTGGAGTTCACGCTCCCTGGAATTTTGGGCCTCAGTGACTCCTGACCCTGGTATTACGGTCAACTTTTGGTGTTCCTGGGACATGTAGTTCTCCAGGGATTCTGGTTGTTTCTGCTGGTCCTAAAGATCCTGGCAGACGCGGACCCGGTGTCGGGTATATGGTTGTGGGGTGAGCTGGTTAAGCTCCTCTGCCCCCTATGTAGCTCGCTACTCCACTTGCCTTCGGCCGCGCTCGGGCCCTCACTAGGCTTCACACTGGCAGTAGGCCTCACTACTCTTCACCGCTCTTATGGCGTCGGCACGCCTTAGGCTCACTAACCTGAGCTCAATGAGTCTGGACTGTGCTCCACTGCAGGATGGCTTCTGCAGGAGCTCCTCTCAACAGGCTTCCTTCTACAGGCTGGATTCTCACAGACTGGAACTAGCTCTGTCCTCGGAGGAAACTGTTCTCCAGACTCCTTACAGACCAGACTGAACTGCCTAGCTCCACCTTCCCTTTTTATATCCCAACAGAAGTCAATATTCAGGTTTATACAAATACTAGTATGTCCTTCTTGACCAGCCAAAGAAACACACATACATTTAAAAGTCAACACAAACACAATAGTGTATTTATCTGGCACCTGAGTAATTAAGATTAGAAGCTGTGTCATCACAAGGTCACAGCTACGACCCACAGACGTAGGCAGATATTTCTCGCAGGTACGACCCGTAGACGGCAGGAGATTACGCACAAGTCAGGTCACAGGTGGGTCATTTCATGTCAAGTCTGAATATTGTTTTTTTTACCCGGGATCTTTGGATTTTTTTTCTTAGATTTTTTTTTAAGTGCTACTTAAATGAATTACAAAAAAAAAGTTTTGCATTTTTATCTTCATTAGTTAAATTTTTAAAGATTTCTACATTTTTGAAAAAGTCTGAATTTTGGGCTTGTATGATGTTACATTTGTTATCATATCTCAGGTCAGAAATAAGATAAAGAGATGGAGAAGCGGCGTTTTGTTTAGAATGGTTCTGGCTTTAATTTGATGTCACAAGATTATATTTGTTGCTATTTTTTTATTAAAACCAGGGGAGGAGTCCTGAGGAGATAATTTGCATATTCCCACTGCATTTTGGGGTAAGTGAAGAGTCTCCGCAAGCTCAAAGAACACTGGATTTTGGCTGTTGGAGCTGGAAAGAGGACATCGGTAAACCGCGCGCCGGTAGGCGCGCGCATATTGAAGCTTTTTTCACTGTTTTCAGAACATTAACAGTAAGAACATGGAAGAGTCCAGGAGCCATTTGGTGAGCTGCATATCCTGCTACATGTTCACAGACTTGCCAGTGGAAAAGCCAAACTTCACATGCCAGAAATGCAGCTTTTGTCCCTGTTGGAGGAAAAGTTGCGAAATCTAGAAGAGAGGTTAACTACCTTGAAAATCATTAAGGAAGGTAAAGAGTTCTTAGACAGAGCAGAATTATCTCTTCATGATTCAGAAAGAGAAGAAATTCGAACTGCACCTGACGAAACAGAAGAATGGAAGCATGTGACCCACAGAAGCAGGAGGATCGAGAGGCAGTCAGCACCCATACTGCTCAGGAACCAGTACCAGGCTCTCTCGCAGGAGAACCATGAAGAAATACAGCAAAATAAGACTTTGCCAGCAATGAATAACCTTGTAAGCCCTCAGAATCCTCCTGGATGGAGAAAGAAGAATGTTGTGAAGAAAAAACGGAGAGTGGTGGTCATGGGGGATTCCCTGTTAAGAGGAACAGAGGCCGCTATCTGCAGACCAGACATAACCTCAAGAGAAATGTGCTGTCTTCCTGGAGCAAAAATTAAAGATGTGTCTGACAGGATATCAAGACTCTTCAGACCTACAGATCACTACCCATTCCTGCTAATACATGTGGGGACAAATGACACCGCAAGAAAGGACCTGGAAACCATCTGCAGTGACTTTGAAGACTTAGGCAAGAAAGTGAAAGAATTGGGAGCGCAGGTGGTCTTCTCATCCATCCTCCCAGTGGATGGCCATGGAACAATGAGGTGGAATAAGACACACATCACCATCAATGAGTTTAACTGACAAACAAACAAATTCTTCCCTTATCACTCCTAAACACTTTTTGTATAATAATTTGGAACGCAGTGTACATGTGCTTTTCCACAAAACACCAGTGGTTCACGTAGTGAATCTTACAGTTCTAACTTGCCAACCGTGGTCTGTATGGAGTTGTTCAATAAAGGGCCCAAAATTAAGATAACATAGATGGGAGAGGTCTCTATGAATAGGAATTCCTAAGTATTTGATACCCTGTGAGGGCCAGGCAAAGGGAAAGTTGGACTGGATGGAATCCTATATGGATTTGGGGAGGGAGACATCGAGCGCCTCAGACTTCGCTGCATTGATTTTAAAATTTTACCATGTAACAAAGTGATCTATTTCAGCCATAACAGCATGGATGGATATATGTGATTGAGTGATATATACTAGGACATCATCAGCAAATAGAGAGCACTTGTACTCGGTGCCTCCCACCTCAATCCACCTAATATTGGGGTTATGGCGAATTGATGAGAGCAGGTGCTCCGTCACTAGGATGTATAAGAGAGGGGACAGAGGACATCACTGCCTTGTCCCATTGGTGATTGTGAAAGGTGATGAAAATGTTCTGACGCACCCCCTGGGCCTTGGGACACCCGGAGCCGGACCCTTTTTGGTGGATGCTGGTGGTTGTAGTCTTCGTGGCGGCGACCCAGTTCCGTGGCTCAGGGCGGTCAAACCAGTGGCGGAACTATTTATGTGGTTTTCATGTTTAAATGTCCGACTACGCCACCCGTGGATTGCGGTCAGAGTGAACCGCCGCTACAGGGCAGACCACTGAGGCTGGTGTTGTGGGTGCAGCAGAGCGTAGCATAACTCCCCACGGGAGGAGTATAGCCTCAGGGCAGTGTATGCGGAGGATGGGGGTGATGGTGCAGGGCAGCAGCAGTAACGACACGGAGTCAGTGATGCAGTTCAGGGCCTTTACTCACAGTTCTTATTATCCAGACCACGTCTGCAGGTAACGGCTGCCCACGTCGTACTGTGCTCACCAGGTGAGGGGCTCAGACAACTCCCAGATAACTTTGGAGCACTTCACAGGACCCCCTTTGTGTGTCCTTTGTCTGGCCTTTCTTACAAACACTTCTGTCCGGCTGCCTCGGGCCTCCTCTTGGTAAACTTGGCGCCAGTTTCCCTGACCCTATGTGGTGCCTTCCTAGCGGGTGTAGCGAGGGGCTGCGCCACATAAAATGTCAGAGCCTCCGGTTTCTAGCTGAGGGTCATTTCCTGCCTCCACTAGTTCGGGGACCGGTCTCCCCCTTTGGCCTGACCCCTCCACGCAGGTGGATTCGGGCGTGCGGTGGCGACTCGCCCGTCCGCACCCCTGGGATCCCTTCATTCCTCGTTCCTGGAGCCTTCTCCGCTCCTCTTCCTTCCTTCTCCCTCTTCCAGGCCTGGGCCTCTGTTACTAGGCCCGCCTCCGGATCAGAGCTCATGCAGAGCCCCTGCTCCCTGCCACTTCTGCTCAGACTTCTCTGCACTGAACTAAGATGGTGCCCACCTTTTATACTCCCTTCTCAATGCACCCAGGAACTGCTTCCTCCCTGCTCCTGCACTACAGGGTTCCCCTTCCTCAGTGTTCCCTCCCCCCACTCCAGCCAGGGACAGGGACTGTCGTGCCCATCTCAGGGGCATATTGGTCGCCCTGCCCCACGGCAATGTGGTGTAATGCATGCAGGTGTCGGGTCCTGATCCACACTCCATCCTTACCTGAGAGTGAGATATCACACCTCTGGGTGAGGTGCAATACGTCTGTAGCAACCGAGCCCTCAGGGTGCTACAGTTCCATTTATCTTCAGCCTAGGTGACGTATTGCGATACAGGGCCGTGATTTTGGCTATAAAAGGGTCCCCTAGACCCCTACCCCAAGCTTTTTAAGAGAATCATATATGGCGTGCCAGGAGACTCTATGGAATGCTTTCTCAGCATCCAACGAGAGTATCTAATTACAAATTTTTAACTGCATCTAGCCCAGGAAATACTTTGTGCCTAGTAGCAGTGTCTGCTAGTGAGCGGATTATCCCGGCTGTTAAGCAAGCTGCACCACCTGTAGTTTAGACACTTAATTTTTTCAAAGGAAATGCTTCGGGACCATGGGATACTTAGTGAAGAGCATCAGGAGGCACCCCAAGGCATAGGGGCTGGGACTGGCAGTAGGATGCCTTGCGGTGGACAGCCGAGCTCGATCCTTATAAAAGCTTTTTAACTGCAGCAGCTTTAGTGGACGCTACTGGAGCTGGAATTACCGCGGCTGCTGGCATGAGACTTGCCCTCCAATAGATCCTTGTAAATGGATTTAAAGTGTATTCATTCAAATTAGAGAGACAATTTAAATTAAAAAGCTTAGAGCTGCCTCCACCACAGGGGGGCTCGCTCGACCCACCAGCGGACAGGCACCAGTATTGGGAGAGGGGGGCTGGCCGTCAGGGTTCACCGCGGCTCTGGCACAAACCCGGCGACACGGAGGTGGCACGGGCAGGAGCGGACTGGCCGTGTCGGCTTCTCACTTTTTGGATTTTAGAAGGGCATGACATGCCTATATCTGTGTCTCCCCCTCCTTTTACTCCTCCACCTCTTTTATTTTCGCATGACTATATGTACTTGTCACTTTTCCATGTGTTAGTTATGTCTTCTGAGCAGTTTGTCAGCTTTTGGACACCTTTGAAGGTGTTTTCTATGTGTTTCTATGTGTTTTTGTTTGCCTGCCATTGGTTTTAACGGTGTTCGAAGGTGTTCGACGAACAGTTCGACGAACAGTTCGGCGAACACACGGGTGTTCGACGAACCGAACCGAACTCGAACACTACGGGGGTGGCTCAACACTAGTAAAGAACAGTTTGGGATTTGATCTACTTTCCCTAGCAATACGTCTCTCTGTTTCCTCCTTCGCTATTTTTATTTGTTTTTTACAGGTTCTCGGTTTTTCCTTGTAACACATTAGTGCTTCCTTACTGTTTTCCTGTTTTAATCTCTTGAATGCCTCTTTTTTGCTATTTAACGCCCCTTTTATGTTCTTGTTCAACCATATTGGTTTCCTCTTATTTCTGGCCCTTTTATTCCCATACGGTATATACCTCTCGCACTGAGTATTCAGAATTCTTTTGAAGGTTTCCCATTTACTATTCGTATTCCTTTGATTAAGTACTTTGTCCCAGTCAATAAGTTGAAGGTTTTCTATCAGCTGATCAAACTTCGCCCTCCTAAAGTTTAATGTTTTTATTGTTCCCTTATTGATAACCCTACTGAAGGGCATTTTGAAGTCGATAATATTATGATCGCTATTACCTAGGTGCCCCCTATCTGTACCTCAGTTATTCTATCAGGCCTATTAGTCAATATTAAGTCCAACACGGCCTTCCCTCTCGTTGGTTCCTACACTAGTTGGGAGAGATAATTATCCTTAATATTTGTCAAGAACCTTTTTCCTTGCTGAGATCTACAGGTTTCTGTTTCCCAGTCAATATCCGGGTAGTTGAAATCCGCCATTACAATCACTTCATTATGTTTTGCTACTTTGTCTATTTGTCCTAATAGCAGATTCTCATTCTCCTCTGTTATATTTGGTGGCTTATAGCAGACCCCCAGTAATATTAACTGGAAGTATTATCTGCTATCCAATTAATAACCTGTTCACACTGATCAGTTCGCAATACTGGTGTTGTTCTGTGCTTCCCTAGTAATTCGGTCAAGAAGTGGGAGCGAGAAGATGTGGCTGTTGGTTGTGGCACATTTTCACCTTGGCCACGGCCCCGTCCTCTGCACGCACCATCACCAGAACGTCCAGTTCCATGTCCCTTGCCACGCGCCTTGCCCATTGTAAAGGAAGTAAAATAGCTTACACTAGCACTATCAATGGAAAAAGGGTAATAAAAAGTAGATTAGAACCGTGGAAGAGGAAAACCACAGTTCTATTTCTCTGGCCTACACCCGACTCTTTTAAACAATCAGAACAATCAGGGAGAAACTATTACTGTTTTTCCTTACAGAAAAAATACCAAAACCTGAATAATAGAGATTTTTTACTGTGGAATGGCAAAACCACAGTTATTGTTTACTGGTGTATACCACACTTTTTAAAATATATAGATTTGCGGCTGAACAGTGAGCGACACACTCAGATACTACAGAGATTTTACCCGTAGAACTGTGTGGCACCCCAGGGGTCTGGTTTCCACAGTAATAGCAATATTACGTCTGTGAGCAGGTGGGAGGTTTCCTGGTCAGACATCCTATGCATGCCACACCTCCTGCCCAGTCCTGGGAGGGGAAGAACTTCCCCTATATAAAACCAGGGCTGAGGCAGGGTTAGAGAGAAAGAGCAGAGAACACAGACAGAGACACAGTCTGGTCTGTAGTGGAGCAGCTTTAGGAACAAGAAAGATCAGGAGCTCTGTGGGAGCTGTGTTAAAAGAGATCAGGGGCTGGAAGCTGTAGAGCTCGCCCTGATTGAAGAGTTCTTACCGGACCCGGGGTCCGAGGCTGTGGGGACTAATCCTTACCCAGCAGCAGAAACCGCCCGGCAGGGGATTTCAGGTCCTCTGGCCAAGAAACCCGAAGGCACGGTCACACGCAAGGGACCAGCACCGCGACGTGGAGCGGAAGCTACCAGAAGGCCCCGAGTCACCGGCCATACGGGTGAGCACCACACGGTACACTCAGGGACGTGGGCTACTTTTATCAGCCTCTAGCAAGGTAGCCAGAAGAGTACGATTAGTTGGGGAGGCCTACAACTCCGCCTGGCCAGGGGAGATCCCATCAGCTCACGGACTGACCAGGCCCCGATCGCTAGCCAGTACTCCGGGAGGGTCTACCTTGTCACCAGTAAAGACCCAAAACTACACCGCACCGTCTCTGAGTGGTTCCTGCTACCCCCCTTCAAACACGTCGGCTGCCCTGAGGCCATACCCCTCCCGTTGGGGGTTCTACCAGCTACGCTGCACAACCTTACCACCGGCCTCAGCGGTCTGCCCTGCAGCGGCGGCTTCATAGCCGCATTCAACGGGTGGCGTAGTCGAACACTGTACCATCTTCTGCTAAACTCTGCCACTCAGCTTGACTCCCTGGGCACGGACCGGGTCACCGCCACGAGACTACTACCCCTATCAGATCCGGCTCCGGGTAGGCTCCCGCGTGCGCAACGCTGCGCGACTCAGGCCCAGGGGCGCGTCAACTTTTGGCGTAGTCGGCAGGATTTCGTGCCCGCAACCACCGGGTACTGCGTGCCTGAAAAAAAGACTTTTAAACTTACCTGTGGTGAAGATTCCCGCCATCCGGCGCCATCTTCAGCCTTCTTCCCGCCATCCGTGAAGATTCCTGCCATCCGGCGCCATCTTCAGCCTTCTTCCCGCCATCCGTGAAGTTTTCCCGCCATCCGGCGCCATCTTTGCCTTCTTCCCGCCATCCGTGGAGTTTTCCCGCCGTTGGACGCCATCTTGAAGACGCCGCGCGGGAAGAAGAGGGGCGTGGACTCCGAAAAGCCCGCGAGAACTGAAGCTCCGCCTCACGTCCGGACGTTGCGTAATGTCCTGGAAGGAGCCCAGCAGACGCCGACGTCACAGGAGCGCGACGGAAGGTCCTCGACCCTGACGATCCACTGCGGAGCCGCGGCCTACGGAAGAGGATCATCGCAAGGTAGGCCACGGTCCACTAGGGGGGAGGAAGATGTCGGATACGGAGGAGAGCTTCACTGCCGCAGCCACCGCCAGCGCCACCGCTGCTGCGGTCATGCCTTTCACTATGCCCTATATCCCGGGGGCAGCCTGGCTGCCCCAGTACTCAGGGGAGTCACATACGCTGAATGACTTTAGAGAAAAGCTGGATAGCCTCTTCCAGGTGTACCCCCTCACAGAAGAGCAAAAAATGAGCATCCTGGTGGCCCAACTAACCGGGGCAGCCCAAAGGGAGGTAAAGTCCTGGCCACCTGGGAGGAGGACTGTCGCAGGGATATTAACCCGGCTGAAGGACACCTTTGATACCCGCACCTCAGCCGAGATTAAGCTTAGATTCTACGGGTGCAAGCAGCGAGCGCATGAGAATATAAGGGACTATGCACTAAACCTACAAGAGGCCCTGAGAGCCATTAAGCAGACCGACCCTGACGGCGTGGGAAACGAGGACAGGCTGTTGACCGAACAGTTTATAGAGGGACTATATTGCAATGCCCACCGAACTCAGTTGCGGGCAATGGCCTTACAGGATCCTCATCTGGACTTTGCACAGTTCAAGGACAGAGCCATTCGGGTGCTCCGAGAACCGGCACCGGGTGGCGTTGTGGCCCACAGGCGCCCTACTACCGCTTACCACCAGGAGGCGGCGCCCTTGTCGGCAGGGCCTGTGGGAGCTGATGCGCAGGCTTTGAACAATGACCCGGCTCCAGACCTGCACCATCAGGTCCAAGAGCTAGCTAAAAGCGTAGCTGCGCTAACCCGAACTGTGCAGTCTTTACAGG
Organism: Phyllobates terribilis; assembly: GCF_046119375.1. Lineage (NCBI taxonomy): Eukaryota > Metazoa > Chordata > Amphibia > Anura > Dendrobatidae > Phyllobates > Phyllobates terribilis. The sequence continues at coordinate 648,978,892 of NW_027362763.1, forward strand.
TTTCTACTCCAGGGAAGATCCAGCTGGCATCCGGACCGGAGGACATCCCGTGGCGTCGACCAAGGAGGACCCCACCGGCCAGAGGAAGACCCAGCGACCGATACAACGAGGACGGACAACCCATCTGCCGCCGCTGCAATCAACCCGGACATATGGCAAGGTACTGTCCTTTAAACTGGCACAACCTGGGGTAGAGGGCCGACCCCTAGGAATAAGATCACCAGGCCCATCGAACTGGCGTGACAAATATGTGGGAGGACGTCCAGTCTTGCCTGTGGTACTGGATGGCATTCCTATGAGTGCCCTACTGGACACCGGGTCACAGGTCACCACCATCCCGTACGTGCTCTTCAAGCAGTACTGGAATGACTCGGATATAACCCGCTACCCTGATGACGATTTGAGTATCATCGCCAGCAATGGTCAACCCGTGCCACAGATCGGATTCAAAGAGATGACCATTAAAATCGGTAGAGTCGAACTGGCAGCACAGGGACTGATCATTGTAGACATTGACAAGCGCGAGAGTCACCCAAAGATAACTCTAAGAACTAATGTGATTGAAAATTGTCTTGCAGAGGTGATTTTCATTTTACAGCAGGTTGCCAAGAACGCCAGCTCCGGCCAGCAGCGAGTGCTCCAAAAAGAGATCCGGGCACTGATGCGACGGCAACAGGTGGAACTCTCCGGTGGTGAGATTGGAAGCGTGAGAATGTGTGACCCTTTCCCTATTGCCATGCCCCCAAAAAGTGAAATGATGATTTGGTGCCGGGCAGCTATTGGTCTAAGAGGTAGAGACTACCAAGCAATGGTAGAGCCCGTCTACTCAGACAGTAGGCCCACCATTCTGACAGCACGGGGGGTGGTTGATGTACGCCATGGGAGGGTGCCCGTTCGCATAATAAACATCGGGAAGAGAGAAGTACACCTGCCCCGGTATGCCACGCTAGCTAAATTGTTCACCATAAACCAGAATTCTGTACAGGCCGTGGAACCCTTGCCTCCATCTCAACCAGAGGAAGGTAATGGCTCTAAGAAACCAATGGAGCACTGGTGTCAGCAACTACATCTGGGTACTGACTCCACTCCCTCACACCAGAAACAAGGAGTCTATCGGGTGGTTCAAGAGTACGAGAGAGTGTTTAGTAAACACCCGTTAGACTTCGGGCGAGTAAAGGGGGTAGAACACCACATCCCCACGGGAGACCATCCTCCCATAAAGGAGAGATACCAACCCGTACCCCCTGCACACTACCAACACGCCAAGGGGATGCTTAGAGACATGAAGGAGGCTGGGGTAATCAGGGATAGCTGTAGCCCCTGGGCAGCTCCACTAGTCTTGGTTAAAAAGAAAGACAACACCATGAGAATGTGTGTAGATTACCGGAAAATCAACCGTATCACACACAAAGATGCGTACCCCTTACCAAGGATAGAGGAGTCTTTGGCTGCTTTAAAATCTGCTAACTTCTTCTCTACTTTGGATCTCACTAGCGGGTACTGGCAGGTTCCTGTAGCAGAGGCGGACCGGGAGAAGACCGCATTCACCACCCCGATGGGACTTAGCGAGTTTACCTGCATGCCGTTCGGACTCTGCAACGCACCAGGAACCTTCCAACGATTAATGGAATGCTGTCTGGGACACCGAAACTTCGAGACGGTCCTGTTATACCTGGACGATGTCATCGTCTACTCCAAGACCTACGAGGACCACCTGAAACACCTGGCAGAAGTGTTCGAAGCCCTGGCAAACTACGGCCTAAAGGTGAAACCCTCCAAGTGTCACCTCCTGAAACCAAAGGTGCAGTACCTGGGACACGTGGTGAGTGCTGACGGAGTGGCTCCCGACCCTGATAAGATCACCGCAATTAAGGAATGGCCAAGCCCCTCCAGCGTAAAAGAAGTGCGGCAGTTCCTCGGGTTGGTAGGCTACTACCGAAGGTTCATTCCCGGTTTCACCAAAAAGGCAGCTCCTATGCAGGACCTCCTGATAGGCCAGTCCAGGAAGGCCAAGAACCAGAAGCCGCCCTTCAGATGGGAGAAGTTGGAAGAAGAGTCCTTCCGCCAGCTGAAGATGGCCCTCACGGGGGATGAAATCCTGGCGTACCCTGATTACAGCCAGCCCTTTATCCTCTACACCGACGCAAGTAACATCGGGCTAGGAGCCGTACTGTCCCAGATCCAGCAGGGGAAAGAACGGGTAATTGCTTACGCCAGCCGAAAACTGCGACCCACCGAAAGAAACCCTGAGAATTACAGCTCATTCAAGCTAGAATTCCTGGCAGTGGTGTGGGCAGTCACCGAACGCTTTAAGCACTACCTCGCCTCTTCCCGGTTCACCGTGTACACGGATAACAACCCGTTGACACACCTGGATACGGCAAGACTCGGTGCCCTGGAGCAGAGATGGATGGCCCGCCTGTCCAACTTTGAGTTCACAATCAAATACCGGGCAGGACGCTCCAATACCAAAGCGGATGCCTTGTCCAGAATGCCAAACCTACCGGACGTGGGGGAAGATCCAGAGGGACTGGAAGAAGTTGAACTTCCCGCGTTCCACCGGCATGGGACTATCCAGTATTCCCATCGTGTAAGGAGTAAGCAATCCGCTACGTTCAACCCTTTACCTCATTACAACTGGGCGGAAACGCAAGACAGTGACCCCGCCGTCCGACTGGTGCCGGAGAATGGTTAACTCTCGAACACATGAGTTGACCTGGCAGGTAGTGGTCCCCAGACGAGACGCGGCTATGATTCTGGAGGCGTACCACAACGGAGCAGGACATTTCGGGTGGAAGAAGCTGGAGTTCTTATTGCGTGAGCGGTTCTACTGGGTAGGCATGAGAGGAGCCATCGAGAGGTGGTGCAGAGACTGTGGACCGTGCCACCTAAGAAGGAAGGACCGTGCCAGCCAGAAGACTCCCTTGCAGCCCATCATCACCCGACAGCCACTGGAACTGGTAGCCCTGGACCATGTGAAACTGGCTCCAAGCAGATCTGGGTATGTCTACGCCCTCACAATCGTAGATCATTACTCCCGGTTCCTGGTGGTGGTCCCGGTCAAGGACTTAACGGCTCAAACAGCAGCTAGAGCCTTCCAGCAGCACTTCTGCCGTCCACACGGATACCCGGAGCAGGTGCTGACGGACCAGGGACCTGCCTTTGAAGCGGAAGTCTTCCAGGAGTTCTGTACTCTGTATGGCTGCCGGAAGATAAGAACAACACCCTATCATCCGCAAACCAATGGACTCTGTGAGAAAATGAACCAGGTGGTGATAGATCTTCTAAAAACATTGCCCCTGGAGGAACGCAGTCTGTGGCCTGAGAAACTGCCTGATCTGGTGGACCTATACAACCACATCCCGGTAGGTTCTACCAACTTTACCCCGGCTTACCTAATGAGAGCAAGACCTGGTAAGCTCCCTGTTGATCTGGAGATGGGAGTCCTGACACCCGAGGACACTTCACCAGAAGCAGACTGGGACACAGAAAGGCAGCAGCAGTACCGGAAAGTACAGGAGAGCGTGGAGCGAAGTCTCTGTCAAGCTAGAGAAAGACAGGAGAAGACTTACAACCAGTATGCTCCCGCTGTTCCCCTGGTACCTGGAGAGCAGGTCTTGAAGAGGAAGAGACGCCTCCACAAGTTGGACGACCAGTGGGAGAAGGACCCGTACACCGTACTGCCCTCAAGCCATGAGAACCCGAAAGTCTGCATAATCAGTAAGGACGGAGGAGAAACCACAGCCATTGTCTCCCGAGATCACCTGAAGAAGTGTCCCGAACAGCTGCGAAACCCTGAAGAGGATCAAGAAGACCCTCGACCCGCAGAGGAAAGGGAAGATATAATCAGTACTGTGCTCGGAGACTTCCCTCGGTCTTGGACTCAAGTCAATGGCGCTGTTGTGGTACCCGTCCTCACCTTCCTCCAACCAGCACCTCAAGTACCTACGGAGAAACAGGTAGAGCTGGAAGAGCAGCCGGTCCAGGAGGCAGAAGACCCCACACAAGCAGACCAGGAGGATCAACCCTCTGCTTATAGTGAGCCTGCCATACCCCTAGTGAGCCAAAGAGCCCGTAGACAGCTGCCCAGTTTACCTTTGACAGCTCCTACACCTGGTAGCTCAGGACCAGTCAGTCAGCTCCGTAGGTCCACTAGAGCCACTAGAGGCCAGTTGCCCGTACGTTGGAGGATCTAAGTGTTTAAACTGTTTATTTGTATTTACCTGTTTTCTGTTACTTGTAAATAATTGTGTATTTCTAGTTATTTTATAGATGTCGTTTATGGATTATCCGGAATCCTTTGTACATATGTTGGAGCGTAACCCAGGAAAGGACTAAGACTGTTAAAGACTCGGGGTAGGGCAGACCCCTACCTGGTTACGGCTCCCGGTCTCTTGGTGAAATGGACACCTTTGTTTTCTTCAAAGACTGCACCCGGTTGCGGACATTCCGTGACCATCTTAATGTGTTTTTCTTTATTGTACTGTTTCTGTTTTTACTTGTTATGTTTTACAAAAATATGTTTAGTCCCGGAGTACTAAATTTCACTAGGGGGGAATGTGGCACCCCAGGGGTCTGGTTTCCACAGTAATAGCAATATTACGTCTGTGAGCAGGTGGGAGGTTTCCTGGTCAGACATCCTATGCATGCCACACCTCCTGCCCAGTCCTGGGAGGGGAAGAACTTCCCCTATATAAAACCAGGGCTGAGGCAGGGTTAGAGAGAAAGTGCAGAGAACACAGACAGAGACACAGTCTGGTCTGTAGTGGAGCAGCTTTAGGAACAAGAAAGATCAGGAGCTCTGTGGGAGCTGTGTTAAAAGAGATCAGGGGCTGGAAGCTGTAGAGCTCGCCCTGATTGAAGAGTTCTTACCGGACCCGGGGTCCGAGGCTGTGGGGACTAATCCTTAACCAGCAGCAGAAACCGCCCGGCAGGGGATTTCAGGTCCTCTGGCCAAGAAACCCGAAGGCACGGTCACACGCAAGGGACCAGCACCGCGACGTGGAGCGGAAGCTACCAGAAGGCCCCGAGTCACCGGCCATACGGGTGAGCACCACACGGTACACTCAGGGACGTGGGCTACTTTTATCAGCCTCTAGAAAGGTAGCCAGAAGAGTACGATTAGTTGGGGAGGCCTACAACTCCGCCTGGCCAGGGGAGATCCCATCAGCTCACGGACTGACCAGGCCCCGATCGCTAGCCAGTACTCCGGGAGGGTCTACCTTGTCACCAGTAAAGACCCAAAACTACACCGCACCGTCTCTGAGTGGTTCCTGCTACCCCCCTTCAAACACGTCGCCTGCCCTGAGGCCATACCCCTCCCGTTGGGGGTTCTACCAGCTACGCTGCACAACCTTACCACCGGCCTCAGCGGTCTGCCCTGCAGCGGCGGCTTCATAGCCGCATTCAACGGGTGGCGTAGTCGAACACTGTACCATCTTCTGCTAAACTCTGCCACTCAGCTTGACTCCCTGGGCACGGACCGGGTCACCGCCACGAGACTACTACCCCTATCAGATCCGGCTCCGGGTAGGCTCCCGCGTGCGCAACGCTGCGCGACTCAGGCCCAGGGGCGCGTCAACTGCAAAACCACACTGGGATTTGTCAGGCATACACCAGACTATTTTCAACAGATATATTTTTGTGTCAGAACACTCAGGAGACACTACTGTTTTTTTTTACTGCAAAAAATGCGAAAAGCAGGATAATAGAGATTTTTTACCGTGGAACAGCAAAACCACAGTTTTAATTTACTGGTGTATATACCAGACTTTTTTAAAAATACAGATTTGCGGCTGAACAGTGAGTGACACACTCAAGCTGTTTTTTTTTAGATACCAAAGGCCCAAAACTGGGTACTACAGAGATTTTACCCGTGGAACTGCAAAACCACACTTCTGCTTCTGTGGCCTATGCCAGACTCTTTTCAACAGATATATTTGTGTCTGAAAAATCAGAGACAGACTTTTTTTTTTTTGGGGGGGGGGTGACACCAATAGGTTAATAAGACGGGTATTTGTACAGTGTGTAGGAGGAAAAAAAAGAGGATTTAGATGAAAAAAAGGGATTTTTACTGGCCCCCGAGACCTGCAGCTAAGTCCAGCAATTTCAGAAACAGGAGCACACAGGACTGTAATGCAGCGTTTGCTGGTATAACCACTGCGTCTCCTATACAGCCTGCCTGCCTGATATCTGGGATGGATATTAGTCCTGAGAAGGACTGTTTGTTTGTTCTGGCAGCATTTACAGACCCTACACTAACTATTTCGCAGGAAAAATCTCTCCCTAGCTCAGCAGCGCTGTCCCTACACTGTCTGATCCGGAGCGTCTGTGTCCAAGATGGCGGCGCCCGGTTTTAAATACTCTAGGTGACGCTGTGCGGCCAGCCAATCACTGTAACGCCCACAAACAACATGGCTGCGGCATTACAGTGACTGGCTGGCAATCCCTGCATGTAGCATGATGCTCGGGCGAGTACCGAGCAGTGTCGAGCATGCTCGCTCAACACTAATAGTTACCCCTGGGGTATTGTATTGTATAATACTGTATATTATTGCGTTATCCTGTGTATGTATTGCTATGTATTTATTGCCTTTTATATGCCTTTAACTTATATTTTGCCCCTCTAATGGACAATCCAAGTGAAATGGACACTTACTTATTTGCTTCCCCTTACCCGCTTGGGTATCTAAAAACTCTGTGGCGGAGGACTTTGTGCAGCCCAAAGACTTCCTTTGTACATATTTGCACTCCCTGGAGTGCCCCTTTTGAGCAACCTTTCCGGAAGAGACTTGGACTTTCTGGTTGCTCACGGCCTACTGTTAATTGAACTATATATACATATTTATCCATGTTTTGGCTATGCAACGTTCAAAGTGTCCTAACCTCCCATAAAGGGAAGATTGATAATGTTTATTGCTGAGTGCTGAGTTCAACTCGTGGTGAATGTGACGCCCTGCTGTGCATGGAGCCACAGATCCTGGAGGGGTGCATTAAAGGATTTCTCCACAAAAGGCCGTCAGAGCATACACACACCTCCACCCTACCTCAGTCCACCAGAGGGAGCCCGGATAGGGATATATAAAGGAGGGTGGAGTTAGAGAGCTAGTTAGTTCTCCTCAGGAAGTGAGTTGAGACAGAAAAGTCTGGAGTCCACAGCCAGTTCCTGCAGAGTGAAACAGAGAAACAGGTCAGTCTGCATTGGAGCTTAGTCAGACTCAAACAGCTCGAGTTAAGTGAGCTAGGAGCGTTGCTGACGCTCAGAGAGCAGCAGAAGAGGCAGCCAGCCAACTGCCAGTGTGTATAGCCTAGTGAGGGCCCGAGTAGGTCGAAGGCTAGAGGAGTGAGTAGTATTGGGGGCAGAGGAGCTTTACCAGCTCACCCCAGAAACCATATCCCGGACACCGGGTCCGAGTCTTCAGGGATTCTTTACACCCAGCAGAAGACAACCGGAACCCCTGGCGAACTACATGTCCCAGGAATACCAAACGCTGACTGTTATACCAGGGTCAGGAGTTACCGAGGCCCCATATACCAGGGAGTGCGTACTCCAACAGAAGGCCCTACCACAGGATCAGCCGGTGCAGGACAGAAACCAAGGTAGGCCTAGCTCCAGTCAGGTCAGAAACTTACTACATAGAGGCAATAAACAGGAGGCCGTACACCCGCTCACTGGGGAGAATCCGGACGTGCACCCCTCACCCTACAGTGCTCCGGGGTGTTCCTGAACTAATCCCAGTAAAGGTACAGAAGCGTCTTTCTTGTGTGCTCCCATTCTTGCCCTGACCCGGCTGGGTCCCCTCTGTCCTGCATCCCCCCTTCGTACGCTGCCCTGAGGCCCAGCTCCACCTGTGGGGAGCTATACCACTCAAGCTGCTTTAACACCAGCCTCAGTGGACTGCCGCAGCGCTGGTGAACCTCACCATACACCACAGGTGGCGTCACGAACTTTGACATTTGATTTCCCCCTTTTTTAAGAGAGACCCCAGGGTATGGGCCCGGAAGCCGACCACCGCGACATCCCCAAGACCAGGCATCAAGGCCCGGGCGCCGAGTAGTCCCCATCCCCTGGGCGCCACATCTCTAGGGCTATGGATATGAGTAACAGCAGCAGAAAGAATGTGCAATTGACCCTATTCTGTTGTATACTATAAGGCAGCGCTAGTCATCATGCTGAGGGGCACTCGCTTCACCGGTTCAATTAAAGCACACATGCAACGTCTTTCTGGTATTTCACAATCCAGCAGTTTATTATTTATTATAAACCGCTCATAACCAAGTCCATCTCAGTGGCTCGCCGACATATTACACATATAATGTCCAAGAGCCTTTCCAGTGACAGATATGTCCACTCGGCTCCAGTTACAGCCTTCAGCAAGGTAACAATATAAATGTCCACATCAAGCAGCGTTTTTACCTTTGCCGGGTTTTAGCTGCTTCTCTCAGCTCAGTTCTGCCACCGCTGTGGCTTCACGGCTTCCCAGATAGGCCTCCGGGCCTCGTACCTTCAAAGGCTACTGGTATCTCAAAACACAGGGAAGATCCAGCCCACACAGGGACCAGGCCTTTCGCCCTCCAAAGCTACTGTCATCCTAAACACAGGGGGATCCAGTCTCTGCCTTTCAGGCTTCACCAGGCCTCACACTCTAACGGTGTCCCACACACGGGGAACAGGCCTCACGCCTTTCACACCCGGTTTCAAAAGCACCAAGGTTTATATATCCTCCAGTGCACACAGGACCTGTGCTGATGTCACATTCATGTGATCCGTCACCTGATCTGTACATGGTCAGCCAGAACACACCCTGGACCATTACAGTAATGCCACAAGCCGCTGCATTACAATACGCTCTCCACAAACTCAACCTACCTAACTACTTCTATCACCAGGATTAATAAGCATCAGAATTAGTCCTTAGAAAGACTGTTAGTTTAGATTTATAATAGTGTGGAACAGCTCGCTAGAATAAACGCCAATTCTCTCCCTGACTCAGCAGCACCTCTCCCTACTCTGCCTGTCTGACAGGTAGATTGTGACAAGCTTAGTGTCTGGGTGTTATATAGACCCGATGACACTATGCGGCCAGCTAATCACTGTAATGCCACAACCAACATGGCTGCTGCATTGCAGTGACTGGGATCCCTGCATGTTAATTTGCTGTCTAAACAGTGCCAAATATGTGGGGTGGTGATTCGAGCTGACGCCCGAGCATTTCAAAAATACGGGACGAGCACCGAGCATCTTGAGCACTGAGATGCTCAGGCAAGTATCAAATAGTGTAGAGCATGCTCGCTCATCACTAGTGGAAACCCATCACAAGTGACCCCATTTTGGAAACTAGAGCCCTCAAGGAATGTATCTAGATGTGTGGTGAGTCCCTATGGTAAACATCGGGTTACTAGGGGCACACGCGCACCTAGTAACCCGCTGTTTATCATGGTTACCACTCTGCTACAGTGAGCGGGAGGTTACCGCTCACTTTAGCAGGCTCGTAACCATGATAAACAACGGGTTACTAGGAGCGCGTGTGCCCCTAGTAACCGGATGTTTACCATAGTTACCAGCCTGATCGCTGCTCCCGCTGGTCACACACAGCGATGTGTGCTGACCAGCGGGAGAGCAACGACCAAAAAATGGTCCAGGACACTTTGCAACGATCAGCGACCTCACAGCAGGGGCCTGATCGTTGCAAAGTGTCACACATAGCGACATCGCTGGTGAGGTCGCTGTTGCGTCACCAAAATCGTGACAGAGCAACGATCTCGCTAGCGAGATCACTATATGAGACGAGGGCTTTATGTACATCTTATATCAGCTCTTACAATGTGTCGTCTGACATACAGGGACTTGTAAAGATGTGCGGTTGTGGATTTTAATAATCACCTAGGCAGGTTATTGATGCAATTAGTTTTATTCCTTCTGATCACGGTGAATAGCAATTCCAGGTAAATGTCCAACAGGCAATTCTCTTAGTCCTTGAGTTTCCAACCTTGAGTTTCCACTACCCCGTACCAGGTGATACCCACTGTCCCCAAACTTTTGGTTGGCCCACAGCTTTGGTATCTCCTGCCGGTATATTGTCAGTCACAGCATATGCTCCTTCGGATGATGGATATCACGACCGTAGCCCGTGATACCACCCAACTCTCAATCCGACTAGCAATGAATCTTCCCTTTCTCCTGCACAGGGTTCAGCCCCCTGAATCGGCAGAAGAGCTCACCCCTCCCTCCCCCAGCTTACTGTGCATTAGTGGAGATATTTTCTCAGGTGGAACCCATCCCCTGGGTTTGCATGTGAGACTACCTGTGGTGACGGAGAGAACAATGGCCCAAGGTCTCGGAGATATGATCAGTGAAGGGAATAGATACCTGAGGTTGAACTGATGAGCAAACAAATCACTAACAAAACACAGCAAGCAAATTTCTAACAAAACACAAAATTAAGATTGACGAAAAGGGGTGCTCAGTGCTGGAAAAGTATTTAGAAAGTGGCCAGGTCCTCACACAGGTAGTCTGAATAATGAAGATTTGTTAGATATGTTAAATACCTGTTTGCCAGTCAATCTTGTGGGGGATTAGCTGTGGATTCTCGAGCCCTGTGGAATAATATCATTCCTAATCCTTGACCTGTGAATGTTTGTTTCAAAGAACAATTGTGAACTATTTAAGGGACAAGGCCTCTATAGCAGACAGACTTGAAAAAGACACAGCCAAGTTACACTATTGAGGACAGAAGCGAGAACACATGGCTTCATCAAGAGGAAATAAAGATCTGCTCCATTTAAAATCACTGAACTCTGGAAGACACTATGAAGAAATCCAAGTTGGGTCAATCAGGTCACCTGGCCACATATCTGACTTTCTATTCCTGGCGGGCCAGTGGAAGGGTGAGACTGTGTAATGTTGTACCATCTTGGGTATTTGCTGGGACTGTTCTGTGTGTTTATTGTCCGCTTTGTGGTTCAATAAAGTAATGCCACGCTGTTTTACCCTCACCCTGTGTTGTCTGAGTGGTATTATGCCCACGGAAGACCCTGCGTCTTCATAGCGAGGTTAGGCTTAATGTGTTAGTTCTGGAGCTCGAGAGGATAATACGCTTAATGCGCGAGATTGCGATTAATGCGTTTAATGCGTGAGGTTGCGCTTAATGCGCGAGTTCTGCACCTAATGCGCTTAATGTGCTAGTTTTGCACTTAATACACGAGTTCTGCACCTAATGCGCTTAATGTGCTAGTTTTGCGCTTAATGCGCTAGTTCTGCGCTTAATGAGCTTAATGCGTGAGTTCTGCGCTTAATCTGTGAGTTCTGGGGATCGAGAGGTTAACCGCGAGGTTTGGCTTAATGCGGGAGATCTGGCGCTTGAGGGGTTAATGCACTTAATGCGGGAGTTTGCGGTTAATGCACGAGTTCTGGCACTCGAGGGGTTAACCGTGAGGTTGGGTTTAATGCATTAGTTCTGGCGCTCGAGAGTTTAACGACGAGGTTGTGCTTAATTCCCAAATTCTGGAACTTGAGCGTTTAACCGCGAGGTTGCGTTTAATGCACAAATTCCTTGCTTAATGTGCGTTGTTGCGCTTATTGTGTGAGTCCTTCACTTAATGTGCTTAATGTGCCAGTTCTGGCGCTCAAGGGGTTAACCGCGAGGCTGGGCTTAGTGCTCAAGTTCTGGTGCTCAACGGGTTAATGTGCGAAGTTGGTCTTAATGCATGAGTTCTGACGCGCGAGGGGTTAATGCGCTGCATGTGCGAGGTTGTGATTAATGCACTTAATTCACGAGTTCTGGTGCTTAATGCACTTAATGCTCGAGCTATGTGCTTAATGAGCTTAATGCGTGAGTTCTGTGCTTAATGTGCGAGTTCTGGCACTTGAGGGATAACCGTGAGGCTGGGCTTAATGCGTGAGCTCTAGCGCTTGAGGGTTAGGGTACGTTGGGGTTTTAGGGTTAGGGTTAGGGTTAGGTGTTAGAGGGTTAAGGGTTAGAGGGTTAGGGTGTTAGGGTTAGAAGCGGGTTAGGGTGGTTAGGGTACGGGTACGTTAGGGTGCATGTCACTTGTAGCAGCGCTCAGTAGGGATCACCCCAGAGGCTGACTCACCCACAGAGGTGTCATCCCCACAGATGCATGTCACCTGCAGCGTTGCTCAGTAAGGATCACCCCCAGAGGCTGTCTCAACAACAGGGGTGTCATCCCCATGGGTGCATGTCACCTGCAGCGGTGCTCAGTAAGGATCACCCCATAGGCTTACTCACCCACAGGGTTGTCATCCCCATGGGTGCATGTCTCCTGCAGCGGCAGTGCTCACTAAGGATCAACCCAGAGAATGTCTCACCCACAGGGGTGTCATCCCCATGGGTGCATGTCACCTGCAGCGGCGGTGCTCAGTAAGGATCACCCCAGAGGCTGTCTCACCCACAGGGGTGTCATCCCCATGGGTGCATGTCTCCTGCAGCGGTGCTCAGTAAGGATCACATCAGAGGATGACTCACTCACAGGGGTGTCATCCCCACAGTTGCATATCACCTGCAGCGGTGCTCAGTAAGGATCACCCCAGAGGCTGAATCACCCACAGGGATGTCATCCCCATGGGTGCATGTCACCTGCAGCGATGTTCGGTAAGCATCACCCCAGAGGCTGACTCACCCACAGGGTTGTCATCCCCATGGGTGCATGTCACCTGCAGCGGCCGTGCTCAGTAAGGATCACCCCAGAGGCTGACTCACCAACAAAGGTGTCATCCCCATGGGTTCATGTCACCTGCAGAGGTGCTCAGTAAGGATCACCCCAGAGGCTGACTCACTCACAGAGGTGTCATCCCAACGGGTGCATGTCACCTGCAGCGGTGCTCAGTAAGGATCACCCCAGAGGCTGTCTCACTCACAGAGGTGTCATCCCCACGGGTGCATGTCACCTGCAGCGGTGCTCAGTGAGTATCACTCCAAAGGCTGTCTCACTCACAGTGGTGTCATCCTCATGGGTGCATGTCACCTGCAGCGGTGCTCAGTGAGGATCACCCCAGAAACTGACTCACTCACAGGGGTGTCATCCCCACGGGTGCATGTCACCTTTTGCTGTGCTCAGTAAAGATCACCCTAGAGGCTGACTCACTCACAGAGGTGTGATCCCCACAGGTGCATGTCGCCTGCAGCGGTGCTCAGTGAGTATCACTCCAAAGGCTGTCTCACTCACAGGGGTGTCATCCCCATGGGTGCATGTCACCTGCAGTGGCAGTTCTCAGTAAGGATCACCCCAGAGGCTGACTCACTCACAGAGGTGTCATCTCCATGGGTGCATGTCACCAGCAGCGGTTCTCAATAAGGATCACCCCAGAAGCTGACTCACTTACAGGGGTGTCATCCCCACGGGTGCATGTCTCCTGCAGCGGTGCTCAGTAAGGATCACCCCAGAGGCTGACTCACTCACAGTGGTGTCATCCCCATGGGTGCATGTCACCTGCAGCGGCAATGCTCAGTAAGGATCACCCCAGAGGCTGACTCACCCACAGAGGTGTCATCCCCATGGGTGCATGTAACCTGCAGCGGTGCTCAGTAAGGATCACCGCAGAGGCTGACTCACTCACAGTGGTGTCATCCCCATGGGTGCATGTCACCTGCAGCGGTGCTCAGTTAGGATCACCCCTAAGGCTGACTCACCCACAGTGGTGTCATCCCCATGGGTGCATGTCACCTGCAGCGGTGCTCAGTAAGTTTCACCCTAAAGGCTAACTCACTCACAGGGGTGTCATCCCCATGGGTGCATGTCACCTGCAGCGGTGCTCAGTAAGGATCACCCCAGAGGCTGACTCACCCACAGAGGTGTCATCCTCATGGGTGCATGTCACCTGCAGTGGTGCTCAGTAAGGATCACCCTAAAGGCTGACTCACCCACAGGGGTGTCATACCCATGGGTGCATGTCACCTGCAGCGGTGCTCAGTAAGGATCACCCCAGAGGCTGACTCACTCACAGGGGTGTTATCCCCATGGGTGCATGTCACCTGCAGCAGTGCTCAGTAAGGATCACCCCAGAGGCTGATTCACCCACAGGGGTGTCATCCCCATGGGAGCATGTCACCTGCAGCGGTGTTCAGTAAGGATCACCCCAGAGGCTGACTCACCCACAGGGGTGTCATCCCCATGGATGCATGTCACCTTCAGCGGTGCTCAGTAAGGATAACCCCAGAGGCTGACTCACTCACAGAGGTGTCATCCCCATGGGTGAATGTCAGCTGCAGCGGCATTGCTCAGTAAGGATCACCCCAGAGGCTGACTCACTCACAGATATGTAATCTCCACTGGTGCATGTCACCTGCAGCGGTGCTTAGTAAGGATCACCCCAGAGGCTGACTCACCCAAAGAGGTGTCATCCTCATGGGTGCATGTCACCTGCAGAGGTGCTCAGTAAGGATCACCCTAAAGGCTGACTCCCTCACAGGGGTGTCATCCCCATGGGTGCATGTCACCTGCAATGGTACTCAGTAAGTATCACCCCAGAGGCTGACTCAGCCACAGAGGTGTCATCCCCACAGTTGCATATCACCTGCAGCGGTGCTTAGTAAGGATCACCCCAGAGGCTGACTCACCCACAGGGGTGTCATCCCCATGGGTGCATGTCACCTGCAGCGATGTTCGGTAAGGATCACCCCAGAGGCTGACTCATGCACACGGTTGTCATCCCCATGGGTGCATGTCACCTGCAGCGGTGCTCAGTAAGGATCACCCCAGAGGTTGACTCACTTACAGGGTTGTCATCCCAACGAGTGCATGTCACCTGCAGTGGTGCTCAGTATGGATCACCCCAGAGGCTGACTCACTCACAGGGGTGTCATCCCCACGGGTGCATGTCACCTGCCGCGGTACTCAGTGAGTATCACTCCAAAGGCTGTCTCACTCACAGAGGTGTCATCCCCATGGGTGCATGTAACCTGCAGCGGTGCTCAGTAATGATCACCCCAGAGGCTGACTCACCCACAGGGGTGTCATCCCCATGGGCACATGTAACCAGCAGCGTTGCTCAGTAAGGATCACCCCAGAGGCTGTCTCACTCACAGGGGTGTCATCCCCATGGGCACATGTCACCTTCAGCAGTGCTCAGTAAGGATCACCACAGAGGCTGTCTCACGCACAGGGGTGTCATCCCCATGGGCACATGTCACCTGCAGCGGTGCTCAGTAAGGATCACCCCAGAGGCTGTCTCACCCACAGGGTTGTCACCCCCACGGGTGCATGTCATCTGTAGCAGTGCTCAGTAAGGATCACCCCAGAGGCTGTCTCACTCACAGGGGTGTCATCCCCATGGGTGCATGTCACCTGCAGCGATGCTCAGTAAGGATCACCCCAAAGGCTGACTCACGCACAGGGGTGTCATCCCCATAGGTGCATGTAACCTGCAGCGGTGCTCAGTAAGGATCACCCCAAAGGCTGACTCACGCACAGGGGTGTCATCCCCATGGGCATATTTAACCAGCAGCGTTGCTCAGTAAGGATCACCCTAGAGGCTGTCTCACCCACAGGGGTGTAATCCCCATGGGTGCATGTCACCTGAAGAGGTGCTCAGTATGGATCACCCCAGAGGCTGACTCACTCACAGGGGTGTCATCTCCATGGGTGCATGTCACCTGCAGCGGTGCTCAGTAAGGATCACCCCAGAGGCTGACTCACTCACAGAGGTATCATCCCCACGGGTGCATGTCACCTGCAGCAGTGCTCAGTAAGGATCACATCAGAGGCTGACTCACCCACAGGGGTGTCATCCCCATGGGTGCATGTCACCTGCAGCGATGTTCGGTAAGGATCACCCCAGAGGCTGACTCATGCACACGGTTGTCATCCCCATGGGTGCATGTCACCTGCAGCGGTGCTCAGTAACGATCACCCCAGAGGTTGACTCACTTACAGGGTTGTCATCCCAACGAGTGCATGTCACCTGCAGTGGTGCTCAGTATGGATCACCCCAGAGGCTGACTCACTCACAGGGGTGTCATCCCCATGGGTGCATGTCACCTGCCGCGGTACTCAGTGAGTATCACTCCAAAGGCTGTCTCACCCACAGGGGTGTCTTCCCCATGAGTGCATGTCACCTGCAGCTGTGCTCAGTAAGAATCACCCCAGAGGCTGTCTCACACACAGAGGTGTCATCCCCATGGGTGCATGTTACCTGCAGCGGTGCTCAGTAATGATCACCCCAGAGGCTGACTCACCCACAGGGGTGTCATCCCCATGGGCACATGTAACCAGCAGCGTTGCTCAGTAAGGATCACCCCAGAGGCTGTCTCACTCACAGGGGTGTCATCCCCATGAGCACATGTCACCTTCAGCGGTGCTCAGTAAGGATCACCACAGAGGCTGTCTCACGCACAGGGGTGTCATCCCCATGGGCACATGTCACCTGCAGCGGTGCTCAGTAAGGATCACCCCAGAGGCTGTCTCACCCACAGGGTTGTCACCCCCACGGGTGCATGTCATCTGTAGCAGTGCTCAGTAAGGATCACCCCAGAGGCTGTCTCACTCACAGGGGTGTCATCCCCATGGGTGCATGTCACCTGCAGCGATGCTCAGTAAGGATCACCCCAAAGGCTGACTCACGCACAGGGGTGTCATCCCCATAGGTGCATGTAACCTGCAGCGGTGCTCAGTAAGGATCACCCCAAAGGCTGACTCACGCACAGGGGTGTCATCCCCATGGGCATATTTAACCAGCAGCGTTGCTCAGTAAGGATCACCCCAGAGGCTGTCTCACCCATAGGGGTGTAATCCCCATGGGTGCATGTCACCTGAAGAGGTGCTCAGTATGGATCACCCCAGAGGCTGACTCACTCACAGGGGTGTCATCTCCATGGGTGCATGTCACCTGCAGCGGTGCTCAGTAAGGATCACCCCAGAGGCTGACTCACTCACAGAGGTGTCATCCCCACGGGTGCATGTCACCTGCAGCAGTGCTCAGTAAGGATCACATCAGAGGCTGACTCACCCACAGGGGTGTCATCCCCATGGGCACATGTCACCAGCAGCGGTGCTCAGCAAGGATCACCCCAAAGGCTGACTCACGCACAGGGGTGTCATCCCCATGGGCATATTTAACCAGCAGCGTTGCTCAGTAAGGATCACCCCAGAGGCTGTCTCACCCACAGGGGTGTAATCCCCATGGGTGCATGTCACCTGCAGCGGTGCTCAGTAAGGATCACCCCAGAGGCAGACTCACTCACAGAGGTGTCATCCCCATGGGTGCATGTCACCTGCAGCAGTGCTCAGTAAGGATCACCCCAGGGGCTGTCTCACTCACAGGGGTGTCATCCCCATGGGTGCATGTCAACTGCAGCTGTGCTCAGTAAGGATCACCCCAGAGGCTGACTCACCCACAGTGGTGTCATCCCCATGGGTGCATGTCTCCTGCAGCGGTACTCAGTAGGGATCACCCCAGAGGCTGTCTCACCCACAGGGGTGTCATCCCCATGGGCACATGTAACCAGCAGCGTTGCTCAGTAAGGATCACCCCAGAGGCTGTCTCACCAACAGGGGTGTCGTCCCCATGGGTGCATGTCTCCTGCAGTGGTGCTCAGTAAGGATCACCCCAGAGGCTGACTCACCCACAGCGGTGTCATCCCCATGGGTGCATGTAACCTGCAGTGGTGCTCAGGAATGATCACCCCAGAGGCTGACTCACCCACAGGGGTTTCATCCCCATGGGCACATGTAACCAGCAGCGTTGCTCAGTAAGGATCACCCCAGAGGCTGTCTCACTCACAGGGGTGTCATCCCCATGGGCACATGTCACCTTCAGCGGTGCTCAGTAAGGGTCACCACAGAGGCTGTCTCACGCACAGGGGTGTCATCCCCATGGGCACATGTCACCTGCAGCGGTGCTCAGTAAGGATCACCCCAGAGGCTGTCTCACCCACAGGGTTGTCATCCCCACGGGTGCATGTCATCTGTAGCAGTGCTCAGTAAGGATCACCCCAGAGGCTGTCTCACTCACAGGGGTGTCATCCCCATGGGTGCATGTCACCTGCAGCGGTGCTCAGTAAGGATCACCCCAAAGGCTGACTCACGCACAGGGGTGTCATCCCCATAGGTGCATGTAACCTGCAGCGGTGCTCAGTAAGGATCACCCCAAAGGCTGACTCACGCACAGGGGTGTCATCCCCATGGGCATATTTAACCAGTAGCGTTGCTCAGTAAGGATCACCCCAGAGGCTGTCTCACCCACAGGGGTGTAATCCCCATGGGTGCATGTCACCTGCAGCAGTGCTCAGTAAGGATCACATCAGAGGCTGACTCACCCACAGGGGTGTCATCCCCACGGGTGCATGTCACCTGCAGCAGTGCTCAGTAAGGATCACCCCAGGGGCTGTCTCACTCACAGGGATGTCATCCCCACTGGTGCATGTCACCTGCAGCAGTGCTCAGTAAGGATCACCCCAGGGGCTGTCTCACTCACAGGGGTGTCATCCCCACAGGTGCATGTCACCTGCAGCGGTGCTCAGTAAGGATCACCACAGAGGCTGTCTCACCCACAGGGGTGTCATTCCCATGGGTGCATGTCACCTGCAGCGGTGCTCAGTAAGGATCACATCAGAGGCTGACTCACTCACAGGGGTGTCATCCCCATGGGCACATGTCACCAGCAGCGGTGCTCAGTAAGGATCATCCCAGAGACTGTCTCACCCACAGGGGTGTCATACCCACGGGTGCATGTCACCTGCAGCGGTGCTCAGTAAGGATCACCCCAGAGGCTGACTCACTCACAGGGGTGTTATCCCCGTGCGTGCATGTCACCTTCAGCGGTGCTCAGTAAGGATCACCCCAGAGGCTGACTCACTCACAGGGGTGTCATCCCCATGGATGCATGTCACCTGCAGCGGTGCTCAGTAAGGATCACCCCAGAGGCTGACTCACCCACAGGGGTGTCATCCCCATGGGTGCATGTCACCTGCAGCGGCAGTGCTCAGTAAGGATCACTCCAGAGGCTGACTCACTCATAGGGGTGTCATCCCCTTGGGCACATGTCACCTGCAGCGATGCTCAGTAAGGTTCACCCCAGAGGCTGACTCACTCACAGGGATGTCATCCCCATGGGTGGATGTCACCTGCAGCGGTGTTCAGTAAGGATCACCCCAGAGGCTGTCTCACTCACAGGGATGTCATCCCCATGGGTGCATGTCACCTGCAGCGGTGCTCAGTAAGGATCACCCCAGAGGCTGACTCACTCACAGAGGTGTCATCCCCATGGGTGCATGTCTCCTGCAGCGGCGGTGCTCAGTAAGGATCACCACAGAGGCTGACTCTCCCACAGGGGTGTCATCCCCATGGGTGCATGTCACCTGCAGTGGTACTCAGTAAGGATCACCCCAGAGGCTGACTCACCCACAGGGGTGTCATCCCAATGGGTGCATGTCACCTGCAGCGGTGCTCTGTAAGGATCACCGCAGGGGCTGACTCACCCACAGGTGTGTCATCCCCATGGGTGCATGTCACCTGAAGCGGTGCTCAGTAAGGATCACCCCAGAGGCTGACTCAATCACAGTGGTGTCATCCCCATGCTTGCATGACACCTGCAGCGGTGCTCAGTAAGGATCACCCCAGAGGCTGACTCACTCACAGAGGTGTCATCCCCATGGGTGCATGTCACCTGCAGCGGTGCTCAGTAAGGATCACCCCAGAGGCTGTCTCTCCCACAGGGGTGTCATCCCCATGGGTGCATATCACCTGCAGCGGTGCTCAGTAAGGATCACCCCAGAGGCTGACTCACCCACAGGGGTGTCATCCCCATGGGTGCATGTCTCCTGCAGCGGCGGTGCTCAGTAAGGATCACCCCAGAGGCTGTCTCACCCACTGCGGTGTCATCCCCATGGGTGCATGTCTCCTGCAGCGGTGCTCAGTAAGGATCACCCCAAAGGCTGACTCACCCACAGGAGTGTCATTCCCATGGGTGCATGTCACCTGCAGCGATGTTCGGTAAGGATCACCCCAGAGGCTGACTCACTCACAGGGGTGTCATCATCATAGGTGCATGTCACCTGCAGCGGTGCTCAGTAAGGATCACCCTAAAGGCTGACTCACTCACAGGGGTGTCATATAGTGTTGAGCCACCCCCGTGGTGTTCGAGTTCGGTTCGTCGAACACCTGTATGTTCGCCCAACTGTTTGTCTAACTGTTCGTCGAACACCTTCGAACACCGTTAAAATCAATGGCAGGCAAACAAAAACACATAGAAACACATAGAAAACACCTTCAAAGGTGTCCAAAAGCTGACAAACTGCTCAGAATGCACAACTAACACATGGAAAAGTGACAAGTACATATAGTCATGCGAAAAGAAAAGAGTTGGAGGAGTAAAAGGAGGGGGAGACACAGATATAGGCATGTCATGCCCTTCTAAAACCAAAAAAGTGCGAAGCCGACACCGCCAGTCCGTTCCTGCCCGTGCGACCTCCGTGTCGCCGGGTTTGTGCCTGAGCCGTGGTCGACCCTGACGGCCAGCCCCCCTCTCCCAATACTGGTGCCTGTCCGCTGGTGGGTCGAGCGAGCCCCCCTGCGGTGGAGGCAGGTCTAATATTTTTAATTTAAATTGTCTCTCTAATTTGAATGAGTACACTTTAAATCCTTTTACAAGGATCTATTGGAGGGCAAGTCTCATGCCAGCAGCCGCGGTAATTTAAGCTCCAGTAGCGTCCACTAAAGCTGCTGCAGTTAAAAAGCTTTTATAAGGATCGAGCTTGGCGGTCCACCGCAAAGCGTCCTAGCGCCAGTCCCAGCCCCTGTGCCTTGGGTTGCCTCACCGATGCTCTTCACCGAGTGTCCCGGGGGTCCGAAGCATTTCCTTTGAAAAAATTAAGTGTCCAAACTACAGGTGGTGTAGCTTGCTTAACAGCTGGGATAAACCGCTGACTAGCAGACACTGCAACTAGGCACAAAGTATTTCCTGGGCTAGATGCAGTTAAAAATTTGTAATTAGATACTCTCGTTGGATGCTGAGAAAGTATTCAATAGAGTCTCCTGGCACGCCATATATTATTCTGTTAAAAAGCTTGGGGTAGGGGTCTAGGGCAGGGTTCCCCAACTCCAGTCCTCAAGGCCCACCAACAGGTCATGTTTTCAGGATTTCCTTAGTATTGCACAGGTGATGGAATTATTGCCTGTGCAGGTGATGCAATTATCACCTGTGTAATACTAAGGAAATCCTGAAAACATGACCTGTTGGTGGGCCTTGAGGACTGGAGTTGGGGAACCCTGGTCTAGGGGACCCTTTTATATTCAAAATCACGGCCCTGTATCGCAATACGTCACCTAGGCTGAAGATAAATGGAACATTTTCATCACCTTTCATAATCACCAATGGGACAAGGCAGGGATGTCCTCTGTCCCCTCTCTTTTACATCGTAGTGACGGAGCACCTGCTCATCATCAATTCGCCATAACCCCAATATTAGGTGGATTGAGGTGGGAGGCACCGAGTACAAGTGCTCTGCATTTGCTGATGATGTCCTAGTATATATCACTCAATCACATATATCCATCCCTGCTGTTATGGCAGAAATAGATCACTTTGTTACATGGTCAAATTTTAAAATCAATGCAGCGAAGTCTGAGGCCCTCGATTTCTCCCTCCCCAAATCCATACAGGATTCCATCCACTCCAACTTTCCCTTTGCCTGGCCCTCACAGGGTATCAAATACTTTGGAATTCGTGTTCATAGAGACCTCTCCCGTCTATGTTATCTTAATTTTGGGCCCTTTATTGAACAACTCCATACAGACCACGGTTGGCAAGTTAGAACTGTAAGATTCACTACGTGAACCACTGGTGTTTTGTGGAAAAGCACATGTATACTGTGTTCCAAATTATTATGCAAAAAGTGTTTAGGAGTGATAAGGTAAGAATTTTTTTGTTTGTCAGTTAAACTCATTGATGGTGATGTGTGTCAGGGCTCTTTATATCACTGTAAGCAATTGCAGACACCTGTGCTAATTAGTTTGGCAGGTGTGTCCAATGAAAGGCAAGACTACTTAAGAAGGCTGTCCCACATTATTAAGCAGCCTACATTTTCTGCCAAAATGGGAAAGAAAAAGGATGTGTCGGCTGCTGAGAAGCAACAAATTGTGGAGTGTTTAGGTCAGGGCATGACTACAATCAACATTGCCAAGACACTTCATCCTGATCATCGCACAATCAAGAAGTATGTAGATGATTCACAGTACACACGTGTGCGTGCTGATAAGGGAAAATTGAGGACTCTATCCTACAGGCAATTACGTCAGGTTAAAAGAGCAGCGGCAAAAAAGCCTTGTCATAGCAGCAGACAAGTTTTTGAAGCTGCTGGTGCCTCCAACATCTCCCGAACAACAAGATGCAGGGTCCTTCAGAGGTTTGCAGCTATGAGTAAGCCATACTGTCGACCTCCTCTATCCACTGTACACAAGCAGAAACGGCTCCAGTGGGCCAAACAATACATGAAGACTGACTTCAAATCTGTTTTGTTCACGGATGAGTGCCATGCAACGCTCGATGGTCCAGATGGATGGAGTGGAGGATGGCTGGTTGATGGACACACCATGCAAACACGGCTACGGCGCCAACAAGGAGGAGGTGGAGTAATGTTTTGGGCTGGAATCATGCGGAGAGAGATTGTCGGCCCCTTTAGGATCCCTGAAGGAGTAAAGATGAACTCCATAATGTATGTGGAGTTTCTCAAACAGCACTTCCTGTCATGGTTCAAGAAGAAGAACGGTGTATTCCGCAGCAAGATCATTTTCATGCATGATAATGCACCGTCTCATGCTGCACATAACACATCTGCATCTCTGGCTGATATGGGCATAAAAGGGGACAAACTTATGGTGTGACCCCCATGCTCCCCTGACCTCAACCCCATTGAGAACCTCTGGAGCATCATCAAAAGGAGTGTCTATGATGGCGGGAGGCAGTTCACATCTAAGCAACAGCTCTGGGAGGGTATTCTGTCCTCA
The DNA here is from genome assembly GCF_046119375.1 of Phyllobates terribilis. NCBI lineage: Eukaryota > Metazoa > Chordata > Amphibia > Anura > Dendrobatidae > Phyllobates > Phyllobates terribilis. The sequence goes on from NW_027362763.1 coordinate 649,001,851, forward strand.
TGCAAAACAATTGAAGCAGAAACCATCCAAAACCTGACAAATTCAATGGACGAGAGAGTTCAGAAGCTTCTTTCGAACAAGGGGTCCTATGTGCAAATGTAACATCACCTAGAATAAAGTTTTGAGTTGAAAACTGTTTGATTTCAGTTTCTAATAACCTGCTAATGCTTATAATTTCAAAAATGACCATTTTTTTGTTCTTTATTAAAATTAAAAGGTTGATCGAAGAGTGTGGGGGATCTAAGAGTGTGGCAACCCAGTAGTCAGGATTATTTCGAATTCTGACAATCTGAGGGTCATGTTGCAGGTAGTGCAGCAAGAAGGCACTCATGTGTCTTGCACATCTAGGAGCCCCAAAACTATTTTCCACGCTAGATGCAGCTAAAAATTATTATTAATTTGAAAGCTGGTGGAGCTTAGTATAGATGGCCTAATAGAATCAGTACTGCAAACTGCTACAAGGCCCAAATTATTTTCCAGCCAAGATAGAGATAAACATGATTAGTAATTTGAAAGCTTAAAACGGTTGGTGAGGTGATTTTAACAAATCATCAAGCTTTTACTCTCCCCAGGATGACACAGGGGTAGAAAAGTCATTTTGGATCCATGATTTGTTCATCTTTATGAACGTGAGTCTGTCTACATTATCAGTGGAGAACCGCGTGCGCTTATCTGTCAGCACACCACCAGCAGCGCTGAACACACGTTCAGACAGAACGCTGGCTGCGGGGCATGACAAGATCTCCAAGGCGTAAGTGGCGAGCTTCGGCCATTTATCCAGATTGGAAGCCCAAAAAGAGCAAGGGTCCAGTGACACAGTCACGGCTTCAATGTTTACTTGGAGATACTCCTGTACCATCATCTCTAGGCATTGACTATGTGTCAGACTTCTTGTCTCCTGTGGCCTTGCAAAGGATGGGTTAAAAAGGTGGTGAAATGATTCCGCAAAATTGATGTTACCAGCAGATACTGTGTTTCTGTTACGTTTTGAGTGCTGAACACTCGATGGTCCCACAGTTGGAAAGTTGGAACTGTGAGATTCACTACGTGCACCACTAGTGTTTTGGGGAAAAGCACATGTAAGATTCTGCAACAGTCTCTGCTGATACTCCTGCATGCGTGCATCTCTTTCTATGGCAGGAATAATTTCTGCAAATTTACTTTTGTACCGGGGATCTAACAGTGTGGCAACCCAGTAGTCAGGATTATTTCTAATTCTCACAATTCGAGGGTCATGTTGCAGGTAGTGCAGCAAGAAGGCACTCATGTGTCTTGCGTATCCAGGAGCACCAAGTCCCTGTTGTGTTGGTGGCGAGGTAACAATCATGCTTCCTTCCTCTGCCCTCTCCCACCAACCTCGCACAACAGAAATGTGATCAAGGTCTCCCTCATCTGATGAGTCTTCCATCAGTTCGTCCTCCACTTCTTCCTGGGCTCCTGCACCTTCCTCACTAGTTTGGCTGCTACCATGCGCCCTGGTAAAACCATCTCCCCCACCCTCACATGCCTGCCGCCTTGGTGCTGCCGACCGTCTGGACCTTGCAGATGTTAGCCCTTCCGCATACAACTCCTCCTCCTCTACTTCCTCCACCTCCTCTTGTGCCACCACCTGACTCCGAATTCTGTTTAACATGTGCTCCAGCATGTAAATCACCGGAATAGTCATGCTGATAATGGCATCGTCAGCACTAAACATCTTCATCGCCATTTCAAAACTGTGCAGAAGGGTGCATAGGTCCCTGATCGGAGACCACTCCTCCAGCGTGATTTGCCCCACCTCTGGATCTCGTTGGCCCAGGCTATACGTCAGAACGTATTGCACCAGGGCTTGTCAGTGCTGCCACAGTCGCTGCAACATGTGCAGAGTTGAATTCCACCGGGTAGGCACATCGCATTTTAGCCGGTAAAGTGGCAGGCCCAACGACTTCTGTAGAGATGTAAGTCGCTGAGCTGTGGGATGCGAACGGCGGAAGTGAGCACACAGCGACCGTGCCCTCTGCAGAAGGCCATCTAGTCCGGGACAGTGGGCTAAAAATTGCTGGACAACCAGGTTCAACACGTGAGCCATACAAGGCACGTGTGTGACATTGCCCCGGTGAAGGGCCACACCCAGGTTTGCAGCATTGTCGTACACGGCCTTCCCTGGTTTCAGGTCCAGTGGAGACAACCATTCATGAAACTGGTTCTCCAGAGCTGACCACAACTCCTCAGCTGTGTGACTCACATTTCCCAGACATTTCAAAGTAAAAACTGCCTGATGATGTTGAGCCCTGCTGCCAGCATAGTAAGGAGGTGTGCAGGATCCCTTCTGTGCAGTTAGAAAGCTTGTGGCATGACCAGACAGGCTTTGGGTGCAGGTGGAGGACCGAGAGGAGGTTGAGGAGGCAGAAGCAGTGGAGGAACTTTGAGATAAAGAGGATTGACGCACAACTCGTGGGGACGGCAAGACTTGGACAGCAGCCTCTTGTCCTGCTGTAACCATAGTTACCCAGTGCCCAGTCAGCGACATGTAATGCCCCTGTCCATGCCTACTTGTCCAAGTGTCTGTGGTGAAATGCACCCTGTCACACACAGAGTTTCTCAAAGAAGCGGTGATGTTGTGTGCGACATGCTGGTGGAGCGCAGGCACACCTTTCTTTGAGAGGTAGTGCCGACTGGGCATCTAGTACTGGGGCACTGCGACGGACATAAGGTCTCGAAAATCCTGTGTCCATCAGGCGGAAAGGCAGCATTTCTGTAGCCAAGATCTTGCAGATGGTGAAATTCAACCTCTTAGCTTTCTCATGGCTAGGAGGAAATGGTCTTTTAAATGTCCACAGCTGAGGGACCGAGGGCTGGCTGTTGTGCTTAGACGGGGTTGAGAAGGGTGTCCCGGGCAAACTGCCGGTCTGTGAGGAAGATGCAGGCGGACATCTTAGGTTGCCTTGATCCAAAGGTGGTGCTATCGATGTCGGACAGCGCTGAACACCAGCTGGTGTTTCCACCTCCAAAGAAAATGATGACCTGCCAATCACGCTGGCTGTTGCGGGTAAAGAGGTGGCAGGTCTGCGTCCCAAAACAGGTGTGACTGCTGTCCCCCCAGTCACAGAGGATGAAGAGGCCGCGGATGCACAAGATGTGGCAGACGGTGGTTGACCTGGCCGGCTAGGCCAAATTGTAGCACAGTGAGCTTCCCACTGCAACTTATGCTTCATATCCATATGCCGGTTCATGCATGAAGTACTCAAACTATGTATTTTTTGGCCTCTACTTAGCTTTTGTTGACAAATATTACAAATATTACAGATAACACGAGTTGGGTCATCCTTATCGATCTGAAAAAATGCCCAGGCTATGCAATGCTTAGCACCCATGCGACCTGAAGAGCCACCACGACTTGTGGTCAGAGGCAGAGTTGTGGTTGAGGATGCAGTTGTTGACATGCTTCCAGTACTACGTCTCTGTCCAGGAAGGCGCAACCTGACCTCGTCGTCACTAGCATCCTCCTCCACCTCCTCTGCTGACCTCATCGAATGGCTGACTGTGGGTTTACAGTAAGTGGGATCTCCAACCTCGTCATCATCACCCTGTGTGTTCTCACACCCGTCGTCCTCAGAGCCAACCTCTTCCTGCCCTGACCGAAAAGTCAAGTTGTCGCTCCAATCAGTTATTTGAGTCTCATCATCGTCTTCATCATTGTCTCCACCAACAGGAGTTACAGTTTGGGAACGAGGGTCTACATTATGCTCAGAACCTTCTTCATCTGGTCCTGGATCCGACTCAAAGATTCTGGGCATCAGTGCAGATCATTTCCTCGTCTGGATTCACAGAAGCTCTGGAGCTGACCTCTGATTCCCAGGGTATAGTATGAGTAAACAGCTCTGCAGACTCAACCATCTGTTCTACCTCATACTCAGACGGGCAGCTGGACACTTGGGAGCTGTGAGGAAGCAAGTGCGATTGGGGTGACACCTCTGGGGACTGGAGTATTTGTGATGTTGAAGTTGAGGTGGAGGAGAGCCCACTTAAAGGAGCACTTGATATCCGTTGAAGCACCTGCTGTTTTTGTGCCTCATCTGGAATTTGTAGCGATTGGCGTGGCCGTAAGAAAGGGATCTTATCACATTGTCCGCTAAAAGAAGTAGACATCTTAGTTTGGCTGGAAGATGGTCTTTCTTCTGCAGATGTTACTGTTGCTATAAAACCTACCCCATGGACACAACCTTTTTTTCCCTGCCCAACACGCCTATTCCCCTTTCCACCAGCAGCAGGCCTTTTTCCACTCATTTTGGTGGTTAACTAATTCACAACTCTGGAGTTGTTTGCACAAAAAACAATTGATGGGAATCGAGCAGAGCTGAGTGGCCAAACTGTGGTATTAGCCCAAAAGTATTGGCTGGGTTAGATGCAGATAAAAATTATTTTGAATTTGCAACCTGGTGGAGGTTAGTATAGATGGACTAATAGAATGATGCTATGCCCAAAAGATTTTACTTAACTAGGTGCAGTAAAAAAATTTGTATTCTATACACAGGTGGTGTAGCTTGCAACACAGATAGGCTACTCCACTGACTAACACACACTGCAAGAGGCCAAAAAGGATTAGCTTTGCTAGATTTAGCCAAATGCTGTGAAAAAAACTTGCACAGCACTGGCACAGACCTGCCTGGCAAAAAGTGATAGGAACTGATGTAACCTAGCCCTCAAAAGGACTGCAATTACAATTAGTCTTTACTCCCAACCTATCTATTTGAGAGCACAGACCTGCCTGATAAAAGTGATAGGAACTGATGTAACCTAGTCCTTAAAAGGACTGCAATCACAACTATTCCCTACTCCCAAGCTATCTGTAGATTTGTGCGAAAATTGGCTTGAAATTAACAAGGTATAGCGCACACAGCAACAGCGGTGCCGTCTAACACGCAGCTGCAGCAGTGAGAAAATGGTGGCGACGGGGAAAATGGCTGGGCCTTATAGGGCAAGGACATGTGACATACACTGCCAATGACACATGCCCTTGCTTGTGTGAAAAAAAGCACTTCGCTCCGTGTGTGCGCTGCTGATAGGCTGACAGATTGCACCTCCCCCCTGTAAATGCGGGAAAGAGAAAAAAAATGGAGATCTTCATTATTTATGCAGAGATCCATCCCCTGCCCCTCCCCCCGCCCTGCTGTACACTCAAACTGCGTATTAACATTACTTTTCAGCATTACTGAGAAAAAAATCCAGTTATGATTTTGGTGCACGAACAGTTATCGAACATAACCTCGAACAGCCGAATTTTTTTCAAATTGTTCGTGTTCGCCGAACAGCTCGAACACTGCCCAAAACAGCTCGAATTTGAGATTGGCGGACAGTTCTAGTCGAACACCGCTCATCTCTAGTGTCATCCCCATGGGTGCATGTCACCTGCAGCGGTGCTCAGTAAGGATCACCCCAGAGGCTGACTCACCCGCAGGGGTGTCATCCCCATGGGTGCATGTCTCCTGCAGCGGTGCTCAGGAAGGATCACCCCAGAGGCTGACTCACCCGCAGGGGTGTCATCCCCATGGGTGCATGTCTCCTGCAGCGATGCTCAATAAGGATCACCCCAGAGGCTGTCTTACCCAGAGGGCTGTCATCCGCATGGGCACATGTAACCAGCAGCGTTGCTCAGTCAGGATCACCCCAGAGGCTGACTCACCCGCAGGGGTTTCATCCCCATGGGCACATGTAACCAGCAGCGTTGCTCAGTAAGGATCACCCCAGAGGCTGACTCACCCGCAGGGGTGTCATCCCCATGGGTGCATGTCTCTTGCAGCGATGCTCAGTAAGGATAACCCCAGAGGCTGACATACTCACAGGGGTGTCGTCCCCATGGGTGCATGTCACCTGCAGAGGTGCTCAGTAAGAATCACCCCAGAGGCTGACTCACTCACAGAGGTGTCATCCCCATGAGTGCATGTCACCTGCAGCGATGCTCAGTAAGGATCACCCCAGAGGCTGACTTACACACAGTGGTGTCGTCCCCATGGGTGCATGTCACCTGCAGAGGTGCTCAGTAAGGATCACCCCAGAGGCTGACTCACTCACAGAGGTGTCGTCCCCATGGGTGCATGTCACCTGCAGCAGTGCTCAGTAAGGATCACCCCAGAGGCTGACTTACTCACAGGGGTGTCATCCCCATGGGTGCATGTCACCTGCAGCGATGCTCAGTAAGGATCACCCCCTGAGGCTGACTTACTCACAGGGGTGTCATCCCCATGGGTGCATGTTACCTGCAGCGGTGCTCAGTAAGGATCACCCCAGAGGCTGACTCACTCACAGGGGTGTCATCCCCATGAGTGCATGTCACCTGCAGCGATGCTCAGTAAGGATCACCCCAGAGGCTGACTTACTCACAGGGGTGTCGTCCCCATGGGTGCATGTCACCTGCAGAGGTGATCAGTAAGGATCACCCCAGAGGCTGACTCACTCACAGAGGTGTCGTCCCCATGGGTGCATGTCACCTGCAGCAGTGCTCAGTAAGGATCAACCCAGAGGCTGACTTACTCACAGGTGTGTCGTCCCCATGGGTGCATGTCACCTGCAGAGGTGCTCAGTAAGGATAACCCCAGAGGCTGACTTACTCACAGGGGTGTCATCCCCATGGGTGCATGTCACCTGCAGCGATGCTCAGTAAGGATCACCCCTGAGGCTGACTTACTCACAGGGGTGTCATCCCCATGGGTGCATGTTACCTGCAGTGGTGCTCAGTAAGGATCACCCCAGAGGCTGACTCACTCACAGGGGTGTCATCCCCATGGGTGCATGTCACCTGCAGCAGTGTTCAGTAAGGATTACCCCATAGGTGGACTCACTCACAGGGGTGTCATCCCCATGGGTGCATGTTACCTGCAGCGGTGCTCAGTAAGGATCACTCCAGAGGCTGACTCACCCACAGAGGTGTCATCCCTATGGGTGCAGGTCACCTGCAGCGGCGGTGCTCAGTAAGGATCACATCTGCAGGTCCTGTGGACCATAAAGATTCTGGCTATGTGGTGAATTCCTCCCCTAGTTCTGGGGAGAGGATCATCATTTCTCGCCCAGTTCCCCGGCCTTACTGCACGTGGACACTGGGTTTAGAAATGGTGTCCGATTCAGGACTTTGGAGTATGCCTGCAGCTTGGCATTGCACAATGAGCCATCACCCAAATCCTCCCATTGTTTACTTTCCTTACATTCATCCACAAAATTACCAAGGGATCTCCATGATCTACCCTTATATCTGGAGAGGGAACATGTGGCTTGGTACCTCTATAAAGCAATTTAATTTGTTCCTGACAATTTACAGCTGGCATCACAGTTCCCTTTCTGATCCCAGTATAGGGGGTCCGAGAACAGCCGAGAGCAGGGTTTTTGGAAAAACCTATTATCGTATTTTAAATTAGGACCCTTAAAATACCTGTAATACATGATGCATGTAGTTCTTCAGGTTTGTGAAAATCTGCACCCGGATCCCCTAAATCTCTTGCTGCCTTATTAAGGAGTCAGTAACTAAGGATGGTCCTGCAGTTATTAGATCTGGACTGTAATGGTATCTGGGTTCCCCATACCCTTGGAGCACCATTGTCTCCGCCATGGATTTTGCCTGAAGTCCTGCAGCAGGTGGGATTATTCCCGGTCTCAGGGCTTGCATCTTATCCCACCCACACAGTTGATAATATAATTTGTGCAGTTGCACTTTTACCTGTGCCGGGGTCCCGTACCTCCACTGGTGTAGACGATGGTTCTTTTACCATTTGCTCCTGTTACCACTATGCAGGCAGCAGACAGTCCAATAGTGGGTATCTCTTCTGGATCTACTAAGGTTCTAATGGCTCCTGAATCAACAAGAAAAGTGACCTCACGGCCCCCCACGAGGAGGGTCACTTCTGGAAGTAAAGGGTTTTGTAAATACATTTCTATTTCAGCTAAATGTAATATTTCCTCAGGAACCTTATTTATTTATTTATTTTCCTTCTGACCAAAAGGTCCTTATCACACAAGGGCATCATCTCAGTCCTCTTCTCCTGTTTTTTCTTTTGTCTACCTTTTTCTCTCGTTCTTGCCTCTCTCAACCATTTATTTGCACTGTCATGACCATACTTTCTTTTCTCTTTCTCATTACCTTGTTCTATTTCTTGTACCAAATTTTCACATTCTGTCAAAGTAAGTTTACCATCAAATCCAACTTTCTCTGCCATTAATCAAGGTACTTCCCACATTCAGGGTCTATTTTATGCATATACTTACTATCCCCCTCTAGTGGTTCCTTCTTATCATAACACCAAAGACAACCACGTTCCACACGTTTGCCTGAAACATTCCCCATGTTTACAGCTTATATCCCAAATTCAAGACTGTTTGTTCTGCTTCAGTAGTACCCTCCGGGTACAATTGTATCCAGCCGTCAGATGTAATGCACAATAACAATCCTGCCTTACAATGCAGACAAGACATTAAAATATAGCTGTGGGTCTACGTCCCGTAAGGATGTTATATGACACTAGATGGTGGCCCGATTCTAATGCATCGGGTATTCTAGAATAGGTATGCGGCCGACCGGGCGCAATCAGCAGAGCTGTGTTTAAATTTTGCGCCAAAATCGCTGATTGGTCGAGGCCGGCAACCGTGACCAATCAGCAAAGCGGTGTTAAAATTTGGCGCCTAAATCGCAGATTGGTCACGGCCGGCGGTCGCGACTAATCAGCAGAGCGGGGTTTAAATTTGGCGCCAATAATGCTGATTGGTCACGACAGCGACCAATCAGCAGAGCGGTGTTTAAATTTGGCACTAATAATGCTGATTATTCGCGACCGGTAACCGCGACCAATCAGCAGAGCGGTGTTTAAATTTGGCGCTAATTTCTCTGCTTGGTCGCGGCCGGCCACTGCGACCAATCAGCGAAGCGGTGTTTAAATTTGGCGCCAATATGGCTGATTGGTCACGGCCGGTGGTTGCGACTAATTAGCAGAGCGAGATTTAAATTTGGCGCCAATACTGCTGATTGGTCGTGGCCGGCGACCGCGACGAATCAGCAAAGCGGTGTTTAAATTTGGCGCCAATATTGCTGATTGGTCGCGGCCGTCGACCGCTACCAATCAGCAGAGCAGGGTTTAAATTTTGTGCCAATACTGCTGATTGGTCGTGGCCGGCGACCGCAACCAATCAGCAGAGCGGGGTTTACATTTGGCGCCAAAATTGCTGATTGGCGCGTCCGCCGGGTGCGAACAATTAGCAGAGCGGGGTTTAAATTTGGCCCCAACACTGCTGATTTGTCGCGGCCGGCGACCGCGACCAATCAGCAGAGCGTTGTTTAAATTTGACACAAAAAACGCAGATTGGTCGCGGCCGGTGGTTGCGACCAATCAGCAGAGTGAGGTTTAAATTTGGCGCCAATACTGCTGATTGATCTCGTCCAGCGACCGCGATCAATCAGCAGTGCGGTGTTTAAATTTGGCGCCAAAATCGCTGATTGGTCGCAGCCGGCAGCCTCGACCAATCAGCAGAGCATTGCTTAAATTTGGCGCCAAAATCGCTGATTGGTCGCGGACTCCAGACGCGACCAATCAGCAGAGCTTTGTTTAAATTTGGCGCCAATCTCACTGATTGGTCGCGGCTGGCGGCTGCGACCAATCAGCTGAGCGGGGTTTAAATTTGGCACCAATACTGCTGATTGGTCACGGCCGACAACCGCGACCAATCAGCAGAGCGGTGTTTAAATTTTGCGCCAATACTGCTGATTGATCTCGGCCAGCGACCGCGACCAATGAGCAGAGCGTTGGTTAAATTTGGCGCCAAGCTCGCTGATTGGTCGCGGCTGGCATCCGCGACCAATTAGCACAGCAGTGTTTAAATGTGGCGGCAAGATCGGTGATTGGTCGCGGCCGCTATTTAAATGTGGCGCCCAAATCGGTGATTGGTCGCGGGCAACGGCCGCGACCAATCAGCAGAGCGGTGTTTAACTTTAGCGCCAAGATCACTGATTGGTCGCGCTCTCCACACGCGACCAATCAGCGAATCGTATTGGTGAGGAGCGGGGAGTGGAATTGTATTAGTGAGGACCGGGGAGCGCCGCTGCCTGTGCGGGTACTTCTGCTGCGAGAACCCGGGACATGAGCGGGCGCTCGGAGCAGAAGTATCCCGACCCGCAGGTCCGCTCCCCGGTCCTCCCTTCACACCCTAGCCGCTGATGTCCCCACAGTATCCGCATGGTGTTACAAAGGTCCGGACATTTGTGTTAAAAATCGCTGATTAGTCGCTGGCGCTGCCCGCGACCAATCACCGATTTGGGCGCTAAATTTAAATATCGGCCGCGACCAATCACCGATCTTGGCTCCACATTTAAACACCGCTGTGCTGATTGGTCGCCGACGCTGGGCGCGACCAATCACCGATTTTGGCGCCACATTTAAATAGCGTCCGCGACCAATCCGTCACGGCCGATATTTGAATGTGGCGCCCAAATCGGTGATTGGTCGCGGGCAGCGCCAGCGACCAATCAGCGATTTTTAACACAAATGTCCGGATCTTTGTAACACCATGCGGATACTGTGGGGACATCAGCGGCTAGGGTGTGAAGGGAGGACCGGGGAGCGGCGCTGCGGGTCAGGATACTTCTGCTCCGAGCGCCCGCTCATGTCCCTGGTTCTCGCAGCGGAAGTATCCGCACAGGCAGCGCCGCTGACATCCATGCGGCTGGGGTGTGAAGGGAGGACCGGGGAGCGGCGCTGACATCCAATTGGTCGCGGCCGCTATTTAAATCTGCCGCACAAATCGGTGATTGGTCGCTGTCTTGGCCCGCGACCAATCACTGATCTTGGCGCCAAAGTTAAACACTATTGTGCTGATTGGTCGCGGACGCTGCCCGCGACCAATCACCGATTTGGGCGCCAAATTTAAATATCGGCCGCGACCAATCACCGATCTTGGCTCCAGATTTAAACACCGCTGTGCTGATTGATCGCGGCCGATATTTAAATTTGGCGCCCAAATCGGTGATTGGTCGCGGCCAGCGCCCGCGATCAATCAGCACAGCGGTGCTTAAGTTTTGCGCTAAGATCAGTGATTGGTCGGGTCCGAAGACCGCGACCAATCATCGAATCGTCTTGGTGAGGACCGGGGAGCTGCGCTGCCTGTGCGGCTACTTCCGCTGCGAGAACCCGGGACATAGCGGGCTCTCGCAGCAAAAGTATCCCGACCCGCAGCGCCGCTCCCTGGTCCTCCCTTCCGCATGGAGGTCAGCGGCGCCGGCGGTCCTTCCGCTGCTACCGGCCGGGAGATGAGCGCCTCGCGCCGCTCATCTCCCGGCTGCATCTCCGTCCCGCAGATGGGTCCGGCGGTCGGGTTCCTTCTGCTGTTGCCGGCCGGGAGATGAGCGCCTCGCGGCGCTCATCTCCCGGCTGCATCGCCGCTCCGCTCCGTCCGCAGATGAGCCGCTAACGGCCGCCATCTTTTTTCAGAAATCCCGCGGCGCTGATTGGCCGCTGGCGGACCAATGAGCGACGCGGGATTTCCTGGACAGACAGACACACAGACAGACAGGCAGGCAGGCAGACGGGATAAGACGATTACAGTATATAGTAGATTCTTATACACAAGAAGAAGGCAAAAAAGAAGATAAGAACTACACACAATGCAAATCCTTGAGCACAATGGATGTCTACCCACTTGTAAGAAGTCGGACAAATATCAGCGGAATTCATATGTCATCAAGAAGATAAGAAACCAGTAACAAAAATTCAATTACTGTTACTAATACCCAGGATCTAAATAATCCTCACTGATTACACTATGGCCTATGAATTTACCAGCTTGAAACTCTATATCTTGCCACCATCGTCCAATAAAGATTTGTGGGGGACGGGTATGACAACACAGTGTAATAAACAAGAAAGGTCCCCAAGGGACGGGCTCCTGATGGCAAATGTGGTCGCTGATATGGAATAGATATATATGTTCACAAGGACTTTTGACTAGAGTAACAGTACAAACCCAATGTACAACAACGTGCACAGTCAGGGATTGGACATACACAGACACAGAGACATATATTGTCAACAATGTATAATAGACAAGAAAAGCATATAAGACAAGAGATAAAAGTTCCCTCGTACTCCTAGACCTGAAGTGCTGAGATAAAGTCTATTGACATCGCCTCTTTATTTCCAGAAATGTTCCCGTTCTTAAAATCAGGTATTCAGAGCACCTCCGGCGCGGACTCTACTAACTCCTCATGATAGTGATAAGGTCTTATTCGACCGCCGCAAATCTGACTTTGCGTCCACTTTTTAAACTAGGAGGATTCAGTCACTCAGTGTTATTAAAAGAAAAACACATCTAACAATACAACAGCAAATATTCTCTATTTAGGGATCAGATGTCGTGTACCTAGGTGTTTTGAACGTTACAATAATCTATGAGTTCACACCTAGAAGTGACTGTCGACCACACCTAATTGGACTCCCTTATACTACCGGCCGTGTAGCCGGTTCATTGAACGGGGGCCCCGAGGGAGAGGGGGCCCCTCCAGCCTCCAGCAGGGCCGCCATCAGGGCATGGCTGCCCTGACTCCAGTATGGGGCCCAGCCGGTAGGGGCCCCCTTGGAGCCCCGTTGGGGGCCCCCCTCTTGTGAGTCTCTCTCCTCATGGGGCCCCCGGCCCCATGCTAAGCGCCGGGTCCGGGACATCTCAGCGCTGCGTTGCGCTGCGTTGCGCTGCTGCGGCAGCACCTTCATGATTCCCCTGACTTCCGGTCATGTGATGGCGCCGTCACATGGCCGGAAGTCAGGAGAACCTGGTGTCAGCGATTTGGACGAGCGCCAGGATTCTGCAGGGATCGCATGGGGGTAAGTATAACAAGTTTTGTTTTTTTCAAAATACAATTTACTAGGAGTGGGGGGAATGGGAGATGCACATGTGCGTGTGTGTGTGGGGGGGGAGATAAGAGATGCACATGGGGGGGATGATAAGAGATGCACATGGGGTGGGGGGGATGAGAGAGGTGCACATGGGGTGGGGGGGATGAGAGAGGTGCACATGTGGGGGGAGGGGGATGAGAGAGGTGCACATGTGGGGGGAGGGGGGTGAGAGGTGCACATGTGGGGGGGATAAGAGATGCACATGGGGGAGGGGGATAAGAGATGCACATGGGGGGGAGATAAGAGATGCACATGGGGGGGAGATAAGAGATGCACATGGGGGGGATGAGAGAGGTGCACATGTGGGGGGGATGAGAGAGGTGCACATGGAGGGGGTGGTGAGAGCTGCACATGTGGGGGGATGAGAGATGCACATGGGTGGGATGAGAGAGGGGCACATGTGTGGGAGGGGGATGAGAGAGGGGCACATGTGGGGGAGGAGGATGAGAGATGTGCACATGGGGGGGTGGTGAGAGCTGCTCATGGGGGGGTGAGAGCTGCACATGGGGGAATTGGGAGAAAATGAGCTGCACATGGGGGAATTAGGAGTAGGGGGATAATGAGCTGCACATAATGAATGTGGGGTGGGGGAGAGTAAATGATAAATGACGATGGGGTGGGGAGAGCACAGACATGATATAATGAATTGGGGCAGGGGGTGCATGTAAATAATGAATGCGGGGAGCAGGAAGTATAGAGTAGAGGTTCTAATTAAATTATATATTAAGCGCCTATTTACAGTTAATGGGGGCACCGTGGTGGATTACAATTAATATTTGGAATAGTAGGTTGCATAATAACTAACCATATATTGATGGTGGATGCACGTCTGTATTCAGCTGCGTAATGTAGAAGTTGGGGAATGTGCTCTAGATAACTGTGTTATTTTATGCAGAGACGAGTCCTGGCTGGAAGACGTGATGGCGGTCTGTGCTGGATGAAGGAGAAAAGCGTAGCTGAAGGACTTCACCTAGAGACGTCACCAGTGAGTCAGTGCATTACATGTACACTTACACTATATACTATGTACCGGGTTCCTGTGTATAATGTCACTGGTGATCACTGTATTACCTGTACACTATATACAGAGCTCCTGTGTATAATGTCACTGGTGATCACTGTATTACCTGTACACTGACACTATATACAGAGCTCCTGTGTATAATGTCACTGGTGATCACTGTATTACCTGAACACTGACAATATATACAGAGCTCCTGTGTATAATGTCACTGGTGATCCCTGTATTACCTGTACACTATATACAGAGCTCCTGTGTATAATGTCACTGGTGATCACTGTATTACCTGTACACTGACACTATATACAGAGCTCCTGTGTATAATGTCACTGGTGATCACTAGATTACCTGGACACTTACATTATACATACCATGCATAGAGCTCCTGTGTATAATGACACTTATGGTAATATTAGTAATGTGGTGGTAATATGTGGTCTGGTCATGGTGTGGCAGTTTTTCTCCCTTCTGTGTGGTATTATTCGGTCACTATGTTGTGGTAATATGTGGTCTGGTGATGGTGTGGCGGTATTCCCTGTATGTGGTATTATTGGTCATTTAAAAAAAAAATGTATATGACACATTCCCTTAAAGAAAACTAAATAAAAATATATCTAAAAAGAGTATTGGATATTTTAAGAAAATTTTAATAGGTTAGAGTAGGGCCCGGCCAGAAGAGTCTACCTTATCGTGGTGGCGGCTTTAAAAATCTTTTGGCCAAAACAAAAGCTGCTGCCTATGTATGTGTGGCACCCCAGGGGTCTGGTTTTCCACAGTAACAGCAATGTTATGTCTGAGAGCAGGTGGGAGGTCTCTTGGTCAGGGATCCTATGCATGCCACACCTCCTGCCCAGTCCTGGGAGGGGAAGAACTTCCCCTATATAAACCTAGGGCTGAGGCAGGGTGAGTGAGTAGAGAAGAAGCAGAGAAAAGAAGCAAATATAGGAAGAAACAACAGGAGCTCTGTGGGAGCAGTGTTACAAGGAGTCAGGGGCTGGCAGCTGCAGAGCTCGCCCTGGCTGAGAAGTTATCACCGGACCCGGAGTCCGAGGCTGTGGGGACTAACTCCTATCCAGCAGCAGAAACCGACCGGCAGGGGATTGCAGGTCCTCTGGCCCAGAAACCCGAAGGCCCCGAGTCACCGGCCATACGGGTGAGCACCACACGGTACACTCAGGGACGTGGGCTACTTATACCCGCCTCTAGCAAGGTAGCCAGAAGAGTATCGTTAGTTTGGGAGGCCTACAACTCCGCCTGGCCAGGGGAGATCCCATCTGCTCAAGGACTGACCAGGCCCCAATCGCTAGCCAGTACTCCGGGAGGGTCTATCTTTGTCACCAGTAAAGACCCTGAACTACACAGTACCGTCTCCGAGTGGTTCCTGCTACCCCCATCATCCACGTCGGCTGCCCTAAGGCCATACCCCTCCCGTTGGGGGTTATACTATCACGCTGCACAATCCTACCACCGGCCTCAGCGGTCTGCCCTGCAGCAGCAGCTCCCTGGCTGCACTCAACGGGTGGCGTAGACGTCCAACATCTACCGCTAAAACAGCGCCACTTAGTCTGACTCCCTGGGCACGGACCGGATCACCGCCACGAGACTACAACCCTCAACAGATCCAGCTCCGGGTAAGCTCCCGCGTGCGCAACGCAGCGCGACACAGGCCCAGGGGCGCGTCAACTTTTGGCGTAGTCGGCAGGATCTCGTGCCCGCAACCACCGGGTACTGCGTGCCTGAAAAAGACTATTCAAACTTACCAGTGGTGAAGATTCCCGCCATCCGGCGCCATCTTCTGTCTTCTTCCCGCCATCCGCGAAGTTTTCCCGCCATCCGGCGCCATCTTCTGCCTTCTTCCCGCCATCCGTGGAGTTTTCCCGCCGTTGGACGCCATCTTGAAGACGCCGCACGGGAAGAAGAGGGGCGTGGACTCCGAAAGCGCGCGAGAACTGAAGCCCCGCCTCACGTCCGGACGTTGCGTAAGGTCCTGGAAGGAGCCCAGCAGACGCCGACGTCACAGGAGCGCGACGGAAGGTCCTCAACCCTGACGATCCACTGCGGAGCCGCGGCCTACGGAAGAGGATCATCGCAAGGTAGGCCACGGTCCACTAGGGGGGAGGAAGATGTCGGATACGGAGGAGAGCTTCACTGCCTCAACCCCCGCCAGCGCCACCGCTGTTGCGGTCATGCCTTTCACCATGCCCTATATCCCGGGGGCAGCCTGGCTACCCCAGTACTCAGGGGAGTCACATACCCTGCAGGACTTTAGAGAAAAACTGGATAGCCTCTTCCAGGTGTACCCCCTCACAGAAGAGCAAAAAGTAAGCATCCTGGTGGCCCAATTAACCGGGGCAGCCCAAAGGGAGGTAAAGTCCTGGCCACCTGGGGGGAGGACTGTCGCAGGGATACTAACCCGGCTGAGGGACACCTTTGATACCCGCACCTCAGCCGAGATCAAGCTTAGATTCTACGGGTGCAAACAGCGGGCACATGAGAGTATAAGGGACTATGCCCTGAACCTACAAGAGGCCCTGAGAGCCATTAAGCAGACCGACCCTGACGGCGTGGGAGACGAGGACAGGCTGTTAACTGAACAATTTATAGAGGGTTTATATTGCAATGCCCACCGAACCCAGTTGCGGGCAATGGCCTTACAGGACCCTCATCTGGGATTTGCACAGTTCAAGGACAGAGCCATCCGGGTGCTCCGAGAACCGGCACCAGGTGGCGTTGTGACCCACAGACGCCCCACTACCACCTACCACCAGGAGGCGGCGCCCTTGTCGGCAGGGCCTGTGGGAGCTGATGCGCAGGCTTTGAACAATGACTCGGCTCCAGACCTGCACCATCAGGTCCAAGAGCTAGCTAAAAGCGTTGCTGCGCTAACCCGAACTGTGCAGTCTTTACAGGTTTCCACTCCAGGGAAGATCCAGCTGGCATCCGGACCGGAGGACATCCCGTGGCGTCGACCAAGGAGGACCCCACCGGCCAGAGGAAGACCCAGCGACCGATACAACGAGGACGGACGACCCATCTGCCGCCGCTGTAATCAACCCGGACATATGGCAAGGTACTGTCCTTTAAACTGGCACAACCTAGGGTAGAGGGCCAACCCCTAGGAAAAAGATCATCAGGCCCATCAAACTGGCGCGACAAATATGTGGGAGGACGTCCAGTCTTGCCTGTGGTACTGGATGGCATTCCTATGAGTGCCCTACTGGACACCGGGTCACAGGTCACCACCATCCCGTACGTGCTCTTCAAGCAGTACTGGAATGACTCGGATATTACCCGCTACCCTGACGACGACTTGAGTATCATCGCCAGCAATGGTCAGCCCGTGCCACAGATCGGATTTAAAGAGGTGACCATTAAAATTGGTAGAGTTGAACTGGCAGCACAGGGACTGATCATTGTAGACATTGACAAACACGAGAGTCACCCAAAGATAACTCTAGGAACTAATGTAATTGAAAATTGTCTTGCAGAGGTGATTTTCCTTTTACAGCAGGTTACCAAGAACGCCAGCTCCGGCGAGCAGCGAGTGCTCCAAAAAGAGATCCGGGCACTGATGCGACGGCAACAGGTGGAACTCTCCGGCGGTGAGATTGGTAGCGTGAGAATGTGTGACCCTTTCCCTATTGCCATGCCCCCAAAAAGTGAAATGATGATTTGGTGCCGGGCAGCTATTGGTCTGAGAGGTAGAGATTACCAGGCAATGGTAGAACCAGTTTACTCAGACAGTAGGCCCACCATCTTGACAGCACGGGGGGTGGTTAATGTACGCCATGGGAGGGTGCCCGTTCGCATAATCAATATCGGGAAGAGGGAAGTGTACCTGCCCCGGTATGCCACGCTAGCCAAATTATATACCATTAACCAAAATGCTATACAATCTGTGGAACCCTTGCCTCCATCTCACCCGGAGGAAGGTAACGGCTCTAAGAAAACAATGGAGGACTGGTGTCAGCAACTACATTTGGGTACTGACTCCACTCCCTCACATCAGAAACAGGGAGTCTATCGGGTGGTTCAAGAGTACGAGAGAGTGTTTAGTAAACACCCGTTAGACTTCGGGCGAGTCAAGGGGGTAGAACACCACATCCCCACGGGAGACCATCCTCCCATAAAAGAGAGGTATCGACCCGTACCCCCTGCACACTACCAACACGCCAAGGGGATGTTTAGAGACATGAAGGAGGCTGGGGTGATCAGGGATAGCTGTAGCCCCTGGGCAGCTCCACTTGTCTTAGTCAAAAAGAAAGACAACGCCATGAGGATGTGTGTAGATTACCGGAAAATCAACCGTATCACACACAAGGATGCGTACCCCTTACCAAGGATAGAGGAGTCTTTGGCTGCTTTAAGATCTGCTAACTTCTTCTCTACCTTGGATCTCACTAGTGGGTACTGGCAGGTTCCTGTAGCAGAGGCGGACCGGGAGAAGACCGCATTCACCACCCCGATGGGACTTAGCGAGTTTACCTGCATGCCGTTCGGACTCTGCAACGCACCAGGAACCTTCCAACGATTAATGGAGTGCTGTCTGGGCCATAGAAACTTCGAGACGGTCCTGTTGTACCTGGACGATGTTATCGTATATTCTAAGACTTATGAGGACCACCTGAAACACCTGGCGGAAGTGTTCGAAGCTCTGGCAAGCTACGGCCTAAAGGTGAAACCCTCCAAGTGTCACCTCCTGAAACCAAAGGTGTAGTACCTGGGACACGTGGTGAGCGCTGACGGAGTGGCTCCCGACCCTGATAAGATCACCGCAATTAAGGAATGGCCAAGTCCCTCCAGTGTAAAGGAAGTGCGGCAGTTCCTCGGGTTGGTAGGCTACTACCGCAGGTTCATCCCCGGTTTCACCAAAAAGGCAGCTCCTATGCAGGACCTCCTGATAGGCCAGTCCCAGAAGGCCAAGAACCAGAAGCCGCCCTTCAGATGGGAGAAGTTGGAAGAGGAGTCCTTCCGCCAGCTGAAGATGGCCCTCACGGGGGATGAAATCCTGGCGTACCCGGATTACAGCCAGCCCTTTATCCTCTACACCGACGCAAGTAACATCGGGCTAGGAGCCGTGCTGTCCCAGATCCAGCAGGGGAAAGAACGAGTAATCGCTTACGCCAGCCGAAAACTGCGACCCACCGAGAGAAACCCTGAGAATTACAGCTCATTTAAGCTAGAGTTCCTGGCAGTGGTGTGGGCAGTCACCGAACGCTTTAAGCACTACCTCGCTTCTTCCCGGTTCGTCGTGTACACGGATAACAACCCGTTGACACACCTGGACACAGCAAGACTCGGTGCCCTAGAGCAGAGATGGATGGCCCGTCTGTCCAACTACGAGTTCACAATCAAATACCGGGCAGGACGCTCCAATACCAACGCGGACGCCCTGTCCAGGATGCCAAACCTACCGGACGTAGGAGAAGATCCAGAGGGACTGGAAGAAGTCGAACTCCCTGCGTTCCACCGGCATGGGACTATCCAGTATTCCCACCGGGTAAGGAGTAAGCAAGCCGCTACGTTTAACCCCTTGCCTCACTACAACTGGGAGGAAACGCAAGACAGTGACCCTGCCGTCCGACTGGTAAAGGAGATGCTGACTTGGCCAGAGGCTCGCCTTGACCCAGACGCTCCGGAGGAAGCCAAGCAACTGTGGGCTGAGAAGAGTCGACTGTTCCTTTATAAGGGGAAGTTGTGCCGCAGAATGGTTAACTCCCGGACGCATGAACTAATCTGGCAAGTAGTGGTGCCACGAAGAGACGCAGCCATGGTGATGGAGGCATACCACGACGGGGCTGGACACTTCGGATGGAAGAAGCTGGAGTTCCTGCTGCGCGAGCGGTTCCACTGGGTAGGCATGAGGGGAACCATCGAGAGGTGGTGCAGAGACTGTGGCCCGTGCAACCTAAGAAGGAAGGACCGTGCCAGCCAGAAGACTCCCCTGCAGTCCATCGTCACCCGGCAGCCGTTGGAACTGGTAGCCTTGGATCATGTAAAACTGACCCCAAGCAGAAGTGGCTACGTCTACGCACTAACCATCGTGGATCACTACTCCCGGTTCTTGGTTGTCGTCCCCGTCAAGGACTTAACAGCTCGAACAGCAGCGAGAGCCTTCCAGCAGCATTTCTGCCGTCCACACGGGTACCCGGACCAAGTGTTGACAGACCAGGGACCTGCCTTTGAAGCGGAGGTCTTCCAAGAATTCTGCACTCTGTATGGCTGCCGGAAGATAAGGACGACACCCTATCATCCGCAAACTAATGGACTTTGTGAGAAAATGAACCAGGTGGTAATGGATCTTCTGAAAACGTTGCCCCTGGAAGAACGCAGTCTGTGGCCTGAGAAGCTGCCCGATCTGGTGGACCTATACAACCACATCCCGGTAGGTTCCACCAACTGTACCCCGGCTTACCTAATGAGGGCGAGACCTGGTAAGTTACCTGTTGACCTGGAAATGGGAGTCCTGACACCTGAGGACACTTCACCAGAAGCAGACTGGGACACAGAGAGGCAGCAGCAGTACCGGAGAGTACAGGAGAGCGTGGAGCGAAGTCTCTGTCAGGCTAGGGAAAGACAAGAGAAAACTTACAACCAGTATGCTCCCGCTGTTCCCCTGGTACCCGGAGAGCAGGTCTTGAAGAGAAAAAGACGGCTCCACAAGTTGGACGACCAGTGGGAGAAGGACCCGTACACCGTACTGCCCTCAAGCCACGACAACCCAAAGGTCTGTACCATCAGTAAAGACGGAGGGGAAACCACAACCATTGTATCCCGGGATCACCTGAAGAAGTGTCCCAAACAGCTACGGAACCCTGAAGAGGAACAAGAAGACCCTCGACCCGTAGAGGAAAGGGAAGACATGGTTAATACTGTGCTCGGAGACTTCCCTCGGTCTTGGACTCAAGTCAATGGTGCAGTTGTGGTACCCGTACTCACCTTCCTCCAACCAGCATCCCAAGCACCTACGGAGCAACAGGTAGAGCTGGAAGAACAGCCGGTCCAGGAGGCAGAAGACCCCACACCAGCAGACCAGGAGGATCAACCCTCTGCTTGCAGTGAGCCTGCCATATCCCTAGTGAGCCAAAGGGCCCGTAGACCGCTGCCCAGTTTACCCTTAACAGCTCCTACACCCTGTAGTTCAGGGCCAGACAGTCAGCTCCGTAGGTCCACTAGGGCCACTAGGGGCCAGTTACCCGCACGTTGGAGGATTTGAAGTGTATAAATTGTTTTATTTGTGGTTACCTGTTTATTGTTGCTTGTGTATAATTATGTGTTTCTAGTTATTTTTAGGAGTCCTTGGTGGATTTACCGGGAATCCTTTGTACATAGTTGGAGCGTAACCCAGGACGGACTAAAGACTGTTAAGGACTCGGGGCAGGACAGACCCCTACCTGGTTACGTCTCCCTGTTTTGGTGAAATGGACACCTTGCTTTCTTCAAAGACTGCATCCGGTTACGGACATGCCGTGACCACCTTTATGTGTTTCTTTATTGTTATTGTTATATCTTGTTATGTTTTTCTAAAATATGTTTAGTCCCGGAGTACTAAATTTCACTAGGGGGGAATGTGGCACCCCAGGGGTCTGGTTTTCCACGGTAACAGCAATGTTATGTCTGAGAGCAGGTGGGAGGTCTCTTGGTCAGGGATCCTATGCATGCCACACCTCCTGCCCAGTCCTGGGAGGGGAAGAACTTCCCCTATAAAAACCTAGGGCTGAGGCAGGGTGAGTGAGTAGAGAAGAAGCAGAGAAAAGAAGCAAATATAGGAAGAAACAACAGGAGCTCTGTGGGAGCAGTGTTACAAGGAGTCAGGGGCTGGCAGCTACAGAGCTCGCCCTGACTGAGAAGTTATCACCGGACCCGGAGTCCGAGGCTGTGGGGACTAACTCCTATCCAGCAGCAGAAACCGACCGGCAGGGGATTGCAGGTCCTCTGGCCCAGAAACCCGAAGGCCCCGAGTCACCGGCCATACGGGTGAGCACCACACGGTACACTCAGGGACGTGGGCTACTTATACCCGCCTCTAGCAAGGTAGCCAGAAGAGTATCGTTAGTTTGGGAGGCCTACAACTCCGCCTGGCCAGGGGAGATCCCATCTGCTCAAGGACTGACCAGGCCCCAATCGCTAGCCAGTACTCCGGGAGGGTCTATCTTTGTCACCAGTAAAGACCCTGAACTACACAGTACCGTCTCCGAGTGGTTCCTGCTACCCCCATCATCCACGTCGGCTGCCCTGAGGCCATACCCCTCCCGTTGGGGGTTATACTATCACGCTGCACAATCCTACCACCGGCCTCAGCGGTCTGCCCTGCAGCAGCAGCTCCCTGGCTGCACTCAACGGGTGGCGTAGTCATCCAACATCTACCGCTAAAACAGCGCCACTTAGTCTGACTCCCTGGGCACGGACCGGATCACCGCCACGAGACTACAACCCTCAACAGATCCGGCTCCGGGTAAGCTCCCGCGTGCGCAACGCAGCGCGACACAGGCCCAGGGGCGCGTCATATGTGACACCGTCACATGGCCGAACGTCAGGAGAGCCTGGTGGCAGCAACGTGGACGAGCACCAGGATTCTGCAGGGATCGCATGGGGGTAAGTATAACAAGTTTTATTTTTCTTAAATACAATTAACTAGGAATGGGGGGGATGAGAGATGCACATGGGGGGGGATGAGAGATGCACATGGGGGGGATGAGAGATACACATGGGGGGGGTGAGAGAGGCACATGGGGGGGGATGAGAGATGCACATGGGGGGGATGAGAGATGCACATGGGGGGATGAGAGATGCACATGGGGGGGATGAGAGATGCACATGGGGGGATGAGAGATGCACATGGGGGGGATGAGAGATGCACATGGGGGGATGAGAGATGCACATGGGGGGGTGAGAGATGCACATGGGGGGTGAGAGATGCACATGGGGGGGTGAGAGATGCACATGGGGGGGTGAGAGATGCACATGGGGGGGTGAGAGATGCACATGGGGGGGTGAGAGATGCACGGGGGGGATGAGAGATGCACGGGGGGGATGAGAGATGCACGGGGGGGATGAGAGATGCACGGGGGGGGATGAGAGATGCACGGGGGGGATGAGAGATGCATCGGGGGGTGAGCTGCACATGGGGAGGATGAGAGCTGCACATGGGGGGGTTATGTTTACATAACTTTGTTGCCTTATGAAGCGCAGGGGGGGCACCAAAAATTTCTTGCACAGGGGCCCACTACAGTCTGTGTCCGCCCCTGCTTATACACACAGAATTTTATATTTCAATCCTTATACATTCACTCAAGAGATCATTCAGGGAGTCTCATATGTAACATAAAACATATTTATATATATATATATTTATGGCTTTTTAATTCTTCAAAAACAAACAAATGAAAACAGCACATTTAACAGGAATCAACAGACAAGAAACTACAGAAGACAAAAACAAAATATCAGTAAAAATTAATCTTATATTGAGCTCTTATATTATATTATAATATAAGATTATATATAATATTATATATTATATAATATTATATATGGTCCTCGACGCTCACCATCTAGATAAGTTTAATGTGCACACAGAGTTTTTTATTCCACAGTAGCCTTCTCACATTGGCTATGTACCCATTCTACAAAATTTCTTTCCGGAACTAACAAACTTCAATCAGATTTATGAAGTTTTGCAACTTAAAGGAGTTTTACAACTCCAATTGTATATGTTCACAATCATAGCCCCCAAATCAATTTCTAGAATAACATTAATACTGGATTAAGAAAATTACCGAATATAATAAAGATTATAATTAAATGGTCTTACCTGTATTCAGATATAGACAATTCCAAGAGATCCTTAGACTATACGAAATCCGTCACTCTCCCTCAGTCCAGGATAACTGACAATGCCTGTTTTGACGCCTAATCTTAAGGTGGAGGACTTACTTAAAGAGTTACAGAATTCCCCCGTGCACGGTTTGCAGTGCTCACCGGTGAGGGAAAGATGTTGGATTCCAGGCCAATGCAGCAAAATGTCAGTGGAATATTCTTTCTTACCAATTATAAATCGTCCACACTTGAATTAGTAAGATAATCTATTGTGACTTATTGTGAAAGGACTTTATGGCGCTGCAGTTTCTTTTTGCTCTGATTAGCTCTCCTACTGGAATAGCTTGTGTGCTGAGTGGAGGATGAAAGCTCTAGGCATGAAGAATTGTAACCCCTGCTGTTGTTTTTCTGTATTACTTTTGATTAAAGAACCATGTATGCCTGAGAGTTGTAGATCTAAATATGTGATTGACTCTTGATGAAAAAAAATGAATGTGTAGCGCCCCGAGGGTTCGGTCGCTACAGAGGTATTGCATCTCACCCAGAGGTGTGATATCTCACTCTCAGGTAAGGATGGAGTGTGGCTCTGGACCCTAACACCCACATGCACTACACCACATTTCCAGGGGACAGGGCGACAATGCTCCCAAGAGTGAGCACAACTGCCCCTGTCCCTGGCTGGAGTGGGGAGGGAACACCTAGGAGAGGGGGAATCCTGTAGTGTGTGGGTGGAAAGTGCAGATCCTGGGTGCACTGGAAAGAGGAGTATATAAGGTGGGCACCATCTTAGAGTTCAGACTTGTCAGAGAGGAGAAGTGACAGGGAGCAGAGGCTCTGTACGAGCTTTGCTCCACAGGCAGGCCAAGTCACAAGGCCTGGGGGAGAAGAAAGGAGAAGAGAGGAACGGAGGAGGCTCCAGGAGTGGAGTGAAGGGACCCTAGGGGCGCCACCGTACGCCCGCCGCTACCAGAGTAGGGGGGTCAGGCCAAGAAAGGGAACCGGATCCCTCATCTAGTGGAGGAGAGCAACTACCCTCAGCTAGTAACCGGAGGCTGTGGCATTGCACGTGTCACGGCCCCTCACTACACCCGTTAGGAAGACACCATATAGGACCCAGGGAAACGGAACATATGTTTGCCCGCCAAGGCCCGAGGCAGCTGGACAGAAACGAGGTCACTTGTGGGGTACGACAGGCCAGAGAAAGGACACACGAAGGGGGTCCTGAAAAGCACTCCAAAGAGACCTGGGAGTTGGCCGAGCCCCTCACCTGGTGAGCACAGTACGACGCGGGCAGCCATTACCTGTAGAAGTGGCTTGGAGTGTAAAACTGTGAGTAAAGACCCTGGACTGCATCACTGGACTCTGAGTCATTACTGTTGCTCCCGCGCACTATCACCCCCATCATCTGCACTCACTGCCCTGAGGCTATACTCCTCCCGTGGGGAGTTATACTACCCTCTGCTGCGCACACAACCTCAGCCTCAGCGGTCTGCCCCGCAGCGGCGGTTCTCAGTGACCGCAATCCACGGGTGGCGTAGTCGGACATTTAAACATTGAAAACCAAATAAACAGATCCGCCACTGGTTTGACCACCCTGAGCCACGGGACCGGGTCGCCGCCACGGAGACTACAACCCCCAGCATTACACAGAGACCCGGCTCCGGGTATTCCCCCACTCACGGCCCAGGGGGTGCGTCAAATGAGCCGAAGATTATAGTTGTTATCATTCAGATAATCCAAAAAGAGC
The DNA here is from genome assembly GCF_046119375.1 of Phyllobates terribilis. Lineage (NCBI taxonomy): Eukaryota > Metazoa > Chordata > Amphibia > Anura > Dendrobatidae > Phyllobates > Phyllobates terribilis. Next base: position 649,027,337 of record NW_027362763.1, read on the forward strand.
AGAATATTGGATGAATTGTCATCCCAAATGATGAGCAGGTCATCTATATACCTCGTGTAATAATATAATAATAATAATAATTTTTATTTATATAGCGCCAACAAATTCCGCAGCACTTTACAATTAAGCGGGGACATGTACAGACAATAAATTCAATACAAGGTGAGACAGTTTAAACAGTTACATTAGGAGTGAGGTCCCTGCTCGCAAGCTTACAATCTATAAGAAAATGGGGGGACACAATAAGTGAAAAGTGCTTGTTATTTCAGGTCTAGCACTTACAATACATAGGGATTTTCATATAAGGCTGCATTATCCGGTCATCAGCCCGTATGTTTAAGTGCATTAATCAAGTATCGAGTGCAGTTATCGTGTGCTTGAAGGGTGTGGAGACAGATGAAGAGGAGGGAGCAGATTCTGAATTATATTTAGAAGGAGGGAACAGAGAAAAGTTAGTTTACTGAGTTGAGGTGGTAGGCTTGTTTAAAGAGATGAGTTTTGAAAGCACGCGTAAAGACGTGGGGGCTAGGCATCAGTCGGATCGTCTGGGGTAGTGCATTCCAGAGAACTGGTGCAGCACGAGAGAAGTCATGGAAACGGAGGTGCGATGTTAGGGTTGTTTGTCTTAGGTCATTTGTAGAACGGAGATCACGTGTAGGGAGATAGACAGAGATGAGAGAGGAGATATAAGGCGGTGCAGAACTGTGGAGAGTTTGTGGGTGAGAGCAATGAGTTTATATTGTACCCTGTAGTGAATGGGCAAGCAGTGTAATGACTGGCACAAGGTGGAGGCATCAGTGAAGCGACTAGGCAGAAATATGACCCTGGCTGCCGCATTCAGGACAGATTGGAGAGGAGAAAGTTTGGTAAGAGGGAGACCGATCAGAAGAGAGTTGCAGTAGTCCAGACGAGAGTGAATAAGAGCGACAGTAAGAGTTTTAGCAGTTTCAAAGGTGAAAAGAGGTCGGATTCTGGAGATGTTTTTAAGATGCAGGTGACAAGAGCGAGTGAGTGATCGGATATAGGGAATAAAGGAAAGTTTAGTGTCGAATATGACCAAGCGAGCATACTGCTTGGGAGTTATGGTTGAACCCTCCAATGTAATTTCGATGTTAGGTAGTTAGGTTAGTAGAGGGGAGAAACACAAGAAGTTCAGTTTTGGAGAGATTCAGTTTAAGATAGAGGGAGGACATGATGTTAGACACAGCAGACAAACAATCCTTGGTATTTTGTATTAGGGTAGGGGTGATGTCAGGGGAAGAAGTGTATAATTGGGTGTCGTCAGCATAGAGATGATACTGGAACCCAAATCTGCTGATTGTTTGTCCAATAGGGGCAGTGTATAGAGAGAAGAGGAGGGGGCCTAGGACTGAGCCCTGCGGACCCCGATAGTAAGGGAACGAGGAGAGGAAGAGGAGCCGGCAAAAGATACAGTGAAGGAGCGGTCAGAGAGGTAGGAGGAGAATTAAGAGAGAATGGTTTCCTTGAGGCCAATAGAGCGGAGCATAGTGAGGAGTAGCTGGTGATCCACAGTGTCAAATGCTGCAGAGAGATCCAGGAGAATCAGCAGGGAGCAGTGACCTATGGATTTATCTGTTAGTAGATCATTAGAGACTTTAGTGAGGTCCAGGGATGGCTTTTTAAGAAAAGTGGTTATGAAGGCGTGTTTAAATGAGGAGGGAAAGATACCTGAAGAAAGAGAGAGGTTAAATATTTTAGTCAGGTGAGTGGTGACCACCGGTGAGAGGGACTGCAGGAGATGTGAAGGAATGGGGTCACTGTTGCAGGTTGTAGGCCGAGAAGAAGCGAGGAGCTGGGTAACTTCTTCTTCTGTGACCGGCTCAAAGATGGCAAGTGAGCTTGAAGTGCGGCAGGGAAGGGGATCCAGGCACTGAGGAGATTGGGCTGAGATGTCCTGATGGATGTGGTTGATTTTTTCTAGGAAATAAGTGGCCAGATCCTCCCCGCTGAGGTTGGAGATGGGGGCCTGTGCTTTAGGGCTCAGGAGGGAGTTTAAGGTTTCAAAAGTCGTTTTGGATTGTTGGATAGTGAAGTGATGAGGGTGGTGAAATAGGATTGTTTGGCCAGATGAAGGGCAGAGTTATAGGTTTTGAGCATGAATTTATAGTGGATGAAGTCTTCTGCTAAAAGTGATTTTCTCCACAACACTGAAGAAAATGTGTTTGCATCATGTGCCAGGGCTGCCGTTGTCTGTGTAGGGTTTTCTGTGTGTAGAAGGTGCTGCTTCATCTAGGGCACTCTTCAGTGTATTATTGTAGTGTGGAAGTGAAGATGGATCCAGCTCAACACACCGGGCAATTGATTAAAATTCAACAATCTTTATTGGCAAATCCTTTTAAAAATTTGTAGAAAAAACAAAAAATGGACATCTCAGACGACAAAGCATATATTATCTGGTGGTGTGTAAAAAAATGCCATACGCGTTTCGAGTGAAAAAAACTCTTGAACACTGGCTATGAAAAAGAATATTCTGAACTGGACTTAAGTATCCAAACAAATAATCATGGATACAAAAAACACATGAAAACAATTGAAAACAATCAAGAAAATACCAATCACAGAGAAGACTAGACTGAATTTTTTGAAGCTTTTTTCACTGTTTTCAGAACATTAACAATAAGAACATGGAAGAGTCCAGGAGCCATTTGGTGAGCTGCATATCCTGCTACATGTTCACAGACTTGCCAGTGGAAAAGCCAGACTTCACATGCCAGAAATGCAAGCTTGTGTCCCTGTTGGATGAAAAGTTGCGAAATCTAGAAGAGAGGTTAACTACCTTGAAAATCATTAAGGAAGGTGAAGAGTTCTTAGACAGAGCAGAATTATCTCTTCATGATTCAGAAAGAGAAGAAATTCGAACTGCACCTGACGAAACAGAGGAATGGAAGCATGTGACCCACAGAAGCAGGAGGCTCGAGAGGCAGTCAGCACCCATACTGCTCAGGAACCAGTACCAGGCTCTCACGCAGGAGAACCATGAAGAAATACAGCAAGATAAGACTTTGCCAGCAATGAATAACCTTGTAAGCCCTCAGAATCCTCCTGGATGGAGAAAGAAGAATGTTGTGAAGAAAAAACGGAGAGTGGTGGTCATGGGGGATTCCCTGTTAAGAGGAACAGAGGCCGCTATTTGCAGACCAGACATAACCTCAAGAGAAATGTGCTGTCTTCCAGGAGCAAAAATTAAAGATGTGTCTGACAGGATATCAAGACTCTTCAGACCTACAGATCACTACCCATTCCTGCTAATACATGTGGGGACAAATGACACCGCAAGAAAGGACCTGGAAACCATCTGCAGTGACTTTGAAGACTTAGGCAAGAAAGTGAAAGAATTGGGAGCGCAGGTGGTCTTCTCATCCATCCTCCCAGTGGATGGCCATGGAACAATGAGGTGGAATAAGATTCTACAGGTGAACAACTGGCTACGTCAATGGTGCCGTCAACAAGGATTTGGATTTCTGGATCACGGCATGAATTACCTATACGATGGACTACTTGCTAGAGATGGGGTGCACCTTACGAAGACTGGAAAACATGTATTTGGAAGTCGCCTTGCTACACTCATCAGAAGAGCTTTAAACTAGAACAATGTGGGAAGGGAAGCAAAAGGCCAGAAAAAGCCATACAGCTGACAAATACTATTGAGATCTCTGCTACTGGAAGTGGAAAAGAAGAACAAAGACAAAAAAATCTAAATAATAAAAATATGGGAGGAAGAGAAACCAATCACAAACTAAAATGTTTTTATACAAATGCACAAAGCATGGGCAACAAACAAGGAGAATTGGAACTACTAATGCAGGAAAAGGAATATGATGTCATTGGAATCACTGAAACTTGGTGGGACGATACACATGATTGGAATAAAAGGCTAAAAGGATACAACTTATTTGCAAGAAACAGACTTGATAAACGAGGAGGAGGTGTTGCATTGTATGTTAGAAAAGCGTATATCTGCACAGAGATTGAAGCTTCAGAGACTGGGAGTTCTGTGGAAACTGTTTGGGTAAGAATACAAGGAGAGAACAACGGAAAGGACACCATTGTAGGCATTTACTACAGGCCACCTGGGCAAGCTGAAGATATGGATGAACTCTTTATGTATCAAATGACCAAGTTCTCCAAAAAATATGACGTAGTGGTCATGGGAGATTTCAACTATCCAGACATTTGTTGGGAATCTCTCTCAAGTAAAACTAACAGGTCAAGCAAATTCTTATCCTCTCTTGCTGACAACTTTATCTTCCAAAAGGTAGGGGAGAAAACAAGGGGATCTGCTACTTTGGATCTAATTCTTATAAACAGGGAGGAAATGGTTGAGGAGGTAAAGGTGGCTGGGACCCTAGGAGGCAGCGATCATGCTATTATAGAATTTTGGATAACTAGAGGAGGAAGACATGTGAAGACTCAAACTTCAAGGTTAGATTTTAGAAAGGCAGATTTTAAGAGACTCAGAAAGAGAATAGGAGGGATCCAATGGCTGGATGTCCTTAAGGACAAAAATGTCCAGGAAGGATGGGAAATTTTTAAAAATGAGATTCTCAAAGCACAATCGTTAACAATCCCGAAAAGTAGGAAGAATGGGAAGCATTTAAGGAAACCAGGATGGATGAACACAGAACTTAAACACATGCTAAAAAGAAAGAAAGAAATGTTTATTAAATGGAAAGAGGGAGGCATATCTAAAGAAGATTATAATGCAGTCTGCAGATCCTGTAGGGCACGTATCAGGTTAGCTAAAGCTGACAATGAATTAAGGCTTGCAAGAGATGTCAAAAGCAATAAAAAAGGATTTTGGGGGTATGTCAAAAGTAAAAGAAAAGTCAAAGATGCTATAGGATTTTTACAGGATGAAAATGGAGAAATGGTAAGAGAGGATGTTGAGAAGGCCGAACTTTTTAATTCCTATTTTGCATCTGTTTTCTCTCAGAAAGAAAATGTAACATCAACTGATGTTCACTGTCCTTTTAAAGGAATAGAGGAATCCAAGTTATCAGTAAACAGAAAGATTGTGAGGGAATATTTAGCTAACATAAATGAGTTCAAGTCTCCAGGTCCAGATGAATTACACCCCAGAGTACTGAAGGAGATTGTAGAAGAAATTTTAGAACCACTCTCCATAATCTTTGAAAATTCTTGGAGAACAGGAGAAGTCCCAGAAGACTGGAGAAGAGCAAATGTTGTTCCTATCTTCAAAAAGGGGAAGAAGGTGGACCCAGGGAACTATAGGCCGGTGAGTCTGACTTCTATACCAGGAAAGATCTTTGAACAAATTATTAAACAACATGTATGTAAGTACATGGATAAGAATGAAGTGATTAAGCAGAGTCAGCATGGGTTTGTAACGAACAAGTCATGTCAGACTAACTTAATTTCCTTCTATGACAGAATCACTGACTGGGTGGATCAGGGAAATGCTGTAGATATAGTATATCTTGACTTCAGCAAAGCATTTGACAAAGTATCTCACATCATCCTTATTGAAAAAATGACCAAGTATGCAATGGACCAGGCAACTGTTAGGTGGATTCATAACTGGCTTAGTGATCGGACTCAAAGGGTGGTTGTAAATGGCTTCACATCCAGCTGGATGAATGTCTCAAGTGGGGTACCACAGGGCTCCGTCCTGGGACCTGTATTGTTCAACATCTTTATCAATGATTTAGATGAAGGAATTGAGGGTAAACTGATTAAATTTGCTGATGACACAAAGCTAGGAGGGATAGCTAATACTAGAGAAGAGAGAGAGAGGATTCAAAAAGACCTAAATAAACTGGAGCAGTGGGCAGCAACCAACAGAATGGTTTTTAACAGGGAAAAATGCAAAGTACTACATCTGGGCAATAAAAATGAAAAAAGCATATACAGAATGGGAGGAATAGAGCTAAGCAACAGTACATGTGAAAAAGACTTAGGTATACTAATAGATCATAGACTGAACATGAGTCAACAGTGTGATGCAGCAGCAAAAAAGGCAAATACAATTCTGGGATGTATTAACAGAAGCATACAGTCTAGATCACGTGAAGTCATTATCAGTCTTTACTCCTCTTTGGTCAGACCTCATCTGGAATACTGTGTACAGTTTTGGGCACCACATTTTAAAAAAGACATAGACAAACTGGAGCAAGTTCAGAGAAGAGCGACCAGAATGGTGACTGGTCTGCAAACCATGTCCTATGAGGAACGGTTGCAGGATTTGGGAATGTTTAGCTTGCAAAAAAGAAGACTGAGAGGAGACTTAATAGCTGTCTACAAATATGTCAAGGGCTGTCACATTGTAGAAGGATCATCTTTATTCTCATTTGCACAAGGAAAGACTAGAAGCAATGGGATGAAACTAAATGGGAGGAGACACAGATTAGATATTAGAAAAAACTTTTTGACAGTTAGGGTGATTAATGAGTGGAACAGGCTGCCACGAGAGGTGGTGAGTTCCCCTTCAATGGACGTCTTCAAACAGAGGCTGGACAGACATCTGTCTGAGATGATTTAGTGAATCCTGCTTTGAGCAGGGGGTTGGACCAGATGACCCAGGAGGTCCCTTCCAACTCTACCATTCTATGATTCTATGATTCTATGAATATATGAAAAGAAAAAGAAAAAGGTGGAAACAAAACAAAAATGTACCATGGAAAAACTGAATGAGAAATATGTAATGTAATACATGTGAACAACTATGTGTGTATACATATATATGACTCGCCCCGTGGGCCGTGGGGTACTCAGGACCGAACTTCAGGGCAATGCTGGGAGTAGTAGTGGCGACCCGGTCCCGGTTCAGGGTGGTCAGACCAGTGGCAGTATTTTATATGTTTTAGGTAATGTCCGACTACGCCACCCGTGGATTGCGGATATTATGAACCGCCGCTGCAAGGCAGTCCCCTGAGGCTGATGATGTGTGCAGCTGAGATCGTATAACTCCCCACGGGGAGAGTGTGGCCCCAGGGCAGTGTAGTAGATTGTGGGGGTGATGGTGTAGGGAGTCCTAGTACCGTTAGTGCTGGCGAAGTAAGAAGCACAAAGACAACATGTTGCAGTCCAGGGTCTTTTACTCACAGTTCGTATACTCCAAGCCACTTCTGTACAGGTAGTACCCAAGCCGTGCGGTGTCCACCAGGTGAGGGGCTCGGTCAACCCCCAGGCAATTCAGGAGTATGGCACAGGACTCCATTCTATCCTTCCTCTGGCTCGTGCCCCACCAGTGACCAAGCTTTTGTCCAGCTGCCGCCGATCTATGCGGGTAAACGTGGGCCCCGTTTCCCGCTATCCTATATGGTGCCTTCCTAGCAAGGTTTAGCAGGGAGTCGCACCAAGTGATGATCACGACCTCCGGTTCTTGGCTGAGGATTATTAGCCTCCACCAACTTGGGATCCGGTACCCTTTTCTTGCCTGACCCGTCACCCAATTTCACGTTGGTCCTTAGGGTCCCCTCTGCCTTCTTGTTTCTGAGCCCTTCTGTTTCTCTGTCACTTCTCCTCCTTTCCTGTTCCTTCTTCTCCCCCTTTCCTCGGCCTCTGCTCTAGGCCTACTTCTCCTTCCTTCCTTCTCTCTGGCCCCGGCCTTTTCTCTAGGCCTGCCTCTGAGCAGAGCTCCTACAGAGCCTCTGCTCCCTGTCACTTCTCCACTGAACAGACTGAACACTGAACTAAGATGGTGCCCACCTTTTATACCTCCTCTGAATGTAAGCTCAGGTGACCAGTACCCAGCACCCAATGAGCTCCTACCTATGCTCAGAAACCGTCCCCTTCTGCTCCTACATCACTGGGTTTTCCTCCCCCCTCCCCACTGGCAGAGGTGCAATACCCCTGTAGCGGCCGAACCCTCGGGGCGCTACATATACATATGAGAAAGTCCTGAGAAAACCTGTACAAATAAGAGTAGAAAATATCCCAAAAGAAAAAGGGAGGAGAAAAAAAAAAAAAAAGGGGGGCCACACAACCTGCAGACGATAAATATGTGCATGAATAAATTTTCAATAAACATTAACTGCAGAAAACTCAAAAAAAAAATAATAAAATATATATACATATTTATAAAAATTATTATTTTTTTTAAATTTTTGTTTTATCCTCTCTCTGTCTTTTTCCTTTTGGACTCAGTATTACGTTTTTGATAGTATAACAATTTCTCATCTGAGATTAAGCCCTGATGGAGCATATATGTTAAGAGAAAAATGAATAAACGAAAAAAAAAAAATAATAATTATCCTTTTCTCCTTTCTCTCTTTCCTTTTGGACTTAATATTACGTTTTTGATAATATAACATAATCTCCCATCTGAGATTGAGCCCTAATGGAGCGTATGGATTAAAAAAAAAAAATTTGAAAAAAAATAAAAAACTTCTCCTTTCTCTCTTTCCTTTCATGGCTCAATATTATGCTTTCAATAATGTAACATAATTTCTCGTCTGAGATTAAGCCCTGATGGAGCATGTGTGTTCAGAGAAAATATCCAGAGAGCTTCTTTGTTGCGGACCGCATCAGTATGACGACCGCCTCTGACATGTTTCAGCATTTGTTCTATCGCGTATACACACAGACCAATTACTGCGATTATGACATTCCACAAGATGGTGTGAGATATTAGAGATGTTCCTCTCTGTGGGGTCTTCAATGTCATACAGGTGCTCCCTGATTACGGATAGTGGAACTAACATATTTGAGGTCACAGATTGTGCAGCATAAACCACCTGATCACTGTTGCAGATAAGAAGCTTTTTATACTGAATTTTTCACTCTGATCGTAATTGTAAAGATGATTGGTTTTGAACGACACTGTGCAGGTTTTGCACGGAGTTTGTCCGCACTTAAAATAACCCTTTAATGACAACCATGTTTGAGATGTGGGTTTTTTGTGATGGTGAACATGCAAACTACGTGATAATACATTTCCTAGCGTTTTTGCTTTCCTTGGCACTATTTTCACTCCATCTTTTAAGATGTTTGTAATGACGGGATCATCTTGCAAAATGTGTAGATTGCGTCGCACTATCTGGGAAATGGACCTAAAATACGGACTATGATGAAGAACCAAAACTGGCAAGCAGTTTTTTTTATTTGATTTCATCCTAGTTTTATTAATTAACTCCTTACCGACCCAGGGTGTATTAGTACACCCCAGGCCATCACCCCCGGTTCAGTGAGGACTCCGGCGCTGAGCCCGCACTGAACCGGGCACATGTCAGCTGATTATCACAGCTGACATGTGCCCGCAACAGCCGCGTGTGGAATCGCGATCCACCCGCGGCGGTTAACATCGCCGCGCCGGAAGCTCAGCCTTAGCCCCGCCCATCGGTGAACCCATCACGTGATCGCGGGTCACCGATGGGTGGTCATGACAACCCTGGGTCTGCAGCAGACCCCAGTGGTTGTCATGTAAAGATTACTATGAGCTCCACCTAGTGGTCGGCGCTCATAGTACAGGAGCATTTCTGCTGCATACAGGGGAACTACTGGTCCCCTGTATGTAGCAGAGGCGATTGGACAGTTGCTGCTTCTAGTCTCCTATAGAGACTACAGAAGCAAGCAAAAAGTTTCAAAAAAAGGTTTTCAAAAATATAAAAAAAAATTAAAAAAATATAAAAGTTTAAATCACCCCCCTTTTGCCCCATTCAAAATAAAGTAATAAAAAATAAACCCCACATACACATATTTGGCATTGCCGCGTTCAGAATTGCCCGATCTATCAATATAGAAAAATAATTAATCCGATCCATAAAAGGCGTAATGAGAAAAAAATTCTTAACGCCAGAATTACGTTTTTTTTGGTTGCCGCAACATTGCAATAAAATGCAATAACGGCCGATCAAAACATCGGATCTACCCCAAAAATGGTATTAATAAAAACGTCAGCTCGGTGCACAAAAAATAAGCCCTCACCAGGCCACAGCTCCCGAAAAATGGAGACACTATGGGTCTCGGAAAATGGTGCCATTTTTTTAAAAAATTTTTAAGCAAATTTTGGATTTTTTTTTCACCGCTTAAATAAAAAAGAACCTATACATGTTTGGTGTCTACGAACTCGTAATGACCTGGAGAATAAGAATGGCAGGTCAGTTTTAGCATTCAGTGAATGTGGTAAAAAAACATTTAAAAAAAAAACATTGCACTTGGTATTGCACTTTTTTTGGAATTTCACCGCGCTTGGAATTTTTTCCCGTTTTCCAGTACATGATATGGTAAAACTAGTAATGGCGTTGAAAAGTACAATTTGTCCTGCAAAAAAATAAGCCCTCACACGGCCATATTGACCAAAAAATAAAAAACGCTATGGCTCTGGGAACAAGGGGAGCAAAAAACAAAAATGCAAAAAGGGAAAATCCCATGGTCGTGAAGGGGTCCGTCCTATTCCTAGTGTTTGTGACGCGCCCCCTGGGCCAGTGTTGTTTGGGGGATACCCGGAGCCGGATCAGATGGGGGTTGTAGTCTCCGAGTGGCTGTGACCCGGTCCGTGCCCAGGGTGTCAAGCTCAGTGTGTGGCAGTCCTTATGATGTTACTAGATGTTCTTTTGTGTCGACTACGCCACCCGTTGAATTGCGGTCAATACGGCCGCCGCTGCAGCAGGGTCCGCTGAGGCTGGTGATGTATGTGCAGCTCAGGTAGTATAACCCCCAACGGGAGGGGTATAGCCTCAGGGGGTCAGTTGCAGAGGATGGGGGTTGTGGTGGTGCAGCGAGGATGGAAATGAGACTCAGAGTCGGGCTGTGCAGTTCAGGGTTTTTACTTACTGCAGTTGTTCTGGTCACTCCGGCCTTGAGTGACCACCCGAGCCGTGCTGCGTCCACCAGGTCCTGGACTCGGCCAACCCCCAGGTGATTCTGGAGCGTGGTCCTGAGCTCCCTTTCTGTCCTGTCCTCTTCTCTGGCCTTCCCCACCAGGGATCCACCTATGTCCGGCTCCCTCGGGCCTCTTGGTGGTAAACCCTTGTCTCTGGGTTCCCTGACCCTATTCCTGGTCTGCCTTCCGGGTGGATTTAGTGGGTGGTCGTGGCAGATCCTGCCCACGACCTCCGGTCTCTGGCTGAGGATTAGTGCCCTCCACCAGCTTGGGATCCGGTACCCTTGTGCCAACTCTCCACCCTCTGGTCTAATTTGGGCTCTTGGAGTTCCTTCGTTCTCCCCCTCTGGGTCTTTCTTTCTCCTCTCTCTCTCTTGGCCTTGGAGCTGCTCTTCTCCTCTGCTCTGCTCCTCAGGTTACACTCTGACAGACTGACTCACTCTACAAAAGACCCTGTCCTAAGATGGTGCCCACCTTATATACTCCCTCTATGTGTGAGCTCAGGTGACCAGCACCCAATGAGCTCCTAGCTTTACCCAGGCTGCTCCCCCTATCTGCCCCTACACTACTGGGATGTTCCACCCCCCTCCCACTCCAGCCAGGAACAGACACTGTCGTACCTGCACATTTCTCTAGTGGGAGTACCATCGGTCTGTTCCTCGGAAATGGGATGTGTGTAGTGCATGCAGCTAACTGAGCTCAGTTCCACACTCCATCCTTACCCGGGAGTGGAATATCACACCTCTGGCTTGAGGTGCAATACCCCTGTAGCAGCCGAATCCTCAGGGTGCTACATTCCCCCCTGGTAAATCACAGCACGTCCTCGGGCTGTAAGATATAAACATCCACAAACATACATTTTTTTTTTCATAAAACATAAACATATACACATATAAAACATCATCAGCAGCAATAAACTTTTCATATAAACATTCTTGTTTCTGGTTCCTCCGGTCACGGTGCAACTTGTGACCGGGTAAAGTGCGACAGTCTCTCTTGGAATAAAACAGTTTCCTATAAAACCAGTAGGGGGCGCTTTAGGAAGCGCAACTATTTACAAGGGGATATGGCCGCTCTCAGTCCTCGGCCAGGTATTAGGAACTAGGGACACACGGGCATCAGTTCAATTAACTGGTCCCAACGGGGACTATATTTTAACTAGAACAGTTCTTATACCCTGACGGGTAACTTTATACAGTCTCTCTCTACCGTACTTCAACGACGGCGTCCTCCTGCTCCTTCTTGTTGGTTGGTTTCAGTTTCAGACCCGTCCGGGTCCTCTTGCTCCTCCTCACACCGCAGCTCCTCCTCCGTCAGGCGATGCACATGGAGGGCGTAGGGTCCTTTGGCACACTTGTGCCGGGTGAAGGTGACCTCGTCCCCTACGTACAGGTCACGACCTCTGTGTCCCTCCGGCAGATGGCTTTCTACGTCTCTGCGTGTGACAAAGACGTCGCCGGGGGTATGATGGTCTTTTATGAAGCCCCACCCATGCTGCATGTTGAATTTTATCACAGTCCCGGTGGAAGGGGGACCATGAGCTGCACGGGGATTCCTCCTGGTCCGGCTCTTCTGCTCCGCGCTCCTTATCTGTGCTTGCTGTTCCCGGACCCGCCTCTCTCTCCGCTCCTTCTCGAAGACCTCGAGCTGCTGGCGGCAGCACTCTGCACGCCCCGCTGCGGCCGCCCGAGTCTCCTGAGTGAACCCCATGAGGTCTCCTCCGGTGGGGTCCCACTCAAACTGTGCCTCCTCCAGCGGGGGCAAGGTCCTCTTTACAGGCTTCGGAGCCGGAATCAGGGGCTCGCACATGGGCCTTGCTCTCTGGAGTTCTAGCTGAATGTACTCCTGGGGCCAGATGAAGGGCTGCCCATCCGGGCACGTATGCTGGGCGAACAGGTCCTCACCCAGGTGCGGTACTTTAGGTGCTATGGGCGCTGTGATGGTAGCGGCGCCCGGGTTGACCAGGCCTTGCGACCAGGCTTGGGGCACGCTAAAGGAAAAGGGCACCGTAAGAACGGCGGCGCCCGTGGTTACTCGGCCCTGCGGCCAGGCCGGTGGCTCCGCGGAGGTAGGGGGCGCCGTTGGTATTGCGGCGCCCGGAGGTACTAGGCCTTGCGACCAGGCCGGTGGTATTTCCTGCTTGGCCACGCTCGAGGTCGAGGCGTGTGACGTCACAGGGGTCGCGGCCGCGGTTTCCGGTTGAGGCCTAGTTGGCGGCGGTGACGATGCAGCGACGGGCACGGCAGGGGGAATTTCGGGCTCTGCGACGGGGAGCTGGGGCAGGCACACGGTTTCCCGGCTCGGGGTAGAGACGTCCCCTTTACCTGCCTCCGTCCGTTCAGCTCCCTTCTCGGCGCCGTCTCCTGCCTTCATTCCTCCTGCGCCATCCTCAGAGGTGGTCTGTCTCCTCGTCTCGGGTGGCGTGCTCCGCTGACGGATTTCGGTCTGCTGGGCCATCTCTCGGCTCCACTCCGCCAACGTCTCTCGCTGTACCCGGGCCATCCTCCGTGCGAGGCCCTCCAGCGCGGTCTGTGCACACTCCCGGTCTCGGGGGAGCTGTGCTAGGATCTCCAGCAGGCCTTCTGGAGTGGCGACCTGCAACAGGCTCCTGACCACTGGGTCGGTGCTGCCTGACTCTCCCTCCATCTCCGGGTAGGCTCTCTCTGGACTCTCTTCCAGACGTCTTGTCTCCGGGTGCGCTCTCTCCAGACTGCTCCAGGCGACACCCATCTTTGTTCTCTTGTTCTGTCTCCGCCCACATTGGGGGTGGTCCCGGGGCAACTTAGTGATTGTCAGTTCCAGGGGCAGTTCTCTTACGCTGATGGACACTTCCAGCATCACAGTCTCTGTTGGTGGGCGCGGTTTCCGCTTTTGGCGCCATTCTTCGACCTGGCCCACGATGGGAGGTGGCCTTTTGCCACCCTCTGGCACGCCCATAATGGCGTCCACTCTTCCAAGGCGGGAAATCTTCGGAAATGGCGGGAATCGTCTCCCAGTGGCGGGAAACTCCATGGATGGCGGGAAAAAGCTGCAAATGGCGGACAACCGGCGGGAAACGACCTGTGATGGGGCCCGATGGCGGGGACCCTCCGGAACCGGCAGGAGACTTCTTTTTGAGGTAACGGTGTACTTTTCTTCAGGCACGCAGTACCCGGTTGTTGCGGGCACGTTATCCTGCCGACTACGCCAAAGTTGACGCGCCCCCTGGGCCAGTGTTGTTTGGGGGATACCCGGAGCCGGATCAGATGGGGGTTGTAGTCTCCGAGTGGCTGTGACCCGGTCCGTGCCCAGGGTGTCAAGCTCAGTGTGTGGCAGTCCTTATGATGTTAATAGATGTTCTTTTGTGTCGACTACGCCACCCGTTGAATTGCGGTCAATACGGCCGCCGCTGCAGCAGGGTCCGCTGAGGCTGGTGATGTATGTGCAGCTCAGGTAGTATAACCCCCAACGGGAGGGGTATAGCCTCAGGGGGTCAGTTGCAGAGGATGGGGGTTGTGGTGGTGCAGCGAGGATGGAAATGAGACTCAGAGTCGGGCTGTGCAGTTCAGGGTTTTTACTTACTGCAGTTGTTCTGGTCACTCCGGCCTTGAGTGACCACCCGAGCCGTGCTGCGTCCACCAGGTCCTGGACTCGGCCAACCCCCAGGTGATTCTGGAGCGTGGTCCTGAGCTCCCTTTCTGTCCTGTCCTCTTCTCTGGCCTTCCCCACCAGGGATCCACCTATGTCCGGCTCCCTCGGGCCTCTTGGTGGTAAACCCTTGTCTCTGGGTTCCCTGACCCTATTCCTGGTCTGCTTTCCGGGTGGATTTAGTGGGTGGTCGTGGCAGATCCTGCCCACGACCTCCGGTCTCTGGCTGAGGATTAGTGCCCTCCACCAGCTTGGGATCCGGTACCCTTGTGCCAACTCTCCACCCTCTGGTCTAATTTGGGCTCTTGGAGTTCCTTCGTTCTCCCCCTCTGGGTCTTTCTTTCTCCTCTCTCTCTCTTGGCCTTGGAGCTGCTCTTCTCCTCTGCTCTGCTCCTCAGGTTACACTCTGACAGACTGACTCACTCTACAAAAGACCCTGTCCTAAGATGGTGCCCACCTTATATACTCCCTCTATGTGTGAGCTCAGGTGACCAGCACCCAATGAGCTCCTAGCTTTACCCAGGCTGCTCCCCCTATCTGCCCCTACACTACTGGGATGTTCCACCCCCCTCCCACTCCAGCCAGGAACAGACACTGTCGTACCTGCACATTTCTCTAGTGGGAGTACCATCGGTCCGTTCCTCGGAAATGGGATGTGTGTAGTGCATGCAGCTAACTGAGCTCAGTTCCACACTCCATCCTTACCCGGGAGTGGAATATCACACCTCTGGCTTGAGGTGCAATACCCCTGTAGCAGCCGAATCCTCAGGGTGCTACATTTGCAATCTGTTGTGCTCTGTTTAGGCTCCAATTGGGATAGTGTCGATCAGAAAGGTGCTGTCTGATAGTCCTTGATTCTAGGTCAGAGCCGGCACTGCAGCTGCAATTCCGCTCAGCTCTAATAAATTCACCCACAGGAACAGCTTTGGTAACATGAAAAGGGTGGAATGAACGAGCATCCAAAATTGTATTACCTGCTGAAGGTTTTAGTTACAATTGTACAATTATTGACACCAATAAGTTCCAAATCCAGGAATACCATTTTTTCACCATGATGACTATGTGTGAAATGCAAGTTAAACTGGTTGTCATTAAGGTAAGAGATGAAATTTGGAATCTCTGATACCGCCCCCTCCCAGACAATGATCATATCATCTATATACCTAGCATATAATTTTATTGAAGATGAAAATGGATTATGGATAGTATACATAAAACACTCTTCCCACCATGCCATAGTCAAATTGGCTATGGATGGTGAGAATTTGGCTCCCATCGCCACTCCGCTAATTTGTAAAAAGAACTTTCCATTAAAAATAAAATATTTATGGCAGAGTAGAAATGAGAGCACATTTTCTATATACTCTTTAAGTTCAGGTGTGTAAGAACTGTACCTGTCCAGCAGGTATTGGACAGCCATAATAGCTGTGTGTTGGGGAATGCTGGTGTAAAGAGATGAAACATCACAAGAAACCCAGGTGTATCTGTGGAACCATTTGAAATCTTGAAACATACGTAAGACATCACGAGAATTGTAACATACCTGGCGGCGTACTTGCATAGTGCACCATCTCCGACAATGCAAGATCGCAATCTTAGCCTTCAGTCCAGTTTGTAAGCCGTTCTCCTGTTCATACGGTGGGCATGCTCTGGTCTGACTGCTTAGGGCGGCGGCCTGGTTACTTCCTGCTTCTTATAGCTGCTGTGGGCACACCTCTAATGCGTCCCCAGCCTATTGCTGTCAGTCACTGGATATTTAAACCAGCTCCACCCTGAAGCTGGTTCCTATGCAACACCTTCACTCAGTTTGTCTTTGCATACTGTCTTGCCAGGTCCTGTTCTGTTACCTCTGTCTTCTAGTCTGTTCTTGTGACTCTGGGGGCCGTATACCCAGACTCTCTCCTGTATCTCTGCAGTAGCAGTCCCTGTCTGAACTGCACCCTAGCCTGCTTGTCCGCCATTCTGGGGGCCGTATTCCCAGACTCGTTCCTCTATCTCTGCAGTAGCAGTTCCTGTCTGAACTGCACCCTAGCCTGTTAACTGTTTTGTCTCTATGTCCGTACCTTCCCTTTTCCTGCATTGTCTGAACCTGCACCTAACTCCTACTCGCTGTCTCTGTACTTCTCTTTGTGAGTTTTGTGTCCACTCGCTACTTCATAGCAAGTACCTTGTGTGTATCTGGTTCTGCTTGTCCCTTTTCCCTTCCTCCGTATTTTCCAGTCCGTTCCATGTGAACAGAGCCCTGTCCTCTCTGACTTGTCCACCGCTCCGGCGGTTTCCCTCTGCTCTGACTTGTCCACCGCTCCAGCGGCTTCCCTCTGCTCTGACTTGCCCACCGCTCCAGCGGCTTCCCTCTGCTCTGACTTACCCACTGCTCCGGCGGCTTCCCTCTGCTCTGACTTGCCCACCGCTCCCGCGGTTCCTCCTGCTCTGCCCTTGCTCGCCGCTCCGGCGGTTCCTCCTGCTCTGCCCTTGCTCGCCGCTCCGGTGGTATCTCTCTGCTCTGCCTTGCTCGCCGCTCCAGTGGTTCCTCCCGCTCTGCCTTGCTCACCACTCCGACAGTTTCCTCCCGCTCTGCCTTGCTCACCGCTCCGGTGGTATTTCTCTGCTCTGCTTTGCTCACTGCTCCGGCGGTTCCTCCTGCTCTGCCTTGCTTGCTGCTCCGGCTGTTTCCTCCCGCTCTGCCTTGCTCACCGCTATGGCTGTATTTCTCTGCTCTGCTCTGCTCACCGCTATGGCTGTATCTCTCTGCTCTGCTCACCGCTATGGCTGTATCTCTCTGCTCACCGCTCCGGCGCTATCTCTCTGCTCTGCTCGCCGCGCCGGCGCTATCTCTCTGCTCGCGGCGCCGGCGCTATCTCTCTGCTCGCCGCGCCGGCGCTATCTCTCTGCTCGCCGCGCCGGCGCTATCTCTCTGCTCGCCGCGCCGGCGCTATCTCTCTGCTCGCCGCGCCGGCGCTATCTCTCTGCTCGTCTACCGCGTCTGCGGTTTTGTTCCTGAATCCCAGTCTGTACTGGACCCTATCCAGCCTGTGCTCCAACCTGCTAGCACCTCCCCGTCTGCATGCTAGCCGCACTTGCCAGTGCCCACCTGTCTGCATGCCAGCCGTTCCTGCCAATACCCACCTGTCTGTGTGCCAGCCTAACCTGCCTGTTCCTGTATTCCCCGCTGTGGGTCAACAGCCGTGTCCGGGGTCTGACCTGGAGTAGCACCTGGTCCCTCTGCTCGGTTCCTCCCTGGTGCACTGGCGTCGTTAGCCGTCGTGCGACCTTGATCGGATCGGGTAGATACTTAGTTACGCCCCTCCAGGCACTCTCCGGTTCATAGCGCAGTGGAATCACTAAATCACGCACACGCCAGTCAGTCCGGTTGTATGCATAACAAGAATCCTGTAAAAAAAACGGTATTCAATGTACCAATGATTGGAAGACACTATCTAGCTATGCGCCCAAATGCTCGTTTAACGAGCCTATTCCTGACACTATTGGTCTTGTAGAAATAGGTGATAACGGTTTAGGTGTTTTAGGCAGCGCATGGATGATAGGAATAATGGGTGATGTTACTTCAAGGAATTCCGTTTATTTTTTTTTGTCAGTGTACCCAAAGAAAAACCTTCATCAATTACTTTAGTTTTTTTCTGCAAAAAATAAAGTGGGGTCACTAGCAAGTGGTAAATAAGTTTTACTGTCCTTCAAGAGCAGTCACATCTATATATATAATCGTCTTATCCCGTCTGTCTGTCCAGGAAATCCCGCGTCGCTCATTGGTCCGCCAGCGGCCAATCAGCGCCGCGGGATTTCTGAAAAAAGATGGCGGCCGTTAGCGGCTCATTTGCGGGACGGAGCTCAGCGGCGATGCAGCCGGGAGATGAGCGCCGCGAGGCGCTCATCTCCCGGCCGGTAGCAGCGGATGGACCGCCGGCGCCGCTGACCTCCATGCGGAAGGGAGGACCGGGGAACGGCGCTGCAGGTCGGGATACTTCTGCTGCGAGCGCCCGCTATGTCCCGGGTTCTCGCAGCGTAAGTAGCCGCACAGGCAGCGCCGCTCCCCGGTCCTCACCAAGATGATTCGATGATTGGTCGCGGTCTTCGGACCCGACCAATCACTGATCTTAGCGCAAAACTTAAACACCGATGTGCTGATTGGTCGCCGACGCTGCCCGCGCCAAATTTAAATATCGCCCGCGACCAATCACGGATCTTGCCGCAAAAGTTAAACACTACGGTGCTGATTGGTCGCGGACGCTGCCCGCGACCAATCACCGATTTGGGCGCCACATTCAAATATCGGCCGTGACCAATCACCGATCTTGGCTCCACATTTAAACACCGCTGTGCTGATTGGTCGCGGACGCTATTTAAATGTGGCGTCAAAATCGGTGATTGGTCGCACCCTACGTCGGCGACAAATCAGCACAGCGGTGTTTAAATGTGGAGACAAGATTGGTGATTGGTCGCGGCCGATATTTAAATTTGGCGCCCAAATCGGGCAGCGCCAGCGACCAATCAGCGATTTTTAACACAAATGTCCGGACCTTTGTAACACCATGCAGATACTGTGGGGACATCAGCGGCTAGGGTGAGAAGGGAGGACCGGGGAGCGGCGCTGCGGGTCGGGATACTTCTGCTCATGTCCCGGGTTCTCGCAGAGGAAGTATCCGCACAGGCAGCGGCGCTCCCCGGTCCTCACTAATACAATTCCGCTCCCCGCTCCTCACCAATACGATTCGCTGATTGGTCGCGTGCGGAGAGCGCGACCAATCAGTGATCTTGGCGCTAAAGTTAAACACCGCTCTGCTGATTGGTCGCGGCCGCTGCCCGCGACCAATCACCGATTTGGGCGCCACATTTAAATAGCGGCCGCGACCAATCACCGATCTTGCCGCCACATTTAAACACTGCTGTGCTAATTGGTCACGGACGCCAGCCGCAACCAATCAGCGACCTTGGCGCCAAATTTAAACAACGCTCTGCTGATTGGTCGCGGACTCCAGCCGCGACCAATCAACGAGACTGGCGCTAAATTTAAGCAATGCTCTGCTGATTGATCGCGATCGCTGGCCGAGATCAATCAGCAGTATTGGCGCAAAATTTAAACACCGCTCTGCTGATTGGTCGCGGTTGTTGGCCGTGACCAGTCAGCAGTATTGGTGCCAAATTTAAACCTCACTCTGCTGATTGGTCGCAACCACCGGCCACGACCAATCTTCGTTTTTTGTGCCAAATTTAAACAACGCTCTGCTGATTGGTCGCGGTCACTTGCCGTGACCAATTAGCAGTATTGGGGCCAAATTTAAACCCCGCTCTGCTGATTGGTCGCGGTCGCCGGCCGCGACCCATCAGCATTATTGGTGCCAAATTTAAACCCCGCTCTGCTGATTGGTCGCGGCCGCCAGCCGCGAACAATCAGCGAGATTGGCGCCAAATTTAAACACCACTCTGCTGATTGGTTGAGGCCGCCGGCCGCGACCAATCAGCGATTTTGGCGCCAAATTTAAACAACGCTCTGCTGATTGGTCGCGGCCGTCAGCCGCGACTAATCAGCGATTTTGGCGCCAAATTTAAACACCGCTCTGCTGATTGGTCGCGGATGCCGGACGCGTCCAATCAGCAAGATTGGCGCCAAATTTAAACAACGCTCTGCTGATTGGTCACGGACTGCAGCCGCGACCAATCAACGAGATTGGCGCAAAATTTAAACACCGCTCTGCTGATTGGTCGCGGTTGTCGGCCGTAACCAGTCAGCAGTATTGGCGCCAAATTTAAACCTCACTCTGCTGATTGGTCGCAACCACCGGCCGCAACCAATCTTCGTTTTTTGTGCCAAATTTAAACAACGCTCTGCTGATTGGTCGCGGTCGCTTTCCGCGACCAATTAGCAGTATTGGGGCCAAATTTAAACACCTCTTTGCTGATTGGTCGCGGTCGCGACTAATCAGCGATTTTTGCGCCAAATTTAAACCCCTCTCTGCATCGCTCTGCTGATTGGTCGCAGTCGCCGGCCGCGACCAATCAGCAGTATTGTCGCCAAATTTAAACACCTCTTTGCTGATTGGTCGTGGTCGCGACTAATCAGCGATTTTGGTGCCAAATTTAAACACGCTCTCCAGTCCTCACTAACACGGTTCGCCGATTGGTCGCGACCGCCGCCCGCGACCAATCAGCGATTTTGGCCCAAAATTTAAACATCGCTTTGCTGATTGGTTGTGGCCGCCAGCCGCGACCAATCAGCGATTTTGGGGCCAAATTTAAACAACGCTCTGCATCGCTCTGCTGATTGGTCGCGGTCGGCGGTCGCGACCAATCAGCAGTATTAGCGCCAAATTTAAAAACCGCTCTGCTGATTGGTCGCGACTAATCAGCGATTTTGGTGCCAAATTTAAACACGCTCTCCAGTTCTCACTAACACGGTTCGCCGATTGGTCGCGGCCGCCGCCCGCGACCAATCTCCGATATTGCCGCCAAATTTAAACACCGCTTTGCTGATTGGTCGCGGTTGCCAAACGCGACCAATCAGCGATTTTGGCGCCAAATTTAAACACCGCTCTGCTAATTGCGCCCGGTCGGCCGCATACATATTCTAGAATACCCGATGCGTTAGAATCGGGCCACCATCTAGTAATCAATATCATTCATGACCACTACGGAGCCGACCTTATCGGACATTCTTAGAACCACATTTTTATTTTTCATTAGGTTTTTCAATGCAGTACTTTCATCTTTAGTTAAATTAGGTCTTTTCATCTGAATAGATGTTTCACAGAGATTCTTTAGATCTCTGGTAACAATATCCTGGAATCTATCCATTGCTGATGTTCTACTTTGAACTGGATAAAAATCCGGATTCTTTGTAAGAAAATCAGTCACTCTATTGGTCAGAGAGGCGTTCTCGGAGGGATTTAATTCTTTTAGATGAAATAAAGCCTGTTGTTCACAAAAATCAAGATTCTTAAAATCATTGGCAATGAATAAAGAAGGGCTGATAACCTCAGTCTTCTGACCAAAAGTGTTTTTTGATGGTTAAAACCCGAATGAATTTGTTTATATCCTTAGTGATCCTTACTGAGCATCGCTGCAGGTGAGATGCACTCATGCATATGACACCACTGTGGGTGAGTCAGCCTCTGGGGTGATCCTTACTGAGCAACGCTGCAGGTGACATGCACCCATAGAGATGACACCTCTGTGGGTGAGTCAGCCTCTGGAGTGATCCTTACTGTGCACCACCGCTGCAGGTGACATGCACCCATGGAGATGACACCTCTGTGGATGAGTCAGCCTCTGGAGTGATCCTTACTGAGAACCGCTGCAAGTGACATGCACCCAAGGGGATGTCACCCCTGTGAGTGAGTCAGCCTCTGGAGTGATCCTTACTGCGCACCGCTGCAGGTGACATGCACCCAAGGGGATGACACCCCTGTGGGGGACTCAGCCTATGGGGTGATCCTTATTGAGCACCGCCCTGCAGGTGACATGCACCCGTGGGGATGACACCCATGTGGGTGAGTCAGCCTCTGGGGTGATCCTTACTGAGCACCGCTGCAGGTGACATGCAACCATGGGGATGACACCCCTGTGAGTGAGACAGCCTTGAGGTGATCCTTACTGAGAACCGCTGCAGGTGGCATGCACCCATGGGAATGATACCTCTGTGAGTGAGTCAGCCTCTGGGGTGATCCTTACTGAGCACCGCCGCTGCAGGTGACATGCACCCATGGGGATGACACCTTCGTGGGTGAGTCAGCCTCTGGGGTGATCCTTACTGAGCACCGCTGCAGGTTACATGCACCCATTGGGATGACACCCCTGTGGGTGAGTCAGCCTCTGGGGTGATCCTTACTGAGCACTACTGCAGGTGACATGCATCCATGGGGATGACACACCTGTGGGTGAGTAAGTCTCTGAGGTGACACTTAGTGAGCACCGCTGCAGGTGACATGCACCCATGGGGATGACACCTCTGTGTGTGAGTAAGCCTCTGGGGTGATCCTTACTGAGCACCACTGCAGGTGACATACACCCATGGGGATGACACCCGTGTGGGTGAGTCAGCCTCTTGGGTGATCCTTACTGAGCACCGCTGCAGGTGACATGCACCCAAGGGGATGACACCACTGGGGGGGACTCAGCCTATGGGGTGATCCTTATTGAGCACCGCCGCTGCAGGTGACATGCACCCGTGGGGATGACACCCATGTGGGTGAGTCAGCCTCTGGGGTGATCCTTACTGAGCACCGCTGCAGGTGACATGCACCCATGGGGATAACACCCCTGTGAGTGAGACAGCCTCTGAGGTGATCCTTACTGAGCACCGCTGCAGGTGACATGCACCCATGGGAATGATACCTCTGTGAGTGAGTCAGCCTCTGGGGTGATCCTTACTGAGCGCCGCCGCTGCAGGTGACATGCACCCATGGGGATGACACCTTGGTGGGTGAGTCAGCCTCTGGGGTGATCCTTACTGAGCACCGCTGCAGGTTACATGCACCCATGGGGATGACACCCCTGTGGGTGAGTCAGCCTCTGGGGTGATCCTTACTGAGCACTACTGCAGGTGACATGCATCCATGGGGATGACACCCCTGTGGGTGAGTCAGCCTCTGGGGTGATCCTTACTGAGCACCGCTGCAGGTGACATGCACCCATGGGGATGACACCCCTGTGGGTGAGTCAGCCTCTGGGGTGATCCTCACTGAACTCCGCTGCAGGTGACATGCACCCATGGGCATGACACCTCTGTGGGTGAGTCAGCTTCTGGGGTGATCCTTACTAAGCACCGCTGCAGGTGACATGCACCCATGGGGATGACACCTCTGTGAGTGAGTCAGCCTCTGGGGTGATCCTTACTGAGCATCGATGCAGGTGACATGCACCCGTGGGGAAGACACCCCTGTGGGGGAGTCAGCCTATGGGGTGAACCTTACTGAGCACCGCCGCTGCAGGTGACATGCACCCGTGGGGATGACACCCATGTGGGTGAGTCAGCCTCTGGGGTGGTCCTTACTGAACACCGCTGCAGGTGACATGCACCCGTGGGGATGACACCCCTGTGGGTGAGTTAGCCTCTGGGGTGATCCTTACTGAGCACCGCTGCAGGTGACATGCACCCATGGGGATGACACCTCTGTGGGTGAGTCAGCCTCTGGGGTGACCCTTACTGAGCACCGCTGCAGGTGACATGCACCCATGGGGACGACACCCCTTTGGGTGGGTCAGCCTCTTGGGTGATCCTTACTGAACACCGCTGCAGGTGACATGCACCCATGGGGATGACAACCCTGTGAGTGAGTCAGCCTCTGGGGTGATCCTTACTGAGCACCAATGCAGGTGACATGCACCCATGGGGATGACAACCCTGTGAGTGAGTCAGCCTCTGGGGTGAACCTTACTGAGCACCGATACAGGTGACATGCACCCATGGGGATGACACCCCTGTGAGTGAGTGAGCCTCTGGGGTGATCCTTACTGAGCACCACTGCTGGTGACATGCACCCATGGGGATGACACCTCTGTGGGTGAGTCCGCCTCTGGGTTGATCCTTACTGAGCACCGCTGCTGGTAACATGCACCCATGGGGATGACACCTCTGTGGGTGAGTCAGCCTCTGGGGTGACCCTTACTGAGCGTCGCTGCAGGTTACATGCACCCATGGGGATGACACCTTCGTGGGTGAGTCAGCCTCTGGGGTGATCCTTACTGAGCACCGCTGCAGGTTACATGCACCCATTGGGATGACACCCCTGTGGGTGAGTCAGCCTCTGGGGTGATCCTTACTGAGCACTACTGCAGGTGACATGCATCCATGGGGATGACACCCCTGTGGGTGAGTAAGCCTCTGAGGTGACACTTAGTGAGCACCGCTGCAGGTGACATGCACCCATGGGGATGACACCTCTGTGTGTGAGTAAGCCTCTGGGGTGATCCTTACTGAGCACCACTGCAGGTGACATACACCCATGGGGATGACACCCGTGTGGGTGAGTCAGCCTCTTGGGTGATCGTTACTGAGCACCGCTGCAGGTGACATGCACCCAAGGGGATGACACCACTGGGGGGGACTCAGCCTATGGGGTGATCCTTATTGAGCACCGCCGCTGCAGGTGACATGCACCCGTGGGGATGACACCCATGTGGGTGAGTCAGCCTCTGGGGTGATCCTTACTGAGCACCACTGCAGGTGACATGCAACCATGGGGATGACACCCCTGTGAGTGAGACAGCCTCTGAGGTGATCCTTACTGAGCACCGCTGCAGGTGGCATGCACCCATGGGAATGATACCTCTGTGAGTGAGTCAGCTTCTGGGGTGATCTTTACTGAGCACCGCCGCTGCAGGTGACATGCACCCATGGGGATGACACCTTCGTGGGTGAGTCAGCCTCTGGGGTGATCCTTACTGAGCACCGCTGCAGGTTACATGCACCCATTGGGATGACACCCCTGTGGGTGAGTCAGCCTCTGGGGTGATCCTTACTGAGCACTACTGCAGGTGACATGCATCCATGGGGATGACACCCCTGTGGGTGAGTAAGCCTCTGAGGTGACACTTAGTGAGCACCGCTGCAGGTGACATGCACCCATGGGGATGACACCTCTGTGTGTGAGTAAGCCTCTGGGGTGATCCTTACTGAGCACCACTGCAGGTGATATACACCCATGGGGATGACACCCGTGTGGGTGAGTCAGCCTCTTGGGTGATCCTTACTGAGCACCGCTGCAGGTGACATGCACCCAAGGGGATGACACCACTGGGGGGGACTCAGCCTATGGGGTGATCCTTATTGAGCACCGCCGCTGCAGGTGACATGCACCCGTGGGGATGACACCCATGTGGGTGAGTCAGCCTCTGGGGTGATCCTTACTGAGCACCGCTGCAGGTGACATGCACCCATGGGGATAACACCCCTGTGAGTGAAACAGCCTCTGAGGTGATCCTTACTGAGCACCGCTGCAGGTGACATGCACCCATGGGAATGATACCTCTGTGAGTGAGTCAGCCTCTGGGGTGATCCTTACTGAGCACCGCCGCTGCAGGTGACATGCACTCATGGGGATGACACCTTGGTGGGTGAGTCAGCCTCTGGGGTGATCCTTACTGAGCACCGCTGCAGGTTACATGCACCCATGGGGATGACACCCCTGTGGGTGAGTCAGCCTCTGGGGTGATCCTCACTGAACTCCGCTGCAGGTGACATGCACCCATGGGCATGACACCTCTGTGGGTGAGTCAGCTTCTGGGGTGATCCTTACTAAGCACCGCTGCAGGTGACATGCACCCATGGGGATGACACCACTGGGGGGGACTCAGCCTATGGGGTGATCCTTATTGAGCACCGCCGCTGCAGGTGACATGCACCCGTGGGGATGACACCCATGTGGGTGAGTCAGCCTCTGGGGTGATCCTTACTGAGCACCGCTGCAGGTGACATGCACCCATGGGGATAACACCCCTGTGAGTGAAACAGCCTCTGAGGTGATCCTTACTGAGCACCGCTGCAGGTGACATGCACCCATGGGAATGATACCTCTGTGAGTGAGTCAGCCTCTGGGGTGATCCTTACTGAGCACCGCCGCTGCAGGTGACATGCACTTATGGGGATGACACCTTGGTGGGTGAGTCAGCCTCTGGGGTGATCCTTACTGAGCACCGCTGCAGGTTACATGCACCCATGGGGATGACACCCCTGTGGGTGAGTCAGCCTCTGGGGTGATCCTCACTGAACTCCGCTGCAGGTGACATGCACCCATGGGCATGACACCTCTGTGGGTGAGTCAGCTTCTGGGGTGATCCTTACTAAGCACCGCTGCAGGTGACATGCACCCATGGGGATGACATCTCTGTGAGTGAGTCAGCCTCTGGGGTGATCCTTACTGAGCATCGATGCAGGTGACATGCACCCGTGGGGAAGACACCCCTGTGGGGGAGTCAGCCTAAGGGGTGAACCTTACTGAGCACCGCCGCTGCAGGTGACATCCACCCGTGGGGATGACACCCATGTGGGTGAGTCAGCCTCTGGGGTGGTCCTTACTGAACACCGCTGCAGGTGACATGCACCCGTGGGGATGACACCCCTGTGGGTGAGTTAGCCTCTGGGGTGGTCCTTACTGAACATCACTGCAGGTGACATGCACCCGTGGGGATGACACCCCTGTGGGTGAGTTAGCCTCTGGGGTGATCCTTACTGAGCACCGCTGCAGGTGACATGCACCCATGGGGATGACACCTCTGTGGGTGAGTCAGCCTCTGGGGTGACCCTTACTGAGCACCGCTGCAGGTGACATGCACCCATGGGGACGACACCCCTTTGGGTGGGTCAGCCGCTTGGGTGATCCTTACTGAACACCGCTGCAGGTGACATGCACCCATGGGGATGACAACCCTGTGAGTGAGTCAGCCGCTGGGGTGATCCTTACTGAGCACCAATGCAGGTGACATGCACCCATGGGGATGACAACCCTGTGAGTGAGTCAGCCTCTGGGGTGAACCTTACTGAGCACCGATACAGGTGACATGCACCCATGGGGATGACACCCCTGTGAGTGAGTCAGCCTCTGGGGTGATCCTTACTGAGCACTGCTGCTGGTGACATGCACCCATGGGGATGACACCTCTGTGGGTGAGTCCGCCTCTGGGTTGATCCTTACTGAGCACCGCTGCTGGTAACATGCACCCATGGGGATGACACCTCTGTGGGTGAGTCAGCCTCTGGGGTGACCCTTACTGAGCGTCGCTGCAGGTTACATGCACCCATGGGCATGACACCCATGTGAGTGAGTCAGCCTCTGGGGTGATCCTTACCGAGCACCGCTGCAGGTGACATGCACCCATGGGGATGACACCTCTGTGAGTGAGTCAGGCCCTGGAGTAATCCTTACTGAGCACCGCTGCAGGTGACATGCACCCATGGGGATGACAACCCTGTGAGTGAGTCAGCCTCTGCAGTGATCCTTAGTGAGCGCCGCTGCAGGTGACATGCACCCATGGGGAAGACACCCCTGTGGGGGAGTCAGCCTATGGGGTGAACCTTACTGAGCACCGCCGCTGCAGGTGACATGCACCCGTGGGGATGACACCCATGTGGGTGAGTTAGCCTCTGGGGTGGTCCTTACTGAACACCGCTGCAGGTGACATGCACCCGTGGGGATGACACCCCTGTGGGTGAGTTAGCCTCTGGGGTGGTCCTTACTGAACACCACTGCAGGTGACATGCACCCGTGGGGATGACACCCCTGTGGGTGAGTTAGCCTCTGGGGTGATCCTTACTGAGCACTGCTGCAGGTGACATGCACCCATGGAGATGACACCTCTGTGGGTGAGTCAGCCTCTGGGGTGACCCTTACTGAGCACCACTGCAGGTGACATGCACCCATGGGGACGACACCCCTTTCGGTGGGTCAGCCTCTTGGGTGATCCTTACTGAACACCGCTGCAGGTGACATGCACCCATGGGGATGACAACCCTGTGAGTGAGTCAGCCTCTGGCGTGATCCTTACTGAGCACCAATGCAGGTGACATGCACCCATGGGGATGACAACCCTGTGAGTGAGTCAGCCTCTGGGGTGAACCTTACTGAGCACCGATACAGGTGACATGCACCCATGGGGATGACACCCCTGTCAGTGAGTCAGCCTCTGGGGTGATCCTTACTGAGCACCGCTGCTGGTGACATGCACCCATGGGGATAACACCTCTGTGGGTAAGTCCGCCTCTGGGTTGATCCTTACTGAGCACCGCTGCTGGTAACATGCACCCATGGGGATGACACCTCTGTGGGTGAGTCAGCCTCTGGGGTGACCCTTACTGAGCGTCGCTGCAGGTTACATGCACCCATGGGCATGACACCCATGTGAGTGAGTCAGCCTCTGGGGTGATCCTTACCGAGCACCGCTGCAGGTGACATGCACCCATGGGGATGACACCTCTGTGAGTGAGTCAGGCCCTGGAGTAATCCTTACTGAGCACCGCTGCAGGTGACATGCACCCATGGGGATGACAACCCTGTGAGTGAGTCAGCCTCTGCAGTGATCTTTAGTGAGCGCCGCTGCAGGTGACATGCACCCATGGGGATGACACCCCTGTGGGTGAGTCAGCCTCTGGGGTGATCCTTACTGAGCACCGTTGCAGGTGACATGCACCTGTGGGAATGAAACCCCTTTGGGTGAGTCAGCCTCCGGGGTGACCCTTACTGAGCGCCGCTGCAGGTGACATGCGCCAATGGGGATGACACCTCTGTGAGTGAGTCAGCCTCTGGGGTGATCCTTACTGACCACTGCTGCAGGTGACATGCACCCATGGGGATGACACCCCTGTGAGTGAGTCAGCCTCTGGGGTGATCCATACTGAGCACCGCTGCAGGTGACATGCACCTATGGGGATGACACCCCTCTAGGTGAGTCAGCCTCTGGGGTGATCCTCACTGAGCACTACTGCAGGTGACATGCACCATGGGGATGACACCTCTGTGAGTGCGTGTCCCTCTGGGGTGATCCTTACTGAGCACAGCTGCAAGTGACATGCACCCATGGGGATAACACCCCAGTGAGTCAGTCAGCCTCTGGGGTGATCCTTACTGAGCACCGATGCAGGTGACATGCACTCATGGAGATTACACCCCTGTGGGTGAGTCAGCCTCTGGGGTGATCCTTACTGAGCACCGCTGCAGGTGAGATGCACTCATGCATATGACACCACTGTGGGTGAGTAAGCCTCTGGGGAGATCCTTACTGAGCACCGCTGGAGGTGACATGCACCCATGGGGATGACACCCCTGTGGGTGAGTCAGCCTCTGGGGTGATCCTTACTGAGAACCGCTGCAGGTGACATGCACCCATGGGGAAAACACCCCTGTGGATGAGTCAGCCTCTGGGGTGATCCTTACTGCGCACTGCTGCAGGTGACATGCACTCATGGATATGACACCACTGTGGGTGAGTCAGCCTCTGGGGTGATCCTTACTGATCATCGCTGCAGGTGACATGCACTCATGGATATGACACCACTGTGGGTGAGTCAGCCTCTGGGGTGAACCTTACTAAGCACCGCTGCAGGTGACATGCACCCATGGGGATGACACCTCTGTGAGTGAGTCAGCCTCTGGGATGATCCTTACTGAGCACCGATGCAGGTGACATGCACCCGTGGGGTTGACACCCCTGTGGGGTGGTCAGCCTATGGGGTGAACCTTACTTAGCACCGCCGCTGCTGGTGACATGCACCCGTGGGGATGACACCCATGTGGGTGAGTCAGCCTCTGGGGTGATCCTTACTTAACACCGCTGCAGGTGACATGCACCCGTGGGGATGAGACCCCTGTGGGTGAGTCAGTCTCTGAGTTGACCCTTACTGAGCACCGCTGCAGGTGACATGGAACCCATGGGGACGACACCCCTGTGAGTGAGTCAGCCTCGGGGGTGATCCTTACTGAGCACCGCTGCAGGTGACAAGCACCCATGAGGATGACACCCTTGTGAGTGAGTCAGCCTCTGGGGTGATCCTTACTGAGCACTGATGCAGTTGACAAGCACACATGGGGATGACACCTCTGTGAGTGAGACAGCCTCTGGGGTGATCCTTACTGAGCACCGATTCAGGTGACATGCACCCGTGGGGATGACACCCCTGTGAGTGAGTCAGCCTCTGGGGTGAACTTTACTGAGCACCGATGCACGTGACATGCACCCATAGGGATGACACCCCTGTGAGTAAGTCAGCCTCTTGGGTGATCCTTACTGAGCACCGCTGAAGGTGACATGCACCCATGGGGATGACACCCCTGTGGGTGAGTCATCCTCTGGGGTGAGCCTTACTAAGCACCGCTGCTGGTGACATGCACCCATGGGGATGACACCTCTGTGGTTGAGTCAGCCTCTGGGTTGATCCTTACTGAACACCGCTGCTGGTGACATGCACTCATGGGGATAACACCTCTGTGGGTGAGTCAGCCTTTGGGGTGATCCTTACTGAGAACCGCTGCAGGTGACATGCACCCATCGGGATGACACCCATGTGAGTGAGTCAGCCTCTGGGGTGATCCTTACTGAGCGTTGCTGCAGGTGACATGCACCCATGGGGATGACACCCATGTGAGTGAGTCAGCCTCTTGGGTGAACCTTACCGAGCACCGCTGCAGGTGACATGCACCCATGGGGATGACACCTCTGTGAGTGAGTCAGCCCCTGAAGTTATCCTTACTGAGCACCACCACTGCTGGTGACATGCACCCATGGGGATGACACCCCTGTGGTTGAGTCAGCCTCTGGGGTGATCCTTACTGAGCACCTCTGCTGGTGACATGCACCCATGGGGATGACACCTCTGTGGTTGAGTCAGCCTCTGGGTTGATCTTTACTGAGCACCGCTGCTAGTGACATGTACCCATGGGGATGACACCTCTGTGGGTGAGTCAGCCTTTGGGGTGATCCTTACTGAGCACCGTTGCAGGTGACATGCACCCGTGGGGATGACACCACTGTGGGGGAGTCAGCCTCTGGGGTGATCTTTACTGAGCACCCCTGCAGGTGATATGCACCCATGGGGATGACACCCCTGTCGGTGAGTGAGACTCTGGGGTGATTCTTACTGAGCACTGCTGAAGGTGACATGCACCAGTGGGGATAATACCCCTGTGTGTGAGTCAGTCTCTGAGGTGATCCAAACTGAGCACCGATGCAGGTGACATGCACCCGTGGGGTTGACACCACTGTGGGTTAGCAGCCTCTGGGGTGATCTTTACTGAGCACCGTTGCAGGTGACATGCACCCGTGGGGATGACACCACTGTGAGTGAGTCAGCCTCTGGGGTGATCCTTACTGAGCACCGTTGCAGGTGACATGCACCCGTGGGGATGACACCACTGTGGATGAGTCAGCCTCTGGGGTGATCTTTACTGAGCACCGCTGCAGGTGACATGCACCCATGGGGATGACACCCCTGTGGGTGAGTGAGACTCTGGGGTGATTCTTACTGAGCACTGCTGAAGGTGACATGCACCCGTGGGGATAATACCCCTGTGTGTGAGTCAGTCTCTGGGGTGATCCATACTGAGCACCGCTGCAGGTGACATGCACCCATGGGGATGACACCACTGTGGGTGAGTAAGCCTCTGGGGTGATCTTTACTGAGCACCGTTGCAGGTGACATGCACCTGTGGGGATGACACCACTGTGAGTGGGTCAGCCTCTGGGGTGATCCTTACTGAGCACCGTTGCAGTTGACATGCACCCGTGGGGATGACACCACTGTGAGACAGTCAGCCTCTGGGGTGATCCTTACTGAGCACCGCTGCAGGTGACATGCACCCATGAAGATGACACCTCTGTGAGTGAGTTAACCTCTGGGGTGATCCTTACTGAGCACCGTTGCAGGTGATATGCACCCGTGGGGATGACACTGACTGGGCCAGTGCTGTAGTGCGGCGCGCGTGCGCGCGGGGGATACCCGGAGCCGGATCCGATGGGGGTAGTAGTCTTCGTGTGGCGGTGACCCGGTCCGCGCCCAGGGTGGTCAAACTAAGTGGCGGTTATTGGTATGATGGTATTAGTGTCCGACTACGCCACCCGTTGAATGCGGTTATGAAACCGCCGCTGCAGGGCAGACCGCTGAGGCCGGTGGTATAGGTGTGCAGCAATGTTGATATAACCCCCAACGGGAGAGGTATGGCCTCAGGGCAGCGGATGTGGATGATGTTGGGAGTGATGGTGTGGATGTCCCAGCACTAACGGTGCGACAAGGAAGCACGGAAACGCGAGGGTACAGTTCAGGGTCTTTACTGATGGTACAAGGCAAATTCCCCCGGGAGTACTGGCTAGTAGTTGGGGCCTGGTTAGTCTGCGAGTAAGCCGGAGTTCCCCTGGCCAGGTGGAGTTGTAGGCCTTCCCGTTAGTCTGTACCCTTCCTGGCTACCCTGCTTTCAGCGGTTACAAGTAGCCCATGTCCCTGGGTATACCGTGTGGTGCTCACCCGTATGGCTGGTGACCTGGGGCCTCCTGTTAGCCTCCGCTCCGGGATGGCGGTGCTGGTCCCTTCGTTGTGACTGAGCCTCCGGGCTTTTATGGCCAGAGGACCTGGAATCCCCTGCCGGATGGATTCTGCTGCTGGGTATATCCTAGTCCCCACAGCCTCGGACTCCTGTGTCCGGTTTTTGTACCTTCTCCCAGGGCGAGCTCTGCACAGCTCCAGTCCCTGGCGCTTCTCCTTGGCTCCTACAGAGCTCCTGATGTCTATCTGTCCCTGTTTCTGCGTGTCCAGACCAGACTCCGTCTCTGTCTGGAACTCCTCTCTCTAACCCTGCCTCAGCCCCCAGTTTATATAGGGGAAGTTCTTCCCCTCCCAGGACTGGGCAGGAGGTGTGGCATGCTTAGGATTCCTGCCCAGGAGACCTCCCACCTGCTCACAGACGTAATACTGCTATTACTGTGGAAACCAGACCCCTGGGGTGCCACATTCCCCCCTAGTGAAATTTAGTACTCCCGGACTAAACATAACAGGGTATAAACAATAACAATTAAATACATGAGATGGTCACGGCGTGTCCGTAACCGGGAAGCAATAAGGGTGTCCATTTCACCAAAGAACAGGGAGCCGTAACCAGGTAGGGGTCTGTCCTGCCCCGAGTCTTTAACAGTCTGTAGTCCATTTCTGGGTTACGCTCCAAACATATTTACAACAGAGTTCCGGTTGCTCACTGTCCATAACCTGTCAGTCCATATAAAGAAATCTGCAACTGAAAAACATAATTAGCAACGGCTACAACAAAACAGGTAACCATAAAATAGTTAAAGCAACTAGCCAACTTAGATTCTCCAACGTACGGGCATCTGGCCTCTGGTAACCCTAGTGGACCTACGGAGCTCACTAACTGGTCCTGCACTACAGGGTGTAGGAGGTGTTATGGGCAGGCTGGGCAGCTTTCTGCGCACTCTTTGGCTCACTAGGGGCATGGCAGGCTCACTACTAGCAGAGGGTTGATCCTCCTGTACTGCTGGTGTGGACTCTTCTGCCTCTTGGGCCGGCTGCTCTTCCAGCTCTACTGGTTCTTCTGTAGGCACTTGCGGGGCTGGCTGGAGAAAGGTGAGGACGGGTACCACGACAGCACCGTTTACTTGTGTCCAAGACCGGGGGAAGTCTCCGAGTACAGTCCTGATCATTTCTTCCCTTTCCTCTGCGGGTCGAGGGTTTTCTTGATCTTCTTCTTCAGGGCTTTGCAGCTGCTCGGGACACTTCTTCAGGTGGTCTCTGGAGACAACGGCTGTGGTTTCTCCTCCATCCTTACTGATCACGCAAATCTTTGGGCTCTCATGGCTTGATGGCAGTACGGTGTACGGGTCCTTCTCCCACTGGTCGTCCAGCTTGTGGAGCCGTCTTTTCCTCTTCAAGACCTGCTCTCCAGGTACCAGGGGAACAGCGGGAGCATACTGATTATAAGCCCTCTCTTGCCTTTCTCTAGCTTGAGACAGACTTCGCTCCACGCTCTCCTGCACTTTCCGATACTGCTGCTGCCGTCCTGTATCCCAGTCTGCCTCTGGCGAGGTGTCCTCGGGCGTCAGGACTCCCATATCCAGGTCGATAGGCAGCTTACCAGGTCTCGCTCTCATTAGGTAAGCCGGAGTACAGTTGGTAGAACCTACAGGGATGTGGTTGTATAGGTCCACCAGATCAGGCAGCTTCTCAGGCCACATACTGCGTTCTTCCAGGGGCAATGTTTTTAGGAGGTCTATCACCACCTGGTTCATCTTCTCGCAGAGTCCATTAGTTTGTGGGTGATAGGGCGTTGTTCTTATCTTCGTGCAGCCATACAGGTTGCAGAACTCCTGGAAGACTTCCGCTTCGAAGGCTGGCCCTTGGTCTGTCAGCACTTGGTCCGGGTACCCGTGTGGATGGCAGAAGTGCTGCTGGAAGGCTCTAGCTGCTGTTTGAGCCGTTAAGTCCTTGACCGGGACCACCACCAGGAACCGGGAGTAATGATCTACGATTGTGAGGGCGTAGACATACCCAGATCTGCTTGGAGCCAGTTTCACATGGTCCAGGGCTACCAGTTCCAGTGGCTGTCGGGTGATGATGGGCTGCAAGGGAGTCTTCTGGCTGGCACGGTCCTTCCTTCTTAGGTGGCACGGTCCACAGTCTCTGCACCACCTCTCGATGGCTCCTCTCATGCCTACCCAGTAGAACCGTTCACGCAACAAGAACTCCAGCTTCTTCCACCCGAAATGTCCTGCTCCGTTGTGGTACGCCTCCAGAATCATAGCCGCGTCTCGTCTGGGGACCACTACCTGCCAGGTCAACTCATGTGTTCGAGAGTTAACCATTCTCCGGCACAACTTCTCCCTGTAGAGGAACAGCCTACTTTTCTCCTTCCACAGTTGCTTAGTCTCCTCTGGGGCGTCTGGGTCCAGACTGGCATCGGCTTGGGTCAGCATTTCCTTCACCAGACAGACTGCGGGATCACTGTCTTGCGTCTCCGCCCAGTTGTAGTGGAGCAAGGGATTGAACGTCACGGAGCGCCTGTCCTTCACACGATGGGAATACAGGGTAATCCCATGACGGTGGAACGCAGGGAGCTCAACTTCTTCCAGATCTTCTGGATCTTCCCCTACATCCGGTAAGTTCGGCATTCTAGACAGGGCATCCGCGTTGGCATTTGAGCGTCCTGCCCGGTATTTGATGGTGAATTCAAAGTTGGACAGGCGGGCCATCCATCTCTGTTCCAGGGCACCGAGCCTTGCAGTGTCCAGGTGTGTCAACGGGTTGTGAATTTGGAGGAGGCAAGGTAATGCTTGAAACGTTCGATCACTGCCCACACTACTGCCAGGAACTCCAGCTTAAATGAGCTATAATTCTCAGGGTTCCTCTCCGTGGGCCGTAGCTTTCGGCTGGCGTAAGCGATTACCCGTTCTTTCCCCTGCTGGATCTGGGACAGTACGGCTCCTAGCCCGATGTTGCTTGCGTCCGTGTGGAGGATAAAGGGCTGGCTGTAGTCTGGGATTCTGGAATCTGCCAGGATTTCATCCCCCGTGAGGGCCATCTTCAGCTGGCAGAAGGACTCCTCTTCCAGCTTTTCCCACCTGAAGGGCGGCTTCTGGTTTTTGGCTTTCCGAGATCGACCTATCAGGAGGTCCTGCATAGGGGCTGCCATTTTGGTGAAACCGGGAATGAATCTTCGGTAGTAGCCTACCAACCCGAGGAACTGCCGCACTTCCTTTATGCTGGAGGGTCTTGGCCAGTCCTTAATTACGGTGATCTTATCAGGGTCGGGAGCCACTCCGTCAGCACTCACCACGTGTCCCAGGTATTGCACCTTTGGTTTCAGGAGGTGACACTTGGAGGGTTTCACCTTTAGGCCGTAGTTTGCCAGAGCTTCAAACACTTCCGCCAGGTGTTTCAGGTGATCCTCGTAGGTCTTGGAATAGACGATGACATCGTCCAGGTATAACAGGACCGTCTCGAAGTTCCGGTGTCCCAGACAGCATTCCATCAACCGTTGGAAGGTTCCTGGTGCGTTGCAGAGCCCGAACGGCATACAGTTAAATTCGTTGAGACCCATCGGGGTGGTGAATGCGGTCTTCTCCCGGTCCGCCTCTGCTACAGGAACCTGCCAGTACCCGCTAGTGAGATCCAAAGTAAAGAAGAAGTTAGCAGATTTTAATGCAGCTAAGGACTCTTCTATCCTTGGTAACGGGTACGCATCTTTGTGTGTGATACGGTTGACCTTCCTGTAGTCTACACACATTCTCATAGTGTTGTCTTTCTTTTTCACTAAGACTAGTGGAGCTGCCCAGGGGCTACAGCTGTCCCTGATTACCCCGGCCTCCTTCATGTCTCTAAGCATCCCCTTGGCGTGTTGGTAGTGTGCAGGGGGTACGGGTCGGTATCTCTCCTTTATGGGAGGATGGTCTCCCGTGGGGATGTGGTGTTCTACCCCCTTTACTCGCCCGAAGTCTAACGGGTGTTTACTAAACACTCTTTCGTACTCTTGAACCACCCGATAGACTCCCTGTTTCTGGTGTGAGGGAGTGGAGTCAGTACCCAAATGTAGTTGCTGACACCAG
The DNA here is from genome assembly GCF_046119375.1 of Phyllobates terribilis. Taxonomy (NCBI): domain Eukaryota; kingdom Metazoa; phylum Chordata; class Amphibia; order Anura; family Dendrobatidae; genus Phyllobates; species Phyllobates terribilis. The sequence continues at coordinate 649,063,812 of NW_027362763.1, forward strand.
TCCTCCATTGGTTTCTTAGAGCCGTTACCTTCCTCTGGTTGAGATGGAGGCAAGGGTTCCACGGCCTGTACAGAATTCTGGTTTATGGTGAACAATTTGGCTAGCGTGGCATACCGGGGCAGGTGTACTTCTCTCTCCCCGATATTTATGATGCGAACGGGCACCCTCCCATGGCGTACATCGACCACCCCCCGTGCTGTCAAAATGGTGGGCCTACTGTCTGAGTTGGCAGTCTCTACCTCTTAGACCAATAGCCGCCCGGCACCAAATCATCATCTCACTTTTTGGGGGCATGGCAATAGGGAACGGGTCACACATTCTCACGCTACCTATCTCACCACCAGATAGTTCCACCTGTTGCCGCTTCATCAGTGCCCGGATCTCTTTTTGGAGCACACGCTGCTGGCCAGAACTGGCGTTCTTGGCCACCTGCTGTAAAATGAGAATCACCTCTGCAAGACAATTTTCAATTACATTGGTTCCCAGGGTGATTCTAGGGTGACTCTCATGACGGTCTATGTTCACTATAATCAGTCCTTGTGCCGCCAGTTTGACTTTACCGATTTTAATGGTCACCCCCTTGAATCCCACCTGCGGCACGGGCTGACCATTGCTGGCGATGATACTCAGGTCGTCGTCTGGGTAGCGGGTTATGTCCGAATCATTCCAGTACTGCTTGAAGAGCACGTACGGGATGGTGGTGACCTGCGACCCAGTGTCTCGTAGGGCACTCATAGGAATGTCATCCAGTACCACAGGCAAGATTGGACGTCCCCCTACGTATTTATCACGCCAGTTTGATGGGCCTGATGGTCTTATGCCTGGGGGTTGGCCCTCTACCCCAGGTTGTGCCCGTTTAAATGACAGTACCTTGCCACATGTCCGGGTTGATTGCAGCGGCGGCAAATAGGTCGTCCGTCTTCGTTGTATCGATCGCTGGGTCTTCCTCTGGCCGGTGGGGTCCTCCTTGGTCGGCGCCACGGGATGTCCTCCGGTCCGGATGCCAGCTCGATCTTCCCTGCAGTAGAAACCTGTAAAGACTGCACAGTTCGGGTTAGCGCGGCAACGCTTTTAGTTAGCTCTTGGACCTGATGGTGCAGGTCTGTAGCCGGGTCATTGTTTAAAGCCTGCGCATCAGCTCCCACAGGCCCTGCCGACAAGGGCGCCGCCTCCTGGTGGTAAGTGGTAGCAGGGCGTTTGTGGGTCACAGCGCCACCTGGTGCCGGTTCTCGGAGCACCCGGATGGCTCTGTCCTTGAACTGTGCAAAGTCCAGATGAGGGACCTGTAAGGCCATTGCCCGCAACTGGGTTCGGTGGGCATTGCAATGTAGACCCTCTATAAATTGTTCAGTCAACAGCTTGTCTTCGTTTCCCACGCTGTCAGGGTCTGCCTGCTTAATGGCTCTCAGGGCCTCTTGTAGGTTTAGAGCATAGTCTCTTATACTCTCATGTGCCCGTTGTTTGCACCCATAAAATCTTAGTTTTATTTCGGCTGAGGTGCGGGTGTCAAATGTGTCTTTCAGCCGGGTTAGTATGTCTCTGACAGTCCTCTTCCTCCCAGGTGGCCAGGACTTTACCTCCCTTTGGGCTGCCTCGATTAATTGGGCCACCAGGATGCTCACTTTTTGCGCCTCCGTGAGGGGATACACCTGGAAGAGGCTATCCAGCCTTTCTCTGAAGTCATTTAGGGTATGTGACTCCCCTGAGTACTGGGGTAGCCAGGCTGCCCCCGGGATATAGGGCATGGTGAAAGGCATGACCGCAGCAGCGGTGGCGCTGGCGGCGGCTGTGGCGGTGAAGCTCTCCTCCGTATCCGACATCCTCCTCCCCCCTAGTGGACCGTGGCCTACCTTGCGATGATCTTCTTCCGTAGGCCGCGGCTCCGCAGTAGATCGTCAGGGTTGAGGACCTTCCGTCGCGCTCCTGTGACGTCGGCGTCTGCTGGGCTCCTTCCAGGACCTTACGCAACGTCCGGACGTGAGGCGGGGCTTCAGTTCTCGCGGGCTTTCGGAGTCCACGCCCCTCTTCTTCCCGCGCGGCGCCCTCAAGATGGCGTCCAATGGCGGGAAAACTCCACGGATGGCGGGAAGAAGGCAGAAGATGGCGTCGGATGGCGGGAATCGGCTCCAGATGGCGGGAAACTACTCCGGACGGCGGGAAACTTCACCACAGGTAAGTATAAAAGTCTCTTTTTTCAGGCACGCAGTACCCGGTGGTTGCGGGCACGTAATCCTGCCGACTACGCCAAAGTTGACTCACCCCCTGGGCCAGTGCTGTACTGCGGCGCGCGTGCGCGCGGGGGATACCCGGAGCCGGATCCGATGGGGGTAGTAGTCTTCGTGTGGCGGTGACCCGGTCCGCGCCCAGGGTGGTCAAACTAAGTGGCGGTTATTGGTATGATGGTATTAGTGTCCGACTACGCCACCCGTTGAATGCGGTTATGAAACCGCCGCTGCAGGGCAGACCGCTGAGGCCGGTGGTATAGGTGTGCAGCAATGTTGATATAACCCCCAACGGGAGAGGTATGGCCTCAGGGCAGCGGATGTGGATGATGTTGGGAGTGATGGTGTGGATGTCCCAGCACTAGCGGTGCGACAAGGAAGCACGGAAACGCGAGGGTACAGTTCAGGGTCTTTACTGATGGTACAAGGCAAATTCCCCCGGGAGTACTGGCTAGTAGTTGGGGCCTGGTTAGTCTGCGAGTAAGCCGGAGTTCCCCTGGCCAGGTGGAGTTGTAGGCCTTCCCGTTAGTCTGTACCCTTCCTGGCTACCCTGCTTTCGGCGGTTACAAGTAGCCCACGTCCCTGGGTATACCGTGTGGTGCTCACCCGTATGGCTGGTGACCTGGGGCCTCCTGTTAGCCTCCGCTCCGGGATGGCGGTGCTGGTCCATTCGTTGTGACTGAGCCTCCGGGCTTTTATGGTCAGAGGACCTGGAATCCCCTGCCGGATGGATTCTGCTGCTGGGTATATCCTAGTCCCCACAGCCTCGGACTCCTGTGTCCGGTTTTTGTACCTTCTCCCAGGGCGAGCTCTGCACAGCTCCAGCCCCTGGCGCTTCTCCTTGGCTCCTACAGAGCTCCTGATGTCTATCTGTCACTGTTTCTGCGTGTCCAGACCAGACTCCTTCTCTGTCTGGAACTCCTCTCTCTAACCCTGCCTCAGCCCCCAGTTTATATAGGGGAAGTTCTTCCCCTCCCAGGACTGGGCAGGAGGTGTGGCATGCTTAGGATTCCTGCCCAGGAGACCTCCCGCCTGCTCACAGACGTAATACTGCTATTACTGTGGAAACCAGACCCCTGGGGTGCCACAACACCACTATAGGTGAGTCAGCCTTACTGAGCACCACCGCAGGTAACATGCTCCCATGGGGATGACACCTCTGTGGGTGAGTCAGCCTCTGGGGTGATCCTTACTGAGCACCGCTGCAGGTGACATGCACCTGTGGGGATGACACCTCTGTGGGTGAGTCACCTCTGAGGTGACACTTACTGAGCACCGCTGCAGGTGACATGCACCCATAGGGATGACACCTCTGTGAGTGAGTCAGCCTCTGGGGTGATCCTTACTGAGCATCTCTGCAGATGACATGAACCCATGGGGATGACACCACTGTGAGTGAGTCAGCCTCTGGGGCGATCCTTACTGAGCACCGTTGCAGGTGAAATGCACCCGTGGGGATGACACAAGTGTGAGTGAGTCAGCCTCTGGGGTGATCCTTACTGAGCACCAATGCAGGTGACATGCACCCATGGGGATGACAACCCTGTGAGTGAGTCAGCCTCTGGGGTGATCCTTACTGAGCACCGCTGCAGGTGACATGAACCCATGGGGATGACACCACTGTAAGTGAGTCAGCCTCTAGTGTGATCCTTACTGAGCACCGTTGCAGGTGAAATGCACCCGTGGGGATGACACAAGTGTGAGTGAGTCAACCTCTGTGGTGATCCTTACTGAGCACCAATGCAGGTGACATGCACCCATGGGGATGACAACCCTGTGAGTGAGTCAGAATCTTGGGTGAACCTTACTGAGCACTGCTGCAGGTGACATGCACCCATGGGGATGACACCTCTGTGGGTGAGTCTGTCTCTGGGTTGATCCTTACTGAGCACCGCTGCTGGTGACATGCACCCATGGGGATGACACCTCTTTGGGTGAGTCAGCCTCTAGTGTGATCCTTACTGAGCACCGTTGCAGGTGAAATGCACCCGTAGTGGTGACACCCCTGTGAGTGAGTCAGCCTCTGGGGTGAACCTTACTGAGCACCAATGCAGGTGACATGCACCCATGGGGATGACACCCCTGTGAGTGAGTCAGCCTCTTGGGTGATCCTTACTGAGCACCGCTGCAGGTGACATGCACCCATGGGGATGACACCCCTGTGGGTTAGTCAACTTCTGGGGTGACCTTTACCGAGAACCGCTGCAAGTGACATGCACCCAAGGGGATGTCACCTCTGTCAGTGAGTCAGCCTCTGGGGTGATCCTTACTGAGCACCGCTGCAGGTGACATGCTCCCATGGGGACGATACCCCTGTGAGTGAGTCAGCCTCTGGGGTGCTCCTCAATGAGCACCGCTGCAGGTGACATGAACCCATGGGGACGACACCCCTGTGGGTGAGTCAGCCTCTGGGGTGATCCTTATTGAGCACCGCTGCAGGTGACATGCACCCGTGGGGATGACACCCCTGTGGGTGAGTCAGCCTCAGGGGTCACCCTTACTGAGCGCCGCTGAAGGTGACATGCACCGATGGGGATGACACCTCTGTGAATGAGTCAGCCTCTGGGGTGATCCTTACTGAGCACTGCTGCAGGTGACATGCACCCATGGGGATGACACCCCTGTGAGTGAGTCAGCCTCTGGGGTGATCCTTACTGAGCACCGCTGCAGGTGACATGCACCCATGGGGATGACACCCCTCTAGGTGAGTCAGCCTCTGGGGTGATCCTCACTGAGCACTGCTGCAGGTGACATGCACCCTGGGGATGACACCTCTGTGAGTGAGTCTGCCTCTGGGATGATCTTACTGAGCACAGTTGCAAGTGACATGCACACATGGGGATAACACCACAGTGAGTAAGTCAGCCTCTGGGGTGATCCTTACTGAGCAACGATGCAGGTGACATGCACTCATGGAGATTACACCCCTAGTGGGTGAGTCAGCCTCTGGGGTGATCCTTACTGAGCACCGCTGCAGGTGACATGCACCCATGGGGATGACACCTCTGTGAGTGAGACAGCCTCTGGGGTGATCCTTACTGAGCACCGCTGCAGGTGACATGCACCCATGGGGATGACACCCCTGTGGGTGAGTCAGCCTCTGGGGTGATCCTTACAGAGCACCGCTGCAGGTGATGTGTCACCCTGGCCTGGATGCCACAAGTGTAAATAAAGCTGTGTCTGAGAGCAAGGGGGAGGTTCTCTAGTCAGGGGAACATTAGCATGCAATGCCTCCTGTCTCAGGCCAGTAGGGGGATCTGGCAGCCCCTATAAATGCTGGTACTGGGGGCAGGGTTAGGGAGAACTGGATGACCTGTCTCAGCACTGAGACGTGTCCCAGAGCAGAGCAGGGACAGAAAGTTGTATTGCACCTAAGAGGAAGTGTGGCAGTAGGAGAGCCACAAGCCAGAGACAAGAGGCGAAGTGAGCCTGTCTTGGCAGATAGAGGACTTAATTTACCAGACTTTGGTGTCTGAGGCTGGGAGGATTCCACATCCCCCAGCAGATAACCAGTCCGCAGGGGAAGAAGCCTAAGAAGCTAAGAAGCCTGGAGGCCCTGCCACAACAGAAGGGACCAGCAAAGCAGTACAAGGCTGGGAGCAGAAAGGAACCCACGTCGCAGGCCATACAGGCGAGAATACACGGAAAGCTCGGAAACGTGGGCTGTTACCCTATAACGAGGAGATAGCCAGAAGGAGCACAGAAAGCACGGTAGGCCTACATCCTCACCCTGACCAGGGCCAATTTCCCCGTTGCTCTCAGACATCCAGGTCCCCTCCTAGCTGGGACTGTTTGTGGGTCAATTTACCTGTTCTAGTAAAGACCCTGGACTGAAACCTGTTGTCTGCGTGCTCCTTGCTCCTCCAGCACTATCAGCACTGGGACTCCTACTACCATCACTCCCAACATCCACTACACTGCCCTGGGGCCGCAATCTTCCCGTGGGGAGTCACACCATTCCAGCTGCATACATCATCAGCCCCAGCGGTCTGCCTTGCAGCGGCGGTTCCTAATGACCGCAAATCCACGGATGGCGTAGTCGGACATAATCAATAGCACATAACGGACTACCACTGGCCTGACCACCCTGAGACACGGAACCGGGTTGCCACTACTACTCCCATCGTTCCCTATTGCCCGGATCCGAGTGCCCCACGGCCCAGGGGGCGAGTCAGTGACATGCACCCATGGGAATGACACCCCTGTGAGTGAGACAGCCTCTGGGATGATCCTTACTGAGCATCGCTGCAGGTGAGATGCACTCATGCATATGACACCACTGTGGGTGAGTCAGCCTCTGGGGTGATCCTTACTGAGCACCGCTGCAGGTGACATGCACCCATGGGGATGACACCCCTGTGGGTGAGTCAGCCTCTGGGGTGATCCTTACTGAGAACCGCTGCAGGTGACATGCACCCATGGGGATAACACCCCTGTGGGTGAGTCAGCCTCTGGGGTTATCCTTACTGAGCACCTCTGCAGGTGACATGCAATCATGGATATGACACCACTTTGGGTGACTCAGCCTCTGGGGTGATCTTTACTGAGCACCGCTGCAGGTGACAGGCACTCATGGATATGACACCCCTGTGGGTGAGTCAGCCTCTGGGGTGATCCTTACTGAGCACCGCTGCAGGTGACATGCACCCATGGGGATGACACCTCTGTGGGTGAGTCAGCCTCTGGGGTGATCCTTACTGAGCACTGCTGCAGGTGACATGCACACATGGGGATGACACCCCTGTGAGTGAGTCAGCCTCTGGGGTGATCCTTACTGAGCACTGCTGCAGGTGACATGCACACATGGGGATGACACCTCTGTGAGTGAGTCAGCCTCTGGGGTGATCCTTACTGAGCACTGCTGCAGGTGACATGCACACATGGGGATGACACCCCTGTGAGTGAGTCAGCCTCTGGGGTGATCCTTACTGAGCATCGCTGCAAGTGACATGCACCCATGGGGATGACACCCCTGTGAGTGAGTCAGCCTCTGGGGTGATCCTTACGGAGCATCGCTGCAAGTGACATGCACCCATGGGGATGACACCCCTGTGAGTGAGTCAGCCTCTGGGGTGATCCTTACTGAGCACCACTGCAGGTGACATGCACCCATGGGGATGACACCTCTGTGAGTGAGTCAGCCTCTGGGATGATCTTTACTGAGCACCGATGCAGGTGACATGCACCCGTGGGGTTGACACCCCTGTGGAGTAGTCAGCCTATGGGGTGAACCTTACTGAGCACCGCCGCTGCTGGTGACATGCACCGTGGGGATGACACCCATGTGGGTGAGTCAGTCTCTGGGGTGACCCTTACTGAGCACCGCTGCAGGTGACATGGAACCCATGGGGACGACACCCCTGTGAGTGAGTCAGCCTCAGGGGTGATCCTTACTGAGCACCGCTGCAGGTGACACGCACCCATGAGGATGACACCCTTGTGAGTGAGTCAGCCTCTGGGGTGATCCTTACTGAGCACCGATGCAGTTTACAAGCACCCATGGGGATGACACCTCTGTGAGTGAGACAGACTCTGGGGTGATCCTTAATGAGCACCGATGCAGGTGACATGCACCCATGGGGATGACACCCCTGTGAGTGAGTCAGCCTCTGGGGTGTACTTTACTGAGCACCGATGCACGTGACATGCACCCATGGGGATGACAACCCTGTGAGTAAGTCAGCCTCTTGGGTGATCCTTACTGAGCACCGCTGCAGGTGACATGCACCCATGGGGATGACACCCCTGTGGGTGAGTCATCCTCTGGGGTGATTCTTACTGAGCACCGCTGCTGTTGACATGCACCGATGGGGATGACACCTCTGTGGGTGAGTCAGCCTTTGGGGTGATCCTTACTGAGAACCGCTGCAGGTGACATGCACCCATGGGGATGACACCCCTGTGGGTTAGTCAACTTCTGGGGTGACCCTTACTGAGAACCGCTGCAAGTGACATGCACCCAAGGGGATGTCACCTCTGTGAGTAAGTCAGCCTCTGGGGTGATCCTTACTGAGCACCGCTGCAGGTAACATGCTCCCATGGGGACTATACCCCTGTGAGTGAGTCAGCCTCTGGGGTGCTCCTCAATGAGCACCGCTGCAGGTGACATGAACCCATGGGGACGACACCCCTGTGGGTGAGTCAGCCTCTGGGGTGATCCTTATTGAGCACCGCTGCAGGTGACATGCACCCGTGGGGATGACACCCCTGTGGGTGAGTCAGCCTCAGGGGTGACCCTTACTGAGCGCCGCTGCAGGTGACATGCACCAATGGGGATGACACCTCTGTGAGTGAGTCAGCCTCTAGGGTGATCCTTACTGAGCACTGCTGCTGGTGACATGCACCCATGGGGATGACACCCCTGTGAGTGAGTCAGCCTCTGGGGTGATCCTTACTGAGCACCGCTGCAGGTGACATGCACCCATGGGGATGACACCCCTCTAGGTGAGTCAGCCTCTGGGGTGATCCTCACGGAGCACTGCTGCAGGTGACATGCACCCTGGGGATGACACCTCTGAGAGTGAGTCTGCCTCTGGGGTGATCCTTACTGAGCACAGCTGCAAGTGACATGCACCCATGGGGATAACACCCCAGTGAGTGAGTCAGCCTCTGGGGTGATCCTTACTGATCACCGCTACAGGTGACATGCACCCATGGGGATGACACCCCTGTGGGTGAGTCAGCCTCTGGGGTGATCCTTACAGAGCACCGCTGCAGGTGACATGCACCCATGGGAATGACACCCCTGTGAGTGAGAAAGCCTCTGGGGTGATCCTTACTGAGCATCGCTGCAGGTGAGATGCACTCATGCATATGACACCACTGTGGGTGAGTCAGCCTCTGGGGTGATCCTTACTGAGCACCCCTGCAGGTGACATGCACCCATGGGGATGACACCCCTGTGGGTGAGTCAGCCTCTGGGGTGATCCTTACTGAGAACCGCTGCAGGTGACATGCACCCATGGGGATAACACCCCTGTGGGTGAGTCAGCCTCTGGGGTTATCCTTACTGAGCACCTCTGCAGGTGACATGCAATCATGGATATGACACCACTTTGGGTGACTCAGCCTCTGGGGTGATCCTTACTGATCATCGCTGCAGGTGACATGCACTCATGGATATGACACCACTGTGGGTGAGTCAGCCTTTGGGGTGATCCTTACTGAGCACTGCTGAAGTTGACATGCACCCATGGGGATGTCACCTCTGTGGGTGAGTCAGCCTCTGGGATGATCCTTACTGAGCACCGCTGCAGGTGACATGCAAACATGGGGATGACACCTCTGTGGGTGAGTCAGCCTCTGGGGTTATCCTTACTGAGCACCGCTGCTGGTGACATGCACCCATGGGGATGACACCTCTGTGAGTGAGTCAGCCTCTGGGATGATCTTTACTGAGCACCGATGCAGGTGACATGCACCCGTAGAGTTGACACCCCGGTGGGGTAGTCAGCCTATGGGGTGTACCTTACTGAGCACCGCCGCTGCTGGTGACATGCACCTGTGGGGATGACACCCATGTGGGTGAGTCAGCCTCTGGGGTGATCCTTACTGAACACCGCTGCAGGTGACATGTACCCGTGGGGATGACACCCCTGTGGGTGAGTCAGTCTCTGGGGTGACCCTTACTGAGCACCGCTGCAGGTAACATGGAACCCATGGGGACGACACCCCTGTGAGTGAGTCAGCCTCGGGGGTGATCCTTACTGAGCACCGCTGCAGTTGACAAGCACCCATGAGGATGACACCCTTGTGAGTGAGTCAGCCTCTGGGGTGATCCTTACTGAGCACCAATGCAGTTGACAAGCACCCATGGGGATGACACCTCTGTGAGTGAGACAGCCTCTGGGGTGACCCTTACTGAGCACCGATGCAGGTGACATGCACCCGTGGGGATGACACCCCTATGAGTGAGTCAGCCTCTGGGTTGATCCTTACTGAGCACCGCTGCTGGTTACATGCACCGATGGGGATGACACCTCTGTGGGTGAGTCAGCCTTTGGGGTGTTCCTTACTGAGAACCGCTGCAGGTGACATGCACCCATGGGGATGACACCCCTGTGGGTGAATCAGCCTCAGGGGTGACGCTTATTGAGCGCCGCTGCAGAGGACATGCACCAATGCGGTTGACACCTCTGTGAGTGAGTCAACCTCTGGGGTGATCCTTACTGAGCACTGCTGCAGGTGACATGCACCCATGGGGATGACACCCCTGTGAGTGAGTCAGCCTCTGGGGTGATCCTTACTGAGCACCACTGCAGGTGACATGCACCCATGGGGATGACACCCCTCTAGGTGAGTCAGCCTCTGGGGTGATCCTCACTGAGCACTGCTGCAGGTGACATGCACCCTGGGGATGACACCTCTGAGAGTGAGTCAGCCTCTGTGGTGATCCTTACTGAGCACTGCTGCAAGTGACATGCACCCATGGGGATAACACCCCAGTGAGTGAGTCAGCCTCTGGGGTGATCCTTAATGAGCAACGATGCAGGTGACATGCACCCATGGGGATGACACCCCTGTGGGTGGGTCAGCCTCTGGGGTGATCCTTACTGAGCACCGCTGCAGGTGACATGCACCCATGGGGATGACACCCCTGTGGGTGAGTCAGTCTCTGGGGTGATCCTTACTGAGAACCGCTGCAGGTGACATGCACCCATGGGGATAACACCCCTGTGGGTCAGTCAGCCTCTGGGGTTATCCTTACTGAGCACCTCTGCAGGTGACATGCAATCATGGATATGACATCACTTTGGGTGACTCAGCCTCTGGGGTGATCCTTACTGAGCACCGATGCAGGTGACATGCACTCATGGATATGACACCACTGTGGGTGAGTCTGCCTCTGGGGTGATCCTTACTGATCATCGCTGCAGGTGACATGCACTCATGGATATGACACCACTGTGGGTGAGTCAGCCTTTGGGGTGATCCTTACTGAGCACAGCTGCAGGTGACATGCACCCATGGGGATGACACCGCTGTGGGTGAGTCTGCCTCTGGGGTGATCCTTACTGAGCACCGCTGCAGGTGACATGCACCCATGGGGATGACACCTCTGTGGGTGAGTCAGCCTCTGGGGTGAGCCTTACTAAGCACCGCTGCAGGTGACATGCACCCATGGGGATGACACCTCTGTGGGTGAGTCAGCATCTGGGATGATCTTTACTGAGCACCGATGCAGGTGACATGCACCCGTGGGGTTGACACCCCTGTGGGGTAGTCAGCCTATGGGGCAAACCTTACTGAGCACCGCCGCTGCTGGTGACATGCACGTGTGGGGATGACTCCCATGTGGGTGAGTCAGCCTCTGGGGTGATCCTTACTGAACACCGCTGCAGGTGACATGCACCCGTGGGGATGACACCCCTGTGGGTGAGTCAGTCTCTGGGGTGACCTTTGCTGAGCACCGCTGCAGGTCACATGGAACCCATGGGGACGACACCCCTGTGAGTGAGTCAGCCTCGGGGGTGATACTTACTGAGCACCGCTGCAGTTGACAAGCACCCATGAGGATGACACCCTTGTGAGTGAGTCAGCCTCTGGGGTGATCCTTACTGAGCACCGATGCAGTTGACAAGCACTCATGGGGATGACACCTCTGTGAGTGAGTCAGCCTCTGGGGTGACCCTTACTGAGCACCGCAGCAGGTGACATGCATCCATGGGGATGACACCCCTGTGGGTGAGTCAGCCTCTGGGGTTATTCTTACAGAGCGTCGCCGCAAGTGACATGCACCCATGGGGATGACACCCCTGTGGGTGAGACAGCCTCTGGGGTGATCCTTACTGTGCACCGCTGCAAGCGACATGCACCCATGGGTTTTGACACCCCTGTGAATGAGTCAGCCTCTGGGGTGATCCTTACTGAGCACCGCTGCAGGTGACAAGCACCCTTGGGGATGACACCCCTGTGGGTGAGTCAGCCTCTGGGGTGATCCTTACTGACCACCACCGCAGGTAACATGCACCCATGGGGATGACACCTCTGTGGGTGAGTCAGCCTCTGGGGTGATCCTTACTGAGCATGGCTGCAGATGACATGAACCCATGGCGATGACACCACCGTGAGTGAGTCAGCCTCTAGTGTGATCCTTACTGAGCACCGTTGCATGTGAAATGCACCCGTGGGGATGACACGACTGTGAGTGAGTCAGCCTCTGGGGTGATCCTTACTGAGCACCAATGCAGGTGACATGCACCCATGGGGATGACAACCCTGTAAGTGAGTCAGCCTCTGGGGTGAACCTTACTGAGCACCGATGCAGGTGACATGCACCCATGGGGATGACACCCCTATGAGTGAGTCAGCCTCTTGGGTGATCCTTACTGAGCACCGCTGCAGGTGACATGCACCCATGGGGATGGCACGCCTGTGGGTGAGTCATCCTCTGGGGTGATCCTTACTGAGCACCACTGCTGGTGACATGCACCCATGGGGATGACACCTCTGTGGGTGAGTCAGCCTCTAGTGTGATCCTTACTGAGCACCGTTTCAGGTGAAATGCACCCGTGGTGGTGACACCCCTGCAAGTGAGTCAGCCTCTGGTGTGAACCTTACTGAGCACAGCTGCAGGTGACATGCACCCATGGGGATGACACCCCTGTGGGTGAGTCAGCCCCTGGAGTAATCCTTACTGAGAACTGCTGCAGGTGACATGCACCCATGGGGATGACACCCATGTGAGTGAGTCAGCCTCTGGGGTGATCCTTACTGAGCGTTGCTGCAGGTGACATGCACCCATGGGGATGACACCCATGTGAGTGAGTCAGCCTCTTGGGTGATCCATACTGAGCACCGATGCAGGTGACATGCACCCGTGGGGATGACACCACTGTGGGTGAGTCAGCCTCTGGGGTGATCCTTACTGAGCACCGCTGCAGGTGACATGCACCCATGGGGATGACACCTCTGTGGGTGAGTCAGCCTCTGGGGTAATTCTTACTGAGCACTGCTGCAGGTGACATGCACCCGTGGGGATGACACCACTGTGAGTGGGTCATCTTCTGGAGTGATCCTTACTGAGCACCGTTGCAGGTGACATGCACCCGTGGGGATGACACCACTGTGAGTGAGTCAGCCTCTGGGGTGATCCTTACTGAGCACTGCTGCAGGTGACATGCACCCATGGGTATGACACCTCTGTGAGTGAGTCAGCCTCTGGGGTGATCCTTACTGTGCACCGCTGCAAGTGAAATGCACCCATGGGTTTTGACACCCCTGTGAATGAGTCAGCCTCTGGGGTGATCCTTACTGAGCACCGCTGCAGGTAACATGCACCCATGGGGATGACACCCCTGTGAGTGAGTCAGCCTCTGGGCTGATCCTTACTGAGCACCGCTGCAGGTGACATGCACCCATGGGGATGACACCCCTGTGGGTTAGTCAACTTCTGGGGTGATCCTTACTGAGCACCGCTGCAGGTGACATGCACCCATGGGGACGATACCCCTGTGAGTGAGTCAACCTCTGGGGTGCTCCTTAATGAGCACCGCTGCAGGTGACATGAACCCATGGGGACGACACCCCTGTGGGTGAGTCAGCCTCTGGGGTGATCCTTACTGAGCACCGCTGCAGGTGACATGCACCTGTGGGGATGACACCCCTGTGGGTGAGTCAGCCTCAGTGGTGACCCTTACTGAGCGCCGCTGCAGGTGACATGCACCAATGGGGATGACACCTCTGTGAGTGAGTCAGCCTCTGGGGTGATCCTTACTGAGCACCGCTGCAGGTGACATGCACCCATGGAGATGACACCCCTGTGGGTGAGTCAGCCTCTAGGGTGATCCTTACTGAGCACCACTGCAAGTGACATGCACCCATGGGGATGACACCCCTGTGAGTGAGTCAGCCTCTGGGGTGACCCTTACTGAGCACCGATGCAGGTGACATGCACTCATGGAGATTACACCCCTGTGGGTGAGTCAGCCTCTGGGGTGATCCTTACTGAGCACCGCTGCAGGTGACATGCACCCATGGGGATGACACCCCTGTGGGTGCGTCAGCCTCTGGGGTGATCCTTACAGAGCACTGCTGCAGGTGACATGCACCCATGGGGATGACACCCCTGTGAGTGAGACAGCCTCTGGTGTGATCCTTACTGAGCATCGCTGCAGGTGAGATGCACTCATGCATATGACACTGACGCGCCCCTGGGCCTGTGTCGCGCTGCGTTGCGCACGCGGGAGCTTACCCGGAGCCGGATCTGTTGAGGATTGTAGTCTCGTGGCGGTGATCCGGTCCGTGCCCAGGGAGTCAGACTAAGTGGCGCTGTTTTAGCGGTAGATGTTGGACGACTACGCCACCCGTTGAGTGCAGCCAGGGAGCTGCTGCTGCAGGGCAGACCGCTGAGGCCGGTGGTAGGATTGTGCAGCGTGATAGTATAACCCCCAACGGGAGGGGTATGGCCTCAGGGCAGCCGACGTGGATGATGGGGGTAGCAGGAACCACTCGGAGACGGTACTGTGTAGTTCAGGGTCTTTACTGGTGACAAAGATAGACCCTCCCGGAGTACTGGCTAGCGATTGGGGCCTGGTCAGTCCTTGAGCAGATGGGATCTCCCCTGGCCAGGCGGAGTTGTAGGCCTCCCAAACTAACGATACTCTTCTGGCTACCTTGCTAGAGGCGGGTTTAAGTAGCCCACGTCCCTGAGTGTACCGTGTGGTGCTCACCCGTATGGCCGGTGACTCGGGGCCTTCGGGTTTCTGGGCCAGAGGACCTGCAATCCCCTGCCGGTCGGTTTCTGCTGCTGGATAGGAGTTAGTCCCCACAGCCTCGGACTCCGGGTCCGGTGATAACTTCTCAGTCAGGGCGAGCTCTGTAGCTGCCAGCCCCTGACTCCTTGTAACACTGCTCCCACAGAGCTCCTGTTGTTTCTTCCTATATTTGCTTCTTTTCTCTGCTTCTTCTCTACTCACTCACCCTGCCTCAGCCCTAGGTTTTTATAGGGGAAGTTCTTCCCCTCCCAGGACTGGGCAGGAGGTGTGGCATGCATAGGATCCCTGACCAAGAGACCTTCCACCTGCTCTCAGACATAACATTGCTGTTACTGTGGAAAACCAGACCCCTGGGGTGCCACAACACCACTGTGGGTGAGTCAGCCTCTGGGGTGATCCTTACTGAGCACCGCTGCAGATGACATGCACCCATGGAGATGACACCCCTGTGGGTGAGTCAGCCTCTGGGGTGATCCTAACTGAGCACCGTTGCAGGTGACATGCACCCATGGGGATAACACCCCTGTGGGTGAGTCAGCCTCTGAGGTGATCCTTACTGAGCACCGCTGCAGGTGACATGCACCCATAGGGATGACACCTCTGTGAGTGAGTCAGCCACTGGGGTTATCCTTACTGAGCACCTCTGCAGGTGACATGCAATCATGGATATGACACCAGTTTGGGTGAGTCAGCCTCTGGGGTGATCCTTACTTAGCACCGATGCAGGTGACATGCACTCATGGATATGACACCACTGTGGGTGAGTCAGCCTCTGGGGTGATCCTTACTGATCATCGCTGCAGGTGACATGCACCCATGGGGATGACACCTCTGTGAGTGAGTCAGCCTCTGGGGTTATCGTTACTGAGCACCTCTGCAGGTGACATGCAATCATGGATATGACACCACTTTGGGTGAGTCAGCCTCTGGGGTGATCCTTACTGAGCACCGCTGCAGGTGACATGCACTCATGGATATGACACCACTGTGGGTGAGTCAGCCTCTGGGGTGATCCTTACTGAGCACCGCTGCAGGTGACATGCACCCATGGGGATGACACCTCTGTGGGTGAGTCAGTCTCTGGGGTGATCCTTACTGAGCACTGCTGCAGGTGACATGCACCCATGGGGATGACACCTCTGTGGGTGAGTCAGCCTCTGGGGTGAACCTTACTAAGCACCGCTGCCGGTGACATGCACCCATGGGGATGACACCTCTGTGAGTAAGTCAGCCTCTGGGGTGATCCTTACTGAGCACCGATGCAGGTGAAATGCACCCGTGGGGTTGACACCCCTGTGCGGTAGTCAGTCTATGGGGTGGACCTTACTGAGCACCGCCGCTGAAGGTGACATGCACCCATGGGGATGACACCCATGTGAGTGGATCAGCCTCTGGGGTGATCCATACTGAACACCGCTGCAGGTGACATGCAACCATGGGGATGACACCCCTGTGGGTGAGTCAGCCTCTGGGGTGACCCTTACTGAGCACCGCTGCAGGTGGCATGGAACCCATGGGGACGACATCCCTGTGGGTGTGTCAGCCTCTTGGGTGAACCTTACTGAGCACCGATGCAGGTGACAAGGACCCATGGGGATGACACCTCTGTGAGTGAGACAGCCTCTGGGGTGATCCTTACTGAGCACCGATGCAGGTGACATGCACCCATGGGGATGACACCACTGTGAGTGAGTCAGCCTCTGGGGTGAACTTTACTGAGCACCGATGCACGTGACATGCACCCATGGCAATGACACCCCTTTGAGTAAGTCAGCCTCTTGGGTGATCCTTATTGACCACTGCTGCTGGTGACATGCACCCATGGGGATAACTCCCCTGTGGGTGAGTCATCCTCTGGGGTGATCCTTACTGAGCACCGCTGCTGGTGACTTGCACCCATGGGGATGACACCTCTGTGGTTGAGTCAGCATCTGGGTTGATCCTTACTGAGCACCGCTGCTGGTGACAAGCACCCATGGGGATGACACCTCTGTGGGTGAGTCAGCCTTTGGGGTGATCCTTACTGAGAACCGCTGCAGGTGACAAGCACCCATGGGGATGACACCTCTGTGGGTGAGTCATCCTCTGGGGTGATCCTTACTGAGCACCGTTGCTGGTGACATGCACCCATGGGGATGACACCTCTGTGGGTGAGTCAGCCTTTGGGGTGATCCTTACTGAGAACCGCTGCAGGTGACT
Organism: Phyllobates terribilis; assembly: GCF_046119375.1. NCBI lineage: Eukaryota > Metazoa > Chordata > Amphibia > Anura > Dendrobatidae > Phyllobates > Phyllobates terribilis. The sequence goes on from NW_027362763.1 coordinate 649,080,949, forward strand.
AGCACCCATGGGGATGACACCCATGTGAGTGAGTCAGCCTCTGGGGTGATCCTTACTGAGCGTTGCTGCAGGTGACATGCACCCATGGCATGTGAGTGAGTCAGCCTCTTGGGTGAACCTTACCGAACACCACTGCAGGTGACATGCACCCATGGGGATTACACCTCTGTGCGTGAGTCAGCCCCTGAAGTTATCCTTACTGAGCACCACCGCTGCGGGTGACATTCACCCATGGGGATGACACCCCTGTGGGTGAGTCAGCCTCTGGGGTGTTCCTTACTGAGCACCGTTGCTGGTGACATGCACCCGTGGGGATGACACCACTGTGAGGGAGTCAGCCTCTGGGGTGATCTTTAATGAGCACCGCTGCAGGTGACATGCACCCATGGGGATGACACCCCTGTGGGTGAGTGAGACTCTGGGGTGATTCTTACTGAGCACTGCTGCAGGTGACATGCACCCGTGGGGATAATACCCCTGTGTGTGAGTCAGCCTCTGGGGTGATCTTTACTGAGCACTGTTGCAGGTGACATGCACCCGTGGGGATGACACCACTGTGAGTGGGTCAGCCTCTGGGGTGATCCTTACTGAGCTCCGTTGCAGGTGACATGCACTCGTGGGGATGACACCACTGTGAGTGAGTCAGACTCTGGGGTGATCGTTACTGAGCACCGTTGCAGGTGACATGCACCCGTGGGGATGACACCACCTTGGGTGAGTCAGCCTCTGGGGTGATCTTTACTGAGCACCGCTGCAGGTGACATGAACCCATGGGGATGACACCCCAGTGAGTGAGTCAGCCTCTGGGGTGATCCTTACTGAGCACCGCTACAGGTGACATGCACCATTGGGGATGACACCCCTGTGGGTGAGTCAGCCTCTGGGGTGATCCTTACAGAGCACCGCTGCAGGTGACATGCACCCATGGGAATGACACCCCTGTGAGTGAGAAAGCCTCTGGGGTGATCCTTACTGAGCATCGCTGCAGGTGAGATGCACTCATGCATATGACACCACTGTGGGTGAGTCAGCCTCTGGGGTGATCCTTACTGAGCACCCCTGCAGGTGACATGCACCCATGGGGATGACACCCCTGTGGGTGAGTCAGCCTCTGGGGTGATCCTTACTGAGAACCGCTGCAGGTGACATGCACCCATGGGGATAACACCCCTGTGGGTGAGTCAGCCTCTGGGGTTATCCTTACTGAGCACCTCTGCAGGTGACATGCAATCATGGATATGACACCACTTTGGGTGACTCAGCCTCTGGGGTGATCCTTACTGATCATCGCTGCAGGTGACATGCACTCATGGATATGACACCACTGTGGGTGAGTCAGCCTTTGGGGTGATCCTTACTGAGCACTGCTGAAGTTGACATGCACCCATGGGGATGTCACCTCTGTGGGTGAGTCAGCCTCTGGGATGATCCTTACTGAGCACCGCTGCAGGTGACATGCAAACATGGGGATGACACCTCTGTGGGTGAGTCAGCCTCTGGGGTTATCCTTACTGAGCACCGCTGCTGGTGACATGCACCCATGGGGATGACACCTCTGTGAGTGAGTCAGCCTCTGGGATGATCTTTACTGAGCACCGATGCAGGTGACATGCACCCGTAGAGTTGACACCCCTGTGGGGTAGTCAGCCTATGGGGTGTACCTTACTGAGCACCGCCGCTGCTGGTGACATGCACCTGTGGGGATGACACCCATGTGGGTGAGTCAGCCTCTGGGGTGATCCTTACTGAACACCGCTGCAGGTGACATGTACCCGTGGGGATGACACCCCTGTGGGTGAGTCAGTCTCTGGGGTGACCCTTACTGAGCACCGCTGCAGGTAACATGGAACCCATGGGGACGACACCCCTGTGAGTGAGTCAGCCTCGGGGGTGATCCTTACTGAGCACCGCTGCAGTTGACAAGCACCCATGAGGATGACACCCTTGTGAGTGAGTCAGCCTCTGGGGTGATCCTTACTGAGCACCAATGCAGTTGACAAGCACCCATGGGGATGACACCTCTGTGAGTGAGACAGCCTCTGGGGTGACCCTTACTGAGCACCGATGCAGGTGACATGCACCCGTGGGGATGACACCCCTATGAGTGAGTCAGCCTCTGGGTTGATCCTTACTGAGCACCGCTGCTGGTGACATGCACCGATGGGGATGACACCTCTGTGGGTGAGTCAGCCTTTGGGGTGTTCCTTACTGAGAACCGCTGCAGGTGACATGCACCCATGGGGATGACACCCCTGTGGGTGAGTCAGCCTCAGGGGTGACGCTTATTGAGCGCCGCTGCAGAGGACATGCACCAATGGGGTTGACACCTCTGTGAGTGAGTCAACCTCTGGGGTGATCCTTACTGAGCACTGCTGCAGGTGACATGCACCCATGGGGATGACACCCCTGTGAGTGAGTCAGCCTCTGGGGTGATCCTTACTGAGCACCACTGCAGGTGACATGCACCCATGGGGATGACACCCCTCTAGGTGAGTCAGCCTCTGGGGTGATCCTCACTGAGCACTGCTGCAGGTGACATGCACCCTGGGGATGACACCTCTGAGAGTGAGTCAGCCTCTGTGGTGATCCTTACTGAGCACTGCTGCAAGTGACATGCACCCATGGGGATAACACCCCAGTGAGTGAGTCAGCCTCTGGGGTGATCCTTAATGAGCAACGATGCAGGTGACATGCACCCATGGGGATGACACCCCTGTGGGTGGGTCAGCCTCTGGGGTGATCCTTACTGAGCACCGCTGCAGGTGACATGCACCCATGGGGATGACACCCCTGTGGGTGAGTCAGTCTCTGGGGTGATCCTTACTGAGAACCGCTGCAGGTGACATGCACCCATGGGGATAACACCCCTGTGGGTCAGTCAGCCTCTGGGGTTATCCTTACTGAGCACCTCTGCAGGTGACATGCAATCATGGATATGACATCAGTTTGGGTGACTCAGCCTCTGGGGTGATCCTTACTGAGCACCGATGCAGGTGACATGCACTCATGGATATGACACCACTGTGGGTGAGTCTGCCTCTGGGGTGATCCTTACTGATCATCGCTGCAGGTGACATGCACTCATGGATATGACACCACTGTGGGTGAGTCAGCCTTTGGGGTGATCCTTACTGAGCACAGCTGCAGGTGACATGCACCCATGGGGATGACACCGCTGTGGGTGAGTCTGCCTCTGGGGTGATCCTTACTGAGCACCGCTGCAGGTGACATGCACCCATGGGGATGACACCTCTGTGGGTGAGTCAGCCTCTGGGGTGAGCCTTACTAAGCACCGCTGCAGGTGACATGCACCCATGGGGATGACACCTCTGTGGGTGAGTCAGCATCTGGGATGATCTTTACTGAGCACCGATGCAGGTGACATGCACCCGTGGGGTTGACACCCCTGTGGGGTAGTCAGCCTATGGGGCAAACCTTACTGAGCACCGCCGCTGCTGGTGACATGCACGTGTGGGGATGACTCCCATGTGGGTGAGTCAGCCTCTGGGGTGATCCTTACTGAACACCGCTGCAGGTGACATGCACCCGTGGGGATGACACCCCTGTGGGTGAGTCAGTCTCTGGGGTGACCCTTGCTGAGCACCGCTGCAGGTCACATGGAACCCATGGGGACGACACCCCTGTGAGTGAGTCAGCCTCGGGGGTGATACTTACTGAGCACCGCTGCAGTTGACAAGCACCCATGAGGATGACACCCTTGTGAGTGAGTCAGCCTCTGGGGTGATCCTTACTGAGCACCGATGCAGTTGACAAGCACTCATGGGGATGACACCTCTGTGAGTGAGTCAGCCTCTGGGGTGACCCTTACTGAGCACCGCAGCAGGTGACATGCATCCATGGGGATGACACCCCTGTGGGTGAGTCAGCCTCTGGGGTTATTCTTACAGAGCGTCGCCGCAAGTGACATGCACCCATGGGGATGACACCCCTGTGGGTGAGACAGCCTCTGGGGTGATCCTTACTGTGCACCGCTGCAAGCGACATGCACCCATGGGTTTTGACACCCCTGTGAATGAGTCAGCCTCTGGGGTGATCCTTACTGAGCACCGCTGCAGGTGACAAGCACCCTTGGGGATGACACCCCTGTGGGTGAGTCAGCCTCTGGGGTGATCCTTACTGACCACCACCGCAGGTAACATGCACCCATGGGGATGACACCTCTGTGGGTGAGTCAGCCTCTGGGGTGATCCTTACTGAGCATGGCTGCAGATGACATGAACCCATGGCGATGACACCACCGTGAGTGAGTCAGCCTCTAGTGTGATCCTTACTGAGCACCGTTGCATGTGAAATGCACCCGTGGGGATGACACGACTGTGAGTGAGTCAGCCTCTGGGGTGATCCTTACTGAGCACCAATGCAGGTGACATGCACCCATGGGGATGACAACCCTGTAAGTGAGTCAGCCTCTGGGGTGAACCTTACTGAGCACCGATGCAGGTGACATGCACCCATGGGGATGACACCCCTATGAGTGAGTCAGCCTCTTGGGTGATCCTTACTGAGCACCGCTGCAGGTGACATGCACCCATGGGGATGGCACGCCTGTGGGTGAGTCATCCTCTGGGGTGATCCTTACTGAGCACCACTGCTGGTGACATGCACCCATGGGGATGACACCTCTGTGGGTGAGTCAGCCTCTAGTGTGATCTTTACTGAGCACTGTTTCAGGTGAAATGCACCCGTGGTGGTGACACCCCTGCAAGTGAGTCAGCCTCTGGTGTGAACCTTACTGAGCACAGCTGCAGGTGACATGCACCCATGGGGATGACACCCCTGTGGGTGAGTCAGCCCCTGGAGTAATCCTTACTGAGAACTGCTGCAGGTGACATGCACCCATGGGGATGACACCCATGTGAGTGAGTCAGCCTCTGGGGTGATCCTTACTGAGCGTTGCTGCAGGTGACATGCACCCATGGGGATGACACCCATGTGAGTGAGTCAGCCTCTTGGGTGATCCATACTGAGCACCGATGCAGGTGACATGCACCCGTGGGGATGACACCACTGTGGGTGAGTCAGCCTCTGGGGTGATCCTTACTGAGCACCGCTGCAGGTGACATGCACCCATGGGGATGACACCTCTGTGGGTGAGTCAGCCTCTGGGGTAATTCTTACTGAGCACTGCTGCAGGTGACATGCACCCGTGGGGATGACACCACTGTGAGTGGGTCATCTTCTGGAGTGATCCTTACTGAGCACCGTTGCAGGTGACATGCACCCGTGGGGATGACACCACTGTGAGTGAGTCAGCCTCTGGGGTGATCCTTACTGAGCACTGCTGCAGGTGACATGCACCCATGGGTATGACACCTCTGTGAGTGAGTCAGCCTCTGGGGTGATCCTTACTGTGCACCGCTGCAAGTGAAATGCACCCATGGGTTTTGACACCCCTGTGAATGAGTCAGCCTCTGGGGTGATCCTTACTGAGCACCGCTGCAGGTAACATGCACCCATGGGGATGACACCCCTGTGAGTGAGTCAGCCTCTGGGCTGATCCTTACTGAGCACCGCTGCAGGTGACATGCACCCATGGGGATGACACCCCTGTGGGTTAGTCAACTTCTGGGGTGATCCTTACTGAGCACCGCTGCAGGTGACATGCACCCATGGGGACGATACCCCTGTGAGTGAGTCAACCTCTGGGGTGCTCCTTAATGAGCACCGCTGCAGGTGACATGAACCCATGGGGACGACACCCCTGTGGGTGAGTCAGCCTCTGGGGTGATCCTTACTGAGCACCGCTGCAGGTGACATGCACCTGTGGGGATGACACCCCTGTGGGTGAGTCAGCCTCAGTGGTGACCCTTACTGAGCGCCGCTGCAGGTGACATGCACCAATGGGGATGACACCTCTGTGAGTGAGTCAGCCTCTGGGGTGATCCTTACTGAGCACCGCTGCAGGTGACATGCACCCATGGAGATGACACCCCTGTGGGTGAGTCAGCCTCTAGGGTGATCCTTACTGAGCACCACTGCAAGTGACATGCACCCATGGGGATGACACCCCTGTGAGTGAGTCAGCCTCTGGGGTGACCCTTACTGAGCACCGATGCAGGTGACATGCACTCATGGAGATTACACCCCTGTGGGTGAGTCAGCCTCTGGGGTGATCCTTACTGAGCACCGCTGCAGGTGACATGCACCCATGGGGATGACACCCCTGTGGGTGCGTCAGCCTCTGGGGTGATCCTTACAGAGCACTGCTGCAGGTGACATGCACCCATGGGGATGACACCCCTGTGAGTGAGACAGCCTCTGGTGTGATCCTTACTGAGCATCGCTGCAGGTGAGATGCACTCATGCATATGACACTGACGCGCCCCTGGGCCTGTGTCGCGCTGCGTTGCGCACGCGGGAGCTTACCCGGAGCCGGATCTGTTGAGGATTGTAGTCTCGTGGCGGTGATCCGGTCCGTGCCCAGGGAGTCAGACTAAGTGGCGCTGTTTTAGCGGTAGATGTTGGACGACTACGCCACCCGTTGAGTGCAGCCAGGGAGCTGCTGCTGCAGGGCAGACCGCTGAGGCCGGTGGTAGGATTGTGCAGCGTGATAGTATAACCCCCAACGGGAGGGGTATGGCCTCAGGGCAGCCGACGTGGATGATGGGGGTAGCAGGAACCACTCGGAGACGGTACTGTGTAGTTCAGGGTCTTTACTGGTGACAAAGATAGACCCTCCCGGAGTACTGGCTAGCGATTGGGGCCTGGTCAGTCCTTGAGCAGATGGGATCTCCCCTGGCCAGGCGGAGTTGTAGGCCTCCCAAACTAACGATACTCTTCTGGCTACCTTGCTAGAGGCGGGTTTAAGTAGCCCACGTCCCTGAGTGTACCGTGTGGTGCTCACCCGTATGGCCGGTGACTCGGGGCCTTCGGGTTTCTGGGCCAGAGGACCTGCAATCCCCTGCCGGTCGGTTTCTGCTGCTGGATAGGAGTTAGTCCCCACAGCCTCGGACTCCGGGTCCGGTGATAACTTCTCAGTCAGGGCGAGCTCTGTAGCTGCCAGCCCCTGACTCCTTGTAACACTGCTCCCACAGAGCTCCTGTTGTTTCTTCCTATATTTGCTTCTTTTCTCTGCTTCTTCTCTACTCACTCACCCTGCCTCAGCCCTAGGTTTTTATAGGGGAAGTTCTTCCCCTCCCAGGACTGGGCAGGAGGTGTGGCATGCATAGGATCCCTGACCAAGAGACCTCCCACCTGCTCTCAGACATAACATTGCTGTTACTGTGGAAAACCAGACCCCTGGGGTGCCACAACACCACTGTGGGTGAGTCAGCCTCTGGGGTGATCCTTACTGAGCACCGCTGCAGATGACATGCACCCATGGAGATGACACCCCTGTGGGTGAGTCAGCCTCTGGGGTGATCCTAACTGAGCACCGTTGCAGGTGACATGCACCCATGGGGATAACACCCCTGTGGGTGAGTCAGCCTCTGAGGTGATCCTTACTGAGCACCGCTGCAGGTGACATGCACCCATAGGGATGACACCTCTGTGAGTGAGTCAGCCACTGGGGTTATCCTTACTGAGCACCTCTGCAGGTGACATGCAATCATGGATATGACACCAGTTTGGGTGAGTCAGCCTCTGGGGTGATCCTTACTTAGCACCGATGCAGGTGACATGCACTCATGGATATGACACCACTGTGGGTGAGTCAGCCTCTGGGGTGATCCTTACTGATCATCGCTGCAGGTGACATGCACCCATGGGGATGACACCTCTGTGAGTGAGTCAGCCTCTGGGGTTATCGTTACTGAGCACCTCTGCAGGTGACATGCAATCATGGATATGACACCACTTTGGGTGAGTCAGCCTCTGGGGTGATCCTTACTGAGCACCGCTGCAGGTGACATGCACTCATGGATATGACACCACTGTGGGTGAGTCAGCCTCTGGGGTGATCCTTACTGAGCACCGCTGCAGGTGACATGCACCCATGGGGATGACACCTCTGTGGGTGAGTCAGTCTCTGGGGTGATCCTTACTGAGCACTGCTGCAGGTGACATGCACCCATGGGGATGACACCTCTGTGGGTGAGTCAGCCTCTGGGGTGAACCTTACTAAGCACCGCTGCCGGTGACATGCACCCATGGGGATGACACCTCTGTGAGTAAGTCAGCCTCTGGGGTGATCCTTACTGAGCACCGATGCAGGTGAAATGCACCCGTGGGGTTGACATCCCTGTGCGGTAGTCAGTCTATGGGGTGGACCTTACTGAGCACCGCCGCTGAAGGTGACATGCACCCATGGGGATGACACCCATGTGAGTGGATCAGCCTCTGGGGTGATCCATACTGAACACCGCTGCAGGTGACATGCAACCATGGGGATGACACCCCTGTGGGTGAGTCAGCCTCTGGGGTGACCCTTACTGAGCACCGCTGCAGGTGGCATGGAACCCATGGGGACGACATCCCTGTGGGTGTGTCAGCCTCTTGGGTGAACCTTACTGAGCACCGATGCAGGTGACAAGGACCCATGGGGATGACACCTCTGTGAGTGAGACAGCCTCTGGGGTGATCCTTACTGAGCACCGATGCAGGTGACATGCACCCATGGGGATGACACCACTGTGAGTGAGTCAGCCTCTGGGGTGAACTTTACTGAGCACCGATGCACGTGACATGCACCCATGGCAATGACACCCCTTTGAGTAAGTCAGCCTCTTGGGTGATCCTTATTGACCACTGCTGCTGGTGACATGCACCCATGGGGATAACTCCCCTGTGGGTGAGTCATCCTCTGGGGTGATCCTTACTGAGCACCGCTGCTGGTGACTTGCACCCATGGGGATGACACCTCTGTGGTTGAGTCAGCATCTGGGTTGATCCTTACTGAGCACCGCTGCTGGTGACAAGCACCCATGGGGATGACACCTCTGTGGGTGAGTCAGCCTTTGGGGTGATCCTTACTGAGAACCGCTGCAGGTGACAAGCACCCATGGGGATGACACCTCTGTGGGTGAGTCATCCTCTGGGGTGATCCTTACTGAGCACCGCTGCTGGTGACATGCACCCATGGGGATGACACCTCTGTGGGTGAGTCAGCCTTTGGGGTGATCCTTACTGAGAACCGCTGCAGGTGACTAGCACCCATGGGGATGACACCCATGTGAGTGAGTCAGCCTCTGGGGTGATCCTTACTGAGCGTTGCTGCAGGTGACATGCACCCATGGCATGTGAGTGAGTCAGCCTC